>NC_083235.1:57091197-57716197 GCF_032191835.1 Heteronotia binoei | reverse complement strand
TATCATTAGAACAATAATAATAATAATAATTAATAATAATAACAATAAAAAAGGGTAGGAGGGGAGGGGTGAGGAGAGTCTATAGTACACAGTCCTGTGAGGAGGTTAGCATAGCCTTTTTGGAGGCTGCACTGCCATATCATTCAAGTGCCCCCTTCTGTATTTACACGCTTGCCTGGCGTCTACACCCCCAGCTAAGCTGGAGGGAAAACAGTGCATTGAACACAAAATAAAACCCATCAAATAGCCCTCCCTTCCCGCCCCCTAAAACCTGCCTTTTTTTGTCTTGTTTGTTTCTTTTCCATAAAACATCCCATCAGAAATACATTATTTACACACTAAATAAATAGAGCGGTAACCTGATTTGCGTTTGGCCTGTGGCAAACAGTCAGAGGTACTAGGGAAAGTATGGCTTGGATTCAAATCTGTACAGAGCCGTGTGGGGAGCCGGGATCAGCCTGCAACCCCGGGCATGGCAAAGCTGGGCACCTTGCATATTTCAAGGCCTTGTATCTAATTGCCAAGAAACAGCGTGTGAAGATTGGACCCTTCCACTGTCCCTTGGCCCTTCTGCCTCCCCCAGCCATTTTCCGGCCCTGGAGCAGTGGTTGCGTCCCACAGTTTCAGCACAGGATGGGCACACCATCTGCAGTCACAAGCCGGCCTGTAGTGGGGTCATAACTCCCTGCCAGGTAGTAGAGGTCTTGCCGGTCTTGATATTTCTTGCTGCGGGTGAGCTGCTCATAGTGTTCACGTTCGATCACCTGGCATTTGTGTGAGATGGTCTGGACGTCATTCTCATCTTCATGGCACGACTGGTACAGGGCATTCTGCAGGAAGGTCAAAGGTCAGAATGGAACCCAGGCATTGTGGTTAAGAACAAGAAGAGAAAAAGCACTGGATTTATACCTCACCCTTCACTGGGAATCTCAGAGAGGCTTACAATCTCCTTCCCTTCCTCTCCCCTCAACAGACACCCTGTGAGGCAGGGTTCTTTTGAGAACTGCTCTTGAGAGAACAGCTCAAAGATAACTTGTGGCTGACGCAAGGTCAACCCAGCAGATGCAGGGAGAGGAGTGGGGAATCAAACCCGGTTCTCCCAAATTAAGAGTCTGTGCACTTAATCACTATACCAAACTGGGGAGTTATGACCCCAAACGAAAGGGCTGAGATAAAACGTGGGTTCCAGCACTAGAGGACAAGACCTCTGCAAAGGCTTGCCAGCCTGTGCAAACTCAGCATACTGAAAGTTTACCATATTTACCACATACAACAAGTAATACCAAGGTGTGGAGGTGCGATGAGAATGTCCCCAAAATGTCTCCTTGACTCCCTCCCACTGTGGCAGCATTACCCAATTAAACTGTGAGATGTGTTTGACCAGCCTTCCCAGATTCAAAAAAGAGATAGCATTGGAAAAAGTGCAGAAAAGGGCAACTAGAATGATTAAAGGGTTGGAACACTTCCTCTATGAAGAAAGGTTAAAATGCTTGGGGCTCTTTAGCTTGGAGAAACGTTGACTGCGGGGTGACATGATAGAGGTTTACAAGGTTATGCATGGGATAGAGAAGGTAGAGAAAGAAGTATTTTTTTCCCTTTCTCACAATACGAGAACTCATGGACATTCAATGAAATTGCTGAGCAGTCGGGTTAGAACTGATAAAAGGAAGCACTTCTTCACCCAAAGGGTGATTAACATGTGGAATTCACTGCCAGAGGAGATGGTGGCGGCTACAAGAATAGCCAGCTTCAAGAGGGGATTGGATAAGCATATGGAGCAGAGGTCCATCAGTGGCTATTAGCCACAGCTTATTGTTGGAACTCTCTGTCTGGGGCAGGGATGCTCTGTATTCTTGTGCTGGGGGGGGGGCAGTGGAAGGGCTTCTAGCCCCACTGGTGGGCCTCTTGATGGCACTTGGGGGTTTTTTTTTGCCACAGTGTGACACAGAGTGTTGGACTGAATGGGCCATTGGCTTGATTCAACATGGCTTCTCTTATGTTCTTGTGAATCCATTGCTCACAGCTACTACATTTCCTTAGCATTGTACACACCACAGCAGGTGGAAGAAACAGCAATGCATCTAGGGGAGGAAGAGCAGAGTTTGGAGAGCTTGCTACAGAAGCTCTAAAGGCCTATTATGTCTTCTGAGTCCCCTACTGAGGAGGAGGAAGAGGTCTATTACAGACTCATCCTAAAATCAGAGATGGGCAGCAAAGTATTAACTCTTACTGCACCCTTCTAAAGCTCTCTAGTTTGCTCCTCCTCATGCTCTGAGGATCTTGGATCTGACTCTCCACTCATCTCCTCATATCTACTCTGCCCTGTCCCAAGTGCTTCTCTCTACCCTCACTAGCTTTTCAGGGCTAGTAGCTCACCTTGCCATCGCTATGTCGCTTGCCCAGCTTGGTCTCTTCTGGATGGTAGAACCATTTGACCTTGACAACCATATTGCTGCCCCAGGATTCCCACATGCTTTCGATGCGGCCAATGTATGGCAAGTGAGGTCGTCCAGCAGACAGGAAGACAGCGCAGTCACCGATGCGCAGAGTCTCCTTGCCCCGTACAATCGCCTTGTAGAACAATTTCCGTGCTTTCCCCTTCATGCCACGGCGCTGCAGGAGAAGGACAGAGAATGCTTAGTAAACAGCGGCCTGCATCACACACACATACACACAGGGTCTTCCTTCTTCCTTGCTGCAAGCCCCCAGGAAGTTATCCAAGGGATTCTGATGGATCACCATGGCAACAAAGCTCCCTGAGTGTCAACAGGCACTTCAGAACCTATAGCAACAGAGCTTAACTGGGGGCCACTAAATAACAAAAGCAACCTCTGCTTCAGAGCGAATCCCTGATGTTTTTACTTGAGGAGGCCTGAGAGAGGATAACCAACAACAACAAAAAAAAGCACAAATGGGGTTACCAAATGGCTTTTATATCCTCTGTAGGTATTAGTGTCCACAAGGGGCTTATTGACATGGACAGCCATCTGGGAATAAGACATGCAGAACACAGCTGGTGTCTTTCAGGCCGCAATAATACAAAAGGGGCTGAAGCGCTAGTACCACTGTACCACCAGATCTTGATATTCTCCCCTCTCCACCCACTGCTGGAAAAGCTGTTTCCCACATCCCCATTTATGGGAGGTTGCTATTTAACAAGCCTCTGCTAAAATCCCACTCTGGTAAGAACAGTTAACAAAATGTAGCAATTGTTTCAGAATTCCTTAGTAAAATATCTCACTCCATGCTAGTTACTACAGCACAATAGCTCCAACCTGTCTATAGGCTGCAAAATCATACCATCTAGCAAACTTCAATCCCTATTTTGTGAGAGTTGAGTCGTCTTCCTCCCCCACCAGCTGAGAAAGAGGCATTTTGTTTTGTAGCCTGAACACACACGAAGCTGCCTTATATTAAATCAGACCACTGGACCATCAAGGTCGGTATTGCCTACTCAGACTGGCAGTGGCTTTCTAGAGACCCAGGTCAAGGTCTTTAACATCACCATTACCCAGTCCTTTTGAACTGGAAATGCTAGGAACCTTTTGCATGCAAACCTGGAACCTTCTGCATGCAAAGTAGAGACTTTTACACTGAGCCATAGCCTGCCACCCCGCCCCTTACCAGCATGTTTGTTATTAATGGGACCTACTTCTGAGCAAGCATACACTGGACTGCAGTAGAAGCATTCTAATTAGCTAGGATGAGATCAGTGTGAAAAACAGGAATTCACTGCTCTTTTGTCACAAAACAGAGAAAAGGAAATTGGATCTTTCCGCTCAGGACACGCACAGGAAAAGAGTCTGAAGAGGGGAAGAGACTTCCTAGCTTTTAGCCTGTCCTTCTGTCAAAACTCAGAAAAAGACTGGGGTCAATAATCACACATATGAATCACTTCCTTCCAGCTTTACTAGTTGTTCCTGTCCTGTGGCCCTCCATCACAGCATCTCAAGCTAAAAAATCTCCCGGCACCTCTTTGGACAATGTAATATTTACAAAAAGACAAGACAAACTCAGAACATCCTTAATTTGAACCATATAGCGCATTCATATACCTTTAAAAAAGAGAGAGAGAGAGATTAGTTCTAAAGGTTCTGGTTGATTCCCAGTTCTTATACCTGAGTGGGATTCCCAGACCACTTCCAGAGCTGGCGTGCTGGTAGGAAAGCAGAGATCTTTGGCCGGTTTTCCACTGAGGGTAGCCGCTGCCGGCGGGAGAACTCTTTGGCTTTAGAGAAGCTCAGGGCCTCCTTGCGCCTAAGCTTGCCCTTGGCACCAGCACCAAAGCACCTCTGAAGAGTGCCACCCTTGGAACGCAGGGCTTCGGACTGAGCCAGTAGGGCTGGAACAGGATGTGTGAGACAGGTCTGTAGAAGCAATGTGGAGTCCTCATCGTCAGAGCTATAGGATGAGTCCTCATTATCAGATGAGCAGAGACTAGAGGTGGAACCAGAGCCAGAGCTGGATGAGGTGGATGATCCAGAAGAAGAGGAAGAGACAGAAAGGCGTGTCAGGAAGCGGGAGGGGACACTGCCTCCTAAGTCATCCACCTCTTCATCTTCATCCATGTCTGAGTAGGAGCTCTGACAGTCACTGTCACAGTGCAGCCCGTACTCTGTTTGACCCGTGTACTTGCGTAATGCCAGCCCCATGGGCAAAGCACCCTTTTTCTCCTTGATCCCCAAGGCAGGGTGGGCATAGCCATGGCCTGAAAGTGACCCAAAGTCCTTGTCACTCATCAGCAAGGCCTTGCAGTTTTTGTTCTTGGGTGATGTTACACCCTCGTGGTCCAGCTTGATCAGATACTCGCCACCCACTTTCCGACGTCCTCCCTTGCTCAGTTCGGCATCCAACCGTTCAGCCTTCTTGGCACGGAGGAGCTTCTGGGCACTGGGCAGAACAAGACCAGTACTTCCAAAAGCTGAGTAGGAGTTGGCAATGCGGCTGAATGAGTCTGAGCCAAAGCCATTGCCAAAAACAGGGGCTGCCATGCTGTGCATGGGGAAGAGTGCCTCTTTGGCCCGCAATTTCTTGCTGCTGCCATTGAGCTGGAAGAGGTTCTGTCGCATTGCTGTGCTCTTGCTGGATGCCTTTCGCTTGTTCTGGGCCACAGCTGACCAGCTCAACAAAGGGCTGGCACGGCGGCCCAGGAAGTTATCTCCAGGCAGGGCTTTTGAACTTGAGTGCAGCAATTCAGATTTACCTGGTGGGAAAGGACAGAGTCAGATAAATATTGGCTATCAGCTCTACTAAATAACAAGATCAAAAAAATTACTTGTATCTTCCTCTGGCAACTGTGTTTTTTACTTCTTGCAACCAGGTTCTGGTCAAATAGTCAAGCAAGGACATACAGTACTGATTACCCACCCTCCCCTCTCTGCAACTTAAGATCTGCTCCCTCTCCTCGATGAGTCATATTTATTTTTGTCTGAGCCTTGGATTTCACCCAACTTAATCACAAAGCTGAAGATGCTACATTCCCTGAGAAAGTTGTCAGAGGAAGGTACCTCAGCTGCTTCACATATGCTGATTCAGACATACAAATTAAAACATTCTCTCACTGATTACTATCGAAGGTGTGCTTCTGCTCTAGTGGCAAGTGCTGTCAAGATGCTGCTGAATTATGGTGACCCGGCAGAGTTTTCGAGGCAAGAAATGAACGGAGGTGGTTTTCCATTGTCTACCACTGAACAGCAACCTGCTTGGTGGTCTGCCATCCAAGTACTAATCAGACTGTTTCTGAGATCCGATGAGACTGAGCTAGTTTGGGCCATGTCACTATTGAAGCCACCCAAAAAGGGTGAAGGGAAGGAAAAATTGGCATAAAAAAGGAGCAGGTGTTAAGTAGGTGGCAAGCCTAGTAAATTCTATACTCAAGTATTATCGAATGATTCCTGAAGAATGAGAAGAGTCAGGGAATGGCTACAGCCACTTCTTAAGATGGCATAAAGGGCACTTACAGTCCCTCCCTCAGCTTTCCATGGTAAAGCTCACCAGCATTCCACAATTTGCAAACAGTTCTTATCCCCATGATGTGGCAAAACAAATGCATAAACTAGGGCTGACCTGAAAGAAGAGTTCCTGTTTTGTATAAATCTTTACTGAATCTCAAGTCTCCCCTCCACTTTGGTGGGTTTTAGGGATAATTGCAAAAAAGGCTGTAGGAATAATCATTGTTATGAAAGCTGGTTAGCTAGGATCACTAATGTGATCAATACAGGAAATGCAGTGACATCGGCAAACAGTCAGAGATCTGATTGGCTAGACAGCAGTATCACATCCAGTATTAATATTCCACTGTGCCTATTCTTCAGGATCAGAATGAAAAGGTTGGGGTTCGAGGGTGACCCTCCTTTTCCTGTCAAAGTCTTGTGGCAAGTGTTGGACAGTACACAGCTACAGCTCACTGGGCAGCTCAAGCCAGTCACATTACCTCAGGCTAGCGTGCCTCACAGGGTTGTTAAGATAAAATGGAATAAACCTTCAGCATCCTAAATGAAAAGGGAAGTGAATAAAGGGGGTTAGGGAGAGAGACTCACCAGTTTTTTCTTTGCTAGTCGCCTTCTTGCCAGTGCTTTTGATTGGCTCGGAGCCCTCACGTCCCTCAGGGCACAGACTTGGTGCTGGTTCACTGGAATTAGGAATGTCACTGGAAGATCTCTTGTTACGACGGCAGGAAGTGGAGACCAACAGTGCAGGTGAGGGCTCTGTGCCTACAGCAGCAAAGAGAAGTCAGGGTGAGATACAAGCTCCTACAACAGTCATATTAGTCATACAAGGATCTCTACAGAATCACAGTTTAGTGGCCCATCTGTCTTTGCCTCATATGTTTCCTCCCCTGCCAGTATGCATGCGCCCACACACAGTTAGCCAGATGCACAGTCACAGAGGGTCCCTCTTACTCTGCTATACAGAAAACAAGAAATTCTTTGTGCCAAAGGAATGACCACTATGATATGAGATGCAGGGAGCTTTACAAGGATCCTGAATGAGGGTCAGAACAGATACACAGGACGTGTGGACTGTCACAAGGTAACTTCTTAGCAGATGCACCAGTAAATACAAGGATCTGCACTATAATGCGCAATGCAGTGGTAACGCTGGACCTTATAATGCAAAATGAAACAAGAAAATGACAAGCAGTCTCTTCTCCAAAAGCATGGAATGGGCCTGCATTACCAAGGACACTTACACTGGATTTTGAAGTCCGATGGCAACAGTCGGATGTTGGACACAGCAATGTGGCCTGTGTCCCCATCATCGAATTCAACCAGCACCGAGTCTGTCTCGTCCTCCTCATCGCTCGAGGAACCTGTGGAGCAGAGGCTGTGTTACCCTTCAGGACAGAGAAGCATATTTTAGGCCAGCTTCGTTGCTGGTGGCATGGGAGAAAGCTTAGCCCAGAGACTTGGTCGCTCATTGCACCTTGGGTAATTTCTGCGAGACCCTCTCACCTCGAATAACATTCCCTGGGTAGAGACAACGGGACTTCTGGCTCCAGTATGCACAGACCCGAGTGCCAGGAGGGAGGCTGTGACTTGACTGGGGCCGCACATCCAGAACCTGGAAAGAAACCAAAGGCTCTAGTTGGCAGATGGTCCACTATGCTCTGAGCTAGACACAGAAACACTGATGACAGTGCTTGCCAAGCTAAGGGCAGCTGTCCTCTGTGTCTTGTATCACACAACGACAGTCAGGATGAAATCTGAAAATGAGCACGCAGGATCTGGGGGGAAATGCTCCAGTATTCAGATGGCAGCACTTCTGTGACCTGTGCGACTACCTGCCCCTCTTTCATTTTGTTCAGTCATGTTGTCCCACTCTTCTGTTCTGCCTGAACTGTACCTTTTTCATCCTGCTCCTCAAGCTGTAAATACTGCATGCACACCCAAGTTCTGGTCTGGAGTAAGCCAAAGTTGCTAGCAGTGATTTTATCCCCAAATCAGCAATTCTGCATATATTTTATTGATTTGGTTTATATGATTTATTATAAGCACAAATTTGGCATTTCCTATTTGGGAACCTCTGCTCTCTCAAATCCTGTACTCATTGTGATGAATAGACTTGAGTAAAGCACTGGCATCAGCTAAACTTCCTTTCCAAGGGCTCTGCTGAATCTGGGAAGTGGGAAAACTATATAGCCATACCATATACAGGGCAGGCTTTTCACGGCAGCTGCACATACACCCAGTTGGGCACTGCTGCTCTAGGATGCACAACTACCCATTGGGAAATGTCTCTGGGAATGGCAGCTATTATACCATCCTCCATCTTTGCAGGACTGAAAGATGGGACGGTGGGGAGGTGGCTCAGTGGTAGAGCATCTGCTTGGGAAGCAGAAGGTCCCAGGTTCAATCCCTGACATCTCCAAAAAAGGGTCCAGGCAAATAGGTGTGAAAAACCTCAGCTTGAGACCCTGGAGAGCCACTGCCAGTCTGAGAAGACAATACTGACTTTGATGGACCAAGGGTCTGATTCAGTAAAAGGCAGCTTCATATGTTCGTATGAAAGCAAGAAGTCAGCTGTGATTACAAAAACCATATAGATTCCACAATGTGCTGCTGGTAGAGGATCAGCTATGGCAATCTGATATTCTACACAAGCACAATAGATTCCCTTGGCTTAAAAATCTGCGGATGCTCTCTTGGCTAAATACACCTTGCCTCTCTAATATACCTTGCCTGTCTCAGCAAAAGTGCTTCTCTCCTATGTCTTTTGTCAGTTTGTCCTTGCACGTTGCTACAGAGGAGTAGTCCTTCTTGGTCCCAACCTCCAAGGTATGTGCTTTATACAGGAATACATCCCTTGCTATTGTTCCCAGTTGTATTGAAAACCCAGCTCCTCCATCCCCAATTATCTAAGCAGGCTTCATTAATCCCAGGCCATGATCTCTGGGGACTCACCGCCTCTTGTAGCAGCTGCTCCTGGGAGTAGATCCTCTGCCGATTCCCTCGCTCTCCCTCAATGACGATGCTGTAGCTATAAGAGGGACAAACCAAAGACAGGCTTTACCCAGCTGCAACGATGAAAAGCTGGAGTAGTACTCCGCTTGGCTTATTCTGATATATGTGAGGGACCTAAGAGGCATCAGGTGAGAGAAGAAATCCCATTCCCCTCCCATCGCCACCACTGCCAGTTGAAGTCACATGACAAGAGTATAGCCAAGGCGGAATCAGAATGCACGTCTCCCAGATCAAACTCTCAATCCTTCTGCTCATGACAAAGGTCTCTTTTTGTGCAGATTAGTTAAGAAGCCTCTGGATCTTCATAGTCATGCATGACAGCAAGGACATAGTCATGCATGACAGCAAGTCACCTGCCACTGTGTTTCCCAGTAGAGGGAATGGGCTGCTACTTTGAACTTAGGTTATGCGGATGCCATAGCAGGAATTGTGGAGGTAAAGGAAACTTAAGATTTCTGCTTGGTAAGGATTGCAACTCTCCATAACCAGCAAGTAGAGAAGACGAGAAGGGAGGGCGTGAAAAGGAAAGGTGAAGGGCATGCTTGAGAAAGGGAACTACTCCCTCTTCTGAATAACAGCATTAGAAGAGCAACAGCAGTGTTGCCATTTGCTCTTGGAAGGAACTGCCCTCTCTGCCTATGTCATTTGCCTGTCTTTGTACTTGAGAAGCAGGGTCCTTACATGTCTGGTGGCTGCAGACTCTTCACACTGCCAGCATACAGCAAGCTGTCCTCCTTGGGGATAAGCACACGTAGTCCGTCCTGGAGATCCTCTTTGTGGATGTTGCATGGCTGGGCTGCAATCATAAGGCCAAGACATGAACCCCACAGCTCACTGCTTTCCTTTGCTTCTTTATGCTGGCAAAGTTCTCAAAACACATTGCTTGAAACATACCAAAACATCTACACAAACTCTAAAGCCATCTGAGAGTACCAGTTCTAGGCTTGAATCATTCTCGGTGCGATGGAGAATGGACTTACCAATTGATTATAATAGACTTCGGTACTGCAGCCCCCTTTGGAGGCTCTCAGGTAGGTTTTCCTCAGCCTCACCCACATGTGAAGATTATGCCCCGCCAAGAATTAATCTAGGAGCCTCAGCTCCACCATGCTGTGGAATCCCAGAGTTGCCTGGCTCAATCTCTTCCACCCCGTGGCACCACCTCTGGCATGCCAGCCATGTACCCCAAAACTGACCACAGTATCAGATTTAGCTTCAGCAACCCCTACCCCACCATTGCCAGTACTCCTTCTTCTGCTTCTCTATGCTGTCTGTCCTTTCTTCTGCTTCTTTATGCTGTCTGTCCAGTTTGGTGTGAGAGCCAGTTTGGTGTAGTGGTTAAGTGAGTGGACTCTTATCTGGGAGAACCGGGTTTGATTCCCCACTCCTCCACTTCCACCTGCTGGAATGGCCTTGGGTCAGCCATAGCTCTGGCAGAGGTTGTCCTTGAAAGGGCAGCTGCTGTGAGAGCCCTCTCCAGCCCCACCCACCTCACAGGGTGTCTGTTGTGGGGGGGGAGAAGATATAGGAGATTGTAAGCCGCTCTGAGTCTCTGATTCAGAGAGAAGGGCGGGGTATAAATCTGCAATTCTTCTTCTTCTTCTTGCTCCTGACCACCAAGCCATGTAGTGAGTCTTACTAGCCCCAGCTCCTCCACCAAATGCTGAATGAATAACAGACTCACCCACAGTCATGTCTTGCTCCGTACCAATGAGTGGCACTTCCTCCTCTTCAGAGAAGCTACTGTTATCATCAAACTCAAAGTGATCCTCCATAGCAAAGCTCTCCATCAGCCGGCTGACAGCCCGACCTTTGCACTGTGGGGAAAGGAAAGAAAACCATGTCTCCTGTTTCATATAGTGTGTCCCTATACATGCACATGACAAACAGACACTTGCCCAAGGTGAGAAGGGACTGAAAAAGGGTCTCCCATTTCCAAAGTCAATTCACTGTAACACACTGATCCTTGCTACATCACCCATTAAGGGAAAGTTTAGAGGGAGAGCTGAATGAGGGAATGGGTTCATCTGCCTTCTTAGCTTCTCTCTGCCTCACTCCGGAAACTATACCAATAAAGCAGATACTCAGCAGTAGCAAGGGCCTTGGGGTCTTCAGCATTTCCACCTCCTATGGTTATACAACCATACACCCTCTGCCTTTTAAGCATGGTAGCTGGTGCCAAGATACCCATGCCCTACACTGCAAATATTGTTCTGGATCCTACCTGCTTGCTGACCACTTTGCTCTTGACTTTTGCTAGCTTCTTGCCCTTGCTCAAAATGGCCTTTGCATTGCGAGGTGAGAGTGCCAATGCCCCGTTCTTTCTCTGTCAAGGGCGGGGGCGGGGGGAAGGGAGGGAGAAAAAGGAAGTCAGTTAATACAGTCACCCTGGACTACAGAGGATCTTCCTAGCACAGTGCTGGGAAGACCCATCTTTTCTCAATGCCTAGCTTCCACAAGGACCCGTCTGGCAAAAACACCATTCTATTTTAGCAGCATCTCATCTTCATCAAGGGGATTTCACAGTCCCTGCTTACCCTAAGGGCTGATTGCAGCACTTTGCTCTTGCGGGTGGCTTTCTTAAGGCGCTCGTTGCTAAGCTTTCCTATATCATCCCGGGCTGTGAATGACCTAGCTTGGCTGGCAAAGAGCCCCTCACTGGTTGTTGATGTCCCAGGCCCACAGTGCAGTTCTTTGGCTTTGGCCTTCAGCTTCTTTTTGTTGGAACTCTCACAAGATCCTGCTCGGCATACCGGTATCTTCTCTAGCCTCCCAACACCAGGCTTCACAGGACGACGTTTGATTTTGACTTGACCCTCAGGACTGGGGATTCTGCAGGGCCCTATGTAGATACAGAAGAGTACAACAATGAAAAAGACCAAGTCTTAGCTAGTGGTTCTCTTTGACACAGCCTACATAATAGTAGTGAGCACAATACCAGTCATATTTCATGTCCCCTTATTTAGTATATTTTTATTCTGCAGTTTCCTCCAAGGAGCTCAGGGCAGCTTACATTATTTCCCCCTCCTCCATTTTATCCTCACAATAACCCTATGAGAAAGGCTGGAGAATGGCCCAAGGGCACCCAGAGGACTTAATGGCACAGTAGGAATTTGGAACTGGGTCTCCCTAATCAAGTCTTCTCTCATTAGCAGTTTGTCAGCTTCCCTGAGGACCTCTTCTGTTTGGGGGCTGCAGTTTGGCATGGCATGGCGGATCTGAACTCTACAATTCCCAGCATAGCTTAAAAAGCTAGGATTTTGCACTGCATCCATCTCTAGCCATTTCCCTATCAGGTTTCTGTGGCCTATTCCAATCAAGCTCAGGTGTATTTGGAACATTACCTAGTAACCCTTGTCTCTCTTTTTTCTTCTTTGCTTTCTGATTGGCTTCCATTTTCACAACTGAGGAAGGAGAGGGGCCAATCACAGAAGGGTTTACTGTCACATGAAGGGTGGAGTTTGTGTCGCTGGTCAACTCGTCACCACCACCATCATCATCACTCTCATAGTCTCTGTGACGATTGTCATCTGTGGACAGAGAAGAATCAGGAGAAATTCATGGATGGAGGGAGAGGACCCCTTCAGTATGGGAAGAAGACTCAACTATGCCTCGTAAATGACAACTATGCCCCAGTTTCTTTTGCCACTAAGGACAAATAAGACAAACACCATGTTATAGGACCACATTTCAATGTGAGCTAACAACCAAGGGTTTAGGCAGTGGTTCACAAAATATTTTAACTACCAAAACATTCCAGTCTCACTTGGAACCTTATATTGCATTGCCTGTTCCTCATTATTAGCATAATGGGCAATCCACAATTTAGACCAATCCATAGTCTGGGACTTTATACCTTTTGAGTACTGCCACCCCACCCCACCCTTAATGGATAGAATAGTGCCAAAGTTTTTAAACAAAAAAGCCCACCCAAATAAAGTAACTCGAATCTGTCCTGTCTGAGCTACTGCCTCCCTCTGTGCTGACCGAACTGGAAGGCTGACTGACCCTCCAAACATTAGTTCCTATATCCTGGTTTTTGCCCCTTTGACAATATGTCTTTGTTTTGTTGGCTTTGGGGAGTGGAAGTGGAATTCCTGTCTCAGTCTTGACTTCCTGCTAAGATGCCCCAGGAGCTCCAGGGGAAGCCCATAAGGCTGCAATCAAATGGGAACGGACATAGGCCTCAGCAGAGGCCGTCCTGTGTAGTTATTTTTAAATTGCACGGCTTCCTCTGCTTGCCAGCAGGAAATACACTGTGCTGTTAACTCCTGGCCAGAGATACCAGCTTTTGCTGGTGGATGGACTGACATAAATTACTCGGGAGAATCTAATTGTGGTTGCCTTTCTCAGTGCTCAACTGGAAGGATTTTGCCATCTTGGGAGACCAGCAAAGAGCCCAAAGTACACAGTGTAAGGAATCAGAAGCAGTCCCAGGGCTTGAGTGCTCTCTTAGGAACAACAACAGCAGTGCAAGCTAACCACTGCAATGTTACTGGCACCCTCTCATATACAACATCACCTTTGCTTCCAAATACCAACAGATTCTTCTCCTCTTCCTTGATCAGTACCTGCATCAGCATTCCCTGTGATCAGTTTGTCCTCTGAGACATCCAGGTCTTGCTGTTGGTATTTTGCAGAAGGTGTTGTTTTGGAGCTCTTGGGCCGAGAGAGTTTCTTTGGGATCCGGGTGCCAGGGCTAGGCTCTTTCCGACGGAATGGGCCAATGCTTGTGGGCAAGGCTTTGCTCTTGACTTTCTGCTTCAGATGGGAGACCTTGTGTACCACACTGGAAGCCAGTTTGCTTTGGGAACTGCTCTTCTTGCAACGTGCCTTCTCCTGCAGGTCAAGCACATACATAAGCAGACACATTACTCCAGACAGAAATGCACAGACATTTACATGCTCCGGTCTTTCCCTGTTCCTCCTACCCATCCATCCCTGATATCGACTTGACCCTCAGGACTGGGGATTCTGCAGGGCCACATATCAAAATCAGGAAACCGGGGAAAGCTGAGGAAGTTTATCTTTTCTGGCTCCACCATCACCATTGCTGAAGCTGCATTTACTATATCTATTTCAGCTGTCAAATATTAATCATAATCACTCCCCCCAACAAGGTTCTACAACATATCCTACCTGCTCTGTAAAGAAGCCCCCCCCTTCTTATTTATAAAATTTTTCCTTCTTTAAATCAGTATCTCAAATTCCTGTGTGAACAAACAACTGCCATCTATTTTAATGGCAATCTTTTAGATATTTGAAGATGATGATTACATATCCCCTAGCCTCCCAAAGCCTTTTTAAGAAGATCAAGTATTATTTATCATTTATGTGTGGACTCTGCATATTCCAGGTTAAAAACAAACCACTTTAAAAGCTGGGGTGGAATATGGTTTCATTTGGCTCTACGAGATCCAGCTTGTTCACAGGGCTAGTGAGCTGCTTCCTAGTCAATTGCAGGGAAACGAAAAGGGGAAAGAAGATGGCAAGGCCAGAAGACCTCAACACTGGACTCACCTGGGAGCTCTTGATGCCACCATAAACTAATTCTGATATTTTCCTTTTTTTCTTCTTGGGTTCTCCCTCAGCTCGTAGCTCCGCACACAGCAGAGATAAGCTGGCCTTTACTGACCTGTAAATGGGAGAGAGATGCTCAGTTTGAAGAAAGCTCAGTGGGAAGATACTTAGTTCACTGCTTCTGCTGCAATGGAGAGAAGTCCACGGACTGAGATTAAGGTTGGAGTGCAAAACAAATCTTCCTTTGGACTACTGGCACTCCTAGACACACATTCAGCAAAAACTATAATAGCAGTCCCTAGTCTTTTTGAGCCTGTGGACCCCTTGGGAATTCTAACACAGGGTGATGGGTGCAACCACAAAACGGCTGCTGCAGTTAGGCAGAACTGGACATGTGCAGCTTTCTCCCTGATTCTGTTGTCTTAGTGTTGGTGGTTTACTAAAGCCACAAGCCTGTGCAGATGTACTTGGCAATATTGCTGAATTCAGAGGAGGTTACTTCTGAGTAGAGATGCTTAGTATTGTGCCACAAAGCTCTGGCAGAGCATTCCCTCTGCCTTTAAACAACAGGGCTGGAGATTTTCCCCATTTCTCCAGACAAGGGAGAGCACAGCGGGAACTAGGTGCTGCAACATCTGGGTTCTATTGAAACCTACAACTCCCTCAGGAAGTTGCTATGTAAAACAGGAGAAACTCAATTTCTTCTTGCACACAGAAGGACCGGTTATTATTAGAAAGTTGTCTGAGTGTGTGATGGGCAGAGGAACAAAGGGTGAGAAGGCTTATGTATTGTATGAACCTGTGTGTGTGTAAAACACACTGTCCTGTGTTTTGCATGCACAGATACACATTTACACCCTCTTGATCAGGAAACCACCCTAAGCAACTTACACTTCCACTTTAAAAGAAAACATTTGAATAAATAAGAATGAAAGTTTTAAAAAGAAACAAAATCCATCAATCCAATAAAATCCATGTAATATTCCAAAACAGACAGGCTCTACTTTTTTCCCTAAAGGGCAAGGGAGCTCAGACTGAAGCAGAACCCCTTGAGCAGAGCATTGCATTGAGTAGAAATTGCTACAGAAAAGGCCTTGTTCCATACTTTGGCAAACTTCACCACCTGTTGTTATGGGAACTTGAAGCAAGAACTCCTCTTCAGGAGGCTCATATGGAGAGGTTCATACGGAAGAAGGCTCAAATGGAGAGTCCAATGAAGGGAAATACGGTAGCTGTGTTGGTCTGCAGTAGAACAGCTAGATTTGAGTCTAGTAGCACCTTAGAGACCAATAAGTTTTTTTTTGACATATGCACTTTTGAGAGTCAAAGCTCACTTCATCAGAAGGGGAAAGTGCCCCTAGAAAGACTGATCAAGCAATGCCTCAGTGAAGCAGATGAGTCCTCTTGTATGGAAAAGACTTTGCCGACACCACAGAACTGGACAGGCACTCCTGTGCATGTTTTATGAGGGAGGAGGGGGAAGGCGGCATCCTGCTTCCCTTCCAAGCGTCCTGTGGCTGCTCTAGGAAATAGAGGAGGCATTCCTGGATTTTCCATGCCTTTCAGCCACATTCCAGAACGGTTGCCATTTCTAGTGCAGCTCATCAATTCACAAACTATGGTGTAGGGGTTGGGACTATCACCTCTTTCAGTTGAGCTTGCCAGAAGTGTTCATGTGCATGGGGACTGCCAGAGGAACCTGCCCGCTGCCTAGGAAGTTTAGCTCCTCAGCCCTGGAATGATGGCAGTCTTAATGCCATGTGAAGGTGCTGGTCTGATGGGCAGGTGGGGGGTGGATATTCCATAAGTTTCGGAAGAACCAGTAGGCCAGGAGATGCATGGAAAGTACATGCCTCAATAAGGAAGTCTGTAATTTTGGAGTAAAAATTCTCCCATTGCCATAGTCCTCCACAGGAATAAATATACAATAGCAAATGATGCTGCTGCTATTACAATTTTCTTCTCTTTTCATAATTTGAGGGAGGAGTTGGTGTGGGAAAGAACCGAGCCAGCTGGGCTGAGAGAAAAAACCCATGAGAGAGCTGCTGGGAAAGGTTGCTTTTTTTTTTTGCCTTTCCTGGCAGCAGGGAGGAGCCTGCAAAACTGGGGGATCCTCCACTGGGACCTGGGGACTGGCAAGCTTATGCTAAACTGCTGGGGAGCATTAACTGGGGCGGCTTTATGAAAGGACAGAGTTTGAGGGCGAGTGGCTGCTTGTAGCCTGCTGGAGAGTGGTGTTTTTTTTTGGGTCTGTTTAGGTCTTTTGGCAAGTCTGTTCCTCATCGAGCAAGGTCTGTTTGCCTGGGGCTGATTGCAGGCCCCACCCTCTGCTGTTGCTGCTGGGAGGCAGGGCTGGGAGCCTCTGAACTGTAAGGCTCCTCCTAGGCAAAGACAAGAGTCAAAGGGTTCTTGGCCTGTGGCTCTCAGCCTGAGGGTCAGGATAGAGGACCCTGCATCACTCTAGATAACCTTTAAACCACTAGCCAGTTATGGAGGTAGAAAGCCATCAGGGGAGCTTTTGCAGAGAGTGCTGCATGTATGATTATATACCCACTTAGTGGAAATGGTGGGTGTGTGCTTGCTGCATGGAGCTCGTGGCTCTCAGAGAGCAGGTTTGTTCCCTTGTTGAGGCTAGGGTTGCTGGCCTGGAGAAGCTGAGGCAGAGAGAGAGGTTTGGGGAAGAGACCCTCAGGAACTTACCACAGCAGTCCCACTCCTGTGCTGACAGCTCTTCTGCTGTTGTGGAGAATGAGAGTCTCGAGGTCCAAGGACATCAGTCTGAGGAGGAGGGATGTGATCCCTTAGAAGGGGCCCCTTCCTTGGGTGGCAGACTGATACCCTACTGTATTAAGAATACCCCTGGGGGCTGGGGGGAGGTGGGTGATTTGATCATTAGGTATACAGAGAGTGGGGTCTGGGGTAGGTGTTTTGACGGCATAGTGCAAAGGTTGTGGACATCATGCACTGCATAGATAGTTTGATAGATAGTGCTGGGAAGGAGTCAGCAGTCATGGTGCACATTGGCACTGACAACGCTGGGAAATGTAGTCATGTGGTCTGGAGGAAAAATGTAGGTTACTAGACAGAAAGTTAAAGGCCAGGACGTTAACGACAGCATTCTCAGTAGTGCTGACAGACCCACGTGCAGGGCCAGCTAGACAGGCACAGATCAGGGGTCTTAATGCATAGATGAGAAAGTAGCGCCAGGAATCACAGAATCATAGAGTTGGAAGGGGGCATACAGGCCATCTAGTCCAACCCCCTGCTCGATGCAGGATCAGCCTAGCATCCCTGACAAGTGTTCATCCAGCCACTGCTTAAAGATTGCCAGTGAGGGCAGCTACCTCCCACAGTAGCTGATTCCACTGTTGAACAACTTACTGTAAAAAATTTCCCATAATATCTGGTCAGTACCTTCCCTCCCTTAATCTAAACCCATTATTGCAAGTTTTATCCTCTGCAGCCAACAGGAACAGCTCCCTGCCCTTCTCTAAGTGATAGCCCTTCTGTCATGATCTGAAATCTAGTGCGGCCTAGAGCAGGGGTGTCAAACATGCAGCCCAGAGGCCGAATCATGCCCCCAGAGGGCTCCTATCAAGCCCCAAAGCAACTGACTATCATCTGCTCCCTTCTCTTTAGCTTCCTTCTGCACCACAGCTTGCTTTGCAAGGCTTGCTCAATCGCACAGGAGCTACAGAGCAAAACCTCTATTTTCTCCATTGGCTGAGTCTCTTCCCTTGGGGAGGAAGGGGGGGAGGCAGAGCTTGCTTTGCCAGGCTCTCTCATTCATACAGCAGAGCTACTGAGCCAAGCCTCTCTTCCTTCTATTGGCTGAGGCTCCTCCCCCTCCTAGTCCCCTGGGGAAGGAAGGAAAGAGCCAGAGCTTATGAGTCAACAGTGTGATGTGGTGGCTAAAAAGGCAAATGCAATTTTGGGCTGTATCAACAGAAGTATAGTGTCCAGATCACGTGATGTGATGGTATCGCTTTACTCTGCTCTGGTAAGACCTCACTTGGAGTATTGTGCTCAGTTTTGGGCACCACATTTTAAGAAGGATATAAATAAGCTGGAACGGGTCCAGAGGAGGGCAACGAAGATGGCAAGGGGTCTGGAGACCAAGTCCTATGAGGAAAGGTTGAAAGAGCTGGGGATGTTTAGCCTGGAGAGGAGGCGGCTGAAAGGTGATATGATATGATATGGTGATATGATCACCATCTTCAAGTACTTGAAGGGCTGTCATATAGAGGATGGTGTGGAATTGTTTTCTGTGGCCCCAGAAGGTAGGACCAGAACTAATAGGTTGAAATTAAATCAAGAGTTTCTGGCTCAACATTAGGAAGAACTTCCTGACAGAGCGATTCCTCAGTGGAACAGGCTTCCTCAGGAGGTAGTGGGCTCTCCTTCCTTGGAGGTTTTTAAACAGAGGCTAGATGGCCATCTGACAGCAATGAAGATCCTGTGAATTTAGGGGGAGGTGTTTGTGAGTTGCCTGCATTGTGCATGGGGTTGGACTAGATGACCCTGGAGGTCCCTTCCAACTCTATGATTCCTTTGCCTGGTTCCCTGGATCCCATGGGGGAAATACAAAGGAAGCACCTTTAAGACCAACAACTGCTAATGTTTTAAGCATGTTTTATTTTAATTTTAAAAAATCTTTAATTGTGTTTGTGTCCTTTGTAAAGTTTATATCTCTGCTACCTAATCTTAAAAAGGAACACACATGGCCTGGCTTGACATGGCCTGGCCCGACAAGATCTCATTTATGTCAGATCCAGCCCTCATAACAAATGAGTTTGACACCTCTGCGTAGAGGCCAGGGAGAAACCTGCCGAGGAGTTTGCTAGAGGGCCTACATCTCCCAAGATCCCTTCTGTCCCTCTGATTGGGTGAAGCAGTTTTAGAGGGGAAAGTGGCCACGGAGGGGTGGGACTTGGGAGGAAAGCATAAAAGGCCAAGACACAGACAGGGTGTGTTCTCTTTGGAAAAGGCTGCAAGGAAAAGGATTCTCTCTGGAGAGAAGGCAGCTGGAGAGAGGTTCCCTCACTCGAGAGTTTTGGTATTAGGGAAGGGAATGTTTAGCAAGTGGCATTAGGACATTCCTTTTTTTTGTTTACACTAACCTTTACTGTGTTTATATATTTCACTGTTGCACTAAAAGTTTTTATTACCCACCTATTGTTTGAGCACTGTAAATAAACTGTTGTGTGACTGCCTGGTTCCTCACGTCTCCTCGGTCACTGTTAAAAGGTTTTACTATAAGGAAGATGGGGTGTTTGGGTGCTCTGGCCTCTTCTTTACAGATCCTTACTAGAGTGGTGGCAGCCAGTAGAAGGCTTTTCTTGGTCCCCTGCTGTGTGACACCTTCAAATACTTAAAGAGAGAAGTCATGTGTCCCCTCAACCTCCTCTTCTCCAACTGAACATTTCCAAGTCCCTCAGCTTTTCCTCATATGGCTTAGTCTCCAGGCCCTTGATCATTCTTGTTGCTCTCCTCTGCACCTGCTCCATTCTGTCCACATCCTCAAAGTGAGGCCTCCAGAATTGCATACAATACTCCAGGTGTGGCTTGACCAATGCAGTATACAGTGGGACTGACCTCTTGCGATTTGGATGTTATGCCTCTGTTGATACTCCCCAAGATCATGTTAGGCTTTTTTGGCATTGCATTGCACTGGCTGCTTGTATTTAACTTACAGTTCACCCATACCCCCAAGATCTTTTTCACACATACTGCTACCCGGAAGTGTATCCCCCATCCAGTATGTGTGTTCCTTGTTTTTGTTACCCAGATGTAGAACTCATCCTTGTTAAATTGCAACTTGTTCACTTCCACCCACTTTTCCAGTGTGTTCAGGAAGGGTTTAGGAGCAACTGACAGTTCTCACAATGAAATAAGCAGTGGGGTTTCACGAGGATTGGTATTGAGACTGGTATGGTTTAATTTATTCATCAGTGATCTGGAACTAGGGGTGAGTAGTGCAGATGACACCAAATTATTCAGGATGGTGAAAACCAAGGATGTCTGTGAAGAGCTCCAAGAGTACTTCCACAAATTGGATGATGGTTTTAATGGTTTTATGAATGTTTATCTGTTTTAGATGTATTTAAATGGTTTAAATGGTTTTAATGGTCTAAATGGTTTTAGATGTATTTAAATGGTATGAATATGAATATGTGTGTTTGATGTGTTGGTATGTTTGTGGAAGAGCAACTCATTTCGTTGCTCTCTTTTTGTGGAGAACAATGACAATAAATTTATCTATCTATCTATCTATCATGAGTGAACGACACTGTGGCAAATAAAGTTCAGTGTAGTAAGTTTAAAGTGATGCACAGTGGGACAAAAAAATCCCCACTTCAGGTATAGGCAAATGGGGACGGAGCTCGCTGAGACTGAAAGGGAAAAAGATCTCAAGATTGTAGTGGATAGTTTAATGAAAGTGTCGGCCCAGTGTGCTTCAGTGGTGAAAAAGGCAAACTCTTTGTTAGGTATTCTTAGGAAAGGGACTGAGAATAAAACAGCCAATATTGTAATGCCCCTGTATAGATCTATGGTGCAGTCTCATTTGGAATATGGTGTACAGTTCTGGTCACCATATCACAAAATATGACATTGCAGAGCTGGGAAAAGTAGAGAAGAGGGAAATCAAGATGATTAGGGGGTTGGAGCATCTTCCCTATGAGGAAAGGCTGAAGAGTCTGGGACTTTTCAGTTTAGAGAAGAGTTGACGGGGGGCGGGGGAGGGGTGTGATAGAATTTATAAAATTATGCATGGGGTGGAGAGAATTGACAAAGAGAAAAGACATCCAATGAACCCAAGTAAGATAGTAAGATTTAGAATCAGGACAGACAAAAGGAAATACTATTTTACACAAACAGTGATTAAAATGTGGAATTTGCTGCTAAAGGGTGCAGTGGTGGCCACAAGAAAAAAAAACAGCTTTAAAAGGGGATTAGATAGATTCGTGGAGGATAGGTCTATCAATGGCTACTAGCCATGTTGACTGAGGGAAACCTCTGCATTCAGAGGCAGTAATCCTCTGAATCCCAGAGCCAGGGATAACATCGGGGAAAGGCCTTGGCCTCTATGCCCTGTTGTTGGCAGTCCAGAGGAACTGGTTTGCCACTGTGCGTGAGAGGATGCTGGATTAGATGGACCACTGGTCTGATCCAGCAGGGCTCTTCGTATGTTCTTATGAGAGATGAATAGGGGGATCATGGAAAATATGGCAAGCAGAACAAAGGATGACAGACAGGGACTCATGGGGAAGTACTGGAGGTGGTGCAGGTAAAGTTGTTTCACTCTCTAAACCCAACAAAGCACTATCTAGTTTCTAAGGTTGGGATTGAAACTCCTGTATAGCGGGATGCAATGTGTTCCTCCATGGTATCGTATACGCACTGATAAACTAAAAATTGCTACACATTAATTCCTATAAAAAGTGCTTTTTGTGTAAAACATTGGTAGCAGAAAATGCAGTCCTAGTCATTTAGCAGAAATATCTAATGTACTTTTGAGTTTTTCCTCTTTCTTCTTGCTCCCAGCACTGGGGCAAAACCTCCTTTAAGAAAAAAAGAGAGAAGAATGGTAAACATTTCTACACAACTTGCAGGATCCGATGCTGGAATCTATTCTGTGTGCTGCAGTACTACTGCAAATATGCAGATTCCAACCAGCTGTTGGTAATGACTTTGGTGTGTCTTAAATTGTGGCTCTGGTAACAAAATAAGAATTCTGTGCTGGGGCAATATACATTCTGTTACTTGCATACAGGATGCAAATTGGGACACATTTGCGTAAGTTGCTTATTGTGCTGAATTTATTCTGTAATTTTTGCTGTTCTGGACAGTTTTGTTTTACTACTCCAAATCATAGGAGAGGCAAGGAGCTATGTAGGGCAGTGAGGCTCTGCCCCTAATCCTGAGAAAGCTTGTTCAGCAGTTCTTCTGAGATTTCCACAGGCATTGCCCATGCACTTGTCTTTTCCCCCCCTCAAAGTGAAGACAGAAAGTTAAACTGTGCACTCAGAACCATCGTTCTGTTCTTCTTTTAGGCACCCGCGGAAACACAGCACACACAAAGACCTACTCTTAATGTACAAATGCTCAGAGGACTGAGGTGGTTTTGGCCCTTCCTCAGAAAAGCACAGTCAAATCCATAGGAGGAGCACTCCAGGATTCTTTCTGCAAGCTTTGCCCTCTTCTTGTATATTCTGAGGGACAGTACGCAGCCAGTTTGGACTGGCATAATGGAGAGGATGTGAGGAGGATTGATCCCATCTGGCACATTAAAGAAGCAATGAAGGAATGTGTTGCTTGATGCTGGGTGAAAGGAAAGAAGCAGCAAAGGCAGCATTGTATTATATTTCAAGCAGCCCAAACAAGAAAAGAAAAGAAAAAGTGTGTGTGTGGGGGGGGGAGCACCCCCACCACATACACACAGAAACAAAAACTGGGTTTGGATTTATCCCGGGTAGGTCACCTTTTGACACCTTCTAAAGGATCTGCCCCACTCAGGTCTGGCAATGCTCTTAGAACTTGTCCTGCTACCATAGTAAATATGGAACAAATTAGCTCCCTGAAGGCTTTTGTCCCATCCCCCACTGCTGGATGCCTGCCCGCTCTGATCTCAAATGCTCGTTAGTTCTAATTGCTCCACTCCAGCACCCAGAGAAGCTGCCTCAGTTTGCTCCACCCTGGGAATCCAGCCCAGGGTTTGAGGCTGCACAACCCCCTTCTTCCCAAGACAGCTTCTGTTCACACTCCTCTCTCAGGCCCTGCCCCTGTGCTGCAACCTTTTGACCCAGTGTCAACCCTGGAGCTGGTGCCAAATTCCATTCTGGCGGCTGCAGGGGGAGGGGGAGGAAGGAGGGAATTCCCTGGTTAAGAGGAGGGATGGGAAGGGAGCAGCACCCTGGAGCAGGCAAAGAGCCACAGGCAGAAAGAGGAACAGGCTGGCTCTGGAACAGCCAGCAATTAAGTGCTCTCGCTAAGGCCAAGCCCCCAGCTGCCACCCCGCAACATACTCTGACACAGAATTACCATGGCTCAAGGCCACAGTGCTGTTCCGGGGAGTGGCTGGAGGCAGGCAAGTTTGGCAGGAGGCTCCGCTCAGCATGGGAAACTCAAAGAACAGGAATGTTCCTGATAGGAAGAAGGCCAAGAGGCTGGGGCTGCAGCTGCCGTAGGAGCCTGTGTCCCTCAAATGAGGCCAAAAACCGCAGCCCGAGACACGAGGAAGAGATGCCACTATGGGTGGGAGCCTTGGCTCACCACATAATAGGGGAATCCTATGCCACAGTTGTTTGCTGGGGCAGGTTTACAAAGCAAGTGTGTATGCCAGCACGTAAATGAACAAGACAGAAAGTAGTGCATGCCAGCAATCAGGTGAGTGCACTCAAGTATCGTGGGCGGCAATACTGTGCTCTCTCTGGGAGCCTGACTGTAAAAAGTGCGACCTGTGGGAAGGCTGGATTGAATGCTTGCTTGCACATGAGCACATTCCTGCAAGTTATAAGGATGTGCTGTGGCATAAACAAATATAATAAGCTAACACGGCTATAATAAATATAAATTACAGACATATTTACACGTCTGTGACGCAGCACACTATATGAGTGTGAGCAAGAGGAAATTGTGGGATGTGGAAGAATGTGACATTGGCTTTTGCTTTTTTTGTGGCCTTTTATACTGGCAATATCCGTACTGAGTCCACTGTGTGAGAAGCATCAGATCTTACAAAGGGCTCATCTAAACGAGCTCACACTTCTCCTAGTTATTATTAAAATTACATCTATTTAATGCAATATTACTTTCCAAGGGACTAAAAACTGGGGAGATAGCTATGCCCTGTATATACACTAGGGCTGCTTGCCAACAGGCCTGGAGAAAAACAACCTGTCCCTGGAAATGGGCAGCTGAAGCTTTTCATGGCATTAAGGAAAATAACATTTTCTTAAAGCTCTGTTAAATAGACAGGTTATTTGCTTCCAGGCAGTTGGAAGCCCTAAGATACACTCACAACCACAACCCCCAATATTAGATTACATCAGGGGCGTAGCTAGGGCTTTGGGGGCCTGGGGCCCAAGATTTATGTGGGCCCCCCTATGTGTGTGCACGCCGCCAGAAACAGGATATGATGTCACTTCCGCAGGATGGCCACCACTTGCGAGGGAGCCCTGCTGGAAACAGGAAGTGGTGGAGGTGGAAAGAAAGCAACTTCAACTTTAAATGTGTTCTCCGAGCTGGTCGATGGGGGGGCGCTTTAAGAGCCACGCAATGTGTGCGAAAGAGCCAACATATCATATATATGTTTTAAACACATGCAACGATGAAGGTTCCAGACCAAAATCCCGGCAGACTTGCGCAATGGCAGATCTACCGGCTGGCTGCGCCGGCGGGGCCAGAAAGACCGGCTCCGCGGTCGGGAGGCACCGGCGCCATGGCCAGCCCTGCCCCGGCTCCCGCTCTATGACCTCAGCGGCCGGCAGCAGCGCAGGCCCCTTGCGCGCCGCGTGGAGCGCAGCAGCGCGTTCCCGGGCTGCCTCGCCGGAGGCAAGGACCAGCTCGCCCTAGCAACTGGCGGCACCTCCTCGTGGCGCGCAGAGCAGGGCAGGGAGGCCCTTGGGCTCGCAGGCAGGCGGAGAGAGCCCCCCTGTTGGAGCGGCGCAGCATGGCCCCGGCAGCTGCCCGCCTCGACCCCAGCTGCCTCCGGCACTAGGCGGCAGCGGCGCCCAGCTCCTCTCCTCACCTATGATCGCCAGCATGAACGTGGCGCTCCAGGATCTCGGTAGCAATGTGAGTGGCGGGGACGCCAGGCAGCCGGCTTCTGAGGGGCCCCTTGGCATTGCCAAGGGGCCCCCCAGACCCCCCAGACCTGGGGCGACCCGCCCCCCTCCCTACACCACTGGATTACATTACTGATGGCAATACCACCGTTGGAATTTGCTGACATCATCTGCCACTAAAGAGACTTAAAGACAGTGTGACACCATCCATGCTACAGAATGGTCAAATGTTTTGTACATTCATACAGTGCCTCAAGAAAACTTGCAACATGTTTGATAACAGACCGTATCTCAGTAGAGTGTGTATGTCAAAGACACCCCTTCACCGAGTCTTTGAACACGTAACCCATGTACTTGGTATATCACTGGCCCTTAGTCCCTTCCTTCATGTGATGAATGAGTTTTGTGTCTTTGGATTTCCCCTTTGCAAGCAACTGGGAATTTCCAGTGCTATTGTGTGCCATCTGGGAGGTAATGGAACTCAAAGAATGGAATCCCATAATTCAGAAGAGAAACATAGCTGTTAAAATTTGGCTGTGAACACACCCTGGTGAAGCAGCTTCAGGAATCTTATAAATGCACACTAAAAAATGCAGCGGGGCAAAGAATGCCATTTAGGGTCCCATTTGTAGCACTCATCTGACCCCCCCTCCCCCCAATTCTTTCTTCGATGACACTGGATAGTTTAGTAATGCCATGGCAAGGACTTTACCAAAGCAGCCAACAGTGGGCTCCTTATTGAATTTGACTTTACATTAACCCACACATATTTTGCAAGCACTGAGGAAGGGGGAGGAGTTCTTTCCCCCCAGGATAAATTCTTGTAAGTTGGGGAGGGAGGAGTGGGAGAATGCAAGCAAGATCTCCACCAAACCCTGGAAGGTTTCCATAAGCCATATGGTGGAGCCATGTTGCAACCCAAAGCCAACACTAACTGCTTTTTTTCCCCCTGTAACCTTCACTACATTTGCTAATGTTTTGTGACATAAAACCTAGAGATTAATTTTTTTTCTTCTGTCTTAATTGAAGGAACCATTTAGTACAGATTTAACTATTATTACCAAATCATCAGGATTGATGCAGCGCACACACGCGTGCTCCAATCATGTTTGGACTAGCTCGGAGGATTTATGCAAATGGGCCTGCCGGGAGAGGCAATTTGTAGCAGAGAAGGACAATTATACAGGGCCCGTGAGTGCGGGAATGACTGTGCCGGGCGGCTAATGGATAATCATAAAGCGCCAGCAGCAATGAACACCACTGCAGCGTGACCAATGACTTTATACAGCACAGATAAAGAGGCTTTTATGCAACGCTGCCTTCCTCTTCAAAGAGGGGCATTTCTTCCCCCACAGCCGTGCAGGAGGCAAGAGAGACATGGGGTGGGGAGCACAGTGAAGCAGGCAACTCTCCAGCCCAGTTAATCTTAAGATTTTGCTGCCCACTCTTACATCCCAGGGGAGCTCTGCACTTGGTGCTGAAATGCAACTGCTTCTAGGGTGGAGACGACAACTATGAACAAAAGGATCCTACCCTGTCCTTTCACTTCACTGAGAAAAGTTTATGTATTTACTCACTTATTAATTAAAATATTTATACCCCACCTTTCTTTTTAACTCAAGTTTGAAATCTTCCTCTAGTCTAAGGAGCTGGCTTAAAAGGATCTTCTATTGGAGGAAAAGTTGGAAGGTGGTTGGATCCACCCCAGTATCTTGATCTCAAAATATACTATCACCACTACTTCCACACCAAACAAACATTTTGTATGTTCTATAATATTATTCTATATTAATCTAGAATTGGGGGGGGGGGGATTGCAAGCAAGAGATCTACAAAGGATGCACTCAAGATAGGGGACATCTCATCCCCCTGACCTTTATTTCCTCTCCTCTTGCTCACCCCTTACCCTCCCATCAACACTTTCTCCTCCCCCATAGCCACTTCTCCATTCCTCTTCCCCAAGTTGCTGCCTCTCCCATCACTGCTGTCCAAATGATGGAAGAAGTTCTAGGTCAGAGGCGCTTTTCCATCAACCCCCACCCCCTCAGCTAGCCAGCAGTGAAAGTCTTGGAGTAGAAAGTACACTCCGCCTGGGTGCTGGCCAGCTGATGGTGGTGGGTGGGTGCATGCAGAGGAATGCACCCCCCCCAGTCAGTTGGTGGATGGCAGACAGTGCTTTTTGTTACAGTCCTCCCACCTCTACCTACCTTTCCCAGTAAAATCTCAAGGCACTTGCAAGATCTTCAGAACTGTTAGCAGCAACTTCTGCATGTGTGTAGACTTTACGGGGTTTTTTTTGGGGGGGGGTAAATTCCCCCTTTTTTAAGTTTAAGGATTTTTCTGCAAATCTGGGAGTTTCCTCAAGTCTGTAGAAAAATTTCCCTATCTGTACGTGGCTCAATTGTGTGGGATTTCAAATCTTCCCTCTGGGGCCATGTTCAAATTTAGATATAAAGGTGTTTGTGGCATGGGTATTTCTCATCCTAAGAATTTGTACTGAATTTTGCATTACAAAAATGCTAAGTAAAGCAATGGAGAGCAGGCTTGTATGAATCATCCATCCAGAGTGGTAAATTATATTGCTTCTAGCATTTTAAAATCTGAAGTGTGATATGTCCCCATACTGAAACATGCAGATATTCTTCTCCGAAACATACAATCATATATCTGCAATGCCCTATGTATACATACAGACACTAACCTTTTTCGCACACAGCTTACCTCGCAGTCACAATCCTGTTCCCTCCGCAGCGTCTGTCGGATTTCCCACCATCTGCGCCGGAGTTACAGGAAGTGCTGCGGCTTTTGCGTAGCAAACGTAAACTGGGTTTTAGCGGTTTACGTTTGCTACACAAAAGCTGCGGCACTTCCTGTAACTTCGGCGCAGATGGTGGGAAATCCGACCAGACGCTGCAGAGGGAACAGGATTGTGACTGCGAGGTGAGCTGTGTGCGAAAACGGTCACTCTCTCTTTCCGTGCTGTTGCTGTCTCAAAAGTGCAATTAGTCTCTTTCACAATACCACCCTGGTAAATATGAGACAGAAATACCCACAGCAACAGTGCCAACTTCATGTCCTCAAACACAGATCACCACTGTACACCAGTAAAGTGTGGAATGGGGTGGGTGGTTTACACAATTTCAAGTGGGAAAGTCATAGGCCAAAGGGAGATGCTGAACCTTTACAGTCCTGCTTCCTGCCTCTTTCCCTCACGCTGGCTCCTTTTCAAGACAAAATGAGTCCAACTTGGAGAAAAACAAACTTGTGAGGGAGCAGTTATGGGCAGTGGATTAAGGAAAGACTGAGAGCCCCACCCCCTTCTGACTCTGGCTTTTCCCCTTGAAAGGCCACTCCTCACCCTTAACAGATGAATGGCAGCAACACTTGTTTGCTAATGCCACATACAGCAAAACTTGCCTTAATGGCAAGCAAGGAACATGTATTTATGCACTTGGTCACAAGTTTGGACTGACAGTGATACGGTATTCTCTTTCCTTTTCTCCCACAAGTCATGCTTGATCACTCACTTGACCTTCCTGCTGTCACTCTTGCTGACCGAACCCTGCCGCAGTGAGCTGAGGGTGCTGGAGTGCTTGCGTTTTCTGGGTCGTCCTGGTCCCCGTCGAGCCGGGCTGCGGGAACTCTCATCTCGCCTGCAAGCCATAATCACCATAAACATAGAGGGAAAAGGCAAGAACTTTCTGTATTTAAGAGTCTGTATAAGCATTCATTTGATGTGGTAGCACATCTACTGAGAAGGCCTTTAAACTCTTGGTGCAAGTGAGTCACTTACTTGTTTGGCCTTCAGATGCTGTAGACAGACTTACTCCAAGAGGAGATGCTCTGTCACTCCCTTCCCCTTCTCATGGTACCATTTTGCCTTATCCAAATTTGTTTGGGCAAGCAGGCAGACCCATCTAGCTAGGCATCTGCTGAGGAAGATGAAGGAAGTTAAGACACTCACTCATGGTCATGCCGTCTCTGCAGCTTCGCCAGTTCCCGTTGTTTCTCCTTGTAGCGTCGCTGCAGTTCTGCCAGCTGTGTACGCATCTCTACCTCTTGGGTGTCCAAGTTCTCAATAGCTGCTTTCAGAGGGCAAACCTGTGGAAATATCAAAGACACTTTCAGTTTTCAAGTAAAGTATCATGGCTTATATGTACCCCACACTATTGGCTATTATTATTTCATTCCTAACTTTGATGAAGTCTCTCATTTCTTTAGTTAAAACAATTTTATTTGGTAACATATGGTAACAAATTATATTTCTTGAATCATTAATAACATCTTTTATCTATCCCATATATTACTTTCTACTCACCCCTCCCCCCATTACTTGACCCCCGCCGGTGTTATTTACTTAAAGTACTAATGTTTAAAGGTACCCTTAACTAAAAAACTTAAAAATTAATATTCTTCTTTTTTCTAAGACTTAATCATTAACAAAAATTGTCCAATGTCCTTTTATTTTCCACTCTTTTTCTACATAGCTTCTGAACTTTTTCCACTCCATCTTAAAAACTTCTACATCATAGTCTCTTAAAATTCTTGTTAATTTGTCCATTTCACTCCATGTCATAACTTTTACAATCCAATCCCATTTCTCTGGTATTTTTTCTTGCTTCCACAACTGCGCATATAATGTCCTAGCAGCTGAAAGCAAGTACCAAATTATAGTTCTATCTTCTTTTGGAAATTTTTCCATTTGTAATCCCAACAGAAAAGTCTCTGCAACTTTCTTAAATTCATATCCCAAGATCCTAGAAATTTCTTGTTGAATCATCTGCCAATACTTTTTTGCTCTTTCACAAGTCCACCACATATGGTAGAAAGAACCTTCATGTTTTTTACATTTCCAACATCTGTCTGGCATCCTATTATTCATCTTTGCCAATTTCTTAGGAGTCATATACCATCTATACATCATTTTAAAACAGTTCTCTTTAATACTATGACACGTCGAAAGCTTCATAGAGTTCTTCCACAAATATTCCCAAGTTTCCATCTGTATTTCTTTATTTACATTAATTGCCCACTTAATCATTTGAGATTTCACTACTTCATCTTCCGTAGACCATTTTAAAAGTAATTTATACAATTTTGAAATTAATTTTTCGTTGTCTCCAAGCAGAACTTTTTCCATTTCTGTTTGCTCTTTTCTTATTCCTTCAGTTTTAATGTCATTTTCCACCAAACTCTTTATTTGTTGCATTTGAAACCAATCATATTTATTATTCAGCTCTTCAGCGGTTTTCAATTCTATTTTACGACTTTGTATTTTTAATAGTTGATTATATGACAACCACTTTTCTTCACCCGTCTCAGCTGTTATTTTTATCACTTCGGCTGGCACTATCCATAAAGGTTTTCTCTCATCTCGATATTTCTTATATTTCATCCATGTATTTAGCAAGCTGTTTCTTATATAATGGTGAGAGAAAAAAAGTCTATCTTTTTCCCCATAATACATATAAGCGTGCCAGCCAAATTTATTTCCATGACCTTGCAACGCTAAGAGTTTTTTGTTTAACAACATTATCCATTCTTTTATCCATACTAAGCACACTGCTTCATGATATAATTTTAAGTCTGGTAATTGAAATCCGCCTCTCTCTTTTGCATCTGTTAAATTTTTCATTTTAATTCTTGGTTTCTTCCCCGCCCACACAAACTCTGAAATTTTGCTTTGCCATCTATTAAATTGTTTACTGTCTTTCACAATCGGAATAGTTTGAAACAAATACATATTTCTTGGAAGAATATTCATTTAATTGCGGCTATTCTACCCAACAGTGACAAATTAAGTTTATTCCACTTTAACATATCTTCATCCATTTTACGCCATAGCTTCTCATAAATATTTTTGAACAAATCGATATTCTTCATTGTTATCTCCACACCCAAATATTTTACCTTGGTGGTAACTTCACAGCCCGTTAGTCTCAGCAATTCTCGTTGCTTATTTATTTGCATATTTTTACATAGAAGTTTTGATTTTTCTTAATACAAAGTCCCGCCAACTCCCCATATTCTTGTATTTTGGCTAACAACAAAGGTGTGACTTGTATGGGGTTTTCATTTATAAACATTATATCATCTGCAAATGCTCTGTATTTGTAAGTAAATCCTTTTACTTTTAATCCTTCTATTTCTTTATCTTCTTGAATTTGCATCAGTAATATTTCAAGAGTCATTATAAACAACAATGGGGAACGTGGACGACCTTGTCTTGTACCTTTACTAATTATCATGTCTTCTGTAAGATCAGCATTTATACATAGCCTTGCACGTTGTTCAGTATATATTGCTTTTATCATTCTTATAAAGCTTTCTCCCAGCTCCATTTTCTCCATTACTGCAAAAATAAAATCCCAGTTTAAACTGTCAAATGCTTTCTCTGCGTCCGCAAACAATAATGCTACTTCCTTTTCTGGATGTCTTTCATAATATTCTACAATATTTACAACTGTTCTGATATTGTCTCTTATTTGCCTTTTGGGAAGAAACCCTGCTTGATCTTCCTTTATAAAATTTATCAAATGTTGTTTAAACCGTCCTGCCAAGATTCTTGTATATATTTTATAGTCATTATTTAATAATGAAATTGGTCTATAATTTTTTACGTTCGTAACATCTCTATCTTCCTTTGGAATCAACGAAATAACAGCTTCCTTCCACGTATTTGGTATTTCCCCTTTTGTTCTTATCATATTCATCAATTTCTGAAGTTTCGGGATTAACTCCTCTTTGAGGGTTTTAAAAACTTAGCTGTATATCCATCTGGCCCAGGTGCTTTTCCAAGGATGACACGCAAATTCGTGAAGCGTTCCATAAGTTGAGACTTCCGGGGTTGGAAAATGCCGAGCTGAATTGCTTCTCAGAAGGGGAGCAGGCTGGGGTTTCTGTTCAGGGTAGTGGAGGGCAATTCAATGCCTACTGCCTACTTTTCTCAGTCAGAGATCAGTCCAAGATATGCACAGGAAACTGAGGAGATTTACCTTGGCTAAAAGGGAGTCCCGGGAGGGGGGCTCCTCTGAAGCTTTGAGGGGTCTCCGGAGACGAGCTGCATATTCATCATCTGCAGAAGTTTCCAGAATCATTTATTTGACATAAGCTCGACAGGATCCTAACGTTCTTTGAGACTGCTAAACATCTAAAGCTATACAAGACCGGTGTTGGATCTGGATAACTGCAGAAAAAGGTACTGATGACTATCTTCATTCTGGGACTATTTAAAGTTAAACAAAATAAAATCAGAAGGTGGGAAATAGAGATTCAGAAAGTTTGGAAGAAGAAGGGGAGAAGGGGCAGAATTTGAACTTTGTAAATTTAAAGGACAGTGCTAAAAAGTGGAAAGGAATTTATTGTTTTGTCTAATTGCGGTTTTGGTGAAAAAGCCCCATTGTCACAGATTTGCAGCTCTCGCAGTCAACACAGGAAATACGTCAAACATCGCGAGATCTTTTTACCAGTAAAAACGGGATCTGGTGGCAAGAAAAGCAGGAAGTGTCGGATGGAAAAGGGAAATCGTTGAAGCAGCTAGCCTACTCTAGGACTATAATATCATAGAAAAACATCGGCAGCCATTGCTGGGAGGTCAAAAATTAAAGTTTTTAAAGTTTTCGGGACATTAAAAAATTGGTGACGCTGACAGAGGTGACAATTATAAGGTAAATACTATTGGACATTATCACTGATAATTATTTTAAAAACCTTTTGAAGGAAATTTTTTTAAAGGGAAGCATAAAGTCGCGACCGCCATTTTGGAAAAAAGAAAAACTTTAAAAATTAATATCTAAGCCCAGGAGGCTCTGAGGACGGCGAAATTAGGCTTATTGAAAAGGGCAAGCCTTACTCTATCAAACCTGATAGTTAAAATTTAGTTTGGAGAGGTCAAAATTTTCGGTGTTTTTTTAAATGTCAGAGCATAAGTTAACCCGTGCAAGGACTGCCTCAATGGAGAAAATGCAAGAGCAATTAGAAGCAATGGAAGCCAGGATGACGAAAGGGGTGAGAGACATGATAACTGCTTCTAAAAAAGAAATTAGATGAAGTCTCTCATTTCTTTTCTGTAGAAGACCCAAGAGTTAAGTGCACTTCTGAAGTGAAGGTGGGTTAGGAGGCTTCCACTTCCATGCCAGAAATCTGGCTTGAAGGTGCCAACAAACCAGGGTCAAACTCATAATAGCCTGGTCCTTTTGCCTCATTTCACTGAGCCTTGAGAATGAAAAAGATGGGCTCCAAATGAGGAAAAAAATAATCAGTGAGGTATTATAGAGAAACTAATCCTTCTGGCACCTGGCCACATTCAGAGTGGAGCCAGAACACACAAAATGGCTGAAGATTCTGTGGATTGAAAGGAGTAGATCTGCAGCTCAGGAACCGATACTGATTTCACACTAAAGCTTATCCTGGGTGGAGAGCCCTTTTGCCCCTGGCACTTCTCTTCGTTTTCACACAAGCTGCTGCGGAGCTAGGAGTTGGCACGCTGCTCTCCTGAGGCAAGCAGAAACTGCTTGTAAGAGGATCTTGGTTGCAGCGGGAAAGCGGCGCTCCAACTCGTATCTCCGTAGCAGCTTGTGTGAAAACCGAGAGAAGCGGTGGGAACAAAAGGGCTCTCCACTTGGAAAAAACAAAATCGGTCTGAGAGAACACAAAGCTTCTGATAGTTCTGATCGGCACCCAGTTGGAGCACCTTAGCTGCAAGACACTTACTGGTTTGGTCTTAGGGGTCCAGGTGTATTTGCGGCAGGACACCCGCAAGCGAGGGCGCAGGTTAACACATGGTGCAGCATCTGCCAGGTTGCAGAGGTCAGGGAGGCTGTCCTCCTGGCCAGTAGCTTCAACGAGGGCCCAGGCTGCAGCAAGAGTGGCCAGGCTTTGCAGATTGAATGCCGCCAGGTCTTCAGCCAACACTATGGAAAAGTGAAAGGTTATTACTGAGGGAAGAGCATTCTCAACGAAAGGATAGAATACGTTAAACATATCAGAGAACATTCACACACCCTTATCTCAGTCTTTAGTACTTAGTGGATATATTCAGGCTTAAAAAACACAACCCAAGCCACAATCACAGCTACCAGTACTTCATGGTGTCAGTTGTATATTATTTTTGAATCCACAGAAACCTCTGCTAATTGGATGTCAGAATGCATCTTGGACTTGGTCTGCACTACTGGTTGCATACCATGGATCTGCTTTTCCAGAAAAACTCCAGCTAGTTTCTCTGCTCCTTCCTCATATGTGTCTAGTTTCCTTATTCATTGATAAATGAGACTGCAGAGTGGTAGCAACCTAGTCACTATCCTCATTAAACAAGCTCTGGAGTTGGGACAGCTTACAAGAAAAACCTGATATTAACTTGCTTCTACCTGTCCTGTTCTCCATACACCAGCACTCAAAGTCAACAGGCGCACAGTCGTGTTTATCTCAGGCACATACCACACTTCCATCCAGGCAGAGGGAAGTTATTGGGATGCCACATACCTCAAGAGGAGGCCAAAGAGGGTAATTCAAGCCAAGGGCCAGCAACTCAGAGCCTGTACTGGTAGAACTTATGGGAAAGAGGGGCCTCATGAAATACCATTACATTGGAGGGGGGCTTTGCAAGGGGGAGTTAAAAGCAATGCAGTTACCTAGCTGAAAGAGAATTTAAGTGCAACTGCAGATCATATGCAGAGAAAAGCATGAATAATGACCTTATTTGGTTGTTGCTCTATGGGTCATGTTTAGGTACAAGAATAGATGCTTATGAGTGTGCCTGCACACATGTGTGAGGGGGCATGCAAGGGAGTCCTTATATGTGGTTTCCGTTCCACTGTGGGCAATAAACGGTTCTGGTGTGTGAGCAGTAACCGTTTGAGTATAGATGAAAAGAACAGACTTTGCGTAGCCACAGAGGGTGATAACCATCTGCACATGTGGGTTGGTGTACACCTCTCTGGCAAGAAGGTTGGAGATGACAGGAGGCTCAAAAGGCAGTGGAAAGGTGTAGGGACCAAACAAAGGAGTACTCATTTTTGTTTTGCTAATGAATTCTTTTTGCGAAGTCGGAATACTTGTGCATGACGAAGAATCTGTTCTCTAAGGTGATGAGACCGAAACAGGAGATATCATCATAACACCAGAGGCCTAGCAACTGTTTCTTGCTGGAAGGTATTCATATGTGGTAAAACTTCTTCCCCCATGAAACTGGATAACACAGATGAATTGAACAGGTATTTTCCAAGCCTCTGGGGCTACAAGATTCTCATAACAATAGGTCCATCCCAAGTCTCTGTTTTGCTCGAAGTCCAGGTCCATATTGGAAAATCTCCTTGCCAGACCACAAACTATTACTTTCTGTATCCAACCCAAGTCTCAAAGGTTCTTGCCTTGCCTTCCAGTGAAAAATTATTAGTGAAAAATTCTCACAGGCAAAATTTTCTGCAGCTAACCACCAGGATGATGGTAATGGATACTCACCATGTAAAGGACACTCAAGGTAGTTACCCTCCATATCAAAACACATCTCAATAACTATGGGCCATTCTCAATATTCAGGAGCCCATCACCATGGCTTGGGTAATCCCATCCCTTAACTGCTGGATGGCATGTTACCCAATCACTAGTGCAAAGCAGAATGGAACAATTCAAGCCTGTACAAAATGCACTTTGAAAGCAGGCAACCAGTGACCTGTGGGAGTGCAGACTGCTTTGCAAGCCCAGGCGGTATTTGCCAGAGCAGAATGCTTAACCAGGCACATGGAGATATACCGGGTCCAGTACAAAGTGTTGGTCATTACCTTTAAAGCCTTATATGGCCGAGGACTTGCCTACCTATGTCTTTCCCCATATGAACCCCAGAGAGCACTGAGGTCAGTTGGGAAAAATCTAATGACCATCCCTGGGCCGAAGGAGATTAAATACCAGAATACTAGGGCACGGGCATTCTCAATCGCGGCCCCTACCCTATGGAACCGACTCCCCGAGGAGGTGCGGGCCCTGCGGAACCTTGATCAGTTCCGCAGGGCCTGCAAGACCGCCCTTTTTAAGCTTGCACACTTGGACTGCTAAGAAGATTGGTAATTAAGGATCCGCCAATGCGGTTTGAAGACCTATACCGCTGAATAACTGTACTCATTGGACTGGTTTTAATGTTGTTAAGTTTAGTGTTTACTGTTCTATATTGTTAAATTTAAAGGCTTTTAACTACTGTATGTTTTTATAAAATGTTGTTAGCCGCCCTGAGCCTGCCAAGGTGGGGAGGGCGGGATATAAATAAAATTTGTTGTTGTTGTTATTATTATTATTATTATCTACAGGGTTATAAGTGGAGAAAAGCTTATTCATACCAACTTGAAGGAGCACTGGCTCTGGTTTAAAAGATCCCAGCTGTTCTTTTGTCCTCCCAAACAACTTTTGGATTGTGTGTGTGTGTAAAGAAGTGAGAAATCTGGACAGCGGACAATGTCAGGCCTGGTTCTCACGAGAGAGTGACAGAAGTAAGAGAACCTCTCTAAACAAGGGTGTACTTTGGGAAGGAGCAGTGAGGCGTAACAGGTGGGCTTGCTGGTGACTTGTGACTTTCAGTAGGACGATGGGAAACTTGTTTAGCAGTGCAATGGGAGAGGGAGGAAGCTGTACAGCACACAGAAGAATGATGCAGATGTATCCTGTAATCACTAATATAACATTGAATTCCTAATGAAAGACAATAAAGGAGATTGCCTTGGCCTGCATTCAAATATCTACTGTATTTGCCTAAAGCGCAAATCTGAAACCTTTCTCTCCACGGTCTGAGAAAAGATTCCAAGACCTCTGGCTGTACCCTTCCACTCCAGAAAAACTTTACTGCTATGAACAATCTTGATCTCTAGTTGATAGTCACTGTTTTATACTGCAGACCCTACTATTGATATATGAGTTGTGGTCTCTCTCTCTCTCACACACACATACACTTGGTTACCCTTGGTCCCTCAAGGTCAGTATTGTCCCTCGAGGCCAGTATTGTCTATACAGACTGGCAGTGGCTCTCTAAGGTCTCGGTAAAGGACTTTCACACCACCTACTACCTGATCATTTTAACAGGAGATGCCAGGGACTGAGCCTAGGACCTTTTGCATTGAAATCAAATGCTCTGCTACTGATCTATGGCCCCTCCCCTGTCAAATCCGTGCTCATTAGTCATGAGGCAGGACTGGTATAGGATAGCAGATGTTCTCAGTTCCTCAATTAACACTGGAGAATTTGGCCCTGCCTCTGCATCCCTCTGAGAAGCTGCTCTGGTACTGAAGAGCAAACAGCCCTTAGACATCATTAACAAGCCATGCGACAAGGCACTGAGTCACAATACACTTTTCCATTTCCACTCCCTCTTGGTACTCACGGCCTCAATAAAAGAAAAGGGAGATGGCAGTAACCAGAGTCCTGTACTTTCTTACCATGAGTGGCAGTGTCACAGTGCTGCTGCCGGAGTTCCAATTCAGCCAGCTCACTGAGCAGGGCAATGCCAGGAATCCCTGAACTGCCCACGGAAGGCAAGGGAGGGGGGGCTGCAAGGGTTGGAGGTTCCAAAGATGGGAGCTCGCCCAGATCAATGCTGGCAGCAATGAGAGTATCCAGGCCACATGGTATTGCCTGCACACTGGTATGCGTTGATGGGACATCCGGCGAGCCAATGTCACTCTCATCCTCCTGGAAGCCATCTTCCAGTGTTGCAGCTGGGCTGTCCTCTATAGCCATGACCTCTGGGGAAGACCCTGGAATGGTCACCTCTGGCCTGGCCTCTTCCTGATGTTCTTGTGGGGCAGAGTCCAAGTTGTCTGTGCTGTCCCCGACCAGCAGGGGGCAACATGGCATCTCCTTGGTAAGTTCTGCAGAGCTTGGCCTCTGGGGGTGCACAAGGAGATGGGGAGGATGGGAACATTCTGCTTCAGTGTCCACAGCCCCATGGGACTGGATAGGTTCTGTCTCACAGCCTGACTCTTGTTCTGGTGGGAAAGTGCGTGACTGTTCTGGCTCAGCTGCCGTGGAAACAGTTTGCATAGTGTCAGGATCAGCTGGGTCCAGGGGTAACGGTGATGCATAGCCCAGACCAGCCACAGGATAGGAATAACCAGGGGGAAGGTCTGTTAAAAGAGAAAAGAGTAGAATGATAAGTACTAGCTAAAGGATATTACTTCCTCAGAACGCACAATGTGCTAGTGTATTCTTGAACTCTCCAAAAACTACAGAAAATGTGTCAACATTCCGAGGTAGGGCACCCTTTTTGAGCCATGTAACCTGGCCCTAAGTTCTCCTGCAGTCTCTGTAGGTTACATGTGAATGCCTTCAAATTCTGTAAATAAATTAGGGAAATCCAAAACAAACACAGATCCCTTGCCAATTTATTCCAGTGACATAAATTTGGATTTTTTCCAGAGTTATCCCTTCTGCAAGATGCCCAGGAAAAAAAACAGGATGGGATGTTAGGGTAAAATGGCTAGGGACCAAAGAGGCTGAGATCTTGATCCTGCAAAGACTACACTGACTGTAGAAGCTCTTCAGTTCGTCGGCCTTTTGTAGCCACTTCCTATAACATTACATTTCCCCCCACTACACCAATGAGGAGGACCAGAAATTTGCATTTTTATGAACAAGTATTTGGATTTAAAGAATTTGGGCTGCGTTTGCCATAATTACTGCATAGCTTTTGCCCAAGGCAGAGCATGCATTATAAAACTTACTAAGGAGCCCATGCTAGAGTTTTGGTAAGTCTTACATCAAAAAGGATTGCCTTATTGAGTCTCACAGAGACAGCAGCTGCACATACATAGTTTGCCCCAGATCCCCCCACCGCCATTCCTGGTCTGTGATGAATCTCTACCTGGTTCCAGCGATTTGGGGTAGTCCTGGGCTGGCTGCCCTTCAGGTTGTTTGCCCTCAGCCTTGGGACCGGTGGAACTCTGTGAGGGCACTGGACTTACAGCTGGCGAGCGGGGAACCACAGCAGGACAGACAGGTAAAGTGCAGGGGGCAGGGCATTTGGGTGGGTGGCAGCATGGGGAGAGCTTGGCTGAGCAGGCGGCTGCTGGGGACAGGCCTTTTGGGGGAGCGTTTAAGGCAACAGCTTTGTGTGATGGTTTGAGTGGCTTCTCAGGGCCTGGCATCTCCAGCTCAGGGGGTGGCTCCTCAGGCTTCCGCTGAAAAAGGGAGAGAGAAAGAAGGTCAATGATGGATGGTGAACGCCAGTAAAATTATTTGGAGCATCTGGGCACTCTGATGCTGTACATAAGGGACTGAGAAGCATCTCTGTCTCTGCCATATCCTCATCTCTTCCTGTGCCTTTTTCTATTCACCAGCTCTGAAATATACCCCACCCCGATCCCATGCTCATACTGACTGGGTGGCCATTTGTTTGAGCTATGTCCCCTTTGAGATCAGATGGGAACAGGAACCACACTGGTTTTAAGGAAGAGCTGGATGAAATCTTGTGTTTTCCACTCAGAATTATGAGAGTAATTTGTGTGCTTAAAAAAAAAAAAGAGCTAACAACAAATTCTGAACCAAAATTCTGAACCAAGAAATGATTACTTTTGTAGCTTGTATGAATTGCATGGAGCTTCTGCTCCCCGATACAGGAAGAGTAAGGTGGTGGTGATTGGAGACTCCTTGTTCAGAGGGGTGGAGCCCAAAGTGTGCCGACCAGACCTGTCATCCCGAGAGGTCTGCTATCTGCCGGGTGCACGCATCCAGCATGTGACAGAAAGGATTGGAAGACTTATCAAGCCCACAGATTACTATCCTTTCTTGCTGATCTACATGGGAATGAATGATACTGCCCGTCATAGCCCTGAACGTATTAGAAAAGACTATGTGGCTCTGTCAGAAGGTGAAGGAGCTGGGCGCACAGGTTGTGTTTTCATCAGTGCTTCCTGTTGAAGGCTGTGGCTTAGAAAGAAGAATACTTCAAATAAAGGACTGGCTACATCAAAAGATTCGGATTTCTTGGCCATGGCTTATGCTTTCGAGATGGTGGTCTTCTATTGGGAGAAGGTTTGCACCTTACAGCGGTAAGAAAAAGGGTGTTTGGTAACAGCCTTGCTAACCTATTAAGGAGGGCTTTAAACTAAATTGTATGAGGGAGCGAGACAATAATTCAAAGCCTCGTATGATGCCAGAAACTGGAGATAAGAACATTAAAGATTTGCAGAGAGTGGTGCATACGCTAGGTAATTTTAACTTGCAGGCTTGTACGGAACTAAACCCTCGGGATGCGTAAAACGTGGATTCTGATGTCTCTACACTAACGCACAGAGGATGGGAAACAAACAGGAGAAACTTGGAAGTCCTAATACAGGAAGGAGACTATGACATAATAGGCCTTACTGAAACTTGGTGGGATGACACTCACAACTGGAATATTAGGATTCAGGGGTACAACTTATTTAAAAGGGACAGGCAAATGAGAAAGGGCAGAGGTGTAGCAGTATATGTGAAGGAGGTATATACTTGTGAGGAAATATGTGAATCTGAGCATGGCAGCTCAGTTGCGAGTCTCTGGGTAAAAATAAAAGGAGCAAGAAATAACAGTGATATTATTGTGTGGGTCTGCTATAGACCACGAAGCCAGGCAGAGGACTTGGATGAGATACTCCTACAACAGACTGCAAAGTTCTCCAAGAGAAGGGATACAGTGATCATGGGAGATTTCAATTACCCAGACATCTGTTGGAAGTCCAACTCTGCTAAAAATGAAAAGTCAAATAAATTCCTTGCTGACAACTTCCTTTTCCAGAAAGTGAAGAAGGAAACAAGGGGATCTGCTATCTTGGATTTGATTCTCACCAACAAGGAAGAATTGATTGAAGAAGTGGAAATAGTGGGCACCCTGGGCAGAATTAACAGTCTTAGGGAAGGGAAAAGCTATACATAGTCAGACTTATAGGTTGGACTCCAGAAAGGCAAACTTCGATAAACTTAGAACTATGCTGGGTAAAATCTCATGGTCAGAAATACTTAGGAAGAAGGGGTTCAGGAGGGGTGGGAGTTTCTTAAAAGCGAAATAGTGAAAGTGCAATCACAGATTATTCCTACGAGAAGAAAAAATGGAAAAAGCCTAAAGAAGCCAAGTTGGCTCCATAAACAGCTCTCTAAAGACTTGAGAAATAAAAAAGACTCCTTTAGGAATTGGAAGGAGGGCCATATAACCAAGGATGAATATAAACAAATCACCTGTGCTTGTAGAGAAAAAGTTAGGAAAGCTAAAGCTCAGTATGAGATTAGGCGTGCCAAAGATGCTAAAAACAACAAAAAAAGGGTTCTTTTCTTATGTTCAGAGTAAGAAAAAGAGTAAGGACATGGTAGGCCCATTGCGAGGGCAAGAAAGTGAAATTGTAACTGGTAATGAAGAGAGGGTAGAACTGTCAAATCCTACTTTTCCTCAGTCTTCTCTTCTGAGTGAAACAGTGCTCAACATGGCAGAAACAGAACATATAAGCAGGGTATGAAGTTCCAACCTAGGATGAGCATAGGGGTAGTACATAAACACTTAGTTTCTTTAAATGAAACTAAGTCCTCAGGGCCAGATGAATTGCATCGAAGGGTTCTAAAAGAGCTTGCGGATGTAATTTCTGAGCCTTCGGCTATTATTTTGGAGAATTCTTGGAGAACAGGAGAGGTGCTGGAAGATTGGAAGCAGGCGAATGTTGTCCCCATCTTCAAGAAGGGGAAAAAATGATGATCCGGGTAACTACCGACCCATCAGCTTGACATATATACCTGGAAAAGTTTTAGAACAAATAATCAAACAGTCACTCCTGGAACATTTAGAAAGGATGGCTGTGATTACTAAGAGACAGCATGGGTTTCTCAAGAACAAGTCATGTTAGACTAACCTGATCTCTTTTTTTGAGAAAGTGACTACCTTGCTGGATCAGGGGAATACTGTAGATATTGTTTATCTTGATTTCAGTAAGGCTTTTGATAAGGTTCCACATACTATCCTTGTTGACAAGTTGGTAAAATGCGGTTTGGATCCTGTTACCATTAGGTGGATCTGTAACTGGTTGACAGATCGCACTCAAAGGGTGCTTGTGAATGTTTCCTCATCCTCTTGGAGAGGAGTGACAAGTGGAGTGCCTCAAGGATCTGTCTTGGGACCTGTTTTGTTCAACATCTTTATCAATGATTTGGATGAAGGAATAGAAGGAATGCTTATTAAATTTGCAGATGATACTAAATTGGGAGGGGCTGCAAACACAGAAGACGACAGAAACAGGATACAGGGTGTCCTTGACAGGCTGGAAAACTGGACTAAAATCAATAAAATGAATTTTAACGGATAAATGTAAAGTTCTGCATTTAGGTAGGAAAAATCCAGTGCATGGTTATAGGATGCGGGAGACTTGTCTTAGTAGTAGTATGTGCGAAAAGGATCTAGGGGTCTTAGTGGATAATACGCTGAACATGAGTCAACAGTGTGATGTGATGGCTAAAAAGGCAAATGCAATTTTGGGCTGTATCAAGAGAAGTATAGTGTCCAGATTATGTGATGTGATGGTATCGCTTCAGTCTGCTCTGATAAGACCTCACCTGGAGTATTGTGTTCAGTTTTGGGCACCACATTTTAAGAAGGATATAGACAAGCTGGAACAGGTCCAGAGGAGGGCGATGAAGATGGTGAGGGGTCTGGAGACCAAGTCCTATAAGGAAAGGTTGAAGGAGCTGGGGATGACTGATGGCTGGGGCTGATGGGAGTTGTATGCAAAAAAAATCTGGAGAGCTACTGTTGGCCACCCCTGATATAGAGGATGGTGTGGACTTGTTTTCTGTGGCCCCAGAACCAATGGGTTGAAATTAAATCAAAAGTGTTTCCAACTCAGCATTAGGAAGAACTTCCTGACAGTTAGAGCAATTCCTCAGTGGAATAGGCTTTCTTGGGAGGTGGTGAGCTCTCCTTCCTTGGAGGTTTTTAAACAGAGGCCAGCTGACAGCAATGAAGATCCTGTGAATTTAGGGGGAAGTGTTTGTGAGTTTCCTGCATTGTGCAGGGGGTTGGACTAGATGACCCTGGAGGTACCTTCCAACTCTATGATTCTATGAATTTTGCATATTATGACTAATTTACTAAGTTTGCTGTGCACAGGAAGGGCAAAAAGCTCTGCAGGCACAGAATTCCATTCCATGACTACTGGAAATCTTAAGAGTTAAGCTACAAATTACAGAGAAAAGAAGTCCATCCCATGCCCATCCAACACCATTCTAAAAGCACTTGTAGATCCACAACCTCAGAGACACAGAAGCACAGGCCCCAAGAGCTTTCCCCATCCCACCCCACCCCTGCCACATGCCTTTTAGCACTTGAAAAAGCATGTGTTGGGGGGGGGGGGGGTGACAAGAGCTCCTGGTGCCACGGTACCATACCCCCAATCTGGGCTGGGACCTCAAGATGATTTAAAAAGAAAACAACAACTACAAATGCGTTTCAAATGGGCCTGTGTCCTCAGTCACTTGTCGTTTGGCCCTTATTTAGCCTAGTTTTCAAGAATTTACCAGGCATTTTTTCCATTCTTTCAAGTTCCTCTTTACAATTGCAGACATACATTTTTGGGAAAGCAGAGCTCCAAGAAAAGGTGAATCCTGAACTCAGGATAATACTGTATATCTCCCCCTTCACCACTTCCAGAATTTAAACGCACACACAAGGCACTAATCACATCCTTTGGAATAACCACCACCGTTTTCTCTCTACGATAACAAACATGATGACAGCTAGATACCACTTGTATCCATTGAACCAAGAGTTTCACAAAGATCATGGAATGGGACTTCCTGCCACTTCCTCCCTCCCTCCCTCTCATTGTAGCCCACTGAGCCCCCCTCCTCAAATTCTGCTCCTGGGGACTAGAGGGCCCTCACAAAAAGTATCAAGGCAAAGTGGGAGGGGAGCAAAAAATCAAACCCTTCTCCACTAATGGAGGGCACTTCTGTCAGCTACCAACTTTACTTGGTAGGATACAAGGCAGGATGCCTGAGTGGCAGGGAATGGTATACAGTGCCATTTCTTTTGCTCTCATTGGGGTTTGAATATACAGTGTATGATATTTTGAGCCAGGTCAACACTGACTGAAGAACCTATGGATTCTTTTGTTCTGTCCTCCATGACAGCATGTGTTCCGACTTACTTAGATGAGTCATTGGCAAATATTTGCTGCGCTGTCATCTTTCTGCAACACTGTGTGTGTGACCCACCTCTGGAGTGTGAGAACTGATGTGTTTTCAGGTAAGGTACAAAGGTGGTGGTCAAGGGATATTCAGCAGGGAGCAATATCAGTTTGATCCCTCCCATTTTGATTATCCATGTTCTCCAAAGAAAAGGGAATAGGTTTCTAAGCAAGAAGAGCTCTGCTTTCTACAGTCCCACGACAGGAGAGTCCTGCTAGATAGTCCTGCTAGATACCCACTTACCTGGCTGTGTGTATGCCGCTGCACTTCCATTGCCTGTGCTGCACGCTGTTGTTGCTGCTGTTGCTGCTGCAGGGCGTAGAGTTCTTGCTGACGCAGGAACTGGGAGCGGGAGTAGACCGGGAGCTGGCCTGTGTGCTGCAGGTGAGAGCCAGGCCCCCGGCTAGGATACATGGGTGGCCAAATAGATGCCTGGTCCATCACCTCAGCTGCTGGGAGACATGTGAGTCAATTGGAGAGATAAACACTGGCAATCCACCTGAGAGACTTCTTCCTGATCCGTGAACCAAGAAGATCACACCTATCTGCTCTCACAGTGTTGCCTTATTCCCCCATCCCAGCTAGTAATCAACGAAAGTGGGGTTTATTAGTCAATCCCTTTCCTGCTGCTACTTACCCAGTGTGTGGGGGGCACCATGGGCTGGAGGCTCAGATGGCAGGATGACCAGCTGGGCAGGCGGCTCCTGTGACAGGGGGAAGACTGGTTGCATGGCACTGGGCATAGAGGCTGGGAAGCCAGGTGGTAAGTTCTGATGTAGAGCAGGATGCCCGATGCCTGGAGTGGGAATGGGCAAAACACACCGGATTTAGTGAGGAGCCCAACCTGTTTAGCACGCTCTCAAAACAATCTCATTCCCCCAAGGAAAGGAGCAAGAACCACAAGATTAGACTTTGCTTTTCTGGTCTTCCTTGGGATAAACTGTCTTACATGTCATTCGGTGTAATGTATATAGGTGGCAAAATGGAAAAACATTTCATTTATAACATATGACATCATTAATATGCTTTCAGTGCACAGAGGTGATATTGATGAAGGACATTAATTGCTGTGTCTTTAGATAACAAGTTTGGGTTGGATGATGCTGTTGTATCCATTTTGCCTCTACCTGGCAATTAGCAGTGGTCCCACCAGGACAATACCTGTGAGGGTCAAACTGTAGGGTGGACTAGAATCCAGTTTTGCTCAGACTGTGGACCTCTTACTATGGCATGCAGGTCCATACAGAAAATATTGTGCATAAGTGGAAGTTTCTGTTGTATGTGCTGGGCAGAATCAGACCTTTGGTTCATCAAAGTCACTATGGTCTACTCAGATGGACAGCATCTCTCCAGGTTCTCAGGTAAAGGTCTTTCATGCCACCTACTACCCTAATCAACAGGAAATGCCAAAGATTGAACCTGGGACCTTCTGTGTACCAAGCAGATGATCTATTACTGAGCCATGCGCTGCTCAAGTAATGATTGACAGCCATATGTGATGATCTGCAGGCAGAGTTGCATGTTATTTTCCATATGGAAATATGTGAAGGATGCCTGAGTGTCATTCTGGGGACTATGATTGCCCCCTTTGGACCAAACAGCAACTGAAGCTAAAGATCAGGGTTATCCATACAGCTCTCACCCTTGCTCCCCTAAAGAATGGGCCAGATACAATAGCAGAGGAGTTGCCAAGCAGAACTGATGGAACAACAAATGGCAAGAGCTAAAAAACAGGTGGGATTAGCAGGGAAGAATGGAAAGAAGCTGAAACTGGTGAACAATTAGGGCTACAGGATTGCAGATTGTGGGGGGGAGAACAGCTGCACATGGTCAGGGGAGGGATGGTGGCTCAGTGGTAGAGCATCTGCTTGGTAAGCAGAAGGTCTCAGGTTCAATCCCCGGCATCTCCAACTAAAAAAGGGGTCCAGGCAAGTAGGCATGAAAAACCTCAGCTTGAGACCCTGGAGAGCCTCTACCAGTGTAAGTAGACAATACTGACTTTGATGGACCAAGGGGTCTGATTCAGTATAAGGCAGCTTCATACGTTCATATATAGACCCAGCTAAGGGCTTAGTTTTAGTTACAAACAGCCAGGGCTTTTTTGGGCGCACAAAAAACCCAGCAGGGACTCAACTGCATATTAGGCTACAACCCCCTGACACCAAGCCAGCCGGAACTGCATTCCTGCTCAAAGAAATGCCCTGCAGAGAGCAGAATGCATTTCCAGTGCAATCTGTACTGACCGTATGAGTGTCCACCCATCCAAAGCGAAGGGCTGCGTGTCCGGGGCAACCAATGTGTATGAGCTGGATGAGTGTGGGCAGTTGGGTCTCCTCCCAACTGGCTGGCCTGCAGCGATGAACTGCCTGCAATCATCAGGTGGGGGGTCAGATCGCCAGGGCAGCTGCTTGACGGGTGAATGCGAGCAAACTCCACTAGGTCTTTGTTATCCCTGTTAGATCAAAAAAATCAGATGAAGAAAAGGCAGGCCAGCTGGATCCACCATCCCTAGCAAAAGCGTTGCAAAATAGGCCACCACAAAATCTTAAGGCCTTTAATCCTTACAGTTCGGAAATGACAGGACCCCTAAGTAATGGCAAGCCTGGCTCTCACATTAACACATCCATCGTTTACCCGATCCTAAAGCACTGGATAGAAACCCCCTACCGCTCCTTGATAGACGGCACCAAGACAGCCAGCAAAAATAGTTCTACCATAGTGCAACTTGGCCTTGTTCAGTACCTTCGGGAGACCCAATGATAATATCCCATCACCAGCTCAACATTCTTTTATGCCCCAGCCCTGTGGTTGTTCTGAGCCCTTACTGGAGCAGAAGGTCTCTCCCTGCAATCCCTAGACGTTCCTCACACAACCGGCTCCGTTCCTCCTCGGCATCCAGGTCGATGACGTGCACAGGTCGTGCTGCACCAGCTGTGCAGGGGGAGAATGGACAGGCAAAATTAGTAACACCCTCTGGCAGCCACAGCAGATGGGGTATTCCCTTTTTTCTGGGGAGAGGAGTAGTGGCAAGAAGACACTGGAAGACAGGTTACAGCTGAACATTTTGGAATTTTATCTCCCACCCCATGCATCAAAGTGGGATTGTCACCTACAAGGAAGAAAGGGACAGAAGCTCACTCCCAAGAGAGGGACTTCAGAAGAGTGGTAAGTGTGTGGCTCACATATCAAGGTCTGGAAGCATGGAATGAGAGGCCTTGGATGAAAGGAAGAGAAGCTAGAGGGCGTGATGTTTAAGGGATAAACAAGAAGATGGTGACTGGAGAGCACCGTTATCAAACCCATGTGGAATTTGGCCTTCTCTTCTGCTTACCATTTCACATTGTCAAGCTCACCTTTGAGGCCCATGGCAGCCCGGCCTTGACGACTGGAGCTAGATCCATAGGCTGGTTCAGGCCGACTCAGCGTATCCTTCTGACGTGCCACAGCCACAGCAATGCCCACTGGGGGCTGACGCACCTCACCATCACCATGGCCCAGTTCATGGTCCCTACTGCGGGCACAGTCTGGACGTTCCAGCTCCTGCTGTCCTTTGGCCCCCAGGAACTTGCCCCCGTCCTGATGGGCACAGCTGCCCTTGAGACTGCCCAGGCCCACAAAGGGAGCTTTCTGGCTCACAATAAGTGCTTGGTTGCTGTATTTCAGCAGGTTTTTCATGGCTGACACTTCGTCTGGGGGAGTTTGCATTTCTTGGGTCAGCACCGAACCCTGAGACATGAGGGTGGCCTGTTGAAGGCTGCTGCTAAAAGGGTCCAAGTAGGAGCTTTTCCTTTCCTCTGCCATGGACAAGGAAGGACCCTGGCCCTGAACAGGCCACGGTGGCAAGTGTGGTCCGTTATAGCCCAGAGAGCTCAGCTCCACTGATTTGCGCTTGGACTCTGCATGGCTGCCCACCTGCTCCATCTCTGGCTGCAAATGCTGCTGGTGGCGGATTCGAGCCACTTTCTGGGTGCCAGGTGTTGGCGGCTCCTTGGGGGCCTTGTCTAAAGTGCAGCAGGACTGGCTAAGTTTACACAGTGTCTCCTGAGGGCTGGGCCGAGCACAATCCTGAGGTGGCACCATCTCAAAGTGCCCGCTCTTAGGTTGGTGGGACAAGCTACCAAAATGGCCATCAGACCCTGTATTGTTCAGGTACTCCAGGCCTTTGAGGCGGGTGTTGGAATTCTGTGACCACTCCAGCCGCCGCTCAGCTTTGCCCTCTGCTTTGAGGTGAGAGAAAGGGTGGTTTCCATATGTGGAGGGGTGCTCTGGGCCCACATCGTGGGGGCGCTCCTTGCCCTCACAGGGCTCAGATGGCACCTGGAAGGAGCGGCTCTTATCAGTCAAGTGGCCTACAGAAGGCACAAAAGTGGCCCCACTGATCCGTAATTCCCGGCTGGCCTTATCCTGCAGAGGGCACATCCCATCTGGACTGGAATGAAGCTGCAGGCAGGGAAAGCTGCCAGTTGTGCTCAGGGCTGGGGGCCCAGTGGGCAGACTAGAAGGGACAGTGTAGGAGACTGAGTGGTGCAGCATCTGCCGCCGCTCCAGGCACTCACTGTAGGACTGGGGAGGCTCATGGTGGCTGAGTTCCTTGGTACAACGGCTTTGGACACCAGTGTGGCGCGGCAAGATGCCACCACCACAGCTGGGGAGTACAGCTTTTCCCGAGTCACCATTCAGCACCTTGGAGCTCAGCAGGCACGAGGGCAGGTGTTTGGGCCGGCTGTCGCAAGAGCCCCGCTGGGGAGGCCCATCCTTGCAGTTCCCCTCAGGTGTCAAAGGCATCACCAACTTGTGCCGCTCCTTGGCCTCCTCATCAGCTGGTCGTTCCTTGACCTCCCCCTTGGACCCCTTGTCTTTTGAGAGCACAAAGCGCTCATAGTCCTTGTGGCACTTTTGTCCATGGCCAGCCTCTCGGTCCCGGCTACAGGAGCCAATAGGGTGGCCAGGTGCTGCCCGGGCAATGCTGGGGAAGTTGTGATTGGCTGACAGCAGGGTGGGCTGAGCTGGCAGGTTCCGCAGATAGAAATTGTCTGTGGAAAATTACAAGTGATTACAATTGGTCTTCTAAAGATAGCATCCCATACAACCACCCTGTTGTAGCCCAAATATCTATATATCTAAAAGCAATGTATGGCCCCCATCTGCAGATCCTTAAATCTGAGGGACCACACTTACGCTATAGTATTTTTTCTGCAAACTTGGGGTACTCCTCAGATTTGCAGAAAAATGCAAAAAGTTTAAAAAATACACTGGGAATTTAAATTCCCCCAAATAATAAAAAAAAAGTGTTATCCATGCATGTGCAGACAATACACTTATCAGTTGAGCTGGCTGCAGCTGCCACCACCAATGTCAACCCCAGGCCTGGCCGCCATGGGGAAGATGTCAGGAGTGGCTATGGGCCTGGCTGCTGCTGTGGCAGACACTAGGAGGCAGTTCAGGCCTGGCCACGCCAGTCGAGGGCTCCGGCAGCCATTCCCTGCCTGGCTGCCATGGTGGAGGACTCCAAGAAAGCGTCTGGGGCCAGCCATGGCGGTGGAGGATGCTGGGAGCCTCTCTAGTCTCAGAGCAGCTCCCAGATACCAATGTTGTCGCTGTAGGTGGGTGGTGTGGCCTGGAGTCCCCCCTTGCAAGTCTTGCGGGCCTCTCACTTGACATCTAATTTGGCTCCCCACACTCTAAAACCTCTTCTGCTAGCATACCAAAGTAGCCCCCTTTCCAGAATTGTGCCACTTGGCAAGCAGAGGATGAAACTGTCTATACCTGACTCACACCTGAATGATGTGACAGGGAAGCAGAATTAGCAACAGGTACTGAATCCTAAATTCTTTAATCCAGACAGATAATTTATTTCTTTTTTCTTTCCTGTCTCTTCTCCTCCTTTCAATTGTCTACTCTATTTGTGTCCTTGATCAGAGGTCGATTCCACAGTGCTTCTCCCACCGCTTGGGGGCACACCCACATATCCCCCCACATATTCTGACCAAGCCCCAACACTTGCCTTTCTGGCTTTCATAAAAACGGTGCTGACCATACAGGACATTGCTGTTTCCATGGTGATCCAAGTGGCTCATAGGAAGAAAAGTGGATGCTAAGCTCCCAGAGAACCTCGGGTAACCTGGAGCTAAAACAAGAGGCAGTGAGGAATGAAATGCCAGTGTCACAACGTAATGGACAAGAAGCAAAGTCACTGGCTAGGCCCTTCGTCTGACCTGTCTCTACGCATATGTCTAAACAAGACTGCCAAGGGGGAATAAAAAACCTTTGTTAGGTCAGACTTTTGCCATGGCTGTATTAAGAGCCTCCCAGTGCCCAAAGCTGAGAATTACCGGGGTTTCAAAGTAGCAGAGATTCTGTGGGAAAAGGGTATTTTTTCCCTGTGGCAGCAAGCTCAAATAATGCTGTAAAATACTTGCAAAGGGAGATGAAACAGGGCAAAAATAAATACAGGAGGGAGTAAAAGCAAGACCAACAGCAATCCAAAATACCATCGCATAAGGCAATTCTGATTTATGCAGATCATTGGATGCCTTGAATATTAGTTGCACAGTCATGTGAAAAGTGTGAACTTCTGCCTAGTTCATAACAGCAGTCCCAGCTGAGCGGAAATGGCAGTGGTTTAACAAGGCTAGATGCCTAAATGAGAAAATAAATAGAAAATAAATCCAAATTCTGCACCAAGGTAGCTAAAATTTTGCAATAAAAATGAAATTTGCAAACCAAACATAGGGACCGGGAAGAATTGCATGTTTTCCAATAACATATTCTCTAGGTTTTGGAAGATTTCTGAATGTCTTGGCAAGGACAAAGGGAACGAACAGAAAGAAGAATAACTAGGATTGCAGGTCAGCAATATATAGTACCGTGAAGAAGGAACAAAGAGCTGTAGAGTGTTTTGAAGATCTATACTCTGACCACTGCAACTTCTTTTCTCAGTCCTGTTCTGCTGCTTTCTGCAGGGTACAAACTTGGTTTCTTTACAATACTAACATACAGGGTGAGATTGCAGAGACTGTGAATCATCTGAAGCTACACAATGTAACCAGTTCTGTGCCTGTGCAGATTAACTAGCACATATGCATGGAATACACACAGGCGCTGCCTTTAGTCTTTACCAGGATTGTAACTCCTGGCTTCCAGCCAGTCTGCATCTTAGTCAAATGTCAAATGCCACCCTTAAGGGTTTTAGCTAGGACAAAAGCAGGGGAAAGTATTTTGATTGGTGTCAAGGTGTGCAATACTAAATCTGCCCAATGTGGTGTCAAGTGCTAGCCCTGGGTTGTAGATGTTAAGGCTCAGAGGCTCTGGGTCGATTCCCCACTCTCTTATGTAGCTCCCATGTGAGCTCAGAGGAATCTCTCATCCATATGGGTGCTCTTGTGCGTGTCAACCTTAGCTCCCTCCTTCGTAAAGTAAGATGAATTTGTGGCCTGCTACACAGAAGTTTGCAAAAAGCAAAATCTGTTTAACGCTAAAGATAAAGACAATATGTGTTTAACGCTAAATATACAGAAATGCTTGCTATACTACTTCAAAAACTAACACTGCCTTTTGTTTGAACTTAATATACCAAACTCTAAGCCTGGTTTTAAGAAAACAGGATAATGTTGGCATGATTAAACTAACACACATTCAGCACTATCCTATGAACACTTTCCTGGAAGCAAGCCCCATTGAATGGGCCTGAGCAGGATTCTGAATAGACCTCTTAAGGATTGTCTTCATAATGAGGAAAAACATCATTTCCTCAAGAAAACAGTACCTGCTTTTTAAATGACGGAAATGTACATCTAGAAGTATTGGGTAGTTGTGGGTTTTGTTTTTAGCACGTCTTACTAATTAGTTATATGCCCCTCCTCCTAACACAATTGTAAACCTAAAAATAGAAAAGGGAAACAAGTTGCACAGGAAAAGCAAATATATATAAATATGTTCGTACAATACAGATGACTAATAATAATAGATCTAGCTCAAATACCCTGACAGACACCTCTTCAGACACAGCTGAATCCAAAGACAAGGTTTTTCCACATTTGTGACTCACAGCTTCCCAGGCTAAAACCCCAGAGGTAGCACTAAACAGTCTAGTGTCAGGCCAGTTGCAAAACTCTCTCCTTCCCCTGAGTGTTCCCATTAAGCATTTGACTCCTCTCTAGGGTACCTTGCAGCAGGAGGAAGCTAGCCCACCCTGTGTCTGCCCAACTAATCTCCCAGTCAGCGGCACACCAGGACTTTCAGCCTTGCCACCCCACCCCCACCCCCCGGACAAGCTGCCCGTCAGCATGATGCCGACAGCATTGCCTGCACCCCGCCCCCAGCAGCCCTGGCGTGCCGGAAGCCAGCTGGCAGCCGTTCAAACTAGCAGTCAGGCTGGCTGCCAGGGCACCGTGCCAGTAGCACCTTGCCGCTCACGCTTTTAACTTTCTGCATCTCACACGGAGGGGAGGATATTGGGGGAAGGGCACCACAACAGCCAGTCACCACAAGAACAGAGAGAGAAAGAGAGAGAGAGTGCATGAGGGAGAGAGAAAGCGAGACACGGACAGGGGACTTCTGAAGAGCTGAAATACCGTAGTTGGAGGTGAATACGCTGTACAGCCAGCATCATAGCACAGTTGTGGAGGCCAGGAATTGGGAAGAACTGTTCTTTGGAAGCCCATGGGCTGCAGCCAGGCACTCTTGAGTGTATGAGTTATGAGACAGAAAGCATGGACCACATTTTCAAGAGGGTGACTGCATTTGCGTACTAAGGGACATTTATCTTAATGGAGCAGAGGGAAACTTCTGGGCCAAGATAATCTGGAAGTTTGGGGAAGGATGTGAGGAGTTATGACAGGGCTGGGGTGGGGGGAGGAGGTACCCAGATGTCTTGTATTGGTCAGAACTGTGGAGAAATAATTCTCAAAGTCCTTTGCTGAGAAATTGGAGCGGGAGTTGGGATATTCTGAGGGAATTTTTGCAAACCAAAAAGAAGGGGAAGGGGGCCTTAACAGAGAACAGAGAAGGGAAAGGGGGCCTTAACAGAGAAAATGCATATTGTCCCACTGATCCCTTTTAGCTTACCTTTCTAGATAGGAAAATGCCTCCACCTCTATGCTACATGAAGTGGAACAGTATAAATAGAATCGCTTTGTGTTTTGTGGACAGAGGATGGAGATGGGGACAGACATAACAGCAGTGACCTCAAGAAGTAGGGAGTCTTTGTTGAGCAATTCCCTTAATTTCTAAGTGCTATGAAGGGGGAAAAGGGGAGAGGAAATCATTCATCTCTAACTTCATTCTGACCCACAGCCTCCATCATGCCCCATTAGAATTCTTCCATAAGTCCCCCCCCCCCTTCAAATAGAATCTCAAATAACTCAGGCTTGTTATATTGGCTCTCCCTGTACTCTAGAATCTCCCTCTCTGGAAAATTTCTGTCTCCCTCCTTCCTGGTGGTGTGGGTGGAGTTGTTTGAAATGAAGCTCAGAACACAAATGAGAGAAGTTTTCTTGGCCGATTGTTGTCCAAGAGTATGGGGATCCTCTTAGTCAGGGTTATTTTGTCTTCTGTGATACTGCATGTACGGAACCTGGCATAGAATCTTGAGAACCTCCACCGCCTTTCAAAAAGTAGATGGTGAGTACAAAAAATTGTGAGGCGGCATCTTCACAAGAGGTGGAGTTTCTGCTGAAGTACCCCTCCCTCCCTTAATACTCAGTCATGTTCTCTCTAGATGATTTTCACATACCCAAACCTGTCCGCCTGCCATAACACTTAACAGTTAACAGTTTTGCAAATTCTACACACACACACACATATATGCACACACAAATATTTAGCACATTTATGCAAATTAAGCATATTTGAATGTATTTACTGATTTGCATAATTTATGGTGATAGCAGAATGTGAATAGTCCAGAAGTTTGGCTCCTTTGATGCATAATTTGGAATGGCGGGGAAGCACAGAACAAGAACAGACCTGAAAATTTCACAGTCCTTCTGGAGCACTAACCATGGCATTTCTAGAAAATATCCTTTAGATATGGCAATTGTTCCGTCACCAAGGCAGTATCAGTGTCACCACCGAGCCTCTTTACCTTCATGGGAATGCGAGAACCAGATCTGGGAGGTGCCGGAGTGGGGGCCACGAAAGGTCGGTTCTGATGGGGATGATGCAGGGCCTGTGGGGTGTGGGGGTGCTGCTGAGCCCAAGCTGCTGCTCAGGAAACTGCCCATAAAGGATGAGGCAGGTGAGTTTCCCATCAACCCGCTTCCTGCTGAGGGCAAAAGGGAGGGAGGGAGAAAAAAGAAAGGAAGTCAGCATACAGACGGAAAGCACAAAGCTCAGCACCCTCCCCTCAGTGGTGGGCATTTAATTGTTTAATTTGGGCTTGTTACACTGCTCAGGGCACATTACACAACTTAGCAAATAAAATGCATAAAAGTTCATTCTGGGAATAAGCTTTATACATGATTTTAATTATTTTTTTTTAAAAATCAAGCTAAGATCAAACTACTAAAACCCCTAGTTTATTAATCTACTTGTCCCAGGCAATAAGCTCGCAGAGAGAACATTTTTAGCAGATGTATGACCCCACCCACATGCATTTACACTCAATGTCAGAAGACACAGAAACAGTTTCCTGCTCCATCTGGCAGCCTTGGTGGGCACTTATTATCTACCTGCTGTCTACATCAAGGAAGAAGTTGACATTAAAGTAAGTCCACCAGAAGTCCTTTGGAAATCACAAACTTGATATGTTTTCTTTGCATCGAAACCTGGTGAGTACTCTGTGCCTCTATTACCTTCGTATACAAGTTCACTGGGAGACAAGTGGTTGCACATTTTTGTGTCACTGGGCCTTGAAAAAACAGGTTTCCTACCTGTAACTGATGATCTTCGAGTGGTCATCTGTGCAGTCACACCAATGGGAGAGGCGCCGGCGCCGATCACGATCGGTAACTTCAAAGCCGCGGATTTCCGCGCCCCCGCCCCGGTGCGCATGCGCAGGCACCCCTCCCCTGCGCATGCCCAACGGGGCAGGAGCGGACATCCCGCCAGTTCCTTCTGACCGCTGCAGGAGCCCTGGACGGACCCGCAGCAGTGGGGAAGGTGGGCGGGTAGTGTGACTGCACAGATGACCACTCGAAGATCATCAGTTACAGGTAGGAAACCTGTTTATCTTCTTCGTGGTCTCTGTGCATCACACCAATGGGAGAATAGCAAGCTCACCACATACCTGGAGGAGGGTTGCGTGGTCCGTCAATAGGCGAGCGACTGCAGAACTGCACTGCCCACCGACGAACTCTGTCTCCACTGAAGGTCCAGCGCATAGTGTTTGATGAACGTATGCGGGGAGGACCAAGTAGCTGCTCTGCAAATGTCTGGCAAAGGCACCCCCTTCATGAACGCAGCTGAGGTAGCCATTGCCCTCGTGGAGTGAGCTCTGATAGGCCCCGGCAGAGGCCGCTTACGTAGCAAGTAGCACAGCTTAATTGTCTCTGTCAACCACTTGGACAGTCTCTGTGAGGAGATTCTCTGCCCCATAGAGGCCGAGGCATACGAGACGAAGAGCCTGGAGTCCTTGCGCACCGGTCTGATTCTATGTAAATAAAAGGAGAGTGCGCGCTTCACGTCAAGAGCGTGAAAACGTCTTTCCGAAGCCGAAGTGGGGTTCGGGAAATAGACCGGTAAGTAAATCTCCTTGTTTAAATGGAAGGCAGACACCACCTTCGGTAGGAAGGTCACATCTGGTCGCAAACGCACCCCTTCCGTGCTGAACTGCAGATAAGGGTGGTCACATCGCAAAGCCGCCAGTTCTCCCACCCGACGTGCTGAGGTAATGGCCACCAGGAAAGCCGCTTTCCATGAAAGAAGCTGCAGGGAACAAGTGGCCATAGGCTCAAAGGGTTTTCCCATGAGACCCTCCAAAACCCCGGGTAGGTCCCAGGAAGGCAAAGGAGCCCTGACAGAGGGGTACAGCCGCACCAGCCCCTTCAGGAAACTCTTGGTGGTAGGGTGAGTGAACACCGACCTGCCCTCAACTTGCTCATGGTTGGCTGAGATGGCCGCCAGGTACACCCTGATGGAAGAGACCGTCAGTCCCCTGTCTAACAAGGAGACCAAAAAGTCAAGGATGCTAGGGAGGCCCGCCCTCCTTGCGTCACTGCCCCTTTGAGAGGCAAATTTAACGAACTGAGTCCATTTGTAGGCATAGGACTTCCTCGTTGACTCCTTCCTACAATTAAGGATGACGTGTTGCACCCTCTCTGACAGCTCGCTCAGCCGAGCTTCCATGCCGTCAATTTCAGATGCGGGACGTCGTGGTGAACTATCCTGCCCTGCTGGGAGGAAAGTAGGTCCGGCTCCCCTGGGAAGTGGTGAAACCTGCCCTTGGACAACTGTAGCACAGGGGCGAACCAGTGTTGCCTGGGCCACCAGGGGGTGATCAGGATGCCCCTCGGACGCTCTGAGTATAGTTTCTGCACCACCCGTGTGATGAGCGGGATCGGGGGAAACAGATAGAGGTGGAGGCGGTACCAGCGAAGCAGAAGACCGTCCCCCAGCGACAAGGGATCTTTCCCCCCCCGGCAACAAAAGTTCTCGCACTTTCTGTTGTCCCGAGTGGCGAAGACGTCTATCTCCGGAGTCCCCCACTCCTGGAAGACCGGCTGTAGGAAGGTCCAGTTCAATTCCCACTCGTGCAGGGACGCTCCTCCCCTGCTGAGGAAGTCCGCACATACATTTTGCTCGCCCGGGAGGTGAGCTGCAAAGAGGTAAGTGTTCATCTCCATGCAAATCTGCCATACCTGCAATGCTAGAAAACACAACTTGCGAGACACCGTGCCGCCCTGCCTGTTTATATAGGCCAGCGCCGTGGTGTTGTCCGTCAGTATTGCTACAGTTCGGTTTGCCAGCAGTGGCCTGAAAGAGAGGATAGCGTGATGAATCGCCAGAAGTTCTAGGAAGTTGATATGATATTGCAGGTGGTCCCTGGGCCATCTGCTGCCCACGCAAAGACCGTTGACATGTGCCCCCCATCCCCATAGGGATGCGTCTGAGGTCAGAGTCACTGTCGGCTGTGGCCTGTGGAACGGTGCCCCTTGAAGCAAGTTTTGCTTGTGGCACCACCACGTCAGAGACGCCAGGATCTCCTGCGGAATGGAAAACCTGCGTAGCGGAGGGTCTATCCCACAACGGAATCTTCTCAGGAACCACAACTGAAGACTCCTCATGTGCAGCCGTGCAAACGTCAGCACCGCCGTAGTGGCTGCCATTAGTCCCAGCAATCGCAGAATCTGGAGTGCAGTTACGGTTTGGCTTGACCGGAAAATGTGTATTAAGTCTATAATGTCCTTTGCTCTTTTCTCCGGCAGAAATGCCTTGCACTGTTGTGTGTCCAGAATCGCCCCAATGAATTGGATCCTTTGGGATGGATGGAGGAAGGACTTCTTCATATTCACTCGTAACCCCAACTGTTGGAGGAGGTTCAGGGTGGTGGAGATATGCTTCAGGAGGTCGGGTTCGGATCCGGCCACCAGAAGCCAATCGTCGATGTACGGGTATATTGCTATGCCCTGCAATCTGAGGTGGGCCGCCACCACTACCATAGTCTTTGTGAATACCCTTGGGGCTGTTGACAACCCAAAGGGAAGCGCACGGTATTGGAAGTGCGAAGTCCCAATGGCGAACCTTAGAAATTTTCTGTGAGCTGGATGGATGCTTATATGAAAATAAGCATCCTGGAGGTCCAATGTAGCCATCCAGTCTCCAGGGTTTAGCAGAGGAAGTATGTTGGACAGGGATGTCATACGAAACTTTTGGTGTGGTATAAAGTCGTTGAGTCCCCGAAGGTCCATTATGGGCCGCAGGCCCCCATCCCGCTTCGGGACGGTAAAATAGCGGGAGTAGAACCCCATTCGGACTTGGTCTGGCGGAACGGGTTCTATGGCCTTCTTCTCGAGCAAAGTCCTCACCTCCTCTCGGAGGGTGGGAGACGGGGTGGTGTAGACGAATGTTGGAGCCTTCGGCTCCTGTAGAAATTCGATTAGATAGCCCAGCCGGACTATCGACAGCACCCAGTGGTCTGTTGTTATGGACGACCACGCTCGGAAAAAGGGCCAGAGGCGGGGGTGGTCTGAAGAATTGGTGGGGGTGTGGTAAAGGAAGGGGGGGGAGTCAAAGGCCCTGTTTAGCCGGCCTGTTCCCCTTTTGCCTGGAAGACTGGGAGGAGGTAGGCGAGTATTTGGCCTTAGCCCCGTACTGGGACTTGCTGAAGGAGCCCGAGGTCTTGGGCCGCCATTGTTGGTCCCCAGATTGCTTCTGGAAGGGTTTCTTGCTCCATGCCTTGGACCATGGACGCTTGGTTTGCTGCCTGGATGACGCCGGTACCCCCAGATTCCTGGAGGTACGGATGCTTTTGTCCATGTCTTGGAGCACCGTATCGGTGGTGGCGCTGAATAGCCCCTTTCCATCGAAAGGTAAGTCCTCGACATAAGCCTGGGTGTCGGCCTGTAAGGCTGTGGACCTCAGCCATGAGTGTCTCCGAAGAGTCACAGCCGAAGTAAGAGTCTTGGCACCTATATCCCCAGCGTGTTTAGCGGAGTTTAACTGCTGCTTGGCCAATGCCATGCCCTCGTTCTGGATTTTCTTAAGGGCATTTCTGGAGTGTTCTGGAAGCCCTGGGAGTAGGGTGGACACACGATCCCATAGGGCGTATTGATAGCGCCCCATGCAGGCAGTGTAATTGGCGACCTTGAGGCCCAATGCTCCTGCCGTGTAAAATCTTCGCCCCAGACCATCTAGCTTCTTACCCTCCTTGTCTGGAGGGGTGGCGTGGGTCTTCCTGGCCTTGGAGGATGAAGCCACTACGATTGAATTGGGTCGGGGGTGATTGAAGAGAAAGTCCGCTGAGGATTCTTGAATACGGTACATGTGATCAAGCCTGCGCGATGTAATAGGGGTGGAAGCAGGCTTGTCCCATGAGGCTTTTGCAGTGTGTAACATCACCGTTGTCAATGGAAGCGCTACGGCCGTCGATGTATCCATCTGAACGATGTCGAATACACTATCGGTAACGACAGGCACAGGCTGAATGGTCGACAAAGATATAGACTGAGCCATCCTTTTTATCAGTTCCCCATAGGATTTTAAGTCCTCCGAAGGGGAGATGGGCTGGTCTTCTCCCACCTTGTTTGGGGGAGATAGCTCCTCTGAGGACAGCTGCTCCTCTTGGATAGAGCCCTCGGAGGATCTCGGTGAGTCCGGGGACTCCGACTGGTCTGACTGAGCAGGTCGATCACGAATCGGTTCCGGGGCCACAGTCTCTTCGGTGGGAGGAGACTTCTTCCTCTTTGCCGATTCCTCGGCCGGAGGCTTCGACATCGACGCCGACGCTTTGCGCTTCGGGGGGTGGTACGATGTCCTCGAACGGTAAGATGCTTCCGAACGTTGGTCCCAATCAGGCTGACGAGGAGGGAACCAGGGAAACATGGACGGCATCGGGCAGGACCCGTAGAGGTATTGCCATTGCCTTTGGTCCCACGAGAGCGGTGGCGGTGTTCGCAGTCGTGGGGAAACTTCTCGGTGCCTCCTAGGAGATCGATCCTCCGGAGATCTCTCCTTCGATGACCGACGATCCCGTCGATACCGAGGACTCCAGGATCGGTCCCGTTGGGATGTCTTAAGCTGGTCCGGATGTGGCACCCGTTTCAGTGTTAGAGGGGAGACTCTCTGCGCACTGCGGGATCGATCCCGAGGAGTCGTCTCCGGTCGATCTCGAGAGCTGTCCTTCTCCTCCTGAGTGAGGTCCGAAGGGCTGTCATCGCTCACCAGACGTTGCGCCGATTCCAGATCTCGGTCGGAGTCGGAAGAGATCGCTATCTGCGTCGACATCGATTCGAGCGGCACAGTCGGTCGATGCCGAGCCGGGGAGGCCAGCAACTTTAAAGGCGGTAACACTGGAGTTGTTAGATCGGGTGGCGATGTCGGTGACGAGGTCGCAGGAACCTTCTTATGCTTCTGTTTGTCGGACTTTTTCTTCGACCCCGCAGAAGCTCCTTTATCCTCCTTAGACCTCTTCGCTGGTGTCGAGGTCTCTGATAACGAAGCCGAGCCCGCTCTTTTCAGGGGGCGATCGGCATCGAGGGAGGTTTTGTCGGTATCGACCACCGACGTCGAGGATTTTGGCGCGCTTTCTGATGACGCCATATTCCTCGGAGACAGCGCCTGTTCGACCAAGGCTGCCGCGAGACGAGCCGCTCGGTTTTTGCGGGTTTGTCTGGAAAACCTCGCGCAATGGGTGCAGGAGTCCGGTTTATGTGTCTCTCCTAAACACAGCAAACAAAGGGTATGGCCGTCCGGAGGGGCGATCTTACTGCCACACCGCCTGCACCGTTTGAAGAAGCCCCAACGCTTTTCCATACGCGAAAGCGTGGGGAGGGTGAGGGGGGGAAGAGGGAAGGGAAGGGAAAGGGATACTGGAGTCAAGGAAAAATAACAAAAATAACACTCCACCCCACTCACGAAATGAAGGAAAGCGATAACGCTAGAAGAATCCACACTGGAAGGAAAACCAGCAAGGCTGAAGCAAGTAATCCACCGACCGAAGGAAAGATCGACTGATCTCAGCGGCGGTCAGAAGAGAACTGGCGGGATGTCCGCTCCTGCCCCGTTGGGCATGCGCAGGGGAGGGGTGCCTGCGCATGCGCACCGGGGCGGGGGCGCGGAAATCCGCGGCTTTGAAGTTACCGATCGTGATCGGCGCCGGCGCCTCTCCCATTGGTGTGATGCACAGAGACCACGAAGAAGATTCACTGGTACAGTGTAAACCTAAAAGTAGTCACTGTGCAGCCAAAATACAAATGTTTATATTTTATGTATTTATTTATTGGACTTTTAGACCATCCTCCCCCATACTTGGGGATCAGGGTAGGGTTGCCAGGTCCAACTCAGGAAATATCTGGGGACTTTGGGGGTGGAGCCAGGAGCAAGGTTGTGACAAGCACAATTGAACTCTGAAGGGAATTCTGGCCATCACATTTAAAGGAACTGTGCTCCTTTTAAATGCCTTCCCTTCATTACAAATAATGGGAGGATGAGGACAGCTTCCTTTGGGGCTCATAGAATTGTATCCCCTGGTCCAATCTTTTTGAAACTTGGGAGGTTTTTTGAGGAAAGACTACAAATGCTATATTGAAAATCTGGTGCTTCTACCTCAAAAAACTGCCCCCCAAGCCCCAATTATCCATTATATTCTATAGGGACCAGACTCTATAGGGTATAATAAGAGTGCCCAGTGGCCGTTCAACTCTCCCCCCACTTTCCGATAACACTGATGTGGGGAAAGGGCTTCCAAACCAGGGGATTCCCTGCTCCCAACTGGGAATTGGCAACTCTAGCTCAGGGTGGTATACAACATTCAATTTACAAACATGATCAGATTTAAAATCATTAAAACAGTAAAACAGATTTAGATGGCCTCTGAGACAGTTTGCTTACCCCAGGGGTGTTGAACAGAAAAAGAAGTCAGGCTAGTTTAAAAAAAATTGCTGTCCTCAACCATAAGCCTGGAGGAACATCTCTGCCTTTCAAGACCTGTGGAACTGAACTATTTGGCAGAGAGTTGCACCAAAAAGGCCCTGGCTGTGGTCAAGGACAGACAGATACTTAGGGGGGCAGGGATCCCCAGAAGATTCTTCTCAGTTCAGCATAACATTCTTCAGGGATCCTGAAGGTACACTGGCCCCAGACCATTTAGGGGATTGAAGGTTAATACCAGAATCTTGAACCTGGTCCAGTATTCAACCTGGAACCAGTGCTGCTGGCATAGCACTGGCGTAATGTACACTATTAATGGGGTTCTGGTGAGAACCAGTGATGCCACATTCTGGACCAGTTATAACTTCTTGATCCGTCTCAAGGGTAGCCCTGCGTAGAGAGAGTTACAGTAGTCTAGCCTAGAGGTGACCATTGCATGGATTACTGTGGCTAGGTCAGGATGAGACAGAAAGGGAGTCAGTTGCCTAGCCTGGCAAAGCTGGAAAAAACGCCAGTCTGTGATCTGGGCCTCCATTGATAAGAAGGCATCTAAAAATATGTCCAGGCTCTTAACAGTGGATGCTTATTTTAATGGCATACTGTCCAGGGCTGGGAGTTGGCATCAATCTTGAATCACCCCTCCCTCCAGCCACAGAACCTCCATCTTGGATGGATTCAGACTCAGCCAGCTGTGCTTTAACCAACCGACCACGGCCTCCAGACCTTTGGCCAATTTTTGGAGGGCCCAGCTGTCCATCAACAGATACAGCTGGGTGTCATCAGTATATTGATGACACCCCAGCCTGAAACTCCACACCAGTTTATACTCTTCTCAGGGACAACCCCAAAGCAGCTTACATCATTCTTGTCTCCATTTTATCCACACATATTAGGCAGACAGTGTGTGACTGGTCCAGGTCACAGGCAAGCTTCCATGGCTGAATAGAGATTTGAACCTGGGTCTCCCACATCCCAGCCCAGGGTGTTGAACTCTTTTCTTATGAGGGCCAGACCTTGTTGGGCTGGGCCATGTGTGTCATAAAATGTAACACCAGTTGAGGGAAGAGGAAAGGTCTTCTTCTGCTTCTGCAGTTGAGGACAGTCTGGGAGGTGTGGTTGGGGAGATCTTCCTCCTGCTTCTGCAACTGTGGCCACAGAAGCACAAGGAAAGCCCAGTGATTCCATGCCCCTTGGACAGTCAGAGAGGCACTGGGCGGGCAGGGAGGTCAGTTGCTCTCAGGATGGACCTGAGTCCTGCAGGGGCCACATTCTTCTCATGGGCTGCCTGTCTGACACCCCTGTTCTAACCTCTACACCAGACTGGTTTTCAGATTAGAGATGCTACAATACTGCATGCAAGCATCACAATAATCAGTATTTCCATCAGTATTTTGTATCAACAAGCATACTACTGAATTGCATGCAGGTTTCTTGCTGGTTCATAGACAATTGCATTTTCCTGTGCATTTCCCTGCAACCCTTACTTCATTCTGCAGTGCCACAAGGAGGTTACCTACAGACTTTGAACACACTTGCCCAGTGCAGCCTGGCAGTCCCACTCTTGCAATCACATTAACTAGATATTTGAAAGCTGGTTCTGAGGCCACAGCAGATGAATATGAACACTCCTCAAACAAGCAATCTACTCACACGAGTAGTACATTTATCCTCTGGTGAGTTGACAACTGTACACATGACCGTCCTGACAACCATCAGTACACAACTTGTATGAACAGTGTATTTGCTCAAGTTATGTTCTGGTGTATTGTCAGAATCAACCCTGTTGGTGTAGAATAGTGTATCTAGGAAATACATAGAATCTGGTTTTCTTGTCTCTATTGATCATTACTATCTCTACATCATGCGATGGCAGGGGGCTATATATAACAATGACAGCTGTGATAGCTAAATGACTGGCCACTGCTGCAGCTGTTGCTGGAAACAAAAGACTCAGGGTAGTAGTAATAGAACCTCCTTGTTCAGAATGTTAGCATTTTGCCAGTCTTCCACCATGTCCCATACCCAAGTTGTAATATTTGAAGAAGGAACCTAGCCAGGCCTACAGCCAGTGTGGTGTAGTGGTTAAGAGCAACGGACTCTAATTTGGAGAACAAGGTTTGATTCACCAGTCCTTCACATGGAGCCAGTGGGTGACCTTGGGCCAGTCACAGTTCTCTCAGAACTCTCTCAGCCCCACATACTTCACAATGTACTTGTTGTGGGGAGAAGAAGGGAAAGTAGTTGTAAGCTGTAAATCCAATATCTTCTACTTTGAGACTCCTTAAGGTAGAGAAAAGTGGGGTACAAAAACCAACTCTTCTCTTTGTTCTACAGACACAGAACTAACCCCAGTGTGAGAAAACAAGGTTCTCACAAGTTTTCTGACAGGACTTCTAGGCCTTTTAAACAGCTGTATGACAGGTAGATATAGTACTCATCATCTGCTGAACTTCTGTCTATGGCACAGTAAACAATAGAGCCTTGCCAGAAAAAAAGAAAAGACAAAGGTATTGCTATGGCTGAGCCTGCAGATATTGCTGTGTGCTATCTATGGGCAATGAGCCTGGGCCTTTTAGTCATCACCCCTAGGTATTTGACGTGGGCGAGTGCCTGGTGAGGCACTCAGCCAAGAAGCAGGAAGTACTCCTCACTGTAAGCCAGCCTACGCTCCCTGGCTAATCTCGTTGGGATGCCTTAGCAATGAGTGTGGGGATGTGGTTACAAGGGCAGGGCCAAGGCCACTCCTCACAGCTGGGATGGGGGGAGGCTTGGGAAGTCCCTTTCTGGGCATTGTGCAGGGGCTAGGTCAGATCTGGGAGGGAGTGTGTCCATGCTGGGGCTTTGAGAACCCATTGCCTGAGGTTCTATGAGCTGGACACTGATTAGTTAGGACAGAGGAGATTTCTTTGTAGCTGCTGAATTTCCAATCCAGCCCAGTCTGTCAGGTCCAGAGGGTCTTTACAATGACTACAAGCAAACAGATCTAGCTCTTTCTTCTTTTAGACATCTGTCTCCATAGGGCTCTGCTTACTCTTGACTCCAATATTAAATCGCTTTATAAAGTTTTCCCCTTTTCCGTTCTCATTGTATAGGTATACTCAGGGCCTTTTTTTGAGCAAAAATGCACAGGAATGCAGTTCTGGCTGGCTTGGTGTTGGGGTGTGACCTAATATGCAAATGAGTTCTTGCTGGGCTTTTCCTGCAAAAAAGCCCTATGCGAAACAATGTTGGCATCAGGGGGTGTAGTCTAATATGCAAATGAGTTCCTGCTGGGCTATTTCTACGAAAACAGCCCTGAGTATACTACTGCCGGACTGCCTTTTACCTCTGTACCAGCTCAACTATTCCCCCTCCCTCACAAATTAATCCTTTACACTTCAAATCCCCTTGGTTTCTAATGGCACAAAATCAAGGCTTGACAGGCAGTCCATAACAAAAAAGACAGAGGCAATGTGGCTGGAATTGCACTTGGAATTATCTGGATATAATCTCAGATCAACCACTCACCCACTGGACGGACTTGAGTAAGAATACAGTCCACCTAATACATTTTAGTAGGACCAACCAAGTGACACACACCAGTGTGAGAGCTTTTGATTCTCTGAAATAATTATTCAGTCTGGGTTGCTACAATTTTAAAAATTAAAAATAAAGTGTTTTCAGAGGGGAAAATGCCTCAAGTTATGATGTTAAATCCTGTTAAAGCCTGCATTGTGTGTTAAATGCAGAACAGATTGAAATGCTGGTGGTTTCAAGTTACACCTAGTTTTTCTCCCAGCAAGGAGCAATAATGGCTTTGGTAAGTCAGCGTCTATAAATTCCCCATCTGTAAAATGGGAGCTAATCCTACCTTGCGTAACCCCCAGGAACTAATCGATTTAACCTAGTAGGGGCAGTGTCAGTGGCTCCTCCTATGAGGTTAACAGAAATAATAGCTGAAATAATTAAATTATATATAATTTTAAAATAAATGGGCAGAGGAATGACACCCAACCCACTGCACAATATATAAAAGCTTTAGATAAAAGCTTTAGATGGGGAGGGACAGTGGCTCAGTGGTAGAGCATCTGCTTGGGAAGCAGAAGGTCCCAGGTTCAATCCCTGGCATCTCCAAAAAAGGGTCCAGGCAAATAGGTGTGAAAAACCTCAGCTTGAGACCCTGGAGAGCCGCTGCCAGTCTGAGAAGACAATACTGACTTTGATGGACCAAGGTTCTGATTCAGTATAAGGCAGCTTCATATGTTCGTATCTTTTAGGTATTTAAAAGCTACTTCTAATCAAAGTTACCCATTTCTAAACCCATTGACTTTGATGGATTTAGGTGTAATTCTGCTTAAGATTTCTTCTCCTATATCTTGCTGTATATGCTTTCTCCAACCCATCTTGCTTGGTGATGCGGTCAATATATGGGGAAAGCTTTTTAATCACACATTGCTCAGCATGCTAGAAGACCAATGATAGCTTCAGATATTCTAAATGTTGGGGGAGGGGTGTGTGATGGGGAGAAAGTATTAGTAGCTTTCCTCTCACCCTGCTGTGAAATGCAGCATTGCCTCTCTCATCACATACCTCCCACTATGCAGGCTTAGTTTCAAATATTATAAGTTAGTGTGGGAGAAGGAAGTACAACCCACTTGCACTTCCTCTCTCCCCTCCACAACTTATTAAAACATCTGAAGTTGATGAACAGACCACCCTCACACACATACCTCTGTTCCTCTAAGGAGCTTACGTGGTTCTTCCCTCTCTGTTTTATTCTAACAACAAACTTGTGAGGTAGGTTATGCTGAGAGACCCAAAGGATACACAGTGTTGTGTGACTGGCTGGAGATCTGAACCTGGTCTTAGGCTGCTATTAGAAACAATGCCATTACTGGCTCGCCGTAATATTCTACAGTCACTGGTAGAATCTAGTGCAAACTAAAATGTTGGCTCTCCTTGGAAAAGTTAAAATGACTCATCTTATGACTTAATATTGTATAAAAAGGTAAAGCACCAGTCGTTTCTGACTCTGGGGTGACGTCACATCACGACGTTTTCACAGCAGACTTTTTATGGGGTGGTTTGCCATTGCCTTCCCCAGTCATTTACACTCCCCGCCCCCCCACTCCTAAGCAAGCTGGGTACTATTTTACCAACCTCGAAAAGATGGAAGGCTGAGTCAATCTTGAGCCGTCTACCTGAACCCAGCTTCCGCTGGGATTGAAATCAGGTTGTGAGCAGAGTTTAGGACTGCAGTACTGCAGCTTTACCACTCTGTGTCATGGGGCATAATACTGTATACTCAATAGCATTACAAGCAGAATGGTATTTTCTTATTTTAATTTTTAATGTCAGTTGCTTCTTTATTTTTCTCCTCTTTGTATTCTGTTTTTGTCAATCAGCTGGCTCAGTGAAGATCAGAAATAGTGTCCCCTGGAATTCAGGGTTTTCATCCCAGCTGACAAGTGGTTTTGTGTAGCTTGTGAGGGGGGCTGAAATTTTGGCATCCAAGCCAGCTGCCTCCTTTACCTTTGCAGCTGGGATGATCCTAGAACAATCCATAATTTAATTTAGCAGTGCCAAACTTACTTCCTTCTCTAGAACTTGGGGTTCAGGATCCTAAAGCCAAATGAGCTCATGAGTATATCCATATATAGCCACCCTCTAGGAGTAAGGCTTTGGGGTTTCCAGCAGAACTATACACCAGAGAGTTACAAGTGTCTACTGTTGCCAAACTCCAGGTGCGGGTGTGTGCATAGATCTGGAATTACATCTGATCTCCAGACTACATAAATTGCTTGTTTATTATTTATTTATTTATGTAACACTTTTATTCCACTTCTTCTGGAGAAACATGGCTGCTTTGGAAGTTGGGAGTGTATGGCATTATACCCTATTGAGTTCCCTTCCCTTCCTAAACCTAAGGCTCCCAACCCTTGGTTGGGAAATAACCTGAAGATTTGGGGGGCGGACAGAGTTTGGGGAGGGGCATGACCGCAGTAGGATATAATGCCATTAAGTCCACCCTCCAAAGCAGCCATTTTCTCCAGGGGAACTAATCTCTGTAGTCTGGAAATCAGTTGTAATTCTGGGAGATCTCGAGGCCCCAACTAGAGCTTGCCAATATTACCTAAAACCCACCCTGCCAGTCTCCACCCTCAAATCTCCAGGTATTTTCCAACCCAGAGTTGGCCACCCTATGTCAAACAAACATAAGGCCCCACAGTGGGCCCATATCCTTCTCCCTTGTTGTTCCACCAGGCATCTTATAGAGTCGCCAATACCCAGCTAGAAGCAGAGAATCCCTGGTTTGGAGGCCCTCTCCCCATTTTAGGGTTATCTAGGGTTCCCAATCCCCCAACAGAGGTGAGGGTTCCTCTGGTTTCGGGGCCTCCAAGCTGCCACCACAGAGCTCTGGCTTGCCCAAATATGGTCAGCACTCAAAGGCTGACTGAGGTCCCGATGCTAAGCACGCTTATTTGAGAGTAAGTCTGCATTAAGTTCCTCCTTGACCTCTGGGAGCTGCACAATATGTGTGAAAGAGCCACATGTAGCTCCCAAGCCATAGTTGGCTACTCCAGCCCTATGGAGATCGGTCCCTATAGGGCGGCGTTTCCCATTGGCAGGGTCGGGACCCGGACCTCCGGCCACCAGTCTGCAGGGAGACTAACACAGCCCCTGGGCTCCCCCCTGCCATTTAAACACCCATTGGGGGAGCCCGGAGCGTCCTTTGCCATCTCCCTGCATTGCAAGGAGACAGCAAAGGCAGGCGATCTCCTCCCCCCCTTTAAAAAACACCCCATCGGGGTGTTTAAAAGGGGGAGGGGAGCCCGGAGTTCCCTTTGCCATCTCCCTGCCTGGCAGGGAGACGGGAAGGCAGGCAATCTTCTCCCCCCCCCCCCCATTTAAACATCCTGCCCAAGTGGTTAAAGGGGGGGGGAAGCCTGGAGCTCCCTTTGCCATCTCCCTGCCTGTTAGGAAGACGGGAAAGGCAGGCGATCTCCTTCCCACCCACCCCAATTTAAACACCCCGCCCGGGTGTTTAAAAGGGGCGGGGGGAGCCCGGAACTCCCTTTGGCTGAACTGCCAAGGAGACTGAGTAAATGGGATGGAGAAGAACAGTTGGGTCCTGATGTGGGGGCAGTTGCTTGTTTCCAGACGGAGCCTGTTTGAGAAGCTGTGGTGCAGGCCTCTTGGCTTGGCTCTTCCTGGGAACAGAGCCCCCTGCCTCGGCTCTCACACGCTTGCCAGCATTTCCCAGCCTGTGAGTCACAAACTGCTGGCAGCCTCTGCTCCCCTGACTCTGCAGCTGATCAGCCCCTCACCAGCTTCCCACCCCCTCCTCAAACAGCCAAATCTCTTGCACTCTGCTCGGAGCTGCTGGCTCTCATGAACTGGAAAGCCAGCCCTGGGCAGCTTCTTTCTCCCAACAGTTTAAACAAAAAGCCAAAACAAAAAAAAAACATTGATTTTTTTTAAAAAAAAGCAAAACAGGATATGTTGAGTAGGGTAGAGAACTCACAGCCCCAGTTATGAACAAATGGGGTCCAGACAGAGGAATATATATGGAGGTAACCAAAGTGAAAAGGAACGTGTGAGATTAAAGGACCAGATACAGACTTGGGATGCCATGGGGCAAGGGCTGAACCAGATCCTTTTTCTTTAAGGCTGTTGCTGCTCATCTTAAGAGGACAGCCAATCCCACCTCCACACACACACACATGGCCAGTCTCCCTCTCCCAAAATATGCACACTTATGCAGAGGATAGCACAGGCCTAGCTGGTTTATATGGCTGCAAGTTGCAAAATTTAAAATAGGTGTATTGCTGTAGCAGATAGAATGCAGAAGCCCCCTCCACTGTGGCATCCAATGGCTGGCTCAATCCTGCATCTTGGCAAGTGATGGTGAGAAGCTGGAAAGGAATGGAGAAGGCCTAGATCCTGGGGGCCATGCATTGTCACAGGCAGAGCAAGCAGGGTTTTTGTCAGAAGGAAATAAGAAAAGCCATGTTGGATCAGGCCCAATGGCCCATCTAGTCCAACACTCTGTGTCACATAAGAACATAAGAGAAGCCATGTTGGATAAGGCCAATGGCCCATCCAGCCCAACACTCTGTGTCACATAAGAACAGAAGAGAAGCCAGGTTGGATCAGGCCAATGGCCCATACAGTCCAACACTCTGTGTCACATAAGAACCGAAGAGAAGCCATGTTGGATCAGGCCAATGGCCCATCCAGCCCAACACTCTGTGTCACATAAGAACATAAGAGAAGCCATGTTGGATCGGGCCCAATGGCCCATCTAGTCCAACACTCTGTGTCACATAAGAACATAAGAGAAGCCATGTTGGATCAGGCCAATGGCCCATCCAGTCCAACACTCTGTGTCACATAAGAACATAAGAGAAGCCATGTTGAATCAGGCCAATGGCCCATCCAGTCCAACACTCTGTGTCACATAAGAACATAAGAGAAGCCATGTTGGATCAGGCCAATGGCCCATCTAGTCCAACACTCTGTGTCACATAAGAGAAGCCATGTTGGATCAGGCCAATGGCCCATCCAGCCCAACACTCTGTGTCACAGTGGCAAAAAAAACCCAAGTGCCATCAAGAGGTCCACCAGTGGGGCCAGAAGTCCTCCCACTATGCTGCCTCCAAGCACCAAGAATACAGAGCATCACTGCCCCCGACAGAGAGTTCCGACAATTTGCTGTGGCGAATGATCCCACATGTGAATCAAGCCTGCTGCTTTTAGCCCAAAGCCAGGCCACAGCCTGCCCATCTGCCTGCTTACATTGCATGCCCAGCGAAGAGAAGAAAGAGGCTGCAGTTTGGAGTGTTGTTCAGCTAGGTTTTTATATTCATTATTTGTTTGCTTAGGTCAGGAGGAGCATTTCAGCAAGCAAGCCCTTATCTGCAATCAGAAGTAATGTGATCCAATCTACTACCTCCAGGAGGAGCAGGACAAAAAAGAGAGTACACATGCATGCATCTTTAGAAAATGAAAGTGCTGTATGCTAGACACTTCCTTGAGAGAGTGTGTGTTTTTCTACGTTTCCTATTTAATCCCTTGGCCATATAATGCATGGTTTCAATGGATGATACCAGTAATAAGGATTGCTGTGAGGATCTAAGGCCCCATACTGAGAACGGGGAACCTTGACACGTAAGACTGGCTCACTTTCTTGAGTAATATATTCGGAGTATGTTTTTCTACTGCAGATTCATTGACCGTCCTTGGGAACAGGCTCAGCCTCAACTGTCTCCATTCTCAGACTGGGGATTTAGGTCTTCACAGCAGTCCCTGTTAGCGATCCTTTTAATTCAAAGCATTCATTCATTCCTTGCTGTGTTCAGGGGTCTTCTCTATGTTGGCGCTTACGTTATGAAACTGACTACTGAAGAGATGAAGAGGATACCTTCATTGGCTGCCTTTCAGAAGGCTTGCAAGACAGTTTTGTGGGCATTTCCAGATTAAGTGGAGTTTTTAATAAAAAGTAAAAGCAATTCAGATGTTAATGTCATTGGTCTTGTAGTTTATTTCAGTCGTTTATTGCTAAGTATTATATGTTTATTTTCAACTATGTATTTTTAATTGCAAGTTACCTTTTTATATAGGAAAAAGCAGGACATTTTAAATAGATGCGTAAGTCATTCAAACAACAGCTCACAGTTTGCTGTACATCTGATGAAATTATCTTTTCAAAGGTGCAAGAGCTCTTTTGGGGTCTAGAGGGCCCTGACAGTACTACAGCACACAGGGTGTCAAATTTTTTTTTACTAGTCTCTGTGCCTAACTACAGCTTGCTCTGCAGACATCAGGAGATAACATTATTCTGTATGCAGTAAAAAATCTTTATCTGCTTATTTCTCCAGATCTATTATTGCTAAAGGCCAAAAACCAGGTGGATTTTTTTTTTTTGCTGGTTTAGTACTGATAGCCTATGTAGAGAAGCTGGCAATCTTCTTGTGAGCTTTTAAAGTCTAGATAGAATTTACTTTGCTTAAAAAGTCTGTTTGAAATTATTAATTCACCCTTTCTCATTTTCAAGGGGGCCTGCTGTTGAGTTTCTACTGGAACCTCGGTCATTTTCAAAATCTGCTCACCCCACTGCATAGATCTGGTTCTTAATGATCATATCATTCTCTGGAATTCAGTACTTCAAGAACAGCGGTGTAAGCCAACTGATGAAGTTGTGCACGCAGTTTCTACTTGTAAAGTTTGATTTATCAAATAGAGCTCTAAGGTCCTGTCCAACTAAATTCTTGAAATTCAGTTTGCTTTACGTGACTGTTTCATTTCAATATGTGAACAAGAGAGGCTGAAGGATGTTTGGGGAGGGAGGGAACATTCATTTAAGAACCCAAGAAAGGCTGAGAGAGCAACTATTTCCCATGTTTTTCCACTTTTTCAAACTCTCTTGTGGCTGCAAGTAAATCAAGGCTTGCTAGGTTCACCTCTGTAGGGGTTTCACTCCTCCCCAGCCACTGGAAACCCCCAAAATTAATAATCTGAATTCTAATAAAATTTGTGAATAAGCAGACTGGATCCCAAAACCTTAGCAAGCAAAGTGTTAGGACTGGGAGGAATGCCATCCAGTGGAAAAATTAGGCTGTGCTGTTTTCCTGGTTGTTCATTAAGTGACAGGAAAAGGGAATTTCCACCTTGGGGGAAAAAAACTTTCCCCTTTTAATACTGGGTAGGAATTACCATAAACTGCAATGAGGAGAAGAGGGGAAATATTCCTTCCTAGAGCAGCTGCCATGAAGGCAGGAGTGTTCTTTGGCCAACGAGTGTCATTGAAAGAAGTGCATTAAGCTGATGTTGTGCTTTCTTTGCACCACCCTGATGTAAACTGCTCAGTTTATAAACTTAAGAGATGTGGGGCTCAAAGCTGTCTAGAACCCCACCCCACGTGAAGTGATTTAGTGATGAAAAAGTCAGTGCTTCTCCCTTCTTTACTTGACATGCTCCAGAGCTACACCACACTGGCTCTCTGCTCATGCTCCTTATGACAGGGGGATCTCCTTACTTGTAGCTTTCATCTTCAAAAGAAGACAGTGCTACATAGCCCTCATGGTGTGCAGTGAGCATGTGCAGCGAGCAAAAATGCTTAATGACAGTGGATGTAGTACTCTATTGATCTGTGAAAGGGGAAGTTCAAGCTTGGCCTAAAAGACTTGGAAAGCTCCCTGATTTCCCTATGCTTTGAACAACAAACTTTCAACTTGCCAGCAACTAAAAAAGTATTGTAATTCTCTGAAGCCTGGAGACAAATCTTACTCCCCCACATCATTTTCATTCCCATACAGAAACAAGTTCCCAGAACTGTGTTGGTGGTTTCTGCCCAATGGCAGGCAAAGTTTTACTAACCACAAATTGTTGCAAAGATCATGGAGATTCTTCACTTTAGGGCTGTGGAATAAGCAGATAAGAAAGAAAGGTGTGCAACCAGCAGAAGTGCCAACATCAGCTCACTAGACAGGCTGTAAGCAGCAGCCCAGTAGGATTAGGGAGCCAAGAGCTGCCAGTTAGGCAGCCATTGGCTAGAAACTGAGACCTGCTAGTATCATCCAAGCAAGAGAGCAACAGTCATTTCCTCAAAGCCGAAGGTGCTCCAGTCAGCCAGCACTACTCTGTGGCTAGACTAAGAGCCAAACTAGATGCGCCTATTTTTCAAGACCTGGGCCTGGGTTCCCCCTCAGTTACCCAGGAGTTGCATGAACAGCTTTTAAAAAATAAAGGAGGGCCTATTTAGGCTCAGAACTCCATTGCAAAGGAAAGAAGAGCTCCTGCCTCTCTCTCCCCCCACAATTTCCAGCACCAAAACAGCATTGGGGGGGGGGGGGCGGCCTGGGCTGCGGAATCTGCATTGGCTGCCGGTTGTATACCGTGTTCGCTATAAGGTGCTGGTTATTACCTTTAAAGCCCTATATGGCCGAGGACCTGCCTACCTAAAGGACCGCCTCTCCCCATATGTACCCCAGAGAGCACTGAGGTCTAGTTCCCAGAATTTACTAACAATCCCTGGGCCAAGAGAAGTTAGGTTGAAGGCTACTAGGGAGCAGGCCTTCTCGGTGATAGCCCCTCGCTGGTGGAACGACCTTCCAGAGATGGTGCGAGCCCTGCGGGACCTGAACCAATTCCGCAGGGCTTGCAAAACATTTCTTTTTCAGTTGGCATTCGAGATAGAACCTGATTAACTAACGAGCAGACACCTAGCCATCTGTGTACATCATGATTACAACATTTTAGCACCTATTTTATATGTTTTATCTATTTTAAATAACTTATTTGTAATTGATATTTAAACTGTTATGTTGTTTTATGTGAATCATGGGACTCCCATGTCTGTTATGTTGTTTTATGTGAATCATGGGACTCCCATGTCTGTTAGCCGCCCTGAGCCCGCCTGGCGGGGAGGGCGGGATATAAAAATAAAATATTATTATTATTATTATTATTATTATTATTATTATTATTATTATTATTATTATTATTATTATTATTATTCCCTGTTTTTGCTGTGCCATGTGCACATACACTCCATTGTTTAAAAACCTGCATGCCTAGTTTGGCCTTAAGAAAGGGAGGGAACTTCCTCTATATATGGTATATGGAAGAGCCCTGTCTGCAGGGCTCAAGAATGTTTATTGGACAGGCTTGTAATGGATACATCATGTACTAACCACACCTTGGGATCTCCTGTTGTGAAACCACTGGGAAATCATTACACCAATCAACCAACCTAAACTGGGTGCCACTAAGGATGCCAAACTAGGACTTGAGCAACTTGCTCCTTGCTTCATTGACACTCCACAGTTTGATCTGTAAATGGTGCCTATCCTGGGTTCCTTCCCCTCCGTGGTTAAATTAACACTCTCCAGCATTTACCTCCCAAGGTGGATATTATTTCCAGCTGAGGATTTCATATCCCATCATTGCCTTTCAATTAAGCCTTTCTTGGTATCACCAGTTCCAAGTCTCAACAGTAGCTCCTGGCTTATCATTGTGGGAGTATACAAACCCTCTTTCTATTCAAAGGCCATGTAACTCTTACGCTAACACTTCATAGGTTACCCTGAAGTCCATCCTTCAGTTGTCCTGTTTCTTGTGTGAGGAAAATGTGGCAATTGGTGAAAGGAGATCACAGGATACCTGGGAAGCTTCTAGGATTTGTGTGTGCAAAAATGTTAGAATTACTTGAGCTCTAGTACCTTTCTCCCAAATCAGCATAGTGTCTGTATTGCATGCCATTGATTCTAATTTGAATCAAAGCTCAGATAAAGTTATCTAAACGATCACAAACTGTTGAGATCCAAGGCTGATTGACATCCCTTATTTTAGAGACAGTACCCTTTTCTGTCAGTATAATTCCCCCATCCTATCTGAACAAACCAAAAAATAAATAGATGTCTTGGATTTCAGACATCATTGCTTCAGCATATTCTTTATTTTGAAAACTTCAAGTATATCAGCTGTATTGATATTTCTGCCAAAAAAGAGGATACCACTGTGGCGAGGTCATTTGTGAATGAGATGAGGTGGATATTTAAGCCCAGGTTGGCTCCATATTATCTAATTAACTATATCCAAGAAGCATCACTTCAGAGAGGACATCTCTCGCTCTCTCACACACACACACACATGCACATACATGTTCTCCATAGAGCTGGCCCTGGCTGTTACAGGCAGTTTGCTTTGATTACCACTGCTTCTATAACAGCAACTATTCACATTTGCCCTTCTAGTGCTCCAAACCCCATCAGCTTGGGCCTCTCACTTCCCCAGCTGCCAACCTTTCCGTGAGTCAGCCAGCACTCATTGCCTGCTTTCTGTAGATCTCCTTGTTCAAGGTGCATCTCTTTTGTTGCTCTAAAAGCAGAATTGGAACACAGGGTTGCCAATCCCCAGGTGAGAAAATACAGAGAGGTCACTCTATGAGACTTAGCAACACAAACCCAACGGTTCCTGTGACCAAAATTACTATGATAACAAACATTTATTACACATAGGACAGGCTAAACATACAACCATTCACAAAACTATAAAAACTCAGTCCAGTCCTTGAATAATTGATTCATAGTAATCATGAAGACATCAGTCGAATCAGTATATGCAGTAATGTTCCATTTTCATAAATCCCATGAAAAAATGTGTGGCATGTATTCCACTTCCTGTTTCAGTAATTTCCTCAGACACGGGCTTGTAATACAGTTTCATAACATCATTGAAGACATGGTTTCAATAGTATAAGCTTATAAGGGACTAAACGTCTCCATATTCCTTTCTCACGGGCTAAATGCTCAGGTCCTTCCCTGCTTCAGGGTTCTCAGAAAGCGGGGGCGGGGGGGAGAGAAACATCTGCTCAGCACTCCATAATATCGTATGGAGATTAGTCCCCATGGGGTATAATGGAGAATTGATCCATGGGTATCTGGGGCTCCGAGGGAGCTGTTTTTTGAGGTAGGTATACCAAATTTTCAGCATAGCATCTGTAGTCTCTCCTTTAAAAAACACCCAAAAGAAGGTGCCCCTATGCTCCATTATTTCCAATGGAGGGAAGGTATTTAAAAGAAATGTGGTCCCTTTAAATGTGATAGCCAGATCTACCTTTGGAGTTCAATCATGCTTGCCACAACCTTGCTCCCAGCTCCACCCCCAAAGTCCCCAGATATTTTCAGAGTTGGATCTGGCAACCCTAAATGTAACACAGACACACACACAGACAGCCCTGGTCTCAAATCTCTGGCATCTATGACTCATACACTTTGTGGGGATTTTGCTGGCATTTATTCACAAACAATTTAACCATCCCGCCTGGCCTACCCAGCCAAAGAGGACTGATTGCCCAACACAGTCTGAGGCTCTTGCGCTGTGGTGTTCAGGAAGTCTTGTTCTCTAGCACTTCAGGAACACCAGGCAAAGCTACCGCTGCATGCCAATGTACATTACCTGTTCCTTTCACTGAACTGCCTTTCCTAACTACAGAATCAAAATTCTGGCAGAATAAAATATTCTGGTTTCCAGGTCTATAGACAGTGAAGCTGTTGTAAATGCAATTAGTTATTCTGGTACTGTGGCACAGCCATTCACCTGCAAGGGTGATAAGAACACACTCATACAAATTTGGCATAATCAAACATCAGGAGGAAGGAGAGGTTTATCTTTTCGTTCAAGGCTTGAAATGAAGCTGAGGCCCTCTAAGCACTTGTCTAGCAGCTAGAGATGTTGCGTGAAACAACAAGAAGCCCAAAGGAAGGATGGGTAGTGCCTCATAGCACAGGTTCCTGAGTTCCATCCATATACATGTGAACCCCTTTGAACATTCAAAAGCTCAATAAAATACTAAATATATTATGATTAGGATTTATTAGTGGCTAAGATGAACAAATGGCTTCAGCTGGGTTGAGACATTACAGGCAAGACATTTACAGGTTGGGACTGAGTGGGTGATTTCACACAAGAGATTTGGCCCGACCTAGGAATGCCTCCCATTAGATTCAAACGTGCACGTTCACATGATCACATCTGCCCTCCGAGCCCAACCCGTCCCCAGATGGCTTCCAAGTGCATTTAAAAGCTGCCTGGATCTTCCCAGTATCATCCCCATGAGTCGCATTCAGATAGATAGATAGATAGATAGATAGATAGATAGATAGATAGATAGATAGATAGATAGATAGATAGATAGATAATTTTTATTTGTATCCCGCCCTCCCCGCCGGAGCAGGCTCAGGGCGGCTAACAGCATTATATAAAAACAAAGTTACATCCAGCAATCAAAATTCTGACAAGTTTAAAATCAATCAATCAATTAAATTAAATTAATAAAAGTGCTATTGCTATTCGTTCTTTTGTGGTGGCGGTTATCCTTAGCAGCTTCTTTCTTCAGCGAAGGCCAGTCGGAAGAGGAAGGTCTTGCAGGCCCTGCGGAATTGTTCAAGGTCCCGCAGGGCCCGCATTTCCTCTGGGAGTTGGTTCCATAGGCTCGGGGCTACAGAGGAGAAGGCCCGGTTGCGGGTGCATTGCAGCTTCACCTCTCTTGGTCCGGGGGTGGTCAGCAAGTTTTTTCCAGTTGACCTCAGTGCTCTCTGGGGTTCATATGGGGAGAGACGGTCCCTAAGGTAGACAGGTCCTCGACCATATAGGGCTTTAAAGGTAATGACCAGCACTTTGTAACGAACCCGGTATATAACTGGCAGCCAGTTCACACAATCACCAGCTCACACAATCACCAGCTGTCTGAATGCCCCAGCACGACTCATGGGCGGAAGAGCTGTGTGATCTCGCCAAGTCATTTGCAGCGCTGCCGGGTTGTTTTTTTTTACGAGACCCTCTCAGAGGTGGGCTTCTGTGCTTCCCTGCATGAGCACACACACGGGGGACTTTTAAAGAAAAACCACCCTTTCAGCAGCAGTGGATACTTGAGCTGCGCTAGCTGTGTGAAGGCGCGACCACCGACGGCTGCCAGGATCCTGCCACTTCAATGGCAGCTGTCTGATCCCTCTAAAACAGACCTGACTGCATCGGGGGGGGGGGGGGGGTTGCCTCAAGATACTACCATGTCAGTTTCCCAGTCTGAAACCACCCAGTGACTCTGAGAAAGATATATGAGGTTTAGAGAACAGATTGCCCTTGGAAGATGGGAGAATTCTAGAAATGAGTCATCATGGAAGTTCATGTGCTGGGACTAGGATTGCCAATCCCCAGTGGGAGGGGGGGCAGGGTATCTCCTGGTTTGGAGGCCCTCCCCTGCTTTAGGGTTATCACAAAGAGGGGGTAAGGGGATTTGAATGTCCTATGGAGACTGGTCCCCATAGAGTATAATGAAGAATCAATCCATGGGTATCTGGAGCTCTGGGGGCCCCTGTTTTTTGAGGTAGAGCACCAGGTTTTCAGCATAGCATCTGGAGCCTTTCTTCAAAACCCACCCACCCATCCCCCAGATTCCAAAAGGTTTGGACTGGGGGTCCAATTCTATGAGCCCTAGAAGAAGGCGCCCCATTTCCCCATTATTCCTAATGAATGAAAAGCATTTAAAAGGAGCATGGTCTCTCTGTATGTGGTGGCCAGAACTCCCTTCACAGTTCCGTTGTGCTTGCCCCAATCTTGCTCCTTACTCCACCCCCAAAGTCCCCAGATATTTCCTGAGCTGGACCTGGCAACCCTAGTTGGGACTAGGATATATGAGCAGAATAGGGTATTTCATTGAACGGAAGAAGAGAGCAATGAGAAGAGAGATTCTGACAGAAATGAGGAAGCTCAAGACTGACATATTGAGTGTGTCTGGGGTCATGTATGTATAACTGGAAAAACTACAGCTGTGCCTCACAGCCACGTAGGGCTCTCCCACTCGTTCAGATTCATGCTCACATACTGAATCGTTCAGATTCATGCTCACTGGTTATTCAGTGGTTGGAAAGTTGTAGCTAAGCCCAAGACACTCAGAGGCTGAGCTTAACTTCCACAAAACAGCTATGTGGGGGAGACCCCACCCAGCCTCAGTCTCTGGGGGCTATGAGGGAAATGCTCAGACAAACATCTGTGCATCTCCCAGTCAGGACTGAGTGGCTAGAGAAAGAAGCCAAGTTCTGCGGGAGAGGCTCGCCGAAAGTAGCACTGCTGGGAAAAGGTGTGGCAAATAGAACCTGGCTTACGATAAGCTCTAGATTCAACTGCAAATACAATGGCCACCACCTTAGCTAGGGTTGCCAGGTCTGTGTTGAAAAATACCTGACTTTGGGGGTGGATCCAAGAGAGAGCAGGGTTTGGGGAGGGGAGGGACCCCAGTATGGTACAATGCCATAGAGTCCACCCTTCAAAGCAGCCATTTTCTCTAGGGGAGCTGATCTCTGCCAGCTGAAGATCAGTTGTAAAAGCAGGATATCTTCAGGCCCCACCAGGAGGCTGGCAATCCTAATGCCTGGAGACAGAACCCAGAACCATTCTAGTCTAAAAGGAAGTGTCTTGCCAGTTACAGACTCCCTGACCAGAACTACTACAGTTGACTCAAAACAGATCTTGAGGACCAAGCAGAGAGGAAAAAATACTTTTCATATTTATATAAACTTGAGAAGCATTGAAGCTGACACCTGCCTTGGCATTATTATACCATCTAAATTAGTTATATGCAAGGGTCGTTTTGTATAAAAATAGGTGGTGGAGCTCATCCAGGGATTGTTATGCAGCTGCAATACTATTCAATGGACAAGGAGGTGGAACTCTCAGAAAGGTTCAGGAGCTGTGCTTCTATGAGCTCCCACTGAATCTGAGGCCTGGTTATACGGATTCTTTCCCTTTAATACCAGGTAAAGGTGAAAGGCATTCTACACATGTTCAAGTGCTGTATTTCACTTTTCTGTGATAAACCCTAGCATTATTATTTGTTTATACCTTGCTTTTCTCCCTAGTGAGGATCGAAAGTGGTTCACATTGTTCTCCTCTCTTCCATTTTATTATCACAACTACCCAATGAGATAGGCTAGGCTGAGAGTGTGTGACTGGCCCAAGGTCACCCAGCAAGCATCCATGGCAGACTGAGGATTTGAATTTAGGCTCTCCCAGATCCTAGTCCGATACTCCAACCACTAGACCACACTGGCCCTCATTGAATATAGCAGGGGTTAGCTCTCCAACGGTAGCTCTCCAGATGGTTTCCAGATGTTTTTTGCCTACAACTCCCATCAGCCCCAGCCATTGGCCATGCTGGCTGGGGCTGATGGGAGTTGTAGGCACAAAAACATCTGGAGAGCTACCCGCCACCCCTGGAATATAGATTCTGGAGTCATGCCCTGGCTCAAACTTAGTCCTAATAAACAATTCAGCGTACATTTAACAGATCAAAGAAGTGATGCATATATGTATCTTTCCTATAGCAAACCACCCAGAACAGACCAAACCCACCCACCTGCATATCCTTGAATGCAAAACCAGAAGCAGTCAATCATAGTCAAATCTGTAGTGTGGTGGTTAGACTAGGATCTGGGAGACCTAAATTTGAATCCCCACTCTGCCATGGAAGCTTACTCTCAGCCTAACTTCCCTCACAAGGCTATTGTAAGGATAACATGGAGGAGAGTGGAGCCACACAAGCCACTCTGGGTTTCCACTGGGGAGAAAGGTGGAGTAGAAATGAAGGAAATACATTGTATATACAACAATGATAAAAGGAGGATAGGGAGACTTCAATCACATTGAAAAGTAACAGAAATGTAATGCTAAGTACCAAACATGGCCACATACAAAAGCATAAAGTCAGAAGGACATACATAACCAACCCCTGTATTTGTATTCAGACATGGTCAGGTCCTGCTCACAACTGTGTCTATCGCACTGTGAAGCAGGAAGGCATACATTTCTTGCATCAGCTCTTTTGTTACTAAGATTCAGAAGTTGACCAACCCCTTCAGGTACCTGGTCTGAGATTACCTCCCCAACTAATGTGCCAAGATAAGAGTTATTCAGCTTTTGTACAGTGGAAGTTATTTCTTCACCATCTGCATTCACGCTATGCTAAATAATGCATTTTGCAACTGGATTTTTGCTATTCTTACACAGTAAAAATCCAGTTGCAAAGCGCATTATTTAGTGTAGTATGAACGCACCCTTTTTCAGAAGGAAGACAAAGAAAAGCTCAGAGCAAAAGGGAACCTGACCCAAAGGAACCTTAATGAGCACACAGCATTGTCAAAATGGGCCCCATCTCGCTTAGCCCCTCAGATGCTGCTTCCTCTCTCCCAACAAGTCCATTGGCCCTAAAACGTACCAAAACATGAGTCAGGCACTGGCTAAAGCAGACTGTTTTGGTGGGTGGAAAGAAGCCAGTAACCTGGCTCCAGGGGCACAGTTACTCAACTGTTTGGGTTTGGAAAAATTCTGAGAATAGAAGAGACTGGAGTAACAAGGAGGATCTGGGGAAAGTGTTAAAAAAAAAAAGAACCAGTATGATACCCAGTGCAGGGTAACCCAAATGCCACACAGCACACATGGGCACATCACACAGCCCAAGATTGTCAACTTTTGTTTACATATAATTCCGGCACCTCAGGATGAATGCTTGACCATTTGTAAAGTAGCACACTGCATTTGAACACATTCAGAGTTTGCATATAATACTCTGGGACACCAGAACACACACATGCCCATAAAAACTCAAGTCTGCATGACAGAAAATACCTTTAGCCATTCTGTATTCATTGTGTACTTGTGACAATGTACTAAAAATAGCCTTCATTGCCAACTAGCACCTTAGTGCATACATACACCAACATTCTGCCTGTTCTGATCATTTAAATTCTCCACAGGTCACAAGGCAATATCTTAATGTGAGAACTCACAACTAGAGAGGAATTCGGGTATTTTAAATAAAACTAAAACAGAATGGTCTAAAATGTGCCATGTGCCCCAAAGGCTTAACATGCAAAGTGAAATAGGAAATCAGTAACTGTCTTTGTGTTTAAATGTAGCTTTTACTTTGTTTAGGGCTAGGGAAGAACATGCATCAAAGGAAGAAGAAGGGTTGCTTGCTAGTGTTGTATGTTATGTATTAAAAACAAAAATTAAGTTTAGAGCTTAAAAAAAGGAACGTGCCTTTTAGCAGAATGTGAGTTTATGTGTTAGGGTTGCCAGCCTCCAGGTGGCACCTGGTGATCTCCTGTTTTACAAATGATCTCCAGCTGGAAGAGATCAGCTCCCCTGGAGAAAATGGCTGATGGACTCTATGGCATTGTACCATATTGAGGCCTCTCCCCTCCCCAAACCCTACCCTCTCCTGGATCTACCCCCAAAGTCTCCAGGTATTTTCCAGCACAGACCTGGCAACCCTTTTACATGCCTAGATTGCCACATTTAAATATTTGAGGGCGGTCACTTTAGTTGGCTGGGACCAAAGATCTACCTTTACATGCAGCCAAACTATTCAGCATAAATGACGCCCTGTAGGAAGCTGCCTTGGTTCAAAGAGTTCAATGTTTGCCAAGCCCTTCTTAACTAGTAGATGGTCTTGAAACATCTACACCCCCATCTGTAAATCTCACATATGTTGAGCACCTACTTTCAAGTGCAGTTTCCAGGACAAATGAGAGGGCTGCTTATGACTATGTGACTAAATTGCTAGACTCAATTTGGTGATGGGTGAGTCAGTGACAATACGGCTCAAGGAATTATGGTAGAATCACTTCCAAACTAGCACCTGGAACTAATGTAGAGATCCCAACCCAAGACAAAAATCCATCAGTTGACATTTCACTGGAAAAATGGGAGCTTCATTCCCAGAACATGAGTACAGAAGCACAAAATGAGGCATACCCCATGAGCTGCAAGCTCCGTTTGTTGGCAAGCAAGACTTTTTAGCAACTCATCTAACAATTTATATTATGCACCTCTGGCACAGCTGAACACCAGCAGGCCCAGGCTCTCCATACAGAGGCACAGCCAGCTGTGCTGTGCCCAGGTCTCCATTATGCTACCAGCCCCCTGTGTTCAAGGGCATGCAAAAAGACCTCTCTCTTCCAAAACAAACGAGCCATAAAAATTCCCCGGGCACCATCCTGTCCTTCCAATTCAGGCAGTTCCCACTAGAGCCTCTGTTTGTGTATACACGTGGTGGCATGAGGTAACACCTGAACACTATCTACATGGCACTGTCCAATTAGATCTATTTTTCTTCTCCTGTTTGGGGATTTCCTCTGCCCTGAAATTCCCATTCCCTACTTCCCCAGTCTGTGAATCTCATCAGAGAGGGCGTTTGAATGAGGCCCATAATCAGTGCCCTGCCTTAATAGCCAGCAGTGGCAAACATAGGAGTAAAATAGCCTCAAACTGGCCTGAATTACAGGTAATTAGCTGTAATCGGATATAAGCTCTCACTGGGTCTTTCCAGACCATACACAGGTTGGTACAGAACTGCAATGTATACATTTCAAGATCTACATCAAGGAGGTGAAGGCAGCCTTAAGCTCAGAAGCATGATGTGCTGAACCCATCCTATCCACTCCTTCTATAACAGCAGGGTTCTTCAGTCTTTTAGCAAATCAGAACCAGGGTGCGAGGAGAGGGCTCTAATTTGACATCATTGGGATCTATTTTTACCTGTCTGCTTTTCTTTCCTGTTTTGTCCTCCGCTCACAAGTAGGGAAGCCCAATTAAAAATTTGTAGTAATGTAGTAATAATAAGAGCCCTGTGGCACAGAGTGGTAAGCTGCAGTATTGCAGACCAAGATCTGCTCATGCCAACCTGAGTTTGATCCTGGCACAAGCTGGGTTCAGGTAGCCGGCTCAAGGTTGACTCAGCCTTCCATCTTTCAGAGGTCGGTAAAATGAGTACCCAGCTTGCTGGGGGGGAAATGTAGACGACTGGGGAAGGCAATGGCAAACCACCCCGTAAAAAGTCTGCTGTGAAAACATTGCGATGTGACGTCACCCCAGAGTCGGAAACGACTGCTGCTTGCACTACCTTTACCTTTTAGTAATGACACTTAATTTTGTGATTTGAATAAAACTCAGTTTAAATACAAATTTGCTAACCCATTTCATTTCCCAGTTTCATGTTTTCAAATGGTCTTTATATAATGTTTTGAGTGGGTAAATAAAAGAAGAAAAAGATGCCAATGCTGGGACTGCATAGAATATCTGCAGAGGTGAAAAGGAGGGTAACAAACAGCAATTTTGTAAAAAGGACGATGTGTTGCAAACTCCCTTCTCCCACCTTTCCCATTGAGATCCTTACTTGGCAGCTCTTTTGATTTCTGCTGTTTCAGCAGACTCAGCACTCTATCCGTGCATCTTAGGATGCCAAGTACAAGACTCTACATTAACACTGTAGAGGACACCAAAGACACCTAGAATTTTTAGAGAATTCTCTTTCTCAATAGTTGTTCTGGAAAAATAGGAAGAGAACTAGCATTGCCAACTTTTCCTTTTAGCAGGGCTCCTATGTCTTAAGCAGCTATCAGACAAGCATAAATTCAACCAATGAAGAAACATTTCCCATCAGGAATAGGAAATGTTGAATTTCTGCTTGTTATGTAGTTATTGGGGGGTGGGGGTGGAGAGGATTCCCTAGTAAATGTTTGTCCCTAAATAAATTACCTTTCCTCCAACTGATAAGAACACCTGAAGCTGTCTTATCCTGAGTCAGACCTCTATCAAGGTCAGTACTGCCTACTCTGACAACAGTTCTTCATGGTCTCAGGCAGAGGTATTTCGCATCCCCTCCTACCTATTTTTAACTCGAGATGCCAGGGATTGAACCTGGGACTTTCTGCATGCAAGGCAGATGTTCTATCATGGTCCTTCCCAAAAACTCAGCTCTGTTCCAGAGGTATCTGGATAACAAAACCTGCAACCAAGGGGAACTGTGCAGCACAATATCCAGATGTGTACATACACACTCTCACACACTTTATCCAGTGAAGAAATCAATATGTTTGAATGGATTCCCAGGACTCGTCTTCCCACCACCAGCAAACAGAGGCTGCCAGTTTTTCTTTTAAGTAATAGGTATGAATTCTACAACCAGTGCATTGCAAAGTCTGGCATCACTCACTAACACAAGCAATGTACCTTTATGGTAGCCTCCACCCTACTGATGTCCTGGCTTTTCCCACATATCCACAATTTCCGATATTCAGGCAGCCAGAAAACGACTCTACTCCTGGCCAGTCCAGCAATCCCTAGAGCAGGTTCCTCCCTCACAAACACTGTGTTCCCTGGATGAGTAATTCTGTTCAGGGGGAATCGCAGAGTAACATATAGTGGGGAAGAGGTGACAAATTGTGGGGAGAATAGGCAGAGGGAGAATTGTGCAAGCTCATGTAGCAATGGTGGGGCAGGGGAGCAAATGCAGAACATTGAGCCTTTGGCTGGCGTCTCTCTTCAGCTTTTCCCAGATTTCATCATGGATGCAGGAATGAAGCCAGCAGCAAGATTCTTAGCTGGCTCATATGGAACACTGCTGTCTGGACAAAGGTTACATGCATACAATACAGATGTTCTATTTTATACATATAAAAATGCTGTAGTTGTAAATATCTCTTGGCTCTTCCTACCAAGGTGGAGCTGTGGCAGATATCGACATCCTTTACTTGGGAGTGATCAAAAATGCAAATGGATTACTGGAAAATAAACCATATTTTCAGGAATCTGATACATCTCCCTAAGACCAGTGTGACACAGCACATGGGAAAGATCCAGGTTCAAATCCCAGTTTGGTAATAAAGTTTACTGTTCTACCATGGGCAAGTAGCTATCTCTCTTGACTACTAGAGGAGGGTAAATGCAAAGGCCTTTATTGTTTTCCTGGTATAATTGTAATGTCTGGAATGTGCACATGCCATTTTTAAACTTTGCATGCAGTGCCAGAATTCTCTGCAGGGAGTTGCCTATGTTTCTGTGGTGTATAATGTTAAAAATATGAAAATACTATGATTTTAGCAGGTACAGATGCAACTGTATAGCATGTACCCATTATAACTGGGGCATATGAAGTAGGTCACAATGAAGTAAGAATGACAGAGCCTTTTGAGAAAGAAAAAAGTGTCATGGAAGTGACTGAGAATCACTTTGGACACACGGAGAAGTGCTCCTGATCACATCACAATGAAATGAATGCGACATGTGCAAGAACATCACAAGTCATTAGGAGAGAGAGGCAAGGACACTGACCTCCCCACTATTCCCTCAAATACAGAAAATCTTATCCAGTCACCATTCACAGCCATAAGGGCTACAAACTTTCTTTAAAAACAGCAGGAAGCTGCACACACAAAGCCATATTCTGCACTTTTTTCCTGTGCTGCTGTGAAAATTATAGTAGACTTGCACCTCTACAAACAGCCAGTATTGTAGGATGCTGTGTAGATTCAGGCAGAGATGTTACATGGTTTTCTTTGCTGCCAGAAGAAAATAAGTGTGTGCATGCACACACGTGCTCTCTCAGCTCCTTCCCAGGCTTCATGGACTCTGGCCATTTCAGCTGGAAGCCAAGCAGCAGCAATTAAGAAAGAAATGCCATCAGAGACAAGTATCATGATTGCTAACATTCCATTTTCCTGATTTGTTCAAAAAGGAAAACATCTTTCTCAAAATTCATTTCCCACTATTTATACTACCTGGTTTGTCTGTTTTACCCCTACCTTCTCACAAAGAGGTCAGATAAGCATACATGGTTCTTTCCCCCCATATTATACTCACAAGCTGTGTTCCCTCTAAGCTGAGTTAGTGTGAACTAGCTCACAGTTTTTTAGGCTCTGGCTCACACATTTTTGTCTTAGCTCAGGAAAAATAGCCACAGAGCCAACTAATTTATGCAACAGCTTACAACTTTAATGCCAGTAGCTCACAAAGTAGAATTTTTGCTTACAAAACTTCACCACTTAGAGGGAGTATTGTTCATGAAGTAATATATCAACCCAATTAAGTGTCATGGAAGTGAGGACATCTGAACCTAGGTCTTCCAGATCCTAGTTCAACATTTGATCCACTAGCCGACACTGACTGCTACACAGAGAAGCTGCTCAGCCCTTAGTTTTGTCTGCTGAATGCTGCCTGCTTTCCTCCGACACCCAGAAAAAATGGGGTACAGTTCATTTTATGCAACTGTTTAGTTTCATATCTTTCCATGTATACATCAATCACTTTCAAAAAGATGTGAATGTTCACAGCTTCCAGCCTCTGGATACAATTATATCAAGCACAGTTGCAGCAACTAATCCTGCATAGCTCTAACCTTTGGTACAAGAAATTCTAGTTTTCTCTTCAGCGGTGAACCTGTGGCTGAACTGTACCACTTCAGAATGCAGGGGGTGAGTGCTCATAAGACTGAATGCTCTGTGCAAACAAAAATGACATGTCAAGAACATGATTTCCCGCCCCCCGCAGGGGCCAAATCCTTTTCTCCAGTAGCCCAGGGGAAGGGTTGAAATCACACAACACAGGAAGGACTTCCGGGGTTGGAAAATGCCGAGCTGAATTGCTTCTCAGAAGGGGAGCAGGCTGGGGTTTCTGTTCGGGGTAGTGGAGGGCAATTCAATCCTACTGCCTACTTTTCTCAGTCAGAGATCAGTCCAAGATATGCACAGGAAACTCTGAGGAGATTTACCTTGGCTAAAAGGGAGTCCCGGGGGGGGGGGCTCCTTTGAGGCTTTGAGGGGTCTCCGGAGACGAGTTGTATATTCATCATCTGCAGAAGTTTCCAGAGTCATTTATTTGACATAAGCATGACAGGATTCTGACCTTCTTTGAGACTGCTCAACATCTAAAGCTATACAAGACCGGTGTTGGATCTGGATAACTGCAGAAAAAGGTACTGATGACTATCTTCATTCCGGGACTATTTAAAGTTAACAAAATAAAATCAGAAGGTGGGAAATAGAGATTCAAAAAGCTTGGAAGAAGACAGAGAGAAGGGGCGAAATTTGAACTTTGTAAATTTAAAGGACAGTGCTAAAAAGTGGAAAGGAATTTATTGTTTTGTCTACTTGCGGTTTTGGTGGAAAAGCCCCATTGTCACAGATTTGCAGCTCTCACAGTCAATACAGGAAATACGTCAAACATCGCGAGATCTTTTTACCAGTGAAAACGGGATTTGGTAGCAAGAAAAGCAGGAAGTGTCGGATGGAAAAGGGAAATCATTGAAGCAGCTAGCCTACTCTAGGACTATAATATCATAGAAAAACATCGGCGGCCATTGCTAGGAGGTCAAATTTTAAACGAAGTTTTTAAAGTGTTCGGGACAAATTGGTGAAGCTGACAGAGGTGACAGTGGACATTATTGCTGATAATTATTTTAGAAGCCCTTTGAAGGAAATTTTTTTTAAAGGGAAGCAGAAAGTCACGACCGCCATTTTGGAAGAAATAAAAACGTTACAAATTAATATCTGAGCCCAGGAGGCTCTGAGGATGGCGAAATTAGGCTTATTGAAAAAGGCAAGCCTTACTCTATCAAACCTGATAGTTTAAATTTAATTTGGAGAGGTCGATATTTTCGGTGTTTTTTTAAATGTCAGAGCATAAGTTAACCCGTGCAAGGACTGCCTCAATGGAGAAAATGCAAGAACAATTAGAAGCAATGGAAGCCAGGATGATGAAAGAGGTGAGAGACATGATAACTGCTTCTAAAAAATAAATTAGAAAAGACATTGAAGAGCTAAGGAAAGATATAGAAGATCTCAGAAATGAGACTGTGGTAACATCAAAGAAAGTGCAAGAGGTGGAAGAGAGAGTGAAAGTACATGATTCCACCTTGCTAAAACTGCAAGAAAAGGTGGCAATTCATGACTGCAAATTGATGGAAACCCAGAAACGTTTGAGAGGAGTACCTGAGGATGAAGAGACTGATTTGAAAGGATATATAATAAGAATAATTGCAGAATTTTTGGAGGAAGATCCTGAAGGATCTAGAAGCATGTATGACTATATGTATAGAGTGAACTCACTATATGCCAAGAAAAATAATCTACCAAAAGATGTGGTTATAAGATATATGACAAAAGAAATGGTGGGAAAAATCTCGAATAAAAATTTTGAAAAGACATTGATAGTGGGAGGCAGCAGAGTAAGAATCATGAAAGAATTGCCAAGACAAGTGATAAATGACAGAAAGGCATACAAAAAATTGACAGAAAAACTACGTGACAATGAAATGAGGTAAAGATGGATAATACCTGAAGGTCTGAGCTTTGAGCTGCAAGGAAAAAGGATTACAATTACAAGCACATAGGAAGTGCGTAGGTTTTATGAAGAACATAAAGAATTTGCACCATGATGGATTACAAATTATTATCTTGGAATGTAAATGGACTAAATTCACCACAAAAAAGAAAGGCAACGTTTCATTGGATTAAAAACCAAAATTGTAATATAGTTTGTTTACAAGAAGTGCATATCAAACAAAAGGATTACAAATTTTTATGGAATAAACAACTGGGAGTAGAATTTTATTCATTGGCTGAACAGAAGAAAAGGGGAGTGATTTTTTATATTAAACAAGAATTGGAGCCGAAATTAGTGTTTAAAGATAAAGATGGAAAATTTGTAGCGGTAGAAATAATATGAAATGCAAAAAAAACGTTGTTATTGGGACTGTATGCACCAAATGGTGCAAAGGATGCTTTTTAAAAAGACATTATACAACAATTTGATGAACTGACTTATGACCAAATTTTGATAACGGGGGACTTTAATGGAACAATTAAGAACACACTGGATAGGTCTGGGGGTAAAAAAAATAATAAGGAAGGAAAATTGCCAAAGTCTTTTTTTGAATTGGTCAGACAAGAAAATCTGGAGGATATATGGAGGAAATTTAATCCTGAAGTGCAGGACTATACCATTTTTTCAGCAAGACATAAAACTTTTTCCAGAATTGACATGTTGTGGGGCACTAAAGACTTAGGCCATATAACAAAGAAAATAGAGATTTTACCTAAAATTGGGGCTGACCATAACCCAATAATGTGGATTACAAAATCGTCTAAGAAGTTGAGAAGATGGAGATTGAATGAAGATTTACTACAGAATAAAGAAATAGTGACATCTCTAGAAAATGAAACTAAAGCTTTCTTCCAAATAAATGATAAAGAGGATATAGAATTTCAGATGGTCTGGGATGCTTATAACGCAGTAATGAGAAGAATATTGATTACATTGAATAACAAAGATAAGAGGGCAAAAGAAAAACAGATGTTGGACATTCAAAATGAAATAAAGAAAAAAGAAGGGGAACTGAGAAAAAGGCCAGGGAAAAAGAAAATTATAAGGGAGATTACAATATTACAAACACAAATGAGACATTTGTTAAATAAAGAACTAGAATGGAATCTGAAAAGATTGCAGCAGAAATCTTTCGAGGGAGCAAACAAACCCGGAAAATATTTGGCCTGGCAACTGAAGAAAAAGAGAGAAAGTAAAATTATCAATAAAATTGTGGTGAATGGAAGAGAGGTGGTAGATCAAGAAGGAATAAAAAGAGAATTCTTTAAGTATTATGCCAAGTTATTTAAAGGTGTTAAAATAAGGAAAGGAAAGATGGATGAGTACTTACAAAAGATAAAAATAGCACCCTTAGCAGAAAATATGCGAAAAGTTTTGAATGATCCAATTGAAAAAATAGAAATTGAAGCAGCAATTAATGCAATGAAAAATGGAAAAGCACCTGGGCCAGATGGATATACAGCTAAATTTTTTAAAACCCTCAAAGAGGAGTTAATCCCGAAACTTCAGAAATTGATGAATATGATAAGAACAAAAGGGAAAATACCAAATACGTGGAAGGAAGCTGTTATTTCGTTGCTTCCAAAGAAAGATAGAGATGTTACGAACATAAAAAATTATAGACCAATTTCATTATGAAATAATGACTATAAAATATATATAAGAATCTTGGCAGAACGGTTTAAACAATATTTGATAAATTTTATAAAGGAAGATCAAGCGAGGTTTCTTCGCAAAAAGCAAATAAGAGACAATATCAGAACTGTTGTAAATATTGTAGAATATTATGAAAGACATCCAGAAAAGGAAGTAGCATTATTCTTTGCGGACACAGAGAAAGCATTTAACAATTTAAACTGGGATTTTATGTTTGCAGTAATGGAAAAAATGGAACTGGGAGAAAGCTTTATAAGAATGATAAAAGCAATATATACTGAGCAACGTGCAAGGCTATGTATAAAACCTGATCTTACAGAAGACATGATAATTAGTAAAGGTACAAGACAAGGTTGTCCACTTTCCCCACTGTTGTTTATAATGACTCTTGAAATATTAGTGATGCAAATTCAAGAAGATAAAGAAATAGGATTAAAGGTAAAAGGATTTACTTACAAATACAGAGCATTTGCAGATGATATAATGTTTATAAATGAAAACCCCATACAAGTCACACCTTTGTTGTTAGGCAAAATACAAGAATATGGGGAGTTGGCAGGACTTTGTATTAATAAAGAAAAATGAAAACATCTATCTAAAAATATGCAAATAAATAAGCAACAAGAATTGCAGAGGCTAACGGACTGTGAAGTTACCTCCAAGGTAAAATATTTGGGTGTGGAGATAACAATGAAGAATATTGATTTGTTCAAAAATAATTTTGAGAAGCTATGGTGTAAAATGGATGACGATATGTTAAAGTGGAATAAACTTAATTTCTCACTGTTGGGTAGAATAGCCGCAATTAAAATGAATATTCTACCAAGAATAATGTATTTGTTTCAAACTATTCCAATTGTGAAAGACAGTAAACAATTTAATAGATGGCAAAGAAAAATTTCAGAGTTTGTGTGGGCGGGGAAGAAACCAAGAATTAAAATGAAAATTTTAACAGATGCAAAAGAGAGAGGCGGATTTCAATTACCAGACTTAAAATTATATCACGAAGCAGTTTGCTTAGTATGGATAAAAGAATGGATAATGTTGTTAAACAAAAAACTCTTAGCGTTGCAAGGTCATGGAAATAAATTTGGCTGGGACGCTTATATGTATTATGGGGGGAAAAAGATGGACGGCTTTTTCTCTCACCATTATATATGAAACAGCTTGCTAAATACATGGATGAAATATAAAAAATATGGAGATGAGAGAAAACCGTTATGGATAGTGCCAGCTGAAGTGATAAAAATAACAGCTGAGACGGGTGAAGAAAAGTGGTTGTCATATAATCAACTATTAAAAATACAAAGTGGTAAAATAGAATTGAAAACCGCTGAAGAGCTGAATAATAAATATGATTGGTTTCAAATGCAACAAATAAAGAGTTTGGTGGAGAATGACATTAAAACTGAAGGAATAAGAAAAGAGCAAACAGAAATGGAAAAAGTTCTGCTTGGAGACAATGAAAAATTAATTTCAAAATTATATAATTACTTTTAAAATGGTCTACGGAAGATGAAGTAGTGAAATCTCAAATGATTAAGTGGGCAATTAATGTAAATAAAGAAATACAGATGGAAACTTGGGAATATTTGTGGAAGAACTCTATGAAGCTTTTGACATGTCATAGCATTAAAGAGAACTGTTTTAAAATGATGTATGGATGGTATATGACTCCTAAGAAATTGGCAAAGATGAATAATAAGATGCCAGACAGATGTTGGAAATGTAAAAAACATGAAGGTTCTTTCTACCATATGTGGTGGACTTGTGAAAGAGCAAAAAAGTATTGGCAGATGATTCAACAAGAAATTTCTAGGATCTTGGGATATGAATTTAAGAAAGTTGCAGAGACTTTTCTGTTGGGATTATAAATGGAAAAAATTCCAAAAGAAGATAGAACTATAATTTGGCACTTGCTTTCAGCTGCTAGGACATTATATGCACAGTTGTGGAAGCAAGAAAAAATACCAGAGAAATGGGATTGGATTGTAAAAGTTATGACATGGAGTGAAATGGACAAATTAACCAGAATTTTAAGAGACTATGATTTAGAAGTTTTTAAGATGGAGTGGAAAAAGTTCAGAAGATATGTAGAAAAAGAGTGGAAAATAAAAGGACATTGGACAATTTTTGATAATGATTAAGTCTTAGAAAAAAGAAGAATATTAATTTTTGTTTTTATTAGTTAAGGGTACCTTTAAACATTAGTACTTTAAGTAAATAACACCGGCGAGGGTCAAGTAACGGGGGGAGGGGTGGGTAGAAAGTAATATATGGGATAGATAAAAGAAGTTATTAATTATGCAAGAAATATAATTTGTTACCATATGTTACCAAATAAAATTGTTTTAACCACTGAAATCACACACAACACAGCAGCCTTCCTGAAACTAAGGAAGTCTGGATCTTATCAGTCCCTGGGTAGGTGACTTGTCTTTTCATGATGCCTCAAGTCTTCTCTATGTCATGCAAGAAAGGTGAGATGTACAAAAATATATGCAGGGGTTCTGAAAAACATTCAGTCATATGAGACCCAGTGTGCTGTCTCAATTGGTACAGCCCAGGCTCTCAGCCTGGTGCTCCAGCATGTCCCCTTTGCACTAGAGGTCAGCAGCTTTAACTGGCAAGAAAGGAAAGAGTACACAAGGTTGATTGGGACAGGAGAATTTGGTGACTACAGCAAAGAACAAAGAGGGTTCCCATCAGACTCTTAGTACTCTTGAACACCTCCATCTTCTGTCTCATTCTCTGTCTAGGTTATTACTCTCTGGAGGCACAGCAATCATCCAGTGGCAGTGTTCCCTCTAAGCTGAGCTAGCATGAGCTAGCTCACAGATTTTTAGCCTCCAGCTCACACATTTTTGTCTTAGCTCAGGAAAAATGGTCCCAGAGCACACTAATTTATGCAGTAGCTCACAACTTTAATCCCAGTAGTTCACAACTTTAATACCAGTGGCTCATAAAGTAGAAGTTTTGCTCACAAGACTCTGCAGTTTAGAGGGAACATTGTATCATTTTGTTACAGCTATTCCATGATTCAGTGTGATCACAGGGCAAGGAATTCAGCATTTTTACATTCTACACTCTTGTTGTTTTTCAAACAACTTCCCAAACTTTGCTGTGGCAAAAATAACTGAAAAGTATGTGGGTGGTGCTTTCTGAACTTTCAAATGCTGGTGGAGGTGGGAGACGAAGAAGAAATTGAATGCTTGGGGGTAGGTCTTTGCCCCCTTCAAGCACTAGCAGACTAAACAGCAAAATAAGCAAGTATGTGCAAATTTGCATAATCTTGCAGAGTTTGGACTATCAATGCTGAATCTTTTTTTAAAGCACAAGATCTGGGCATTGCTGCTGCTTAGTCTGTTGCAACAGGTAGCAGGCAACACATAATATAACTATCAAGCAAAAACAGAAAAACAGATATATGTCAGAGGTCAGTTATCTTCCATGTAGTAATAGGCAACTTGCACAAACTCTTCAGCAATAATTGTGTGTTGCACCACAGCATACATTTGACTGGTGAAGAGCCCAAGTGCAGAATCCTTCAGTGCTACTTAAAAAAAAAGGAGTGAAAGGTTTCTAGTTCTTGCGATTGAAAAGGGAGGGGGGAAGGAAATAGTAAATGTTCAGAAAACAGCAGGGCAGAAAAATGTGTGTGGCCAATTTCTTCTTATACCCATTCCTCTCCCAAAGCATGTCCATGTAGTTCATGCTGGCAACAGAAGCCTGCAAACCTCAAGTTTCCACAACTGGAATAGGAACAATCAGAAATGAACAGAAAAAATGTTATTGCAGAATTCATATTTTTGGATTCATGGTTTCTGCTAATAACCAGTTTTACTGGTCCAGGGCTCAGAACGCTAGCTTGGGACATCACACACTCAGGTCTCAGATTCAGTGGGAGCTCACAGGAGCACATCTCCTGAACCTTTCTGAGAGTTCTACCTCTTCCTTCTGAGAGTTCCACCTCCTTGTCCATTGAATAGTATGTGCAGCTGCATAACAATCCCTGGATGAGCTCCACCACCTGTTTTTCTACAAAACAACCCCTGCACACATCTATATGCCCTTCCTGCCACATATTTTCTGTGGGTTTGTGGCAAGTCATTTAAGTCTTTCTCTTACAATTCTGATGTGAAATCTCCAGAAGCATCCCTGTTTTCTGTAGAAAGACATACAGATATGAGTAAAACATGCATGTGGCCCCTAGACCTGTGAACAGCAAAACTATTCCCAGCATAATTGTTCTGGCTGGAAGCCAGAGGTATGGTGCCCATTATGTCAAGGCATTTGCATGTCCTTTGAAAAGCATGTGAGACTTCTGCTCTCTTTTAAGGTGTAATGTGAGTAGTGACACCCCCCTGCATTTACCATGCCTCTGTTTCCCATCAGTAAAATCACACTAAATGTGCCCTAGAGACACGCTTAACTGAAAAGTAATTTCATTGCTCAAGACCAAGCTCTAGGGAGGGAAGAGTTTGGCTCAATGGATGCAACTGACTTTGCTTCTCTCAGAGCTGCATGTTGTAATCAACAGTTGTTGTTTTTTCTGAAAGGCATGTGTAGGCAGCGACATTTTCTGTTCTCATTCATCTTCACAACAGTCTGGTGACACATGTTCCTATTATTTCAGTTTTACAGATTAAGAAACTGAGGCCAGCCAAGTGAATCCTCCATTCAAGTGCAATTTGAACCCCGATCTTCACAGGTCAAAATCTTAGGCTGTGTCCCAGTTACTAGATTATGCTGACTCATCGTTTCTGGATAGATGTCTCTAATGAATGATCACAAGTACCACCCCCCAAGTCCCAGAGCACACACACACACACACATATATATATGTTGCTTTACGGTCAAAATGTGTGTGAGAGACAGAAAAAAGAGTACGAGAGCATAACAACTAAATGAAAATTCCACAGGCTCAATTTACTGTTGAGACAAGTGATCTAATCCAGAGATATATTGCTGCAAATAAAACGCTGGGTAGATTACATTGGAAATAAAAAAAATTATACATAATTAACTGCTGTTCATCTGAGGAGGGGAGAAAATTCACCAGCCCCACTGTTAGGGAAAGCAGCTCATTTCCATGGCATTCAGAGACGATAATGTTATATTTTATTGAGACAATCTCTTTAAAGTTTTGGCCCTAAAAGTGTGAAATGGCCTGGGGTGAAACCAGCAATCTGGCAGTTCCCTTTGCAAACAGTTTAGCGGGTGCAGTAATAAGAATGGAAAAGCCAACGGTTACAAATTAGCACCCAAGTAGCACTGCAAGACAAGCTGAGGTACCTCCCCCCCCCACTTCTTTGGTTGTGTCTTCAAAAGTATTCTCCTATAAGCCTTGCAGTCACCCAACCTAATCTTCGCCTGTCTTGCTCATCAATCAATCTGCCCCATAAAACCTCAGACATGCTGAAATATCAGAGAAACATCTACTCCATCCATTTATGCAAATAGAACAAATCTCACCAGGCTTCTCCAAATATTGATTATGCTTCCTAATTTATAGCGAAATAATAATGATGATGATTACAATAATAATAAAAATAAAGTTGGGAGCAGTAGGGAGGGCATGGGAGGAGCAGAGTGTGAGTGAGAAAAAGAACGACTGGGAAAGCAGCTGGCGGCTGAAAAATAAATTGCAACCAACATGGAAAATGTGGTGAATGTTTTGTGGTAAATGAGGGATGACAAGCTAGAGACAGAAAAGGGGTGGGTGGGTGGAATCTTTTATAGAGACTTTTATTCATCCCCACCCAACCTGGCAAGGACAGAATCCCTCAGGAAGAGGAACGTTCCTTTCTCTGCCATTGTAGAAGGACGTCAAGACCAAAGGGCAGTTCACATAATACATGGTGGCTAACTGAGAAGTGCACCTGTATGACACCTGTGTTTGCTACTGTTTGCCTTGCACATACACCTTAAAAATAAGTGTATTAAAGAGACATCAAGAAGGACATTGAACTCATAACGGTTAACTTTAACCAGACACATGTTCATAAGATTTTTAAAATTCAAAGATACCTGGTCCTGCATTTCATGCTTAGAAGGTCCATGAAATAGCAATGTTGCTAAAGTAAAGCAGGTCAGTGGCTGAATGGGAAATCTCCTGGAAGTCTATGCAAGCCACCTTCAGTCCCACAAAGGAAGTAATAAAAAAATATAAATGAAATAAATAATGAACACAGAAAAATCAGGAACAGGGACTGAGGGAAAGCCACATGATCCTTAGGCTCAGTTCCTGATTCTGGGAGGGGAATTATGTTTAGCCAAGTAGAGAAGGGGAAGAGATAGGAGTCAGAGATAGGAGCCCGTCTCTCTGAAGCCATCAGTGAAATTGCTTCCCAACTTTCTCTTCACTTTAGGGTGGCCATAATTTCTGCAGGCCAGCCAGGGACACCTTGAGGGGGGAAGGAATGTGTGTGCGCGCGCACTTCGCGCGTGGGCTGCCGGAAACCGGAAGTGACGTCACTTCTGGTGACGTCACTTCCGGTGATGGCATGCCACTGCCGGAAACAGGAAGTGACATCACTTCCTGTGACATCATTTCCCCGCGCCACCTGCCGGAAACAGGAAGTGACATCACTTCCTATGACATCATTCCCCCGCACCACCTGTTGGAAGCAGGAAGTGACATCACTTCCTGTGACATCATTTCCCCCAAATGCCACTGCCGGAAACAGGAAGTGACTTCACAGCACTTCCTGTGACGTCCCCAAAAATCCCCCAAATATCACTGCCGGAAACACCAAGATTATTTATAGAGAGGGAAAGGGGGAAATAAAGTTAAATAAAACTCTTTTTTTACTTTTATCAAAGTGAGAAGACTAGAGAGAACGGGTTCCACGCTGAGAAGCCAGTCAGATTCCAGTGAGATTCCAGTGAGACTGTGCTGCATAACGCAGCCTATTTATTTTGTCCTGTTTGCTCTGTTGGCTCTATCTGCGCCACCTTCATCACTTTCGGGGTGTGGATCCCCCAGTGGGGTGGTCTCCCGACTCCCTCCGCCGGCTGTTTCTGATAACCCTGCGCCCCCTCTTTCATTTGATATGTGTCCCGTGCGGGTGCCACCCTCCCGCCGGGAGATGCCGCAAAATGAGCCCCCTTGAGGCTTATGGCGGCAGGGCTCGGGGGAAGCGAGCTAGACTGCTGTTCTTTTGAGGGGTTATAGAGTGTTTCGAGCCCGTCCCTGTGGCATCGGTCCCATCGTTGTGGGGCCCAGGGGGCCGGCACAGCGGCACGCCGAAGCAGCCTGTCAACTAATAACACAGGTCGAGATGCAGGACAGGAACCCAGAAGTGACCGACAGGCTGCTTCAGCGGGCCGCTGAAGTATATGATTATTTTTAGCACCATCTGAAATGGTTCTTGTCACAGGCTGAGTGCAGCTGGGAAGTAAAGTCCAAGTCCAGTCCGGGGTCAAGCCGGGGTAGTCTGAACCAAAGCCAAGTAAGTCAGGTAGTCAAGTCGGGGGTCAGAGAATGAGGTTGTCTGGAGCAGGGGATGCTGACTCAGGCGGCGGCAGCAAGCCGTCAGCTCCTGAAGCATCAGAGGGGCCGGCTGCAGGCTCTGCCGGTGCTGTCGACTCGGCCGTCGCCCACGACAGTTTTAAATTGTTTTTGCTTTTAACTCTAATTGATTTATGAATATGTCATATTGTTTCCTATTGACCTGAGCCTTGTATATACAGAGGAGGGCAATCTAAAAGTTTAGTTTAATAAATAAATAAATATAAAATCTCCTGGGTAGACTGTCAAAAGGGCTGAAAAAGATGTCCTTTTTTTTTTTTTAAATAGAAACTTAGTGGGTAAACTAGGGCCCTTGCAGCTTTTCGCGGCATGGAGGTAAATAGCATCACCTGGTAGAGATCACATTAAAGGGGCAAGATACTTTTCTCCAGTTTGTTGGCAATTGTTTTCCAGGTCTGTTTTTCCAGATATATGTATTCGCACTGTCTTTGCTCTGTACTTTATTTCCACCCAGTTGCAAGTGAGATATACTTGTTTTTAAAAAGCCCTCAAAAGAAAAGCAAAACCATTAAGTAAATTTGTATGACCTAAGAACAGAAAATACCATTAGCTCCTTAGGGCCCCCATCCCTGATACATGGGCAATTACCTAACCGAGCAATTTGCACAGCTGCATAAACACCTCCACCTGGGATATAGGACCATTTCCAGGGACCACTCTGGTTTGCACCTGCTGAAACAAGGCAGAGAAGGACCCTGAGAAAATTCATCCATTGTACTCAGAGACAGGCTCTTTCCAAAGCCCTACCTCTTTAGAATATGACCAGAGAACACTATGGAATTATGTTAAATGGCAATTTGGAAATTCACTCCATTTTCCCTAACTGACTATCTGTGTTCTGACAGAGGACTGGACATTCTTCCATTGGCTGACTCAAGCCCATAAAAAAATGACAGGATATACTATCAGCTCCAGTTGTGTGTGGCATGATGTGTAGAACTCTCTAGTGACCCCATCTGGCATTTCCAAGAGTTGCAATGTTTCCTGGTACTTGCAGGGGGGTGGGCTAAGATGAAATTTACTTGGAGTTCCTTGTCCAACAGGAGCGATATTTTGAGGAGCATTTTGGGCTGGTGAGACCAGGGGGGAACAAGGAAGTCGCACACTGCTGACAGCGATCCCCTTTGCCAGTGGAAATTACAAGTGAATCCCTGAGTTGATAATGCTAGTCTTGGGAAAATATTTCAAGTACCAGCCTTAAAATTTTAGGAGCAAACATCAACCCTGTACACAGATTTAGTTCATGCTTGTAGCCTGGATGATCTGGTACTGGGTTGCTCCAACCTTAGTAACTATAGATTTTATGACAAAAATGTGGGAGGAAGTGTTTCGTGTGGTATAAACCCCATGCTGAAAAGAAGGATATTAATTCCAGTTTCTGGAATGCACTTGGGGTACTAACTCTTGTATCTTTGAGGACAATATCTGGAGGGTCATTAAACCAACTCACTGTAATGATTTGTTAGTTAGCTTACAGCACAATGCTCGGGGAAGGGGGGCAGAAAGTGCTTTGGAAACCAACTAACCGCTATGTCGTCATAAGTGTGAGTTGTGCTGCTCTAACTCCCTCCATGCTGGTGCAAATGGGACTTGTGCACATCGTCTGGAGCCTCAGCGTATTCCTGCCAATGGCTACCAGTGGAGCGGTACTCTGCCCTGCCTGCAGTGCAACTGGGGTGGAGGAAGCCATGCTGCTGCAGGAGGGGGCAGCCCCAGGGGTGTGGTCTATGTTAGTCAGCTCCCAAAGATCTTCCAGCCTGGGAACACCCCCCTCAAAAGGCTCAAAGTTATGACAACAAAAATGTTGGCACAGTCCATAGACACTCGTTGCAACAGAAAACAAAGGCCCGTCTGCCTGCCATTGGCACGAGTCTCTGACCGTGGGAGGCCGCTGCACAAACTTGCAAACTCCTTAGGGAGCCGTGCAATGGCCTCACCAATCCCCTCATGCCCCGGGCTGGGCGAGCCCCTTCCCCAACACCCAATTGCCGCTCCCCATCTCCTAAAAAACTTCCACCCTGGCCTCACAAAACCCCTTAGGTAGGGTAGGGCACGTGGCACGGGACTCTGTCACGGAGCTCCCTGCCATGTGGATAGCGTAAGGGCAGGATCACTTTGGTGGAGGGAGATGCACAAAGAAGGCACGTAGGCAGTACAGTGTGACCTATTTGAATTGCGAGGAGGAGAGCAAAGTCTCTACTCTGTAGCTAACCTCTCCTGTTTCCAAGCTCCAGCAGGTATCTGCCCTCCAGAGAGTCCGCACATGGACGGGTAAGTACGACTGCACACCTCATTTTGCCCCCACTCCCCTCGCTTGAGGCTGGGCAGATTGCCATCATCTCTGGCACTGGACCTTGGCAGCGGTTGCCACAGCCCCTGCATGCTGCTGGAGGGCCCCTCCCCCGGTCTGCCCTTTGCCTCATTCCCAACCCTAGCGGAGCATGGGGGGGTCTGGCAGCTGCTTTGTTGCCTGTGAGGAAGCAGGTCAGCGACTGTACCTTTAAGAGAATCCCTGGCTTTGACACAGCCCCATGCTGCAGCTGCTGCCGTGACTGTCGAATTACAAGTGAGCCAGGAATGCTTTAACCCAGGACAAGTGGGTGTGCATTGGCTGGTTTCATCATGTGCTGCGGGGTTGTTTGTTTTCTCCCCCTCACACACACACCTCTGCTACCCGTCAGGATGGGACCTCCCTGGCTGCCAGTGGCATGGCACTCCACCCCAAGTGCAATGGGTCTCTTTCTCTGTTTTGCAGGTGCGGATTCAACAGAGTGGCTTCCGTGTATGGCAATTCCAACCCTGCCCTCCCCCTCCACTCAGCCAGCTGTTCCTGCCCCACCTCCAAGTGCAGCCTGCCCTCCAAGACTTTCCAACTTCCACCTTGGATCCTGTTCTACTTGGCTGCAGCACAATAAAACCTAAGACATGCAACTACTTTGTCTCTCCTGCTTGGCTTATGCTCCGCCCCTTTCCTTGTTCCCCCCCACCACTGTCAGTGGGCTCCCTGAGGAAATGTCTCCGTGGGTGAGCTCGCTTGTTTCTTGGGGAGAGAGGGGGGAACTATGAGCCACCTCGGCCCCCACGAGGCTGGATGAGGAGGGTCTTCGCCCCATGCATCCCATGGGAGGGAGGGTGGCCTTGGGCCACGTGCCGCACCTCAGCCTGGCCGGCCCAACAGCCTGTCCAACCCCATGGGGCTAATGGAGTGGATGCATGGCCAATGTCTCACACTCTGAGTTCTGTGGCCCCTGGGGGGGGAGTGCCATGCATGCAGCAGGGGGCGTCAGGGCAACACAGAGGGTCACTGAGTCTGTGTTGGGGGGAGGCTTCCTGTGGGACTTGGTGGCATGCTGTGACTCTGTCAGCTTGTTCCCATACACACATTCCAACTGGTGTCTTTGGAAATGGACTCCTGTGCTTTGTGCTTCCTGTTTATTTGTGGCTGGCTGGGGAATGCATGCCTCTGCCCGTCTGCCTGCCATTGGCACGAGTCTCTGACAGTGGGAGGGCACGAGGGGGCTGACAACCTCTCAGGAGCAGGCTTTTCACCTCCCCTCTTGGTCATGTGCAACGGACTGGCCAATCCTGTGATCCTGCACTGCTCCATCCCTCCCCCCCACCCCAGCCTCGGCAGTGGGCCAATAGCGCACACATGGGCGGGATCACCATGGCAACAGCTTCTCTCTCGCTCATCCACCTGCGCTCCCTCTCCCTGCTTGGTGTAACTTCTCTCCTTTGGAAACTGCCAAATGCCACACACGTTAGTCCTATGCTTAGACGGGGCTACACGGCGGTACTCAGGATTGGGCTGCCCATAACTGAAGAAGTGTTGTCAGTTGAAATCAGCAGTACTTCTGTACTTTTAAGATGGTATCCCATTTCCAGCTGTGGCAACACATCATGCCTCAGGGAAAAGTGGCAGGCACCCCATTATGAGGCAGTTATGGAATATGTCCCCATAGGGAAGATACTTCACCACAGTGTTAATGGTTTAATTTAACAGCACTTCTCATCTACATTCACATCTATGGCCTGGACTTCCATCCTGTGGCACAGAGTTCCAAACACTGAGTGGAGAGCAAATCCTTTTCCCTGGAACGTTCACAGTTTTTTTTTATTATTAGCTATTTTGCCCCCATTCCACCCTGAAAGCAATTTAGAGCATCATTCTGTTTTACAACAACCATAGTGTTGTAGGTTAGGCTGAGGGATAGCAACTGCCTCAAGGTGAGCTTCCCTGGCACAGTGGGGATATAAACCTGAGTCACCAAGATGCTAGTGCAATGCTCTAACCATTATAAGATGCTGGTTCTTCTTTTCAGGATCAATGAACATCCTTTTGGGCTACAGTTCACTCCCTTCTACCCCTTTTCAAAAGGGCAAATAGACATGCTCTTCAACTTGCTGCACACAGTTCAACCTCTCAAACTCTTGTTCTCTCTTGACACCATTTCAGTTTCCTTGGCAGTTTCTTCCCCTTCCTTGTAGATCAGGATTTCGCAGAGTGTACCCCCTCAAATTTTGGGTAGAAGGAAAGCCTGAGAGTGGAGCAAGAAGGGAAGCCAAAGACAGACTGGAGGAAATTGCAAACACAAGCCCTTGGGTTGTCTTACAAGGATACGAACCTAGGTGAAAAGATTGCAGTCTTGAACAAATCCTAGCTTGGGGCAAAGCAGGATATTTGTGACAGAGTTTCATGCCTCCTACTTGTATTTTTTTTTTAATGAGAAGTGCCGAGACTTGAGCCTGCCTTCAAAGCGTGGTTTCCACCACTGAATTTTCTACCCTTACTTCCACATGTTGTCTGTTGATGGATCCTCAGTGGTGAGGAGAATGTTAGTATATTATTCTTATATTTATTAAAACATTTCTATCCTGCCTCTCCCCAAGTCTCAGAGTGGCTTACACTTAGTACACAACCATTATACACTAAACACAGAAACATCAAATACAATACAATTCCAGCCTCTGACCCAATATACTGCCAGCAGCTTACACACCATTAAAAGTTCTGGTGAACAGAACATCCTGACAGCCACTGAAAAGCTTCCAAGCATGACACCTCCTTTATCTCTTTGGGTTGGGAAGTCCAGACCCATTGAGAAAGCACAGGCTCTTGTTGATATCAGATGGGCCACTTTTCATTAAAGAACACCCAAAAGGTAGCGAGTAGAAGAGAAGAGCTGGTGGCATTTTGCCTTTGCATGTTCCATTGAGCCCGGACATGAAAGAAAACAGGTTCTAGAAATACTCTCGAACAAATGTCGATTCAGCTATGGATAAGGCCCATGTATGGTCTGAACTTTTAAAACAAAGCCTAGCAACTGTATCCCCTTCTGCAGAAATAAAAATCCTCCACAGCAAAATCAGCTTGGTAACTCAAACAACAAACAAAAGGTATAAGGTAAAGGTCCTGTGCAATGCTACTTACCCACAGATTCATCACAGCACTAGTGGCACTATCAATACACACATGTCACAGAGTAAGGGAAAGAAGCTTCTTGCTGGCTACTTGACCTAGACTTTGTTTGCAGCTCAGGAACCAATTAGTACAGCCACCGGGGACAACTTTTCAACATAGGCAACTGTCCCCAAGGCCCACTTTCCCTCAGAGAGAGACAAATTCACTAAGGTCCTTCAACAAACAGGCTACTACAGGAAGGATCAGGATCATCCCCATGGCCTGTTCACAATACACATGGTTAGCCCTGATTTCTTGTTAAGTTCTTGGCTCTTTTCCCCGTCAGCATGAGGACATGATAAGACAATGGGACTACATACGATATACTACAGTACTCCCAAGAGACATCTTCCACAGTGCACTCTAGGAGAGAATTGTATATATCACCATCTTCTTAACAGCCTTTCAGAACTTTGTTCTGATTTAAAGATTTAGGCCCATGAGAATAGTTTTGATTTTTACTATAATTACATGGGGTCTATCTGGCTGCTTGCCAACCCAGAGCACAGTGCCCTCAACCAATGCCTTTCTTCCAAAAAGAAACTTACAGAAAAGAACTGGGAGTGAAGGAAATAAAGTTACACTCAGCCGTATCTGCAGCTTTCCTCTGGTGCCATGTTACCAGTCCATGAAAGAGAAAACACCTGCTTACTACTTGGGATATTTCCCATATACATTAATGTAAGAGACTATCTGATACCTCAGAACAGCCCTGCCTGCCATTTCATCCGTAAAATGCCTTCTTCTTCCAGGTTTTGTTAGATCCCAGAAAAATAAAATGGAGTTTTTTAAAAAATTAAATGATCAATCAACAAAAGAAATACCATACAGAAAGCCTCTATCTTTTGATGTCTATTGGGTTTTAAGCGTTTAATTATGAACTCAAGATATGGACTCAGATAAAAGCATCTTCTTGAACACCAAAACAATAGTACGAAGGCCAGGCTAGTCCTCAATAGCCAAATTACTTACAGGAGGGAGAAGAAATGACAGGAGAAGAAAGTTTTCATTATATTCAAACAATAGGCATTTTTACATTGCTATTGCAGTTTTACATAAACCGCTTTGAGCCTGGGAAAGGCACAACGTTACATAAATATTTTCCCTTACATAATATAGTAGCATGTGGAACCCATTGCCACCAGACATTATGAAAGCCTCCAAAATAACTGGATTTAGAAAGGATGAAAGAAGAGAGCAAGTAACCTTGCAATGAACTGATCTAAGCATGTGATTGCTGAAAAACGATGGCCAATTCAACAGAGAGAATGGATCACTCACTAAGTTCTCTTTATTTTCTCAAGCATCTACAAAGCTAGGTGGCCCATTAGTCAAAGACAATATGGGTATTTTATTGGCTGAAAGCTATTAAAGGAGTATATAAATAAAATAGTAAGTAAATTTATGGATACCATGGCCTGCCAAAAAGACAAACAAGTTGGTTCTAGATCAAATCAGGCCAGAACTATTCCTAGAAGCTAAAATGACCAAACTGAGGTTACCATACTTTGGTCACATTATGAGAAGACAGGAATCACTGGAAAAGACAATAACTATAGGAAAAGTTAAAGACAACAGGAAAAGAGGAAGACCCAATTTGAGATGGATTGACTCAACAAAGGATGTCAGAGCCCCTGGTTTGCAGGACTGTTAATGATAGGACATTTTGGAGGTCATCAATTCATAGGGCGGCCATAAGTTACTTGACGGCAGTTAACACACACGCACAAATGAAAGTCTTGATGTAATCCAAAATAATTCACAAAAGGCATTATGTATACAGCGTTTAAACAAAATATTTTTAAAATATCTATGTGAAGCTAGATAACAAGTGAAGTTCATGTAACAGATTCAGCTGTTCAAGCAAAAAACACATTTCTTAGGGCTAGTTTACACACTACCTTTTCCATCTACGCAAAGCACACCTAACCATTTTGAACAATGTTAGAACAAAGCAATGTGTGAACAAGGTAATCGTGGCTAATGGCCACAGCAATTCTCTGACTGCAAGAGCAACTTTTCCAGCTATGAAAAAGCACAGGAATAGCCACAGACTAATATCCATGCCTGCCAGATCCATATAGCATGTTTCTCCAGGAGTGTGCCTGCATTATCCCAACCTGCTTGTGTAGGAAGAACATTTACTGTGTGAATCTGCCCTTACTTTTAATCTCACTGCAAACTGATGCCAGCCTTTGTTTAGCCTGAATGGTTGTTTGTCACTGTAATGCTCTCCGCTTGAAATTTAAAAAGACAGACCAAGTAAGTGAAATGGCACCAAGAAAGCTTACAATTTTATTTATTTTCTGTTTCATAATTCGAAGGGCTGCCCATGTCTTTGCTAAATATACCTTGCTCTCCTCTTTCTCTCTTGGGTCCCATCTGTGCCTTCACACATTGGCTGGAAAGGATTTTTTTTTTTGTGGGGTGGGGGCGGGAAGGTTTTGTTTGTTTGTTTCTTTTCAGGACCTCCTTTGTAAAATATTTGGCAAATAGGAAATAAGTGCAACAGAATTCTCCCAGTATTATAATTTCAGATTAATCCATATTGTTATGGCCCTAAATAAATGCTGTAATATTGAAATGCAGTTCAAATTAGCTTGACAGAGTGCCAGAAGCACAATTAAAATGTTATCCAATGGGTAATCACAACCTAGTCTCTACGTTGTAAGTGCCACTTGCAATCTGTCGCCTTTTGACAGAGAGAGGAGAGAGAGGAAAAGAGAAAGAGAACGCAACACGAAATAGATGTCCTGATCACTGCCAGTAGCTAGAAGCCCAAAGTCAATCCTGAACTCCTTTGATAATCTAACTATACAACATTTTTAGCAGCCTGGATGGGGGTGGGGATGAGGGCGGGAATTAAACAGAATATAAGGCACTGGATACGCACAAGTCACCCACTAATTCTGGATTCAGACAATAATTTGACAGTGTTGAAGGTTGCATGTGTGAGACATCATTGCTTGTGGTGTGTACACTCATTCCACAATTCCCACTATCATCTCAGGGAAACAGATTTTGAAGGTTTTTGTATGGTTTCAAAAACTTATTTGACCAGAATGGGATGAAGGGCAACATAAAAGTAAAAGGTGCAAGCACCAGTTGTTTCTGACTCTGTGATGACGTCACATCATGTTTTCATAGCAGACTTTTTACGGGGTGGTTTGCCATTACCTACCCCAGTCATCTACACTCCCCCCCCCCCAGCAAGCTGGGTAATCATTTTACCGACCTCTGAAGGGTGGAAGGCTGAGTCAACCTTCAGCCGGCTACCTGAACCCAGCTTCTGCTGGGATCGAACTCAGGTCATGAGCAGTTTTACCACTCTGCGCCACGGGGCTCCTGAAGGGCAACATAGCCCCTAATAAATTTACCAAATGAAGAAGAGAAGATGGAGCATGCAGTATGAGAATGCATGTGCACAAAGATTTATAAACTATTTGGGGGGGGGACTCACACAAATAATCCCCCCCCCCCAAGTTTTAGGTTGCTGCTTGCAGTATGTGATTAATTTGCATTCCAACCAGAAGGGTAATAATTTATCTCTACTTTCAACTCCTTGAAGGCTTCTCTGGAGTCACATGATAGGACATTATATAAAAATAAAATAATAATTCATGTACAGAGTATAAGCATGTCTATGTGTGTCTATGTTAAGTGCTGTCAATTTGTTTCCAAGCAACAGGAGAGGAGAATCAATTCTAAGAGTTTGTTTCCCCCCTCTGCACAAAGTTCTTGTAATGCTTTTGTAATGCACATTGGTCAGAATCGTCCATTTTTCTGCATGTGCACCCATCTCCCCTCAGAATATTATCATGGCCATGCTGCCTATGCCAGCCTGCATATTAGGGAGGGATGGTGGCTCAGTGGTAGAGCATCTGTTTGGTAAGCAGAAGGTCCCAGATTCGGTCCCTGGCATCTCCAACAAAAAGGGTCCAGGCAAATAGGCATGAAAAACCTCAGCTTGAGACCCTGGAGAGCCACTGCCAGTCTGAGTAGACAGTACTGACTTTGATGGACCCAGGGTCTGATTTAGTATAAGGCAGGTTCATATGTTCAATAGTTGCCCAGTCTCTGCTCTGCTCTGCCAGGAATACCAGTGACTAGGTGGGTCTTCCATTCTACGGCATTGGTTTTCCGAGCTGTTTTCTTCCTGTGGCAAGTACCTGGTTGTGCTAGGCTTCTTGAACCTCAAGCCCCATTTAAACAGCAAAAAACCAAGTTCCTTTAGGCATTGGGGCCCAAGGGAAGAAAAGCACATGTTCTCCACTTTCTACTTGTTTCCCTGCCAGTTTAGCTCATGGCTTCTTTTGGGATGGACTTTTTTCCCTTCAGGTCTTTTCTGTGGCAGACTAGCTGTCTTCCTAACTAAGACAGCATAAGAACACAAAAAAGCCCTTCTGGATCAGGCCAGTTGTCCATCTGGTCCAGCATCCTGCCTCTCAGAGTCAGAGTGGTCAGCCAGTTACTCTGGAGGGCCAACAGCAGGGCACAGAGGCTGAGGCCTCCCCCTAATGTTACCCCCTGGCACTGGGATTCAGAGGTTTACTGCCTCTGCATGTGGAAGTTCCCTTTAGTCACCATGGCTAGTAGCTACTGACAGACCTATTCTCCATGTATCTGTCTAAACCCACTTTAATCCAGTCTCTGTCTGGGACCATTATTACATCCTGGCAGTGAATTCCACATTTGAATCACATGTCATGTAAAGAAATATTTTGTTTTCTCTGTCCTGAATCTACTGCCTGTCAACTTCATTGTATGCTCTTGAGTGCTAGTATTTTTGCGAGAGGGAGAAAAAGTTCTCTGTCCACCCCCCTGTGCATAATTTTATAAACCACCATTCTACCCCCACCCTGACCTGGATGGCCAGGGCTAGTACAATCTTGTCAGAAGCTAAGCAGAGTTGGCCCTGGCTAGTTCTTGGATGGGAGATCAAGAAAGTACAGGGGGTCTCTATGCAGAGGCAGACAATGTCAAACTTTGGGAGGGATGGTGGCTCAGTGGTAGCAGAAGGTCTCAGGTTCAATCCCCTGGCATCTCCAACTAAAAAGGGTCCAGACAAATAGGCATGAAAAACCTCAGCTTGAGACCCTGGAGTGCCGCTGCCAGTCTGAGTAGACAATACTGACTTTGATGGACTGAGGGTCTGATTCAGTATAAGGCAGCTTCATATGTTCATAAGTACCAACGGGGGACAACAGGATGTGACTTCAAATGCCACCTCCCCTTGAAAAGTTCAGCATATTAAAACATCTTGGTGGCACTGGAAGCAATTGATGAGTAAGGGATGCAGTGAAGAAATAAGGCAAGGAAATCATTCTCTGGTGATAGAAATCCTCTTAGTCAATAGAAATTACCACTGAAACCAAGCCAATGTTTAACCACCTGTCCGGCAAAAGCCAGCTGATTAACCTATAGTATAACTTTAGTTACCAAAGATCATGTCATCTTTTGACATCTAGCTTGATTTATTAGAATTTCTCTCATGCAGCCAGTTACCAGAGTTTTTTGAAGCAGCCACTGACTTGCATGGGATATGACTATGCCATGATCTTCACTTACAGGCAGCAACCATGTTCTGTGGCCTTACCAGCAGCCACAGCCAAGAACCATTTTGAAACCCATGGCACTAGACTAAGAATTATCCATATTTGTGCCATGTTTATAAATCATTGACTTTCTTCACTGACATATCAGTCTTTGGTTCCCTAGGGATTTCTCAATCAGGCCCATAATGTGGACTACAGATCCTTCTCACAGCTCTTCTTTGTTGAGAACAAAAGTCTCAGCATTTTATTTTACAGGCAGAGATTCCAGACCTGGATGGTGGATTCCATTTAGGTCATGAACAGAGACTGCCTTCTAGCAGCCACAGGTGGTGTGGTAGTGTGGTCTTTCCCAATAACAGACTATCTTAGCCTTTTCTTCCACAATGTATTATAGACAACACAACAGCAGATGCCAAACCAGTCAACCTTAACTCTGCCTTGTGGTAGGATCTTCAAATCTGATTAGATTAGAAACCAGAGCATGTGCCTACTGCATCTCTGTAGTTCTTTATAGCAGCTGTGCAACTTGTGATTGTTCCCTCTTTACCTGGGTGGTGTAATTCACGCTCCAGAAGATGGAGTGTAAAAGCACTGTTACTGTGATGCTGGTAATTTTCACACCTCCTTAGCAACAGTGTGAACAAGTGCATAAAGGTGAAAGATCCCCAAACCTTTTTGTCCCTGTATCCTCATTCTCTTTCAGAGCCTTCCCAGGTATCCAAAGAGCTGTCCATGCAAGGTAGAACTAGACTTTATGACAACAAATGTGGGGTCCCGACCACCTATTTGCTAAGATAATGAGAATGCAGGGGCTGAGGGGCAATTTAAGGAGACTGTTGATGGGAAGAAAGAGCTCTTAGGCAGCCTAGTGTCTGCTGATTCACTCCTGAAATTCTCATCCAGGCTGCTTTTCTCCCTAGCTGGGCTCACTTCTGATTTTGAAACACAAATGCGGTGGAGGGTGAAGGATTAAAAACTGCCAGGGATGGCACTTGCAAAGGAGAAATAGAGTGAGTGGGGAAAGTGTTAAGCACTCCATTCCACTTATCATTTCCCACTGAACATGCACCCACAGCATGATTTGAGAGATATGGGTTTTGGGAAGGCCTTTTTTGGTCATAGTTATTCTGTTTAATGTACTCTGAAGCTTCTTCAGTGTCTCGATGTCTTTGTTTCCACAGTCACTGGATAAACCTTTAAATCTACAACATGTTGGAGGAGCAACCCTAGCTCGCTAACACAAGTCTTTGACACAGAAGTCCCTTATGTTTAACCCAAACATACAATGATGCTTCTTTTTAAACATACATATACAAACCCTTTCATCGGCTGAAATGAGCAAATCAAGAGATAGATATACAAAGGAGATACCTGCATGGACTATTGTGCATGCATGAATGGAGGGAGGTAGTTTGATTGTATGGGTCTTTGGGTCATGCTATATTGATGCAGGTCTTGCTCCCAGTACACCCAAGGCTGTTACAATGGTGAGGTAAAAAGTAACCTGGAAAGGGGGCAGGTATAATGTCTGCCTGTTTTTTTAAAAAGTTAGTGCAAAGAGAATGTAGGTCTTACCCTGGGTTCAAATCCCCAAAGATCACTAAGTGATTCTAAACCCGTTTCCATCTAATATGCCTCATGTGTTGTAGCGGTTAGAATGTAGGATTAGGATGTTAGCGATCCAGATTCAAATCCCTACTCTGCCATGAAAGCTCACTGGATGATTTTGGGCCAGCCATACAATCTCAGCTTAACCTACCTCACAGAGTTTTGTGAGGATAAAATGGAGGAAAGGAGAATGATGTAATCCGCTTTGGGTCCTCTTTGAAAAAGAAGATATTGGATTTATATCCCGCCCTCCACTCCGAAGAGTCTCAGAGCGGCTCACAATCTCCTTTACCTTCCTCCCCCACAACAGACACCCTGTGAGGTGGGTGGGGCTGGAGAGGGCTCTCACAGCAGCTGCCCTTTCAAGGACAACCTCTGCCAGAGCTATGGCTGACCCAAGGCCATCTCAGCAGGTGCAAGTGGAGGAGTGGGGAATCAAACCCGCTTCTCCCAGATAAGAGTCCGCACACTTAACCACTACACCAAACTGGCTTTGGAGAGACAAGTTGGCTATAAATGAAGCTACTGTTTTGGCTATATCTTTGGGACCACAGAAACGTGGAGGGGGTGCTTGGTGGGCTCCAGTATGCAACAGGTCGCATGTGTTCAGCTTGGTGAGTCGCCAATAGTGTGTGATTCTGAAGTATAAAATGCTCATGCTCTCGCCCTGAGCTGGATAGCTCAGACAATCCCAATCTTGTCAGATCTTAGAAGCCAAGCAGGGCCAGGCGTGGCAGGTACTTGGATGGGAGACCTCCTTGGGCTACCAGGAGCGGGGGAGGCAGAGGCAGGCTGTATCAAGCCACTTTCCCTGAACATCCTCCATGCCCCAGTAGGAGTCGCCAGAAGTCACCATGACTTCCAGGCATGCACATGCACACACATACACACAAAAAATACCCCAAGGCCCATACTCTCCTCTGTAGGGATAAAAGCCAAAGCAGGATAGTAGAGAGCCTCTTGTGTTGGTGTCAACAAAAGAAACAGAATGGGAAAAATAAAGAATCAAGCGGAGGAAGAGAGTAAGTGAGTGGACAGAGACAAGAGCGATGCAAGCCTACATCCAGAGTGAACGAATTACACCCATGCAACGCTCTTGAGAATTTTTGTTTTCATTTGTTTGCAGACAAACGAAGGCACGGTCTGATACATACAGGCACACTTAATCCCATTAAAATCAGCACCTAACATTATTTATTTAATTAATTAATTTATATCTCGCCTTCCCCACCAAAGGCAGGCTCAGGGCGGCTCACAAACCCAAGGGTCGACCCAAACACATTAGTGTGACCGATACAATAAACAACGATAAAAATATAAAACATAAAAACAATTCAAAACATTTGCATGTGCTACTATCGTAATTTCAGGCAGCGATTTAAATTCTGGTGGTTAGCTATACTCAGAGGTCTCAGGATCATCTTAGAGTAGTGAAGTAGGCCATTGGTGGTGTTCTTATGGGCCAGTCCCATGGCTGCAGATGTTACCATTCGTGTAAATGGCTGGCGGAAGAGTGCCGTTTTGCAGGCCTTGCGGAACTGTAAGAGCTCTCGCAGGGCCCTAACCTCCTCCGGCAACTCATTCCACCAGCTAGGGGCAGCAATGGAAAAGGCCCTGGCTCTCATTTGTGTTTCATTACTCAAATTTCTAGCCCTTCTGATTATAAAGAAAGGCTTGAAAGTGTCTGATAGTTTCGTACAACTTCAAAAGCCAGATATAGGGCCAGGAGAGCGTTCAATTCCTTGTCCTATCTAGCAAAAAGAGAATACATTGTGCAACATAAGAAAATATGGATAATTTTAACATACTGTAAAATCTAGCTTTTCCAGTCACAAAAGTTTGGCCTTAAAAAAAAAAAAAAAAAGCATGAACTGGTGATGGCTAAATAACTTCTGAAGTAAAGCCCTCTTTCCTGCTAGTAGTTATTACTCACAATACACCAAGGGTATAAACTAAGAAGAGCCAAATGGTAACCTACAGGGCCCTGAAACAATTTCAGTTGCCCCCTTATGGTCCTCCTAGCAAATTATAATCTACTGTTTCTCCACAACTCTTTATTATGGAGCCAGAACATTTGTGAGACAGACAGCTTGTGTGGCAAAATACTCCCCACAACTTGTTTATTTAATTAAATATTTATGTCCCAACTCTTCTTGGGTCAAGGTGATTGAAAAGTAATAATTTCAAATTAAATCCAAATAAAATAAACCCCCAAACACCTCCCTCCACCCAATAAAAGATGCCTGCTGTTCGTATTCCATCGCTTGAGAAACAAACATGCCTCCTGAAGGTCCCCAACAAGGGGGCTCCCCTCACTCACCCATTCAGGGAGCTCATTCCACAAAGTAGGAGTCTTGTAAATACAGACATTGGCCATTCCTAAAACACACGATCATGGCATATAATCAATGGGTTGCATACAAGATAGCCAGAGACAGCACCAACACCATAATCATGTTTTTGTGATTTGCGTACAAAAGGCTAAAAACTTTAATGAAATCCATATCCTTCAGTATCATGTTCTTCAACGGGTGGCTTGACGGGATCAAACAGCCCACATTTTGGAAAACGCGTTAAGAAAGGACTGGGAATAGCACAATCTGTACAAATGTAAACAAGCAGCCAAAGAAATGCATCTAGGGCAAAAGAGATACTTTGATACAACCTGCCCTCCCCATCACGCATACACAAGGGCCTCTCTGAAAGCCAGAATTGTAGATGTTGTAGTGACTAGAAGGCAAACTGTGAAAGGGTTTCAAAGAAATAAAACTTTGGCAAAGAGCTACTTAAGTCTAGTGGCTTTTTTAAATCATAGCCTCACATGAAGAGGGGGGAAAGGGGGAGGGTGGAAAGAAATTACCAAAACAGTCTGTATGCAATAAAGCAAAATTTATAGGTGTATGCCTTCCAACCACCAGTAAGATAAATATTGTTTTTATTCTGTGAATCCCACTTCAGCTTTAAGAGGAGGGCTTCTTCATTTCTCTGTTATTTGATTACATCCACGTAGATGAGTGAAAAGCAAAACATAATTGATTCAAAAGGAAACAAATTTGGAGCTGTGTGGTTTCAATGGGAAGGGATACACATTCAAACATCTCAGAAGTGAACCATGCCTGTACAGAAACAGAGTGGATAAATAAGAAACCAGACGCTCCCATTTCTGATGCCATGTAATTCTGGTAGATCCTATTTGTTCCCTGAAAAATCACAGTGCTTCAGAAAAGGTATAAACCTCTAAATGAAAGCCTTAGAAATCTGCTACCTTTATTCCTAAGGCATACCTTATCCTTTTCAGATAACTACACACACACACATCTGGCAGCAATAACTCTTCCAAGCCTAGTTATGTCTGCCAGTGCAAACAAGTCTCTCAGACTGAGTTCTTGAATTCAAACCCCATCCTGCTACTGTGAATTCCACAAACCAACCACACTGCAGGTAGGGACTTATTTCATGAGACCTGCTTAGAGTTTGCCACTGGCCTGAGCACTGCGAAGCACCCCCACAGGTTCAGAGACGTTGGAAGAGTACCACTATAAGTTTCAAAAAAGCTGGGCTTTTTTGTTGTTCGTTTGTTCAGTAAATGTGACTTTGCCATGGATATAATTGTTTCCCAGACTTGGGCAGGGCAGTACTCTCACTTTAAAGTCTGGAGCTATAAATATGTAATTCTAACCTTGGGACCCCAGTGAACCACACAGGGGTGATTCAAATCTCCCTTACCAGGATTCCATAAGTTCTGAAAGACCTGAGTGGTTTGGTCCCTCCTTCCATCCTCACATCCTGCTTTCTTCCCTTTAACTTTCAACTGCTCGCAACACTGCATGCCTCCTAAAGAAAGTCCACACCTCCTCAGCCCATTTGGAGGGCTGCTTCTTCAGAAATTTATTTAATTTTTTTTTTTTACATTTGGGATGTGACATCCCTTGGGTAGGCTGAGACCCTTCTCTTGTCCACAGAACAGACTATATATGCTTATGCTTTTATCTGTAAAGTTGTCAGTGTCTTCAACTTTTGTAGGGATACTTTTTTTGACCATGGTCAACTGAATAAATATTTTGCTTCTACTGAGCACAGTTTTACTTAGTTGGACCCCTCTGACTGAACCGAAGTTTCTCCGTCACTATATGGAGGAAGGGATCTAGAGAGATCTGCTTGCCAAAGATGAATTCATCCCTTTCTGGGAGACAGCTGAGTCAGCCTTGACAGAGCTGATCTGTCATAAATATGCTTCTGAAAAGTACATTTTTAAAATGCTGTAATACCAGGGTGTTTTAATATTTAATTAGGCTATCACCACATTGCACATGGCGTTCCCTTGCTCTCCCCCCCCTGCCTCTTGCACACAGTATCAAAACTGAATCCTAGCAACATGCTTCTGAAGTCTATGTGAGGCAGTATGCAGACATTCCCAGCAAGTGTGCAGAACAGATGTTTCTCTGCCAGCATTGCTGTCCATCCCATACCCTTCTGGATTTTGGAGTCCTGAAGCAGCCCTGCAGGAGTGAGTCTCCAATCCCTGGCCCTCTTCTCTTTGCATCCAAGCACACCCTTGGGATGTGGTGTTTGTCAGGTTGAAAGGATCATTTTCGTAGAAAGCTTTTGTTACGGTGAGAGCAGCAATGATAGATGACTTCTGGGAAATATTTTTCTCTCTCACTAGTCTAAAGTCATTCATATTGCAGGGTCTGCAACAACTCAGGGCTCAGAATCATAGGAGCTGGCCTCAAAATTGCCAGATTTGCTCTAAATTCATGAGATTCACATATTTGAAAAAGTGGATTCGTTTTAACGTTACCCAGACCTGTGTCCACTGCAATGAATGCCAGTGCAATATTAATGGCAACTGCTCAAAATTAAGCGGCAAATCAACTATGTAGCCTGGCAACTCTGAAAGGAAGAAAACTTGCTGGATCAGACCAAAAAACCTCATCTACCCCCAATATTCTGCTTCCAGCTGTGGCTAGTTAATGATGCTGGAAACAGTCAAAAGCATGAAAAGATGAAAAAAAAAACATTATCTGTTTATCTCCAGCATCTGGTACTCAGGGGTATACTGCTTCTGAGCATGGCAGTTCAATTTAGCTATAATGGGTAGTAACTATAAATCCCCAGAGTATCTCTCTGAAACATTGCATTGCAAGCATGCTGTGATCTATGGCTTAGTGCTTACACAGCAGTTGAGTCACTCCATCCTAAACTCATAGGATTGAGCCATAAGTCACATTCCCAAGCTTGCTATTACTTCACCAACTTTACTCATTTTCCCAGCTCCTGCACAGAACCCATACCCGCCCCCCTCTTAAATGAATAGAGTGTGCCCAGGTGGTGGACCATACCCACAGTTCCCACCCAGCACCACTCTGATCTCATCTATACTCCTGGGCTATCTTCCTACAGGAAATACCTACTCTGATATTTAGTTTTAAATAAGCAATTGCTTACCATAAAGCCTCAATTCTGTGTTGTCTGTTCTGCTACCCTCTCCCCTTCCCCCTCCCCCCCAGACACACACTTTTGTCTTAGAACACAAGCAACTGCTTGAATTTACCCCTCCTGATTTTTACTATGATGACTCAAGAGTTTTACATAAAATTTCCATTAATCAAAGAGATGTCTACTGCAAAGCCAGGGGCCTTTATTTGAAGCAGGACTCTTACAACAACCATTTGATGCTCTGTTTTCTACCAGTTCTAGGCATGTGACAGTATTTCAGAGCTCCATTCCGAGCTTAGGGGACCACCTGAAACATGCCCAATACTACCCTTGACCTCTCTCAGTCATTCATGAATGCAAGCAATGGCATCTCCAGAAAGATCTGAATAATAAAACTAACAGATTAAATTGCTTGGCTGTAATTCTGCAAGATTTTGCTTTCTTAGGATTCTGCTTTTTTTTTTTCTGCCTAGCACATGTGTCTTTATCTCCTTTTCTGCCCCCCCCCCCCAGTTATCTTCAGAAGGATTGCCACTAATAAGAAGTAGACAAGTTAATCGCAAAATCTGTTTTAACTTTGACACGCACTTTTTCTTTTTTTTAAGGAAAATACAGAGTTTGTGTTCTAGGTAGTCTGCTGAGGCACTAGTGGGAAAAATAGCATATGAGAGACTGGAAGAAGGAAAAGATAGACTGGAGAGGGGAGGGGCTGCTGCCAGGATGATAAATAGCTAAATGGAACTTGGGGAGATCTTCAGGCTTGTTCCATAAAAGATGATGGGTTATCAACTCACATGGCAACTGACTGACTGTAGCTGGGGGAGGGGTGCGTGTACTCACAACACATGCTTCTCTAATGAAGAAGATGAAATCTTAAAGTAATTAAGAAAAAGTTTCAAGATAGCTTTGCCTCCAGATCTATTTGCTCCCAACCAAGGCTGCCTTTGTTCCTCTTTGCCAGACTCAATGGACTCACATTGGAGACAGAGCTGCACCTCAGTGTAAGAGAAAGATCAAGGGATCCTGCCTCTCTCAGCTATCAGCCTCCGGTAACATGGGCTCAGCTGCCTTTCAAGGACTTATAACATTAAATGCAACAGCTCCTCTCTTATTTTTAAAGCAGTACACAACCCCACCTGTTTCATCCCCATTGCTTTCTCAGTCATGCCAATTTCCCCCCTCCTCCCCTGTTCTTTTAAAACTGAGCCCAGTTTGGAATTTAATCCATTGAGGCAGCTGTAGGGAAGGAAGGAGAGACAATCGCAAGTTTGGCACTGAAGGCAACCATCTGATAGGCAAAAGAAATGAACAATTGATCAGGAAGGCTTTTGCCCAAAGACAGAGGACACTATCTTCTCCTCAGCCAGCTATTGGCTTCCACTGCCTGCACAGAACTCTCACTGTTTCCTTAAGCAAACTCTTTTCCCACCAAAGCAGACCACTGCACTATCCAAGAAGTATTACTTAGTGTACTGTGTGCAAGAGAAAAAATTGATGTGTGCACAGAATAAGCAGACCCTATATTATATGCTGCAGAACATCATTCATTTGTGTAGCCTGGAGGACATCCAAATTGAACAGATAATCAGAGGCTTGGATAAATGGGTGTGCTATTTACATGGAGAGGTTGGGATAGTATGGATCAACATGGAAGACCCACAGTGAGTTCTGATATGCAAAATATTCAGCTTAACGTGTTGGGAGAAATGGCGTTTCTGCCCCTCTACACTGTTCAAAATATCCTATTGGGAGAAACCCAATCCATGTCCAATGTCTAATATTAAATTTGAAGGACCCATAAGTCCTACCTCCCCATAACCTGGAATTTCTCATGTTACATGTTTATCTAGAATATCTAGAATGCTGAAATGGCAGCCTAGAGTAGAAAAAAAGGGACATATTCTGTTGGCAAGAACACCAGAGAGAGCACCGAGTCAATTTTATTAATTTACCCCTGCCTAAAATTCAGCGCCCACAAAGCATCTCCATTTATGATATCCTTACAGTTTCAAGGTGATTGTAGACCTGCTTTAGTACAATTATTATTATTACATTATTAATTATGACATTCTAATGAGACTTTTCCGTTATTTCAACAATTTTAGGAGAATGATCACGGTTTGGCCTATAAGTTGGGAAACATAATGTACCTTGGCTCACTATTTCTGCAGGTTTCTGAGGTTAAAAGCAGTTAAGGAAAAGGGACATGGTGTTAATAAGGTTCTAAAAGTACAGATGCATATATGAATGAAAAATGATGCTTTGAGTAAGCTTAGGGATAGAAACAGACATTTGACACAAGCTGTGAATTTCATAAATTGCACAAACTCTGCAACTAAGGAGCAAAAAATATTTCCAGTTCCTTACAACTGTCACTTTACAGGAAGGAATACCTGTTGTTTAAGTCTAAAGCCACAATGTTCAACTTTATATACCTTTTGTATCCGCTGAATATATCCTCTGGTTCAGAACAAAGCAAAATTTGTAGACAATAGCCAACAGACAAAAACCAATAAACCAGAGCTATAAATCACAAACTTTTTGTAAATTAGAGATCCTTTGAACTTTTTTACTTCAGCTGCATATTTTTTCTTATTTTCTCACATCATTATAAACTTGACTATGACTACACAAACCAATGGTTAATTTCACTTCTACTTTAAGATTCAGATTACTAGACAGAAACAAGTTAAATATTTGCATTCATATTTCAGTGACAGGAAAACTGAGGCCCAGAGACAGTTATTTAAAAACTACTCATACAGAAAAGAACATTCAAAATTCAGACATCCAAATGCCACCCTTCTGGTCCTGAGCTTGTTTACTGCATTCATTTTTATGATTTCAGGGACAAAACCTCAGAGTGGACCATACACTGAACACGAGTCAGCAATGTGATGCAGTAGCTAAACAGAAGCATGTAAAGTGACAATATTGCTTTACTCTGCTCTGGCTAGAACTCACATAGAATATTGTGTTCAGTTTTGGGCACCACAATTTAGGAAGGACAGACAAGCTGGCACATGTCCAAAGGAAGGCAATGAAGATGGTGAAGGGTCTGGAGACCAAGTCCTACAAAGAAAGATTGAAGGAGCTGGGTATGTGTAGCCTGGAGAAGAGACGACTGAGAGGTGATGCTCTCAGTACTTGAAGGGCTGTCATATAGAGATGGTGCAGAGTTGTTTTCTGTTGCCCCAGAAGGTTGGAACAGAACCAACAGGTTAAAATTAAATCAGAAGTTTTTGGTTAAATATTAGGAAGAACTTCCTGACAGAGCAGTTTCTTAGTGGGACAGGCTTCTTCAGGAGGTTATGGGCTTTCCTTCTTTGAAGGTTTTTACACAGAGGGGAGATGGCCATCTAACAGCAATGCTGATTCTGTGAATTTAGGCAGGTCATGAGAAGGAGGGCAGTGCTTAGTTCTTGTAGCCCTTTCTTATACACCCAGGGAAATACTGTTTGCCACTTTGAGGACAGGCAGCAATTTTCCTCCAGGCCAGTGATCCTGGAGAGTTTTCTTTTTTTTGCCATCTTCTGGGCTTGCAGCAGGGGTCACTGGGTGTGTGTGTAAGGGGGAGGTACTTGTGAATTTCCTGCATTGTTCAGGGGATTGGACTAGATGACCCTGGAAGTCCCTTCCAGCTCTATGTTTCTGAGTTTCCAACAGCCACTGTACTATGAACAGTAAACTTTTAACAAAGACAAAACAACCCCCCCCCCCCAGCATTGTCTGAGCTGTTGGGTAGCTCAGAGCTTTGAGTACAAAATCAGCGGTGTTATGGGCCCTTGCTTTCCCAGGAAGCATACACAGGCCAGAAGGCATGAGGGATACAAGGCAATTTCGTTTAAGATGGACAAAAGTCTCCAGAGCATCTTTTCGCATTGGCTTACAGATACAAGCAGACTGGTGACTTCAATCCTGAAGTCAGAAAGATACAACTAACTTCAGCCGCTTTAAAATGCTGGATGACTGGCCCAAGGCAGATAAGTTTGCGTGTCCCCCTCCTGGCAAGTTTCACTGGGATCTAGACAGATATCCTCTTAACAGCCTATGAATTAAGGCACAAGCCCTTGCCTTGTTTCTTCAGCTTTCATCCAGTGCTTTTATTTTATTATTTATTGGGAATAATTGGTGCTAATTAGTGTGTGTTCTAATTAATTATTACATGCCATAGTTAAGAACACCAGCTCTCCCTCCTCCCATTTTACAAACCACAAGCAAAACAGTTAAAAGAATGCAACTGTGCTATGGGTAAAACTGAAATGATAGGAAAGCAGTTTTCATCAGTAACACAGTCTCTCTCTCTCACACACACACACACACAATGGAAACTAGGTGGAGTGACTTTTGGGTTTATTATTTTTAATAAGCTTCTGTTTTAAAAGCACTCAGCAAGAAAAGTCTGTTCTTAAGGACAAAAAAGGTGGAGCCAGTTAGATCACGATTTTTGGCTCTGAAGACCCCCGCTTTAATGGGGAAAGGGCTCTTTTGTGAGCAGGTACCACATGGAGAATTGAAGGGTTGAGAGAGGAGCTGTGCTTTCCCATTATTTATGCACGCAGTCTGTGTTAATGGCACATGCAAGTTGACAGCATACATCCTATCAACTTGCTGAAGTGTATCTTGATTGTTCAAACACACTCTTAAAGGTGCCTGATCATTTATCAAATTAAAATAACTGTGCTGGGTTTCAAAGGGTTCTCTGAATATCTAAATTGTGTTCTGGTGTTCCTAACACCCCTGAATTTCTACATCTTCTGAAGTCTCCTCCCACCTTCTCAAGTGCTCAAGATGCTATAGTGGGGATGGAGGTGGGAGAGAAGGAATTTTGGGTGGAGAAAAGCAGCCCCCCGCATCCATCTCATTGCATGTTTGCCCAGAAATGTGCTATTTCATGATTTGCTTCTTCCCCCTCCATTCTCTGTGTCACAAACTCCAACACAAATCTACTAATCCTGCAGGAAATGATGGACTCCAGAAGCCTGACCAATTAAATTTAGACTCATGAAAAGCTTGGTGGCTAGTAAATTATAATTTTTATTAGCTTGAACAATGTTCCTGTAAGAGAAAGTGGAGTCTCTCCCATGAATGGTTCTTGTATAATTTATTTAACTTCATGAGCCTTGCCAAAGCCTTGAATATTTTTAGATCTTTCTGTTCTAGGGTTTGGCTCCCCCCACCTCTTTTTTTAAAAAGAAAGTGTGAGTTTCTGAAGAGATATTTTTAGGCTTCTGGCTGTTATTTTAAACAATGTTCTTTGCATTTGGACTCCCCATATGTTGCACAGCCTCTGCTCCCAGGCTAGCCCCATTTGGAAGGAGTAGTAGTATACATTTTGCATGGGGAAAGTTGTTCAGCAGAAGGAAACATTACCTTGTTTTTAAATTAGCATCATAGTCACACACACAGCCCAGTTGCTCCTGTTGAAAAAAATCCACCTCTTATAGGAATAATTAGACATGATGGTGAAGCAATTCCCAGTGGGATAATGTACATTTCAAAATTGAACTTTAATTTGTGTGTGTGTGTGTGTTCTTGTACAACCACAACCACCTTGCATAACCATGTGTGCTTTGCAGTTCTCATCCAAAAGATCAGTGCTGGCAGGTCCTAGCTGTTATCTCTGCATTGCCTTTGATGTCTCATGCTACTTGTCATTTATAAGTAAAGATGGTTAGAGTCTTTAGAACATGCCTTTGAACAGTAACTCCTTTAGCACCTATTTAATGCTAGTAACTGTGTTGCAGAAACATCCACCGGTGTCACATAGTTAATGAGGTATTTATTAAAATTTATTTTCTTTAAAGGGGGGAGAGGCACCAAAAGAGACGACCGGGGGGGGGGGGGGGGTCCTGTACAGAGAACATCTCCCCAGGAGTTTATTGTCTCTCCTTCTCATTGGATTTAATGATAACTAAATCTACATGAAGTTCTATTACTTCAAGAAAATTTTAAGGCTAAAACTACTACAGCATTTTCAGTTAACAGGAAACATCTCCCTTAAGACCTGGTGCCTATCTGAAACCTAGGTCCACTCCTGAGGCTATCATTTTTAAGATTAGTGGTGCTCATCATATCTGGTTTTTTTTTGAAGTTTATTACAAACAGATATTTCCACCCAACTTTAAAAAAAAAATAAAGTATGGGGCAGGAGGGGGATAATATTTGGGTCTCCTCGTACCACCCCTTACAATAAGACTTTCCTTTGCATACTAAACAGAATCAACAACAATGTGAAAATCCAAACAGCTCCAGGCAGGAGTAATGATGAATAATGCTGCTAATATCCTTCTCTCTCTTAAAAAAAAAATTCACAGCTTTGACTTTGGACCATCTGCATTAGAGAGGCACACACACACACAACTCTAATGCCGCACGAAAAAATAATGAGACAAAACATTTTAATTGCACCTTTTGTGACAAGGTTACTATAACAGCGCTTTACCATAAAATTTTCTACAGCGGGATTATAAAACTATCAGCACTCTGCTTTAAGAAAAACAATTTGCTAAACGTTAAAAGCTAACTTCAAAAACTCAAGGTCTCTGCAGCTGGCTTTAAAAGGAAAGAAATTGTTTGAGGGGAGGAATAGGGAGGGTACAACGTATCTCCACAGGGAAAGAATTCCAGTGAGAAGCGGGTGTTAGAATACATGCTTAATCAATGAATGTATGCCTTGTGGAATTTCGTCCAAGTGGACATAAAAATTACGATCTCTTGTAGGGCACATCTTGTTCCAGTCTATTCCCAGCAGATTTGTTTTGCATCCGGCCATTTGGAATTCTGCGTTTAATTTTTGTTGGTCTTTGGCTGCTTCTCAAGTCCACGATGCGGGCTACAAACTGACCAGGCCCCTTCCCCATTTTTTTTAAAAAATAGGTTTGCCTAAAATATTTTAAGACACCACGGGTGCTGTATACTGGCAAATTCTGTCATGCGTTTCCCTAAAACAAACGGGAATTACCTGAAAATATAAACTCCTCTCTGGTTCAGGCTGAAAGAATAGGAGAAGATGCTAGGAAGGTTCTACTATGCCTGCACAGATTGAACAGTTAAAAAAAACTAGTGGAAGAGATCCACTGCAGCTTAGTCTGCTCTGGTTCTAGCATGGGTTTTCCATGTATAGTAATTGGGCACCAGTGTCAAGATTGCATTGTTAGAAAACCACCCAAAACATTCACCCACACAAAAAAGTTAAATACAAACCTTAAAGATTGCAAAGATAGAATTTCTTCCAAACGATATTTCCAATTATGAAGGCAATTAAAATGATCATTTAAAAAAAAAGCCATAGAAGAAAAAAATAAAAGATCTACAGAAAGTTTTTTTAAAATGGCTCAGAAGCAGGACGAGGGGTATTGAATCCAGACCATGGAAGAAAGTACACTGAGTGACACAAATCATACCCTTCATCCAATTTGCCTGGGTTTGCATTTTTTAATTCCTTCCTGATGGCACTAAAACCAAATAGTTTCTGAAAGACCGCACCGTGAGAATCTTCTATTTTGAAGGGGAAAGGTTTTTCTTTTTTAAAAAAAAAATCCTGGGAAAAAGGCTGCAAACCCATGGTTCAATTATTTCAAATAAAGCCCATTTAGAAGTACGTGTGTATGTAGCTTGTTGCATTTGTTAGCACTTTTTAAAAACTCATCATGCTAAAAGCCATTAGTAATTATGCATTTGTGTATGTCTTTGTAAGAAAGAAATGTTTGATTGCACTCCCAGCTGACAAATTTTACCCATTCTGGTCCACCCTCATGCTATCTTTTTTAATCCACATACTAATTGTAATCCCATTAAAGCAGATATAATTTTATTAGTATTCACAGTTCATCAAACTAGCAATAATAGCTGTAACTACTGAGTTTAGAGGAAAACAAAAAAGGGGGCAAAACACTTTTTTGAGCTATCAAGCGAATTATAAAAATGTAAGTGCCTGTATGTGGTTTTGTGAATCTTAGATTACATCCATACTTCTATAAATAGAGACTGCATGAACAAAATGAAGAGGCACGTTATTTATTCAGAGACTGTTGCAAGATTGGAAACCTCAACCGTAGGACTCAGTCATATATATTCAGTCAAAATACATATACACACATACATTTTGGCTTAAATGCAGAGCCTGTTTATAGGTTATACCAAATAAAAATCCAAATAAACTTCTTTTTTTAAAAAGTGTACCATCTATTTCAGATAGGACCTCATTAGTGAAATTTCCAAAAACTAAGTGCAACAAGGCTAGCTCAACCCCTTGGGAAACAGTGTCTCAAATGTCCAGAAAGTAAGACAAAAAGCCATTATCCCTTATTCAGCATTTTCTCACACACTCCCCATTGTGAGGTTTTGCATTCAAAACATGAGAGGCGTTTATTTATTTTATTGTGCTGTCTTGGCCTTATCAATATCTGCCGATATGTATCTTACCTCCAGTGAAGTTCGCAGTTGAGCTAGTAGGAACCTTAAGTTGTATGTGCATTCAATGGATGTCTCATTTTGTATGTTCACTCTTTTTTTATGGAGCAATCCAACCTATTGATTCCAGCTATTTTGCACCTCTCCCTCCTGAACAATTCATTGATTATAAGAGATGCCATAGACAATCACCAAAGAACCTGGCACATATAACACCCCCCCTCCATTTTTCTTGCCAAACTTTGGGTCTTTAGCAGGATACCACAGGCACTTGTTAAAGCTAACACATGCACTGCAAACCCATTCTCACCCTGACACTTCAGGGCTTTATATAGAAACAGGATTTTCTAGTCTTACACCACCCGCTCTATTAACGCTAACCCTGCACATACAACTACCCCTAATCTGAAAGCACACAGCCGGCTCCTGGGTGCTCACCCTTCCCTGGCAAATAACAGCCTTTTTGTTCAGTCAGAAAGTGCCTCCTTGTTCACGCAATAGAATTTCTTAAGGATGTTAATGCAGAAAAAGGGTTTCCCCCCCCCCCTCAGCTCCCCCTTCTGTGGGATTTATTTTTCTTCAGTTCCAAGCAACTGAGGGGGGTGGGGTTGAGGGCTGGAACAGCCCTATTTCTAAATCACCTCTCCTCAGCCACTAAATATATATGTGTGTGTGTGTGTTAAAAAAAAAAAAAAGATGCCACCATGAGGAATATTGAGTAGAGGGGCCAAGAGAGTATTATTATTATTTTTTTGCTCCTTATCAGTCTAGTATATCTAGATTCGCTGGGAAATATACAGCCTCATCCTCTGGCACATAACAACAAAGCCGAACTGCACGTGTGCCCTTCTCGTCATGAATGATGAGCCCGGGCGAAGGGGCCAGCTCCCCTTCAGGGTGGAGAACCCCCATTCCGCAGAAGCCGGATAAAAGGCGCTGCAAAAACGGGGCCTCCGTCCCCCTCCCACTCCTATTGACTTATGATGATTATTCCGATTTCTCTCCCCCCCCCCCCCCTTTAGCCAGGCGACGGAAGGCGTTGAAAGCTCCACACCCCCGAAGGCTGCTTTTGTTTCTGCGAGAGACTCTCCTGCTTTCCCGGTTGGGAGGGCGGGAGAGAACGCCAGCGATAAGCAAGGGGAAAGAGCGCCGGCGAGGAAGAGCCGCTGGCCGTAACGTCTCGTTCTCCGGATCTCGTTGCCGCCGGAGCAAGGCAAAGGCTCCATAGGCCGCGAGCTCCGGTTGCAAGGCGGGGAGGGGGGGGGGGCGCAGCTTCCCCAGCTTCCGGCCTCGTGGCCCCTTCCCCAGGCCCTGCGGCCCGCTCCCGCGCGCGCCGCCCGGCCGGCCGGACTGACCTGTGTGCGTCGCCATGGAGATGGGCGCCGGGAAGTATTTCCCGGGCGGGAAGTGCCCTCCGTGCTGCACGGCGTTGTGGCCGGCGGCGGCGGCGAGGCGGCTGGAGCCGTTGCGGTGGCCCCGCTCGGCCAGGAGGTGAGGCGGCGGCGCGAACTCCCGGCCATCCATGCCGGCGGGCTGCGCTCCTCCCGCCGCCCAACGAGCCCCAGGAGCCGGGCGGGCTTGCAGGCCCCGCGAGGGAAATCCGCAGGCCCAGGCGCGGCGCGGGGAGAGCCGCTCTCAGCAGCAGGCCGTAGGTCTTCCGCCGAGGCTCCTCCACGTTTCTTGGCTCCGGGGATCCAGCCTCATGCTCTGCAGAGGAGAAAGGAGGGAGGGCGAGAGAAAGAGCCGGTGAGAAAAGCAGCCAGGCCAGAGCGCGCCCGCCCGCCATGCCTTCGCCCTGCAGGAGGAGAGAAGAGAAGAGAAGCGCCGTCGCCACAAGCCCTCCACCCGCCCCCCACCCCCGCCGCTCGAGATGCACTGTGGCCCGGCCAAACGACAAAGCCAGGCCGGGCCACAGTGCATCGTGGAGGCCACAGCTGTCGGCTCGGCGCTCCTCGGCCCTTCGCAACTTCCACCGCCTGCAGAGTCCCGGGCTCCGGAACCAAGGAAGGCGCGAGAGCGGTACGACGAGAGCTTTCTTTTGTTCAAAAAACCAAAACGAAACGAAATCCCAAACCAGGGGGCCCAACAGCTGGGGTCGCGGGGGGGGGGCACTACCGCTGGCGAGTCCCAGCTGGATTTGTACCTGGGTTTTTATTATTTTTTAAAAATGGAACTGTTTAAACTTGCTAGGGAATTATCTCCAGAGCGGATAGGTTTTTCGAAATCTTTCGGGTTCATTCATAGATAAACACATACAGAGAACGAAAACAGCTTTAAGGGTTCCTTTATTTTCCTGATGGAGGCAAACCGCTTTTTCCAAGCTCCTGGTTTATTAAGATTCCTTTTGCCTTTTAATGTATTTTGAATGAGTTGGTGGGGTTTCTGGAGGAGAGCAGGAGATATCCCACTATCTCACTCCCCTTCATCACGAACCAATTGCCTTGCTGTGATCTCGAAGAAGCCTTCCGCAGACCCCAAGCTAGAGCAAGGAGCTTGCTGCGTTTCAGTCACTCAAGCCCAGAAATAAATTTTTCACTGCAGACACCTTAGTGGCAGAGTCCTGCATTCCTTTTCCAAGGACAGGAGTTTAAATCCTACGAACTGTATTTCCAGACAAAACAGTTATGTAAGGTCCTTCCTGTACTTTCATTCCATTTACACATAGGGAGTTTTTGGCTTAGGCCCAGGGTGTAACATTAAGCCAAAAGGAAGAGAGGGGAAATAAAAGACCTCCTCCCTCCCTTTTCTTCTTCTGATTTACCAAACAAGTCATTGGCTTCTGATTACAAAAAGGTGCATCTCCTCCATAAACAAAGCAACTGCAATATTAATGGAGAAAACCCAAAGCTTCTGTTTGGAGAGCCAGAATTCTGCATACTCCTGACCCCTTTGCCCCCCCCCCATCCCTTGATATATATGTGGGCAGTTAATTCTACCTAACTGATCTTTTCTAGAATCCTGAATTGTCCAAAGGATGCATAACACTCCTAAACCTAAATAATAGGTAAGTCTATATCGATCATAATTGTTAATCATGTATTGAGAGAGAATTTAAAAACACAAATGTTAATATGCGTTGACCCTAACAAAGCAATTAGGATCCCCCCCCCCCCAATTTACTGAATACCACTTTGAAATTGCTTGAATCAATGCTTCCACTTTGAACAGTGCTGGACTATTTGGTGTTTGATTTAATCCATAACTGAAACATAATGTATTAAGTGACTATATATTTGCACAACTGATAAGATTTTTATATATATATACACATGCATACACACCCCTACACACAAAAAAACATACACAAAGCTTTTGCATTGTAAATAAATGGTTTGGCACACAATGAAGTCTCTGGTTTACAGCTAAATACAAAAGGACTGGTTCTCTTTACCCCCCCCCCCCCTTTGGAGATTATAATTTCTCCTCTCTGAACCTAGGAAATATTTTCTATTTGCAATTATGGGGATTTTCCCCCTCCCTTTGGCAATGGAAGCAACTCCCATAACAGGAACCAAAATAATCTAAAAAGGACCCCTAGTAGTAGACAAAAGCTGCTTCAGCTAGTTTGGGGTTCCATACATCAATATAAAAGGAAATCTGATGTATAGGGATCCCCCTCTCCTTTCACTTTAGGTGGGGAAGAAGGGGGGGGGGAGCTGGAGAGACTGCCTGAAATAAACCCACTGATTGGAAATCACAAATCTAGGCACATGGAAAGTTTCAGTATTAGTGTTCCAGGGAGGAGTTCTCTCACCACCACGTACCGCAGAGACGTTTGATTCAAGATCGTGTCCATTTTGGCAAGCCCAAGAGTCGAAGAGAGAAGGGGGGACTCAAGGCTTATTCCAGTTCTGGTAAGGGGGGGGGGCGCTTATCTGCAGCACTGGTCCATTCATAAGAGGAAGAAGGAGGAAAAAAAGAGGTCTTGCTGCGTGCAGCCTTCGATCTAACCGGGTTTCCCTCCCGCGGCGCCGAAAGAAAGAGGAATACGACACTAATGAAAGTGGGAAGCCTCAGAACCAGAGAACTGGGGCGTTGCAAAGCAATTCCAGGATCTTGCAAATTCATCAGGTTCGGTTCCAATGAGTCATGCCACCTCCTTTTATTTATTTATTTTTACATCGGAGGGAGAGATGTCGAATAACCCACTCTCGACAATTCCACCGGTTTTCGGAGCTTCGGCGTGTGCTGTTTGATAGAAATATGCTCTCCCAATGAGATGCAAAAAGAACTAAAGATCCGGTCGGTGTTCAAAACATTCGGCGCATTGTTCTCAGACCTTGGCCGACGAACGGAAGAGGAAGCCTCTGCCGTGCCGGCCGCTTCCCCAGGCCGGCGAAGAGGTCTCCCGAGCGTCCAGGACTGCAGCCAGAACCAAGAAAAGCCTTCGCGAGCGGGATCGGTAGGCGAAGAAATCGCAGGGATCGGTTCCGACTGGAGAATTCCCCCTCCTTCCTTTTCCATTCACCCCGCTTCCGACTCTTCTCTTTTTCTTGCTCTCCCCCCCACATCGCTCTTTAACAACAACAACAACAAAAATGGGGGAGGGAAACGCCGAGTAAGCGAAGCTTCTTTCTGTGTATTTAGTTTAGCCGCAGCACCACCACCAAACGTCCTCGAAGCGTGTGTGAATAAAGCTATTGCTATTGTGATCCGAGATGGACCACATGAAGAGAGGCCAGGGGAGAAATCGGAGAGAGTAGGAGAGACAAGACAACACAAAGCCCCGCCGCCTCCTTTCTCGAGAACCCCAGATCCACGAGAGAGAATACAACCCTACCCCGAAGTAAATCCAACAAGCCAAGGCAAACCTTTACATTAAATTCAAACAGCGATGTTCCTTGCAATATCACACCCACATCATCATCTTTGCTACAAAAATTAACAGCCTTCTTGTATGTAAATATCGACGTGCTCGGAAACAGACGTGTGTATATTTGGTAATTCAGAAACCTTAATACATTACGTATTTGGGGGGACAAGACTCTTTCAGAAAAGCCTAGATCTCGCATTCAGCTACCTATTGTGATTTAATTTTAAACAGGGTGGCTACAGATTTGCATGCATTCCTTTTTTAATGTTACAATGCCTCTGTTTGTTTCGCTTGCAAAGCACACATTCACAGCTCCATTTTAAAAACCCAAGAATCGCAGTAAGAAATATGCGAACAATCGTTCATTTTGTTTGTACTACCCGGAGCCGGGTACAAAATTCCCAGGGAATAGTAACAATTTTCTAAAAGAAACACATACACGCCCATTTGCTTTCCTTTTCGTTTTTATATGTATCCTTTCCCCAACCAAGCGTACAAAATTAGAGGGTTTTTTTTTTTAAGTTGAAGTAGAGAATAAAAAAATGAAAGACAGACAATAGTTACATATTTCAATCACGTAGGTTTCTGAATTGCCTTTAGAAAGAAAAATAGCTCAAAATAATTTCTTCAGGATATGCACAAAAATATATATATATTTCAGAACTGACCACCGTGAGGGTGTATTTATATAAATATATTTAAATATTCCGTTTTTTTAAAAAAATACTCAATAAATTTCGGTTACTTACTGGAGGGAGGGGTGTTTCTCTGCTCACAGGGAACCCAATACAATTAAATCAGTGAGTGGGACTTTGTTGTATTCCTATTGGTATTTGCACTGTGCTGACTGTTGCACTGTAAATGCACTGGCTGCTGCTCCTTGCAGAAAGGAAAAAAGACCCTGTCGCGGGCTCCAGCTTCCCCAACCTCGCAGCTCAGTCCTGCAAGCAACTCTCCCTGCATACTAATAAGCTCGTGCCACTCACTCAGGGTGAGCACGCTCGCTGATTGGCCGCCTGGTCCTCTACAGTAATAAGCTCGTGCCACTCTCCCCGCGTAAACAGGCTTCCCAATAGGCTGGCGTAGGGCCAGGGAACTGCCAATCAGAGAGCAGCAGGGCTACTATTCAGCCCAATGGCGCCTAATTCAAGTCCCCACAGTTGCGCAGCTCCTTTCGCCCAGCTTCCCTTTGCGTTGCTGAATGGGGACACGCAGCAACATGAAGGAGGGAGACGGGGGTGGGGGGGAGCTTAGCAAAATGGAGAGGTGCGACTCCTGCCAAGGAGCTCCTACAGTTCCCACCCACAGCTGAGAAGTGAAGGGTTATTAATTGTTGTTTGTTTCTTTCGCTTTGCTAGACCGGACGGTGCGTTACAATCTAAGCAGTGTTATCACAACGGGGTACTTATACAGATCAGTGCGTGAAAGTGTTGTCTGTGATGGGGCCTGTACATATGCAGCTGATAGCAAACTTGAAAGAGATTTACGGTCGAATCGGTCCCAGAGCACTCCCTTGTATTTCATTGCTGCCTCGCGAGCGCTTAAAAACGTCTCGGGGGTGGGTCCGAAAGGAAAGGGTTTTTCAGGGCGTAGGGGAGGACAGATCGCATGGCAAGCATCTTAAGTGCATGATGTGCCAGACTCAGGGAAGTCCCTTTAGTGTTCTCTGCATTAAGACGCATGCAAAATCCTGGTGGGCTAGCATAAATGGAGATGTGTTTTTTCTTTCCCGCTTCCCTCCGTCTCCCTCCTTCTCACATCACCATTAAACTCATCCTCCGCACGGCTTCAAAGAAAAACTCCTTCCAACGCATTCTCTTTTCAAAAAACACACAAACCTATAGTCATCACGATTCTCCCGTTGATGGTCTTTTCACCATCTTGCTCAGTTGCCATGCACTAGCTGAAACCCTGCACAGTTTCCTCTTTTCCTGCATCCCACACATCCCGCAACCTATTTTAATAAGCAAGTGCTGCGCGCCATCCAGCCAGTTTTGCACTGGCGATGTAGAGGTTAACCACCAACCCTTGAATTTCTTCTCACCCCCCCCCCTTTCCTCCAGCCCTCCCTTCCCCACTTCCAGGAGACGCCTTGATTGGTTGGCAGCCCTCCATCCCACTGTCCATCACCCAGTGTAAACAAGGCGCTGATTGGCTGCTCGCCAGTCCGCACTGGGCTGCCTGAAAAAAGCAATTACTGGCCCCGCGGTTTGCAGGGGGGCCCGGGGCTGGTTTGATGAAAGGAGATAAGCTGGGGACTGTTTCCAGCACCACACCCCCAATACACCCCACCCCCACCCCGAGGCAGAGCCCACTGTCCCTTGAGCCAAAAGAAGGTCAAAGAGTGGAGAGGATCAAAAGGAGCAAAGAAAAGGCGAAACGGACTGAATCACTATTAGCGAGTCGGGGGTGGGGTGGGGGGGGTGTGGAAAAAAAGCCAAGCCATTCATTCCAGGCAGGTTTTGGTGCATCGGGCACCGGGGGAGGGGGGTGCAGTCCAGCCTCTCCTTCTCCCTTTGCAGAACCGGGGTCCTGCCTGCCGCAGCCTAGGGTGGGGGCGAAGGAGACGGAAGTTTCCTGCATTTAAGGGGGGGGTGGAGAGCACGGGGGGCTGCGCTGTACGTGGAGGCGAGAAACCGAGTGGAAGGGGAGAGGCGCTCCGCCTTCTGCTGCCGGGCTCAGGCTCCTCGCAAGCGGGTTGGAGAGGCGAGCAGCAGGGTCTGGCTCCCGCTCACGCTAGCCTGGCGCCGGTGCTTCCCAGCTTCGAGGAAGGTGCCTGCCTCTCGGGAACGTTTCCGGGGAGGACGGGCTGCCTCTGGCAAGCGCGCCGGGTGCGCGGAAGCGAAGCAGGAGAGACGGCGGCTCTGGCGATCGAGCGAGGCTGGCTGGGAATGGGGAAGAAAGGCGCGCGAGGCACACAGAGCCGCGGCGGCGGCAGGGGAAGCTCCGCGATCCCCCTTCCTTTGTGTCGGCGAGCGCGAGGATTAAATAAAAATTAAAAGGAGCTTAATTGATTTGAAAATGCAGAGTAAATCAAAATAGCCGGCGCAAGATATTAGATTACAATGGAGCTATTCATTAACCGAGGAGGCCAATTGGATTGAGGAGACCAGGGAATACATGTGTGTCTATGCAGTCATGGTGGTGCATACATGTACCTATCTCGCATGTACATTTCTCCCGCTGATGATAATGGGGACGGGTCCGAAGTCACCTCTTCTTAAAGCCCAGAAAAACTGCACGATGTGGAACAAACTTCAGCTGGTGAGACGCTAGGAAAACCTCGGCTGTTCGGGACTGCCCTTTCGAAGTTTCTGTTTCGGTTAGTAACGCTGCGTTTGTATTGAACTGTAAAAGGGTCAAATATTGCAGCCGAAGACACAGTACAAAAGCCCTACACCTACACACACACACACACACACACACACGAGCGAATCTTAAGAAGGGAACGCTTTTAACCCACTAAGCCTTGCTTGCTTTGCAGTCGAAATGATAAAGATTTCTCTTCAACCAGCGGCGAAGCGAAAGCGAGAGCTACTCCGAACTGTGGGAGGGCAAGTAGAAGAAGAAACTAAAGAGGTGCAAACAAGGAATTATTTAGAAAACAATATTAGGAAGGAAAAATGGGCTTCTGAAAAGGAACTTGATTGTGGTGCGGAGCGATCCTGGGGAGGCAAGTCAGACGGGTGGAGGAATGCTCTTCTCAAAAGTGACGGGAGAAGGGTAGAACGGAAAGCAAATCGTCTTTCATCCGGTCCACACCGGAGAGAACACAAGACCCTCGTAGGGGACACACAGATTTAACCTGAGGGGTGGAAATAGGAGAGGCGAGTCGCAGCAGACCGCTCCACGATGGCACTAAGGGAGCAAACGCACTGGCGCGCGCACCCATACGACACGCATGCACAGAATAGCTGGGGACCTATCGGGGTGTGTGTGTCGATCTGCACAATGTGCCCATCTATCCATCAATTCCACAGCTAGGACATGGGTGGGGGTTGTGAGCAGTTTGTGTCGCAAGGATCGCAATTGAACTGGCCTTCAGATGTAGGTAGTTTGTCTTACCAAAAAGCCGCAGTCTCAGCTAGAAGACTTTTTTGGGGGAGGGGAGCTCAAACCCCCCCCCCCACTCGGATCCTGGAGAAGATATGACGTGATTGCTCCCTGTACCAAATATTTAACCTAAACGTAAAAACCGGTTTAAAAATGGCAAACAGACACAACTCTAAAGAAATCTAAAACAGATTTTACATCCCTTAGTGCTGAACTTTGAAATAAACCTTCAAATTTCAATCTGAGGTTAAAGTAAGAAACTTTGGAATCACGGGTTATTTCTGCTGGGAGACAGACCTAACGCATGAACATATCTTGATAAGTATGTGGCTGTCTACCAGGCGATCTTGTTCTTAGACCAGATCTTCTGAACTGAAAGTAAAGGAAAGGAAGAAATTGGTATCCAGTCATTCGGCTCAGGCTCGGTAAACATTTCTCTTTTGTATTCCCAGGCTCGTGATTTCCTGTTGCTGCCCCCTGATTCCTGCCCCAATTTAACCGGGGCCCTTTGATTAAATCGACCCCCAGTGCCCCGCTCCCAGGGTTTCCCCGAATCAAGAGCTCAAGAATTCTTGAATTAAATACTTGGTCACCCCTTCCCCCAAGTGATGGGTGCATCGGCCAAGGAGTCCTGTTGTCCAAGGGTTGCGCTTTAGGCCCAGAGGGAAGCTTTCCGTTCCGTGCCCGTCATAAAACCAAAGGAAATGCGATCTGTCTTCCCTCAATCCTGCGGGGAAAAAACAGACGGGCTCCCTTCAGACATTATAGTGATGCCCTTTAGAGGGGGGCGATTCTGGAGCGTCTGAAGAAGACTTCCCGTTTGAAATGTGTTCATTCGGGAGTAAAGCTGTCTGGTTTTTTTTCTCTAACTACTGAGCCAAAATAATCGCAGCCTGTCACCTCGATCCTAACCTGTTTCCCTGGAAGTCAATTCGAGTCATGCCAAGCTGCCCAATTCAAGGACGTGAAGCTCTACTTTCAGCTCATGCGCTTAAGTCTTCGAGAAGACTCCCAAGTAGGAGTGGAGAGCAGGGGTGTTAACGGCCTAAAAAACTTTGCTTTTCGAAGGTGGTAGATGTGCTTTTCTGTCTTAGGGCTGATTGCACCGAAGCAAGCTCTCCTCGGTTCTGTCTGAATTCTTGGCAAAGGATTGCGTCTTTACTGAATGGACATTTGGCGGGAAGCCCTCGCCAAGTTAGGTAGGGGTAGGGGGAAGCCAAATAAATAAATAAAGTCTTTCTAGGATCCTGCGGTCTTTGGAGTTTTCGAAGGGGCAGATTGCAAAACTTCGAAGCGCAGAGTGTGAGTTACTTGGGGAAAGTATCTTTTCCTTCCTGAGCTGTTTGTCGGGAGGGAATTCGGTGCGAGGGCGGGGGGGGGCGGGTAGGCGAGGGAGGCGGGTTGCTGTCCATTCTTTCAGGTGGCGTTGTGTAATGAATGCGCCAGGTCTTGGAGAAAGCAGCAGTTGCCCTGCAGCGGGGACTGGATGGAAGGGTAATTAATGCAAAGTGACTGATTGCTCTTGAAGAAGGCCAGTCTAGCAAAGGGGATTGTCCCTGGTCATTGAAGCGTCGCTTGATTGACACTTTCCTTTCCATCTCCCAGCCGAAGGCAACTCCCCAGCGCTGCCTTTAGTCCTCGGCTTGAGCCAAGGCGGGCAAAATCGCCAACTCTGCGATGGCGGCGGGCGGGTTTTAGGGGGTGTGTGTGTGTGTGTGCGTTTAAGGAGGGGGTCCTATGACAACCTTGCTCTAAGAATTCGTATTACCAGTTCGAAGGAGAGAGGCGGGGAGATTAGATAGGGATGGTCCAAAGCAAAGAAAGTGATTCCCCCCCCCCGCCCCCCAAAACAGGATTTTTAAAAACCCCACGACTCCTGAGTTTCTGCATTTGTTTCTTATCCGTTTGCCCACTCAAGCCTTCCAGTTTAGAATCCTGTCAGGGTTTGTCCTAAACAAATCTTCAAAACAAAAAAACGCCAGTTCCACCATCCTCAAACTACTCTTTAAAATAGCAGTGATTTGGAGAGTAAAGGTTAAAAGGCGGCCGGCCTACCTCTGTTGTGTTCTCTTTCCCTTCCCTTCCCCACTCCGCTCCCTTCCCTCCGTTCCCTTTTTCCGTGGGGTGGGGTTCCCCCCTTTTTTTCTTTTATTGTTTCGAAACAGTTGTTACAGCAAATAACTTTAGACAGGACTGGTGTATAAACCAGAGGTCTGTTGGCAAATTACCAGAGCGCTCGTGATCTGCCTGCTCACTTACACATATTCGGAGGGGGGGGGGGGTGTAAAAAAGATCACTTTATATTCTACATGAAGGGAATGCTGCTACCGGGAGACTGGGGGGGGGGGAGAAGGAGGGGCCTCGGTACTGTCAGCAGAAGTTACAGTTTCTCCCTTTCCCCCTATTTTTTAAAATCTGTCCAGAGCTAACAAATGTTTTTAATTTAAAAGGAATAGAGCCTCAGTATCTCTCAGACTTCCCCTGCAAGAGAACCAAGGCAATGCACTTCGAAATAAATATTTGAGGGAGCGCAGCACCCTCAACGAATCCCCCTTGCCAACGAATCCTCCTTTTTTCTATGGGACGCTTACCTTTACTGTTTGCATACCTTTATATATATAGCTGCATTTGTTTCTAGGGGGGGGGGGGAGTGCTTTAAAGGGGGGGGAGTGCTTTAAAGCGTCGCTGTTTAGGGTGTGAGTGGAAATGAAGGAAGGAGACAGTGAGGGATCTATCCGTGGCCCTGGAGAGCGCCTGGGTAGCTGGGCAGCTTGGCTTGAGCTGGCATTTACTCGTAAGTAAGCCTGGTATTGTAGAACTGAGCTGCAATTAAACCTGTTTGGGCCTCAGTTAATATTATAGACCAGTCTCTTGCAGAGAATTAACTGCGTTTATCTCGGGGCACATTAAGGAGATTTGGTTCATCTCCACGGCTAGATTTAAAAGTCAAACTGCCCCCACCGCTGTTGGAGGCAGTTGCGAGAAATGTTGTTTGGTCAGCAAAACTTGGTCAGGTTTTTTTTTTTTTTTAACCCTCTCAAGGAATCTTTGCTGCAAACAAGCTCGTGTGACTCTTTTTACGCCGTTTCTCCAGCTACAGGGCCCGATCTGTTACCCGGTGAAAGCCCCAGTACTTCGGACGTCTTCCAGCAGATTTGGAGTAAGAGGCGTGTGAAGAAAAGAGACTTGCTTTGAGGTAAAGGGAAAACAGTGGAATCCCTTCCTCTGGGAACGACCTCTTCAAGATCAGGGTGGCAAGCCGCAGAACCGCCCCAGGCAGGCCCCCAAGCCTTGGGTCGCTGAAATCAAGGGGGGGCTGACTGACTCTCCCCCTAACACACCTACGTTTAGCAAAGGGAGGGAGGCCGCCCCTACTGGGACTGCGGAACTCAACCGAAATCCTTGGGAAACTCTGCTGCCGAATGGCATTCTTCCAAACCCCTTCTTCCGTGAAGCTGTTCTGGCCCCTGAAGGCAATTCAGACGAAATACGCGACTGCATTGGATTCCCCCCCCCCCCCCGTTTATCCTGATTCTACCCTCGGCACCCCTTCCGCTGGAGAAATGTAGGTCGCAAGCTCCTTGGGCCCGGGTCTCTCCATTTGTGGATCGCACTCTGCTGTAAGCACCTTTTTTAATAATAATAATAATCACCAAGCTGGTTTTTCTGCATGCTAGCTAAATCCCCAGTGTGGTCAGCTGGCCTCTTCCCCCTTTGAGTCAGTGCTTCGAGAGTGCCCCTCACCTATGCCAGTGTGTCACGGAAGAAATGGCGGGGCCCTTTTGCTCAAGGTGGCCAACTAGTAAACATCTCCTTTTCATGTCCAAATGAATATGCAGTCATGTTAAATTCTCAGACCTCAGCTAACCTTCACACTCTGGGGAAATGTGCTAAAATATTGCAATTTAATCTCTCTCCATCTGGAAAAGAGAGGGCTCGCGCGAGAAAGGAGGAGGAGGAGGAGGAAGAGCGAGCAGGAACCCCCCCCCCCTTCCCCTTATGTTAAATAAAATTATGGATTAACCCAGCAGGCTAAATAATTGCCTAATAAGGGCCGGGAGACGCAAATCTTTGCACCCAACATAATTGTATGTTGGGTGCCTGGCTTAATGCAATTGTTTGGGCCGGGCTCATTGTTCCATGGGCCCCCCCCGGTCAAGGAGCAAATTAGAAACAATTTCTTGGCTGGGAAGAATTCTTATTTCTTCTAGAGCGCCTCCTCCCCCCCCCCTCCAATCCCAGCACAAGCACACAGGAGCACAACATTTACCAGAAGTCAGGGGGAAGTGATGTGAGGGTGGGAAGGAACTGGTCCAGTTAGCACACTCCAGACACTTTCCAATATGCCAGAACGCGGGATGAATGGGGGAGGGGGGGCTACGAGCCTAAGCTTTGCTCACAAGGAAGCCCACTGGGCAACCAAGCTCTGGCTACATTCTTCTTATACAGACTAGTAATGGACGCTCGTCTCCTGGTCCCAGTCGTCCTCCAGTCCCCGGGGTGTCCCGGCAGGCAGCACAGCTCTCGTCCTAGGCGGGAGCCCTGCCCCCCCCCCGCGATCCCTGGTCTCCCCCTGCCCCGCATCCTTTCCCCGGCGGGGGTGGAGGGGATCCAGCACGTGCTGCGCTCGGGCTGCCAAGAGCCCCGCGAACATGCCCTGTTTTATATTACTTGTTAAAAAACAGACTACTGGAGGCTTTTCAAGAAGGCGAGCCACCCACGAGCCCCGACCTCTCTAGGCTGGCGGGGACCGAAGCGCCCAGCCCGGCCGCCTCCCGGCCCTGCTTCGCCTGCTGGGAAGCCGAGGGGGCCGCGGCTGCTTCGGGGCCACGTTTCCCCGGCCGCATCGCGAGCCAGGAAAACTCACCCGGAGGAGGAGGAGGACGACGACGGCGACCCCCAAGGCGGCGGCTGAGTGGAGAAGCGCTTGGACTTCAACCGAGTGGAGGAGCGCCCTTGGTGCCGGCCGGCCGGGCCAGCCTCGCCTTGTGGGCTCAGCCCCCCGGGCGTGGGCGAGGAGGGGGCTCCCGGCTGCCAAGGCCGAAGGGCTGCCCGGGGGGGGGGGGCAGGCCAGGCCAGCCAGACCCCCTCCCGCGCCCCACGGAACGGATGCTGGCAAAGCTGCCCTCCTGCCTTATCTGCCCAGGACAAAGGGAAGGCGGCAGCGTTCTGGTGTCGGCGGCTTTCTGTTTGTTCCGCGCGGCCTTCCCCGGAATCCCCGGGACGCCGGAGCAGCTGGGGAGAAACCACCGGCAACCCTCTCGCCCTCGCCCCCCCCCCCGCCCGAGCCTTCGCTTTGGGGTCTCGCGAAGCAGAGCCGCCCCGCATCTTCCGCGAAAGACGATGGCCCAGAAGCAAAAGGACAATTGCGGCACTCTGTGTGTCTGTCCCGACGTGAAGCTGCTGGGGATCCGCCTAGGCCTGGGCTGCTTCTAGCCAAGCACCGGGCCGACGGGGGGGGGGGGGGAGTTCCTGTTCTCCAAAGCCCCCCCCCCGCCCCCCGCTCCTTATTCCCAAATCGCTCCGCAGAATATCAGGGGGCCGTTCCGGATCCTTCTTTTCTGCAAAGAACCCCGCAGAAGAAATCCTGGCGTCCCTTCCGCCGCGAGCTCGTTCCCGCTTGCCTGGCATTCAAGGCGAGCTAGCGGCTGCTTCCCCCAGTCCGCTTTTGCCCTGCCGCCTCTCGCCCGGGACTCCTGACTGAGGCATGGGCCGGTCGGTCCCTCCTGAAGCCCCCCGCTGGCCCAGTCCAGGTCCCAGACAGAGGCTCGAGAGGCCCAAGAGGCTGCTGGGGTTTGTGGCCAGAGAACCCGCGCCTCGGACGCTGCAAGCCAGTTGCCGCCCCCCCCCCCCGCAACTGACCCCTCGGCCCAGTGAGCGACATTGACAGAGGAGATTCTTGGAGCGGGATCGGTTTATTTCATCTCCCTCCCCCCCCAGAACAATGAATTGCCTCCCCGCAGCAAACCAATCAAGGACCAAAAGGAACTCCAGCCGAATCTTCTCGAAGTTGCCGCCTTCCAAGTTTCTGGATCCATCAGCGACCAAGAAAATTCGACCATCTTTCAAAACACTCCAGATTCCTTCAAGAATTCACCATTTTTTAAAAAGGCGAGGGCCTAAATCCCGTCCCTTTAGGTGTTGCATTATTTATGGAGGTTGCCAAGACTGGGCCTCGCAGTTGAGAAAGGGAAATGAAAAAGAGGACATCTTGGTGGGAGAAAAGGTGCATTGTATGGGGTTTTTTTGGGGGGGGGGGGGGAGGCGTTTGACAGATTATGAAGGAATATCTGGACAGGCCAAAGAGCTGCGAGGAGAGGGGACAGTGGGATCCAGCTAATAAAGATCAGCTTTGACTTCTCTTTTCATCGAACCAGGTCAAGATATCTAACTATTCAAACTCCTCCCTCTTCAAAAAATTAGATCTATTTATTTCTATCCAGGGAGATCCCCGGGCCAAACCAACATGTTTCGCGCACTAGTCAGGGATCCTACTCGAATTCTTTATGCATATACAAGGGGAAACTGACAAATTTGTTAATCAAATAAATCTACATAGATAAAGTTTATAGAGGCAGACAGACCGATATTGCACCAAGCCGACAACACATTTTTAATCTCAAAAGAGACGTCTCGGCGGCTTCCAACGCTGCTGCTTTTTTTTTTTTTTTGCTCACAGCAAGGAGTGATTTCTAACAAATAAGGGGTCGTTCTTTGCTCAGAGGTAATGAGCATTTATAACCCACCGAGAATTTTAGTGCACGTATATTACACACACACGATATTTAAATACGGAGATAGCTTCATTCTGGCTGCCTCTCCGATCGCGTTTTCTATACACACCAATGTATACGGGCAAACATAATACAATTTTTTAAAGAAAGTTATTGGCCTAATGAAATCGTCCCAGGTGGTGTGGATTTATTGCACCCAGGTTCTCAGTGGAATCATACCATATCTAGTTGTCCCCCCCCCCCTTTATTAAAAAAGGTGACAGTGCCTTCCTCACCCCCCAAAACCCTCGGTTAATGCCCTATTAAATGCAGAGTTGTAATTTGTAGCTAAATACAGCCCAATGTGTTCACACACTGGAAGTATAATCCAATGTGTTTGTTGTGTGAGGTTATCAAGGAACCAGCCCATCTGGGTTAAATTAAAATGAGTTTAATAAACCATACCAGGCATAGCCAAAACTCTCTCTCCCCCAACCCATTCCAGAAATGAATGATAGAGATGACCGGCGGAAGGAAGGAAGGAAGGAAGGAAGGAAGGAAGGAAGGAAGGAAGGAAGGAAGGAAGATGCTGCACATCTCAAGGGATCAGATTTTGGGCAAAACATTCCCTGAGAAGTGGTAGTAAAGGGTAGATGAATGTAAAATAAATAAGTAAACGATATAGAAAATGCAACTTTCCTAAGTATTTCCCGGAGCATTTGACTCTGTGGGCCTTGGCACTGGATCAGGACACCCTCTCCCTCACACACACTCGCACTGGCTCTTGTCCTTGGCTCCAGGCTACCTGCAAATATAGAAATTAATAGTGCTGGCCTCACTTCTGTCACCCACTGTCTGGAGCCAAGACACCCTGATCCAAGCCAAATTTGGGATCTGGTCCTGTTTGGTAGGGAAAGAGAGGGGAGTGCAGGATTGGAGGGGGGGGCAGAAGAGAGACCGTCTCCCCGCAAGCTTGTTGTGACATGTCCAAAGGGTGCCTGTTTTGATAAACACACAATTAGTGGCAGGATGTGTGTGCAGCTGCGTAGAAAGGCCTGGCCCAGAGAATAGCCGCTGCGGCACAAACCCAACGGGAGCGGGATTTGCAAAACGGAACTTTTAAAGCGATCATTAGGGCCCCCCTTCGCTTGAATGGGGCGGACTCCGGGTGGGGTGGGTGGGGGGGCAGAGCGAGCCTTGCCACACACCCAGGGCGGGAGGGGGAGATGGGAAAAGGGGGGGAGGGGGAGGCAGCCTCTGCCGGCCGAGATGGACTAGGTGCTGGGAGGGAAGGCAGCCTCTTCCCTTTGGGGTTAAGTGGGAGGGGGAGGGGAGAATGTGGCTGGCGATGCTTAACCACTCATATTGTTATGCAAAGGAAAGGCCCTGGGGGGAGTCCGGAGTGTCTTGTGTGTTTGTGAGAGAGAGAGGGGGGGGGGGTGCGGAGTGAAGCCTCCACTTTTCCAGCCAGGACTTTACCTACATCGAGCAAAGGCCCAGTGAAAATCTGGCTCCCCTCTTGTTTTGCCCCAAGGAAGCGCTCCCTCGGTCCGAGGAGCCCTTCCTTCTCCTTCTCCCATCTGGCGGAGGAGTCGTGCTCTGCCGAGCGGTGGGGACTGGGCTCGAGCTGCAGGGCGGCCTCTTCCCGCCCCCAAGACAAGCGATCGATGGGGCGGGGGGCGTCCTTCCGCACGCTAGCCCCTCACCCCGCCAGATGCCCTCTCCGGAGACCCAGGCAGAGTCAACCTTCCACCTCTGGCCTGTCGTTAAGAATCAATGCAAACTAGCCGGAACCCGGGCCCGCTGAGTGATGGGTGGCGAGGGAGGGGAGGGGAGGGGAGGGGAGCCTCTCGGAATCTCCCCCTCCCCCTCCGGGCCGGGTCTCTTGGAACCTCCAGCAGCCGCCGCGATCCCCGCCGCCAAAGCAGCAGGGAAGACTTGGGAACGCGGCGCTGCGAGAAGGCGGCCAGGAGCACAGCTGACATCACCGCCCCGCGCGCTCCACCCCGAGCAACTTTGAACACTCTTAACTTCGCGGCTCTCTAATGCAAACCAGCGGCGAGGGTTTGCCCCGGATTGCTGGCGAAAGACGCGGAGCCGCTGGAACACCGGGCGGGGGGGGGGGGGGGAGAAGGGGTTGGGGCGCGCGCCTGCGCATATCCCCCCCAAGCTCGGCCGAAGCGCCAGGCCTCGCTCTCGTCCTTTCTCTGCCAGAGCGAGAGATTCGAAGCGGGAATTTCCCACCTCGGACTGCGCCTTGCACCCGGATGCGCCCCCAGTCCCCGCCCGTGTCCAGCCTGACCCCCCCCCCCCCCTTGGTCCAATGGCGGGGTCCGGGGACTTCTTGGGAGCCGCCGCCGTCTCTTCCGCTTCCCCCCGTCCTCTCCTCTCCTCCCCGCCCAGCATGCCCCCTCCCCGGGCAGCCGGCCTCGCTCTCGACTCCAGGCCCACGAGGAGGCACCCAAAGGCTGCTCCTTCCCGCCACGATGCACACCCCCCCCCCTCCCGCCTGCTGCTCCCCAAGCGCAGCGGCCCCTTTCTTGTCGCCAAGAGGCGGGCGGGAAAGCTCCGGGGCTCGCCTGAGCCACCGAGGCCGGGCGGGCGGGCGCTGGAGGGAACGGGCCGAAGGAAGGAAGGAAGGAAGGAAGGCTGCAGGGCCCGGCCCGGCGGCGGCGCCTCCTGCTCCAGACCCAGGTCAGACTCCCTCGCCGGGCCTTGCTGCAGCTGCCTGCGCCTGGGCGCCTCCAAGAGCGCGGCGGAGGGGGAGGAAGGAAGGGCCTTTGTCCCGGCAGCAGGGCACGGGAGCCCGAGGCCGCCAGGCGAAGGCCAGGCCTCTCTCCGAGCCCGGCCCCCCTCGAGCCTTGCGGCGCCGGCAGGGAAAGGCCGAAGAAAAGCCTGGCAAGGCCCAGGCCAGGCGCCCCGCGCTCTCCCAAGGCCTCCCCGCGCCAGCCAGCCAGCCTGCCGGGCCTTCCGCGACCTCTTTTGTTAACAGGAAAGTCGATCCCTTTAATTAAAAATCGTTACATAAATCTATCTCTTCACTAGCGCATATATACTTTCTGTGCCGAATTTGGGAAGACGTCGATAGAGAGCCGAGCGGCAGGACGGGCTCCGCAGATAATTTGCTTGGAAAGACTGGGGATGCGGGGCGGGGGGGGGGGGGGAGAGGAAAGAAACAAAAGAGACTTTGAAAGACGCCGGCGTGTTCAGCGAGAGACTCGGGCTCCCCAAAAGTGAATGCTGGAGGTCTCGTTCCCTCTCTTACAGGCGCGGGTGCCCCCCCCCGCCCCATGCATGGATCTTTTGCATTCCGTTTTAATCCGTGTCCTGCTTCTAGCGGGAAACAAAGCCATAGAACGAGGAGGAGCAGAGAGTTAAGGGGAGGAAACAGACTCGAAAAGATGGGAGCTGTTGGGAAGCGGGTTGGAGGTAACAAAAAGATCGTCGATTGGATCGTGCCGAGGACGAAGGCGACAGCGAGCGATCTGCCTTTCGATTCAAAGGCAATCCGGCCATGCAGGCATTCTGCGGAGCCGCGGCAAACTCCAGCGGGCTCGGGCTCGTTTTGCTCTTTCATTCATTCATTCTTTCTTTCTTTCTCCAGAGAACGTGGAGGCTCAGCTGCGCATTTGGGCCCGAGGATTTATTGTTCCGAGAGCGCAGCTTCTTCGAAATGGGAATGCAAACGGTAGTCGCTAAATAGGTCCTCTGCGCGCGCGCGTTTGGACGTGTGGGTCGACATGAATAACATTTCTGCACAGGGGTAAAGCTACTTCTGGTGGGAGGCTTTACAAAGAGTTCGGGAAAAGAAAGGTGTCTGCAGTTAGATGGGCGAACCGGTTGCAGGAGGAGATGTCGCAATGGGGAACCAGCTCGGCTTTCTAAAAGCAGGAGCTTCGAGGCCTGGTTTAAAAAGCACACACCAAACCCCAAATGTTTTAAACGGGAAGAGAAAGAAATGTATACACAAATCTTTTGCTCTATATAAACATTCTGGCTGGAGGCGCTCTTGTCCTGTCCTCACATGAATAAAGTTTCCGGGCAACGTTAAATACAGAACAAATTCTGTGCCTCTGGGTAATGGCAGAGTATTTTTAAATACTCCCTCGGTTGTTTTAATTTGGAGAGGGGGTTTGGGCTGGGTGGCGGAAGGGTTAAGAGAATTTCCACGAATCTTCTGGAGCTACAAGATGGGCGCCAGATGCAACCGCGGCCCCAGGACGGGCGAATGGAAAGGTGGGTGAAGAGAGAGCAAGACTGCATTTTTCTGGCTTTAGAATTAAATCCCCATTAACGTGGCAATTAATGGGAGGCAATAGACGAGACAATCGGCTTCCAAAGAGGGACCGGGGGGGGGGGGGGAGGCAGAGAGACTTCACAAATGCAAACAATGCGAGCAAATCGAGACAAAATCATTACTTACAGATCGCTGCTTTCCTGGGTCAAAGTTCTGTGTAACAAACCGCAGAAACAACAACAAAAGGTGGGGAGGGGGCTCCACTCCACTGGGGGGAATTAACGGGGGCCAGCAGAGACCTCCCAGTCCAGGTGCTGGCCTGGAAAACGCCTCTATTAGAACACAGGTGAAGATTTTCTCTCGGCTTCCCCTGGAGCTCTCTTGCTTTCTCTGTCTCTAGAAAGCGGAAACTGGAGACGGGTGTTTTTTGCCTGTGCGCGCGTAAAAATCCCAGCTTTCCCCCCACCGCCGCTGCGTTCGAGGATCGGTTTTTACGGCGGCGGCCCAGTCCTGGTTGCTGCTGTGATTATGAATGTAGTATTGAGACGGTCGTATTTTCGCTCTAGCGCCGAGGTCCCCCTACCTGCCCGTGTGGAGTAAATCCATTCAATTAGGGCACCAAGACGGAGCTGGAGGCTCTATAATCTCAAATTTACGGCCGGATGACGTGCCTCCCTCTCCCACAATGGAGACCAGTGACATTAAACAGAAAATTGATGAGAGAGAAGCGAAATCTAATCTCTTTTCCCCACTTCTGCCACGCCATTGCTGCTGCTCGCTCTTTTTTTTTTCTTCCCAGGGATTTGGGGGAGAGGACCAGTGGCGCGGGAGGGGGGAGGGAAGAGAAAGGGTTTTTTTTTTTTCTCCCCCCCTAGTCGGCTGCGCGGTGGGTGTGAGAAGAGGAGCGGTACGACGCAGTCTCCCGAGACAAATTTGATCCGACCCATTTATTCATTCCCCTCTCGCGATCCCTTCATGTGTTAGGGGAGCCGGGGGGTTCTTCCCCGCCCCCACTCCGAATCTGCGCCTTGGGCCGGAGGGACTTACCTGATTGGGCTTGTGCTTTTTAGCGCAGGCTTGCATTTTCTTCCCGGCCCGGGAGATACAATCGGAACCTCCTGCTTTCTCGCGTGTGTGTGTATTTTAAAAAGGCAATGCCTCCCTCGGCTGTACCACAAGCTCTTCTGGACCTGCACAAAATCGCCATGTATAAAATGGGAAGTTGGAGTTCTGCATTCTCCTCCCTGGCTACATTCCGCTCGGTTAGAAAATAGAAGCGAGCTCGCTCTTCACGCGCGCCACAGAAGGGGAAGGAAAGAATGGGGCGGCGGGGGGGGGGGGGGAGAAGAGAGCTCTGGCAGCAGGATCTGTTGGAATAAAGGCAAAGTCAGTCAGGTCCCCGTTGCAGCTGCAAACGCCAGCCGGGGAGGGGGGAAGAGCGCGGAGGAAATCCCAGCCTCGCCACCCTCCAAACAAAAAGAGGAAACGGAGATTTGCAGCTCTCGGGTCACTTTTTCACCGAATCGGCGCGTGTTGCACAGCGCCGATCCCACCAGCGCACAGCCCCAACATCCTCGCCACTCATTCCACCCCGCACCTCCAGCCACAAAAGTGCCTGGGTGGGTAGGGCGGAGTGGGCTTACAACATGCAGAGCTTCGCAGTCACTTTCAAGTTCTCCCCCCCCCCCCCCGCCGCCAGCCCCCCTTCTGCTCTAAGTTTCCAAATCCGCGCCTGTTACCTGGCCTCTGCTGCAACCGTGGCCTGCTGGATGAGGCTCCAGAGAGAGGAGGCTGCTTTTTCTTCAGAGGGGCAGCAGGGAGCTGCCGGGTTCCCCCTTTGTGTTTACACCCAGAAGGTCACTGATCTCACAAGGAAGCGAGTCCCCGCTCGGCAACCCTCTCCCCACACTTCCATCTTGCCCCCATCTACGGGGAAGGAGGCAGCGTTGACGGCATGAGACCTACCAGGAGGGGCATTTTGCTCCATGACACATGACGAAGACTGTTCCTTGCCTTACCGCTGGCCAGTGGGCCCAAGCTGAGGACCCCCAGTCCCTGGCACTGAAGTCTGGCGGTGGGGGGGGGGGAGAGGGGAGGTTGGGAGGCCAAGCCCCTTTCAAAAGCTCTGCCCGGACCTGTGAAACCCACGCAGCGCATAAAATGCATGGCTGGTCCTTTTTTTCTCCCATTGGAGAAGGCAACTCATAACCTTTCCTTGCCTATAAAGTAAAAAAGCAGGACACCAACTATGCTGCAAGAAAGGGGATGGGCACCCTCCGACAATTACATTTGGGGGGTTCAGCTTGGTAAGGCCTTGCTCTCCAGTGTGCTTAAACTATTGGTTAATCCAACCCTAGATTTACTGCTGTTAAAACTTTGGCCATGGAGCCTTGTTTCATCACCTGCAGCGCCCATTAGGTCAGTGCAATGTCCCTTTCCTTCAAGAGAAGCAGACTCCGAAGGAAGAAACGGAAGATCAAACGGGTCCTTTGCAGTCAGACAAACAAGGCGAGATGAACTTTGAAACTGGAGTTTCCTGGCCGAGGCAACATTGACCACAGCCACCCAGTCTACCCACCCAGTTCCTTGGTTACCTTTTTTGGCAACAGCCCCATCTTGTGGCAGGGAGTTCCACTGGCTTAGAAACAAGAGAGAGACTTTTAATTCAGTTGGACTGAATGTTGCTGCTTTTTAGTTTAAATGCACCTCCAAGCCCACAGTCAGAATTAAGAAACTGGATTGCAAAAGGTAATATATGGAACTCCATAAATATCAGTAGCAGGGGCTGAAGGGTTGAGCCTGCATGTTTTGGAGGAGGGCTACCACATTCTAGTTAAATTGTTCCAGAGCCAGGCAGTCACAGAGGCATCTGGTTGCTGGGAATAGCAATATTTTAGGACCAAAGGACACCAAGAGTATATGTGAGTTTGTACGTATGAGCCCAGGGACTTTCAACATTGTTTCTGTTGTATAAGAACTCTGTTTCAATAATCAGAGAATACTACCCACTTTTGTGATTGTGCAATGCATGAGAGTTGCCCTACCCAGACTCTATGTATTTTTTCTGTGATCAGAGCCTATGCAAGTCACCATTCTGCCATCCAAATTCACTCTTATTTCTTCTCCCCGACTTTCAGTGCTTTGCCTCTTCGCTTCTTTCTTCTCCTGTTTCTGGATCTTGCCTTGCATCTACATCACCCATTCTCCCCCTTGGCTTTTCAAGTTCATCTATTGTTCTGCTTGCCTGCTCCTTATTTGAGCTGTAAAAAGGAACATAATCTCTGGATTTCTCATGATCCAGCTTTAACAGCTGGAATTCCTCCTCACTGCATATCTGATTCAACTGTACCACCATACCATATCGACCATGTCCTAGACTGTCTTGCTGCAAGACTCTCTCTCTCTTCCTGTGTTTCTCTCCCCACCTCCTGGGGGCAGAGAATAAAGAAAACCTGCCAGTATGAGAGAACCATAAGTCATTTGGAGGATCTTCACATATAGAAGAATTCCATGCAGGGCTTAATATAAAAAGTGAGAGGTGCTGGGTTCAGATTTGGACATATGACCCAGACACCCCTCCTCATATTAAAAGCCACCCAGTGTTAAAAGCCCAGAGGCATTTTTATCACACATTCCTGGGCTCCACTATGGCACTGAAATAATATCCCCAGGTTGAGCTCTGGAGAGAGAAGCTTCACCTGTTGGTCTTTGGCTTGTCTGTTCTCCAGTGCTGGAAGCCACCTCATCAGCCTGCTAAGGCCTGAACAGTTTGTACACCCAAGGCTACCTACCAGTCAATGATGGCAATCCACTGGAGGCTGAATAAGCTACCTGGCTCTCTTGCCTGCCCGGGGCTGCAAAAAGGAATAGGATGCCAAACAACTGGCAGCTACTATACATGGGCTGGTTTGGGCTTGACAGGTCACAAGCTGTGTAGGCCTAACATAAGCAAACTCTATTTATTGGATAGTTAAGAAGTCCTTTTTTAACTTGAACTTATATAGCCGCCCTGAGCCTGCCTTTGGCGGGGGAGGGCAGGATATAAAAATAAATTTATTATTATTATATACCTCTCGGCTTGGCTTCGCGAACGAAGATTTAAGAAGGGTGCAATAGTCCACGTTTGCTGCAGGCTCGCTGGTGGCTGACAAGACCAATGTGGGACAGGCAGGTCCGGCCACAGCGGCTGCAGGGAAAAGTCTGATTTAGGGTTGGTCCTTTAGCAGTGCGATTCTTCCTCAATCTCCTTTTGTCCTCAAGACCAGCTATGCGTGTGTTCTCAAAGGAAGAGACAGCCTGGTGGATGGTGTGCCTCCATGCTTTGCGATCTGAGGCTAGGTCAGACCACTGGTGATGGTTGATGTGACAGGTGCTAAGGGATTTCTTCAAGGAGTCCTTACCAGTAACATGTCTATCAGCCTTCCCTTCTTTTCTGTTATGTCTGAACATCTTATGAATCTCCCATGGAAGCAGTGCTGTGATGTTCAGCAGCTGAGACCAGAGAACGTTGCAGAGAACTCCAGAGAGGACAACACCTCAAACTAGGTTTGCAGTTTGAATTTCTTAGCCACATGGAGAAGAATGTGGGTATTTAATGGGATTCAGGACCAATACTCCCTCTAAGCTGTGGAGTCTTGTGTGCAAAAATTCTGCTTTGTGAGCTACTGCAAAAATTAGTTTGCTCTGGAGCCATTTTTCCTGAGCTAAGACAAAAATGTGTGAGCCAGAGGCTAAGAAACTGTGAGCTAGCTCACACTAACTCAGCTTAGAGGGAACACTGTTCAGGACACTAATGAAGGTGGAAAACTTTATAGTATTTTCTTACCTGGCTGTCTCTATATGGTTATTGCCAGTCTCTCTCTATGTGTATGTTTTTTTGCTCTGCACAAGCAATCTGCACAAGAACTGTACTCTTTTCATATCAGATACCCCTCAAACACAGGCCCTGGTTGCCCCCCAAGGAACCCAGCTGCTTACTTGCTGCACCACATTGGCAAAAGGCACTCCTTGGGAATGGAGATGGGCATGGTTTGTGCCTGATGGCATCTCTCAGACCAGGTCCAAGGCAGGCTGCAGAATCCATCTATAGCAGGGATGGACAAATTTGTTTAATGTAAAAGCCACAAAGAATAAAATCAGATGTTTGAGAGCCACAAGACATGAACACCAGATGTTTGGGAGCCATGAGATGAAGGAAGGAAGGAAAGCAAATAGATGGGGGAGGGAGAAGAAAGCAACTTTAACTTTAGATGCATTCTCCAAGCTTGGCTTGGAGAAGTGATTCCAAGAGAGAAATGCCTTCTCCAAGCTGGCCGACAGGACGGTGGGGCCTTCAAGAGGCACACAATATGTGTGAAAGAGCCACAGTTTGGCCACCGCTGATCTATAGTATGCCCTGGAGCATCACATTCCCTTACCACTCACACTACTGCAGCCAGGCTCCAATTGGCTGTAGAAAGTCTCCACAGCTGGGGTGCCACAGGTGGGAGGCAATGTTCCCTTGTGAGCAAAAATTCTACTTTGTGAGCTACAGGCATTAGAGTTGTGAGCTACTGCATAAATTAGTGTGCTCTGGGGGCATTTTTCCTGAGCTTAGACAAAAATGTATGAGCTGGGGCTAAAAATCTGTGCGCTAGCTCACACTAACTCAGCTTAGAGGGAGCACTGGTGGGAGGATGTGCATGTTCCCTTCCCGCCTCTGCTGTGTCTGCTGGCTCCAACATACCACAAATAACCCTCTGCAGTCCACCTTGGAACCTGCAGGGAAGCAGCTTCCCTCACCTTGCCCTTACCACCCAGCTGAAGGGCAAGACATCTTGGCATGTGCTAGCATAAGCAGAGGTCATTCTTTCTCCCAGACCATAGGCCCACACCTTGGGGCAGCAAAAAAAAAAAAAACATGGCGCTCACCTCTGTTTCCCGCTACCCAAATAAAAAGTGTACCTACATTACTTAAGACTCACAAGGACTCTGAGTGCTTCTGAGCAACTACATCTGATTTCAGTGGGCTGCTCATTTTTGAGATCAACCCCCCCCCCCCCATTTGGTAGTGGTGGTGGAAAGTGATGGCAAGCTGCAACTGACTTATGGTGACCATGCAGAGTTTTCAAGGCAAGAGACATTCTGAAGTGGTTAGCCATTGCTTGTTTCTTCACAAACTTCCTCGGCTCTCACTCATCTAAATACTAACCAGGGCCGACGCTGATTAGCAGCAGGGACCTTATGAGAACAGGCTAGCCTGAGCCATCCTGGTCAGGTCACCCCCATTTTGAAGCTCTAAGATCAAGACTCTCATCCACTTAACTTCATTTTGAATTGCTCCAGGTTCATGCTGCACTTTGGCAAGTTACTTAAACAGCTTTCCAACCCCCCACTTCCCCCCTACCATATAATCTAGTTATACCCTAAATCACTAGCTGAAGTTACTTGGAGAACCTGTCAGGATAATGAAATGAACCTGGATCTGCCACCTCAAGCCACAGCCTGTGTGGTGTGATGTCATGCCACCCTAAATCAGAGCCAAATGCATAGGAAGACACTTTTGTTTGGGTATTTATTTTGGGTTTTGCTTTATAGCAAACCATCTGAGAAGACAGATTGTTGATCCAGGAAATTTTAGAAAGATACAGAAAGTGGGTGGGTGGGGTGAGGGCTGCAGAGGAGCCAGAGATTTTGTTTTACATATTATTTATAGCCTTCTCCTGTGAAAGTGGAGAGGACATGGCCCCGTTGCATTCTATGTTTCTGATGCCCATCCAACTGAATACTGAAACAGCTTTTCAAAATTTGTGAGCCATATCCCCCTTGAATTTTAGAAGTCAAAGCTGTAATAGTTATTATGCTTTTTATTTTGTTTATATTCTGCCTTTCTCCCCAGCGGGGGCTTAAAGCAGCTCATGTCATTCTCCCCTCTTCCATTTTAGCTTTACAACAACCCCAAGAGGTAGGTTAGGCTGAGAGTGAATGACTTGCCCAAGATCCCCTAATGCTCTTCCATACACCACACTGACTCTGGTAACAGAGACATCAACTTCTGCAGACAGAGCATTCCATTACCCCCTTATTCTTGTCAAAATCACTAGCACCAAGTTTCCATGACTTAGGAGAATGACATGGTGGCCTATAAACCCACAGGCTACAGACTGCTGATGAGGGCATTGTGCATGCCCTCTAACATTACATGAGGATGTGAAGGTCCCTTACATGGAATCAGACCATTCATCCATCAAGGTCAATATTGCCTACACTGGCTGCCAGTGGCTCTCCAGGGTCTGAGGCAGAGGTCTTTCCAATCATCTCATGCTTGATCCTTTTGATTGTAGATACTGGGGACTGAACCTCAGACCATCTGCATGCAAAGCATGTGCTCTGCCTGAAAGCTATAGCCCCCTCCACCTATGTGCTAGGACAGAAAAAATCCTATTTGAATGCTTTTTAAGACTTCCTCACAAACCTGGCTAGTGACCTATTTTTTAATTTAAAAAAACCCAGAGTTCAGATCAATAATCAATATTATGAACCAGATGTCATCTTGGGCTATGTGTATGTGGAGTATGTTTTGGCTTGGTTGTAAATGGGGTTACCCTGGGATTGGTTTTCAATGGGTTTAGCTAATTCAGTTGACAGGTGGATTAATTTTTAAAGGTCAACTTCTGTACTGGACAAAGTTCATCGGTAATGAAGGGCATATATTTAAAGAAATTAATGTGTGCAAATGTACCTTCCCACTCCATTTTCTAAAACAGGTGCCAGAAGTAAGAATGCAAGATCTAGAGTTTGCTGAGAAGTTCTGAGGCCCATCTGGGCCATTGGAATGGCCAGACCTGAAATGGAGCCCACAAAGATTCTAAAGAACTCATGCCAGTCTAGGGGTTCTTGGCCTTGGAACTATTGGACATGTCCTGGAGCCTGGAGGCTTCCTTGCCTACTCTGCCTCTCCTGGCTCCTCCCTCTGGATATCGATTTTGGAACCATTCCTAGCATGGACCACATTCAGTTTGGTGTAGTGGTTAAGAGCCAGTTTGGTGTAGTGGTTAAGTGTGTGGACTCTTATCTGGGAGAACTGGGTTTGATTCCCCACTCCTCCGCTTATTTATTTATTTATTTATTTGGTGACTTCTATCCCGCCCCTCCCACAAGTGGCTCAGGGCGGCTTACAACGACAATAAAACAATAAAACAGTAAAATCAGAGCAAGTTATTACATTTAAAATCAGACAATTAAAACCTAAAAACCTTAGAATTATAACATTAAAACTATACAGTATAATCACAGAAATCTGGTAGCTACATTATCTAATCAGGCATAGGCTAACCGGAAGAGGGTTGTCTTACAGGCCCTGCGGAACTGAGCAAGATCCCGCGGGGCCCTCACCTCTTCCGGTAGCTGGTTCCACCACATAGGGGCAATTGTGGAAAAGGCCCTGTCTCTAGTTGCCTTGAGACGCACTTCCTTGGGCCCGGGGATGGTGAGCAGATTTTGAGTGCCAGACCTCAGTACTCTCTGGGAAACGTGTGGGGAGAGACGGTCCCTCAGGTAGGCAGTCCCAGGCCATATAGGGCTTTAAAGGTGATGACTAGCACCTTGTACTGGACTCGGTATATTATTGGAAGCCAGTGCAGAGCCCGAAGGCCCGGCCGGATGTGCCCCCACCTTGGGAGGCCCAGTAACAGCCGGGCCGCAGCATTCTGCACTAGCTGCAATTTCCGGGTCCGGCACAGGGGCAGCCCCATGTAGAGGGCATTGCAGTAAACCAACCTCGAGGTGACCGTGGCGTGGATCACTGTTGCTAGGTCGTCGGGGGCCAGGAAGGGGGCCAACTGCCTTGCCCGTCTAAGATGCTTGCAGCTGCTGGAATGGCCTTGGGTCAGCCATAGCTCTCACAGGAGTTGTCCTTGAAAGGGCAGCTTCTGGGAGAGCTCTTTCTGCCCCACCCACCTCATAGGGCATTTGTTGTGGGGGAGGAAGATAAAGGATATTGTGAGCCATTCTGAGACTCTGAGATCTAGAGTGGAGGGCAGGATATAAATCCAATATCCTCCCCCCCACTCCTACTCCCTGCAATTAATTTCTGCCTCATTCCAGTGACCTGCAAGGGCTAGATCCATATTAGGAGGGCACAACAGGCTGAAAGTGTTCTCAGCCCAGACGCATAACTGCAGATATCTTGAGAACTATGTGAGGAACCAAAGGCCTCCAATCCAGAAGCCCAGCCCAGAATTGATCAAAAAAATTTTCCAAATTTATATGCAAATATCAAATAAACATGTAGGTCATTCATCTAGTTTTCGTGGATTAATTTCAGATTTCACTGGGAGGAACTTGCCCATCCCGACAAGGAGCCAAGAGGAAGGGATGTGTGGGTGGGTAGGCATCTCCTCTTTGCTTCAAAGAGTAGCCCAGAGGCCTAGTCATATTCTGACGTATAAACTTGTCAGAAGTCCTCTTGAAGCTCTAGTTTCCCAAATTACTTGTCTTTAAAAGTACTGTAGTCTGAACTCTGTGCTCACGATCTGAGTTCGATCCCAGCGGAAGCTGGTTTCAGGTAGCCGGCTCAGGTTGACTCAGGCTTTCATCCTTCCGAGGTCGGTAAAATGAGTACTCAGCTTGCTGGAAGAAAAAGTGTAGATGACTGGGGAAGGCAATGGCAAACCACCCTGTAAAAAGTCTGCCGTGAAAACGTTGTGAAAGCAATGTCACCCTAGAGTCAGAAACGACTGGTGCTTGCACAGGAGACTATCTTTACCTTTACTGAAAGTATTCCTCCTATGAGAATACTAAGGTGCATCCAACCATCTTCTATTACCGTTGCCAACTCCAAGTTGGAAAATCCCAGGGGATTTGGGGGTGGAGCCAGGAGAGGGTGGATTTTGGGGAGGGAGAGAGAGCTCAGCAGGGAGGTGATGCCATAGATCCCATTAGGGTTGCCAATCCCCAGGTGGAGGCAGGGGATCCTCTGGTTTGGAGGTTCTCCCCCTGCTTCAGGGTCATCAGAAAGTGGGGGGAGGGAAGGGAAATGCCTGCTGGGCTCTCCATTATTCCCTATGGAAACTGATTCCCATAGGGTATAATGGAGAATTGATCTGTGGGTAGCTGGGGCTCTGTTTTTTGAGGTAGAGGCACCACATTTGCAGCATAGCATCTGGTGCCTCTCATCAAAACTCCCTCCAAGTTTCAAAACGTTTGGACCAGGGGGTCAAATTCTATGAGCCCCAAAAGAAAGTGCCCCTATCCTTCATTATTTCCAATTAAGGGAAGCCATTTAAAAGGAGTGTGGTCCCCTTAAATGTGACAGCCAGAACTTCCTTTGGAGTTCAATTATGCTTGTCACAACTATGTTCCTGGCTCCACCCCCAGAGTCCCCTGGTATTTCTTGAATTGGACCTGGCAACCCTAAATCCCAGCCTCCAAAGCTGCCATTTTCTCTCTGTAATCTGTTAGGGATGCCAGCCTCCAGGTGGGACCTGGGAATTTCCCGGAATTAGTTTATCTCCATAGCACAGAGATCAGTCCCCCAGGAGAAAATGGATACTATGGGGAGTGGATTTCATGGCATTGTACCCCACTGAAGTCACTGTCCTCTGCAGGCTCCACCCCTGAATCTGTGAGAATTTCCTTTCCTGGATTTGGCAACCACCCCCTCTGTCCCCTGCTGGTGGCCAGGGGGGACCTGTCAATCCTAGGTGTGATCCCAGAAGAACTCCAGCTTGCACCTGAAGGCTGACAATCCTGGGAGCCTTCCTCTAACTGAAGTGACTCTCTTTCCAATGGAAAAGCCACCTGAGTTGGAGCAAGCTGGAAAAGGGCTTCAACCTTTGTCAAATGGAGTAGTAGGTTAGAGGTCAGGGCCACTCCAATATCTTCCTTTGGTAAAATGGGCACTTAATAAATGTATGGTCTAGCAAGCCTTTCATTGTTCAGGTTTCAGTCTCATTTCAGATTTATCCAGACTTAAGTTCATGTATAAGGGTTGGACCTTGCAGTCCATTAGCAGAAGGTGTTAGTGACTGTAGATCTTTTTCCATGACCAGCCCAATCACAAGGCATACCTGGGTGATTGCCTAGGCTGTCAGAGTTAGAGCCTGTGCTGAGTCGAGTGCTGCCTTATACTGTCAGACTATTGGCCTGCCTAGTCTAATGTTGCCAACCACCGTCCTTTTAATAGAGGTTCAGTAGGATGTCTTCTCATTTTTCCCTCTGTTGAATGGTGTGTGAGCATGCCAGAGTCATAGTTCACCTAAGGCAGCAAAAAAACCCTTGGGCCACCCCTGCATTCCTTCTCTTCAGCAGCAGGTGGGGGAAGAATTTTCTAGGGACTAGGAATGATTGCTGGTGGGGGGGGGGGGAAGCTGAAAAGATCTACTATCCTTTCACAAACAGTTCACTGGATTCATCCTATAAAATGCTTCAGGAACTCTGGGGCGGTGATGTTAGCAGTCAGCCAAGTATAACAGCCTTATTTCAGAGCTCAAATGGAACTGGAGACCTGGGGGACATCAGGTGGGAACAGAACAATAAGGACAGCATTCATTTCAGCCAAGGAAGCCTCCTTATGCCAACAGAGAAATTTAGGCAATACTTCCTGACCCCTGTAACAGCGTCTGGGTCAGGCTGAGAAGCTAGGAGATTCTTGCTGCCTAGAGAATGCCTTCTCCAGGTGGTCTGATAGTCAACACACCAGCTGGAAATCCAGAAACCTGGTCCACCTGCAGATCTTTCTATCTGACCCCAGAGTTTGCCATCCCCTGATGCCATCTCTTGATTCATTCAGAAAGCAAAGGCAATAAAACTAGTTGGCTGTTCTGGTATTTATAATCATTTATGTAATATCCCTGAAAGGAAGGTGAAGGCAAAATATTGAGATTTCTAGTCTTTGATATTTCTAGGTGTTAAAACTGAATAGTAGAGTTGAACATATGAAGAACATATGAAGCTGCCTTTATACTGAATCAGACCTTTGGTCCATCAAAGTCAGTATTGTCTTCTCAGACTGGCAGCAGCTCTCCAGGGTCTCAAGCTGAGGCTTTTCACACCTATTTTCCTGGACCCTTTTTTGGAGATGCCAGGGATTGAACCTGGGACCTTCCCAAGCAGATGCTCTATCAATGAGCCACCGTCCCTCCCCAAGAATTAAATCTTGTCTCTTCTGCTGAATTTGTAAACTTCTGATCTCAAAACTGACTTCCAACTAACTTACTGCCCAAGTCACCTTATCTCACTTAACATGAAGAAACGTCTTTCATAGAGATCTGTCTTCTTTTAATGGCTTAGGTCTTGAAGTTTATTTCAATTATCTTCTAGTGGGGATGCGGCCAAGCCAGTGTCAGCATATCTTGAGGTGGGGTAGCTGCCAGGGCCCAGGGCTTCTGGCAGGGCCCACTGTCCCTGACCCACTTGCCTGTGGACCTCCCCTGCTGCCCACTGTGCCTCCACACACTTGCTTGGAGCTCTCTGCCATTCATGTCCTAGCCATGCGCTCTGTTCCACATCATCAGGGAAAGGACATGCATGTAGTGCGGGCATCTTTAAGTACAGGTGGTAAGAGGGCTCACAAGGGGTTGCCAGAAGGATGTACAGGCACATGAGCCAATGGGTGGGAAGGGGGGGTATGTGGGGAGGGGCTGGTGGTGGGCAGAGGAGCTTTGAACACTCTCTGTCCAGGGCCCCATGAAACCTATTTATTTATCTATATTTGCAGAACAGCCAAGCAGCTGAAAACTGGCTGTGGAGAGGTGCTTGAATACTGAGGGTAGTTTCCTCCCCCAAATAATAGAACCAGCAAGTCTGCAGGAATTCAATCTCTTCCTGTGATGAATTCTTTTCCTGAATTTCTGTATGAAGAGATGTTGCTATCCCCCTTTCATCCTGCCCAGGTAAGCAGTAGTTGGCTCTTTCATCTATAGGTCTTCAAACCACTCTGACTTTGTGATTTTATGCTGGGCTTCTATTCCATCTGCTCTGTTGCTCTAGATGCTCCATCTTCTTTGCCATATAAAGCAGGGTCTTCAGTCCATGGGGCATGACTCTCAGGTGGGTCACAAAGCACCATCTTCTGGGCTGTGAATCTTGAAAGAGCCATCTTTGTAGGCTTTAAAAAAAAAAAAGATCTGCCATGTGCACATGCATAGGGAGATCAAGGGTATGCCACACCTCCTACTGGTCTCTCTTCATGTTTGACACACAGCCTGGCCTGGCCACTCCCATCCCACCAGTCAGTCTTCCAGTGTTTGGCATGTGCTTGCAGCATGGACATCCCTGCCACTGCTGAGAGCATAATTTGGCTTTTCCTGTCACACAATGTCACATGCCTTCCTGTCACATGCTTGCAGTTCTATGAGTCACATGCAGCTGTCTGGGTGTATGGTGTATTTTAAGGGTGGGTTCTAGTTTGGAAATTTTGAAGACTGCCTCTTTAATCCTTTTTTCTTTCTTTCTTGGAAGCATTCCTTTCTCTGTGTAATGGCTCCTTGATCCATTATTCGAAGGCTGCATAGAATCAACATTTTCTTCTTTCTTCTGAGTCAACATTGTGGGAATTCTTTACAGGATTAGGTGTGGGATTACATAAATGCAGAACCAAGGCATTCCTGCTCTGACACTGTGGTTCTGGATTGGCCTCCAGGAGACCTGTTTGATACATCATTGCATAGCTTTAGATATAAAAGCAAAACTTTTTTTCTTTTAGAGTTTTTGTTTCACATTATGAAGAATATGTTTGATAATCTGATTTTTATGCATTTAAAATGTACTTTTATAATTTCTTAACAAAATCATGACCAGCGAAGGGTGAATCTTATCACAAAGATTGTATGGAAGTTCATCTTGCAAACAAATGGAGAGCTGGTGGTGGGCTACTGGAGTAGAAGGGAGACAAGTGGAATTTGGAAAGGGATGGAATGGCAAGGCTGGGGAAAACCCTAGTGAAGGAAGAGAAGGAGGTAATGGCATTGTACATGATAGTGGCACCAAGAAGGGCATTGGTGGATTTAAAAACGTGGCCTGTCCCTCCATTCTTTCAAAACCTGAATTGTGGGATCAAAACACATGCTTCCAACTAAACTGAGATATTTCAGTATGTCTTATATTGCTAGTACACCCCAGATAACAATGTACAAGTTTACAGATCCTCAGGTATGGATGCATAGTTATAACCTTTCTGTGAATTGGGACCCTCTTCTATACTCAGCTTGAATCCTGCATGTGAAGTATCACAAAATTTTTTCCTCATATTGCACCTTGAGTAGGAATCTACCTTTCTGTTGAGGTATATAGACAGCATGGCTGGCAGGGATGAACACTTGATAAGTTTAAACTTAGGTATTTTGACACTCAAATCGTGCAGCCCCCTCCCCTCCTTTTGACACAGGCTTTTGATCTTTCAAGGCTGCATGTATTTCTCTCATCCATATTTGTGTCATTGGAAATCTACTATCTGGAAGGCATTTGATTTTACAAAAGTATAGTCTGAATAGCTGCAGGCTCTTGAACCCTGTTACCTTCCCCTAATGCTTCCTGGTCTCTTGTTTCCATAACCTTCCCTACCCCACATGTGTCTGTCTCATTATTTGCTTTCCAAGATCTCAGCCATATCAAAATGTTGGAATTCTGCAAAAATCCAAACACTGCAATTGATGCAGCTTTCTTTGGGGAGCTTTAGGCAAGTCATGCTCCCACTGCTTCAATTGCCTGTCTGTAAAACAGGAAAATAAAGTCTTGCTACAAAGGGAGAGTTTGAAAAGAAATGGTAGGGTAGATTGAAAAACATCAAAAAGGTTGCAATCCCATGCTCTCCTAGCTGGGTGTAGCTGTGCAATCCTGTGCAGAGTTACTCTAAGCCTATTGAAATCAGTGAGTTTGCATTGTCAGATTTATTAAATTCTGTAGGGCTTACTTCTGAGTAAACATGCATAAGATTGGGCTGTAAACATAAGCATACTCACAAGGATGTAAAGGGCAGACCTTCCATTTTACCTGGAAGTAATAATAATAATAATAATAATAATAATAATAATAATAATAATAATAATAATTTTTATTTGTATCCCGCCCTCCCCGCCGAAGCAGGCTCTCCCCGCCGAAGTACACTTCATTGACTTCATTGACTTTTGAAGTAAACTACACATGCTTAGGGTTGAGGTGCTAAAGTTATTTTTGAAATTATTTGTAATGTTAACAATGTCAGCGGCTGTGACGCATTGCTTAGTTAGGACGCACTGGGTACAGGATTGCATCCAATACGCATTACTCAATCTGAACACAGAATATGAATTTCTGTTTATCACACACTTTTCGTTTCTATGTGATAAGTACTGCCGGCATTATCTATGGCATTAAAATGCCTCTTATCGCAATATCTAAGAATGGAAGTACGTGTTCCCGTTTTACAGATGGTAAGTGGAGGCACCAAATGATTTGCTCAAGGTAAAAAGTGGACCTTTCAGCAAAGATTGCTGGAGCAGTCTTCTGCGTGTCTGTCTAGCCACTGGCCTACCTTTTTGCTCACCGCTCTATTTAAGCATTTCCCACTGACACACAGAGAGATTTTGGCAGCTTCTATGATTTTTGTTTTGGAACAAGGGCTGTGGCCCTGAGTGGGGGAAAGAAAAAGAAACAACTTAACTCCTATTAGCCACTGCCATTGTATCAGATGTGTTAATAATCGGGTTTGCTAATGCAATTGCTACCACGATGCGAAAATCCGACTGGAAAATGTATTAGAGCAATTATCCCTCTTACTACCTCAGCCTGGTGTAGCATTAATATTCAATTTTGATGTGGAAGTCCTATTATGTTAATGACTTTTGTGACAAAAGTCGTTAATGTAAGACTTTTTTTTTTCTCCTAACGGCACGGCATTAGCCGGGTTGAATACCAACGTGACGTCGGGTAAGTCTAACAAGATAAAACAGAAACTTGCCATCACTGCACCGTGCAGTTCCTTAACATATTCTGAGTGTGTTAGCGAGGGCTGCCATTACCTCGCTACAATGGGGAATGATATACACTACAAAGTCAATAATTCGACAAGACCAAGGCTTGTCTAGTGAGAGCTCTAGTTCCTCAAAACCACAGCCTGTTATTAGAATCTCAAATAAAAGCCTGTGGCAAAGGCAGTTTGTTGCAGCTCTATGATTATAGAAATAGCCTGTCCAGCTGCACCAGAGGGCTGTTTAATTCAGTGTCCCTTGGAGCAAAGCCTAGAAACTCTCCCTCATTATGAGGCTCATCGCTTTATTTTTCCCCCTGAAACCCAAATTTCCAAGTGTCCTGCCTAAGTGTGCTGCATGGTGCTCTAAATTATAGGTGTTCAAAAAGCTGAATCAGGAGCGGAAGCAAGAGGTACAAATCTCTGTAGATGTCTCTAAACTGCATCAGGCACAAACAATGCTCTGTGTTGGGGGATCAGAGTCTTCCCTATACAGCCTGGGTGGGTGGATGTTTTGTTCTTTTGTGGGTTGTTATTGGGTAGGTATGGGGGAGATGTGGCTGTGGTGTAGGGTTTCATTGTTCCATCACAAATGGGGAAGAGCAAATATTTGAAAGAGGAGAAGATGACTCTCTATAGGAATGGGTGAAGGGTACTTCCCTACATGGGGCAAGGACAGCAGTGTCTCTTCCTTATATTGAGCAGATTTGTAAGGAACCTACAGATGCTCCTTCCCAAATTGGGGCAATACAAGAGACTGCAAAAGCTGTATTCTTGTGCTGATATTTAGTGTTGGTGGGGTCCCATGATGCAGTTCTCAGTTAGCCTCTTGATTGGACTACCTTCCTTTCAAAAAGTTATCATTGTACCACTTATATTTGGGAGCTCAACCTGTTTATGTAATGACTGAAAAGGCTAATGGTGGCCCCACTGCACAATCCCTCCCTTATGCTATTTCCTCAGGTGGCTGCAGTGTAAGAAGTGATAAGCTTGGGTACCTGTACAATGCACAGCCTTTCCCCTTTTTCTGTAGAGGAGTAGTTTGTTTGTGCTGTGGAGGGAAAGGGACAGTATCCCGAGTCAGAATCTTCCTTAGGCTTCTGTGGAGAAATACCTTTTTACGCCTGTGCTTGTCTGGGAGTTGGCTAGAGGAGTCTATAAAACTTAGGGTTGCCAAGTCAAACCCCAGAAATATCTGGGGACTTTGGGGGTGGAGCCAGGAGACTTTGGGGGTGGAGCCAGAAGACACTGGGGTGGAGCTAGGGGGAGGGGGGGAAACGGCACCGGGGAGCGTGGTGAGCGGCCCCGCAGCTGCCACCTCTTCTCCGCTCGCCGTGGCTGCTCCTCCAAGATGGGCTCAGGCTGAGCCCATCTTGGAGGAGCAGCCACGGAGAGCGGAGAAGAGGCGGCAGCGGCGTGGTGGCCTCGCCCGCTCCGCCTCTGGGGTGGAAGCGGAGGGGGGTGGTGGAGGCGGGCCGGGGGCTTGGCGAGCCGCAAGTCCAGGTCCTAGAAGGGCCCGGATTCGCGGCTCACCATGCTCCTGGCCTACCTCGCCCTCCCCTTCTCTGGTTTTGCCTGCGCTGCTCTTGGCTGCTCAGAGGAGCAGCTGCGGTGGGCGGGGAGGGGACGGCAGCGGCACGGCGGCCTCGCCCGCTCCAGGATCGGGCGGCTCGCCATGCTACCTGGTGCCGTTTCCCTCCTCCCCCCGCTTCTGTTTTTTTGGGGAGCGGGGGAAGAGGGTGGAAATCCTGGGGTCCCCTGCCAGGGTGGGAGGGTTGGGAAGCCTAATAAAACTCTAGGCAAGGCTTGGCCTAATCTATTCCTCCTTCCCTCTCCCCTCCTGTCTGGAAGCAGCACTTCTGAGGTGGCCTCCTAGAGAGACAGGAAGTCTTTCAGGCTGGTCTCCCAGAAGGCTGCAAGAGGAAAAACCAGTTCCTTGGCAGGAACTGGGGTTTATATTAGAGGTTTTTGGAGGGAAACAGGTAGTTAAAAGTGGTCAGGGGAAGCTGACGATCTGTTGAGTTTTGATTTGAGTCTTGGTGACTGGTGACTTGGTTCTGGATAGTATGGTCAGGGCCAGTTATATATTAGGGAAAGAAGGAGCGTTTATCCCTACTTTCATTTATTACTTCTGTTCACCCTGTATTTAAAAATGCCTGTAAATAGTTATACATTTTAAATAAATATTTTGTATATTTAAAAAGGTAGTCCCTCTGTACCACATAGGTTCCCCAACCGCCTTAGACCACGCTATTTCAAGAGGGGAGTTCAGGGAAGGGGAGAAGGCACCCAGTTGGCAAGGGTGCCAATCCTCCAGGGGTCTACCAAAGAAGGACTTTGGTCTCTGGATTAGCCAGGTGCTGGGTTGGCAGAGGACCTTAAGGCCACAGAACTGGCAAGGGGGATTGGGAGTCCTGTTCCTCTCGGTCAGGAACCCCTAAATTGAACAGTTAGCAATTCAAAAGAGAGTTGACGGGACCAGGTCCGAAGGCAGAATTGGGCTGGTTCTGTCACAGCTTCCATAAAACTAAAAGCATCCCTGCAAAGATTCCAACTGCTAACACTATGGTTCCAGGGAGCAGCAGGAGGCACAGTCTGTGCTAGGAACAGCCTTGAATCCCCAAAGAGAAGTGCCATTCAGACCAGGCTTGAAGGCCATCTTACACTCCAGTTTTACCTTACTTTTCTCCCTCAGGTTCCAGTTTTGAGCTCTGAATGATGAAGTAGTAGAATTGCCAGGTCCGACTCAAGAAATATCTGGGGACTTTGGGGGTGGAGCCAGGAGCAAGGTTGTGACAAGCACTATTGAACTTTGATGGGAATTCTGGCCACCACATTTAAAGGCACTGCATGTCTTTTAAATGCTTTTTGTTGTTTGGAAATAATGAAGGATAGAGGCACCTACTCTGGGAGCTCATAGAATTGGATCCCCTGGTCCAATCTTTTTGAAACTTGGGGGGTGTTTTGCGGAGAGGCACCAGATGCTAAGTTGAAAACTTGGTGCCTCTACCTTAAAACAGCCCCCAGATACCTACAGATCAATTATACCCTATGGGCAGGGCTTTTCTTGTAGAAGCCCAACAGGAACTCATTTGCATATTAGGCCACACACCCCGACCCTAAGCCAGCCAGAACTGCGTTCCTGTGCATTCCTGCTCCAGAAAAAAGCTCTGCCTATGGGAATCTGTCTCCGTAGGGTACAATGGAGGGCCCAGCAGACATTTTTCCTCACTCCAGATTTCTGAAAGAGCAGCTTCTATGAGAGCTCTCTCAGCCCCACCTACCTCACAGGGTGTACGTTGGGCGGGATTCAGAAAATTCTGAAAATGAAGAAAAGCCTGAGGGGCAGGGGGGAAAAGGAAATTGAAATTAAGAGGAAGGAAAGTCTGAAAAGGGAATGGAACTACATACTGAAGAAGGCAAGGCTGGATGCCTACTGGTCTTTCTGACCCCACAGTGGCCAAAGCAAACACTTGTATTTGAACAAGTGCAGCCAGTAGCACTTCCCTGCCCACTTCCTGAAAAGCTTTGTGGGTACCAGGGGAAGTACTAATGGGCCCCACAGTGCCCATGGCCACCATGTTGGGGAATGATGGTTGCCAACCTCCAGATGGTGGCTGGAGATCTGCTTTTACAACTGATCTCTGGGTGACAGAGATCAGTTCCCCCAGAGAGAAGGACCACTAAGGAAAGTGGTGTTTATGGCATTATAGCCCATTGCAGTCCTTCCCTTCTTTAAAACCCACCCTCCTCAATATTTCCCAACCCAGAGCGGCCCTATGGTGGATCTGGGCATTAAGGACAATAGCAGAATGGGAGACTGCTGTATCTGATCTACAGACCACAATCCCCCCCTGCCCCCAACCTTTCCTCTGTACAAGCCTCATTCAAATGAATGCAACTCTTGTACTATTCCCGGTTGTTTCCATGAGGCTTGTGCTGGAAAAATCTCTTGGCAGATTGCTGCCCATGTTAATTGAGAGAAGATATCATTTGGAGTTTCTGCCTCAGGCATGAAAATGTCTTGGACAGTATCTGACCTGATATCAGGCTGCCATTATAATCACGGAGCAGCACTGGGAATAGGCTTGGTCCAGAAGTTAACTTGTGATTGTGAAGGCACTGGTATGAAGAATTTTGATGCGACTATAAGGACCCAGAAAGGGGGGGCGGGGCACATGAGACCAATCTCTTATACCTGATAGTAGCTTCTATGGGATGAGCAGACAAAGAGGGGGCAGGGGGAAGAAGCCATGTCATTTTAGAACAACAATTCTAATTTCATGATTCTAGTTGTATTTACAAATGTAATTGAGATAGGGAACAAACTGTGATGGCTCTCTCCACCTTCCCCTGCTGCCTGGCTATTTGGCTTATAGAATCCCTCACTGTGCATCTTTGCCAGGCATTTTAAAGGTCAGTGTCACCCATGCAGGTCTGGGAAAGTTGTGAGCTATGTGGCAGAGTGAGGATAATGTCCTCAATTCATTATTCTGACTCATTCCCTTTTCACTTCAATGCTGAACCACCTCCCCAGTTCCCCCTTCCCTTAAGCCCCCCCCCCCAATCTGTCTCTTCTTTTTCTTTCCTCCAAAGCAACAATGCAGATACATAAGGTTGGTAAGATGAAGTGTTCTTTGCTAATGTCTGCCTGTGATTCAGCCCAAAGGGCTTGGCAGAGATGCTGCACTGAAGATGTTCACAGCAAAGGAACACAAATGGATTTAAGAGACACCTTGATTTATTTTTGGAGTGAAGCAAAGGGTGAGCCAAAAACTGAGAATTTAGGCTTCTGGTAGGAGTTGGACTGAGGGCATTTTAAAAATCCAGGTTGTTTTAAAGGGTGCCTCTTCTTCCAGAAACAGAGATAGAGGAAAGGAGTACCCTCCAGAAAACAAGCAACTAACCAAGTACGTCCCATGATGAGCTTGATTTTCTGAAATGATCCACATAGATCTCTCTCCAGATGGGTCAAAATCAGTTCTGCAGGACATTCCCAGTCCCTGCTTTTAGTCACTATTGAGATTTCTTTCCACGCTGGTTGCAAAAAGGGTCCTGAAAGGGTCAGGGAGAAAGCATGTTGTCATCACCAAAATAACCCTCTTACGGCAATGAGCAGACAATGGAAAGTCAGTTGTCTGATTGTATTTCTGGGCTATGTTTTATAAACAATGTCCTTGGGTGTTTGGTGTGTGTGTGTGTGATGCCATTTGGGAAGCAGCAGGGGCATTTTCAGAGGTGAGCAACTTCTCCCATGTTGCTAGATGTCATGTGGTAATTCCTCAGGAATACCAATGCTCTGGTCAATTCGTTGTCTTTACACACCAAGTGAGAACAATGTGATTGTGATTAAGAATTCAGTAGGTCTCTGTACTCGGTATGCATGACACAGGACCATGTGCTGCCTTCTCATTCCAAGGGGTGGCTACCTGACCTGTACTGATAATGTTGCTATCATTATGAGCTATTAAAAGGTAACAACAAAACACCTGACTTTTGAGCAATTCAAATCTTAAACATATTCAAGAAGGGACCTTCTTTTTTTGGGGGGGGGGATTTGCTGAGAATCTGGCTTCTCTGACACTCAAATCTCTTTGCTCTTCCAAAAATACCCCTCCTATGAGCTGAAATACATGTCAAGGCTAACCACTATTGCTTAGTGGTTGATTCCTACTCTAGAACGGGCCTCACTCACAAGACTAGAGATGGAATAAATGCTAAATGACCAGAACAAAACAACAAGATGCATTTGGGGATGAAATCAACAGTAGATCTCTTGCAACAGCAGCACTGCATTGTAGAGGCCAGCACCAGCCACTGATCCTAGTGTTATCTGACTTTTCAAGGGTCTGTCTCTCTGCAAATGTTTTGGCAACACTTTTGTGAAGTATGACAGAATCATAGAGTTGGAAGGGACCAACAGGGTCATCCAGTCCAGCCTCCTGCACAATGCAGGAAATTTACAAATACTTCCCCCTAAATTCACATGATTTGCATTGCTGTCAGATGGCCATCTAGCCTCTGTTTAAAAGCCTCCAGGGAAGGAGAGCCGAAGAAGCCTGTCCCACTGAGAAACTGCTCTGTCAGGAAGTTCTTCCTAATGTTGAGCCAGAAACTCTTTTGATGTAATTTCAACCCGTTGGTTCTGGTCCTACCTTCCCAGAAAACAATTTTGCACCATCTGTATGACAGCCCTTCAAGTACTTGAAGATGGTGATCATATTACCTCTCAGCCTCCTCCTCTCCAGGCTAAACATGCCCAGCTCCTTCAGCCTTTCCTTGTAGGACTTAGTCTCCACCCCCCATCACCATCTTCATCACCCTCCTCTGGACCCATTCCAGCATGTCTATATCCTTCTTAAAATGTGGTGCCCAAAACTGAACACAATACTCCAGGTGAGATCTTACCAGAACAGAGCAAAGTGATACCATCACTTCATGTGATCTGGACACTATACTTCTGTTGATACAGCCCAAAATTGCATTTGCCTTTTTAGTCACCACATCACACTGTTGACTCATGTTCAGCATATGGTCCGCTAAGACCCCTAGATCCTTTTCACATATACTACTGCCAAGACAAGTCTCACCCCCATCCTATAACCATGCATTGGATTTTTCCTACCTAAATGCAGAACTTTACATTTATCCCTGTTAAAATTCATTTTATTGGTTTCAGCCAAGTTTTTCAGCCTGTCAAGATCATCCTGTATCTTGTTTCTGTCTTCTACTGTGTTAGCGACCCCTCCCAATTTAGTATCATCTGCAAATTTAATAAGCATTCCCTCTATTCTTTCATCTGAATCATTTATAAAGATGTTGAACAAAACAGGCCCCAGGACAGATCCTTGAGGCACTCCACTTGTCACTCCTCTCCAAGAGGGTGAGGAACCATTCACAAGCACTCTTCAGTTGCGATTTATCAGTTATAGATCCACCTTATGGTATTAGGATCCAAACCACATTTTACTAGTGGAGACTCAGTACACCAGAGTTTGATTGCAGAGGAAAAATGGCAGGAAGGGGCTGGTTTTGCTCTGGATCTTTTTTACCTTTAATTTTTGGAGAACAGGAAATGGGTAGAGGGGGAGGGCTACGGTGTTAAGAGTCTATAATTTTAAGACCTAATCAAATGGCAGATGTAATGGCAAGAAGATGTAACATCCAATTTAATGTCAGAGTCATAAGCCCCAACAGGACAGCTTCCTACAGTTCTCATCCAGCAAGTAAGGGGAGGAGAGAATATGCTTTTAACTTGCAGCCTATCTGACTCCACAGGACTTAGCTACGGTCATCCATGCCACAGTCACTTCAAGGGTAGACTATTGTAACTCGCTCTATGCAAGCTTGCCCTTGGGGCTGATCTGGAAACTTCAGCTGGTGCAAAATGCAGCAACACTGCTGCTAACTGCATTGCCTTTACAGGCAAGCATCCGATGCTGTGCAAATTTTACTGGCTACCAATTGAGTACTAGATCTGCTTCAAGGTTCTAGTACTGACATTTAAATCCTTATGTGGCCTGGGACCGACATGCCTGCAGGACTGCCTCTCCCCATGAGCCCAGGAGTTCACTGCTATCAGCCAATCAACATCTTTTGGCCATCCTTGGCCCAAAGGACGTCCGGCTTGCCTCAACCAGGGCCAGGGCTTTTTCAGCCTGACCCTGACCTGGTGGAATCAGCCCCCCATGGAGATCTGGGCCCTACCAGATTTACTACCATTCTGTAGGGTCTGCAAGATGGAGCTATTCCGCCAGGCTTTCAGTTGAGGCAAACGGGTGTCCTCATTTCACTGCTTATGCCATCTATTGTCCTCCCCTACAATGGCCTATTAAATTACCATCTGGACTATTAGATTTTGGGCCGACATCTATAACATCTATAATATCTATGCTTATAATCTGTAAAATGTGCCTGCGCTGCCTATGCTATTTTTTACCTTGTTGAGTTTTATTATTTTATTGTAGGTTTTATTGTGTCTGCAATCTGCCCTGAGCCTGTCATGGGAAAGGGCAGAATAGAAATTCACCAAAATAAATAAATAAATAAGTAAATAAAGCATGCATTTCCTACTTGTAAACCAATGGAGAAGTGAACATCATTAAAAGATCATACATTGTACAAATGAGGGCTATTAGCAAGGGATACAGTTTTTTTAAACTAAAGTTTGATCCTCTCTCCAATGTTATTTAACACAATATATGCACCCTCTTGGTAAGAAGCTGAATGCATCCAAGATGGAAGTCATGTGGTTGGAAAGGACTGAGATGCCAGCTGGAGGATCACTCCTCAGGCCTGATGGTGTTCAGCTGACAGCTGTAGACTTTGTAAAGAACATTACAGTATGGTTGGATTCTGCACTATCGTTGGATAAATAAGTGTCCATGGTAGTGTGATAATTATTTTTCAACTATGCCAGGCCCAACAGGTGGCTCCTTATTCGTCCGGGTCAGATCTTGCCACGTGGATCCATGCAATGGTCACTTCCAGATTGGATGTTGCAATTTGCTTTCCGTAGGGCTGCCCTTGAAAATGCTTCAGAAACTGCAGGTGGTCCAGAATGTAGTTGCCAGGTTACTGACTGGAACATGATGGTCAGCTCACATTACTCTAATTCTGCAGCAGCTGCACCTGCTACCAATTCATCTCCAGACCCAATTCAAGGTATTCAAAGCCCTCAGTGGTCTGGGATTCTCATACCTACAAGACAGCCTCTCCTGTTACAATCCTCCCCACTCCCTTCGGTCATTGTCTTGGGGCATCATGCAGGTGCCTGGCCACAGGATGGCTTGGTTAGCTGTCACCAGGGGAAGGGCCTTCTCAGTTGTGCCCCCTATCCTGTGGAATGAACTCTTCGATAACAAGAGTTATAACAAGAGTTATTGCTGGACCTGTTTAGTTTCCACAGGGTATGAAAACCTGATTTAGGCTGGCCTTTGGAAGGTAACCATGTTGGGCTGTTTTAATAGTGGTTTGGTGATAGCCACATATTTTAATATCGATATATCATATTTGTTATTTGCTTTTATGTTGTTTTTTACCCTATTGGTTTTAATGTTTTAAGTCACCATGAGACCCTTTGGGTGAGTAGTGATTAAAATATAATAAATAAATAAATAAATAAATAAATAAATAAATAGATAGATAGATAGATAGATAGATAGATAGATAGATAGATAGATAGATAGATAGATAGATAGATAGATAGATAGAATGAATGAATGAATGAATGAATGAATGAATGAATGAATGAATGAATGAATGAAGTGACAGCGAAAGGGCTGAGTACAAACAGCATGCCCCCCCCCCCCAAAAAAAAAAATAGATTATACAAACCTGATTATTTGGAAGACTACTCTTGGATCCCTATTTCCAGTATTTAGGACAACAACAACCTTATAAATGTGCCAGCTATTCCCACAAAAAAAGATAAATGAGAAACACATGACATGATGGGTAAATAATGGTGTGTTTTCCCTTAAAGTGTGTCCTCCTTTTGAGAGCCATGGCTTTCTCCAAGAACAACTGCACCTTTCAGGGGTACGTATCTGCTTGGGCCAAGGATCACATGGGTTTTTTTTAAAGAGCAAGAATCTGTTTTTTTCTTTCACATTTAAAGAAACAAAAACAAAAAAGAATTTCTGCATTTTTAACCATGTTAGAACATTTCAGTGGAAAATGTCTTTTGTTAACAAGTAGAAACTTCCACAATCCTTTTCTTTCTCACCGCCCCCCCCCCCTACTTTATTTCTTTCCCCTATGGCAGAGCATCCTTCCTAGGAAACAGACAAAGAAAACACGCTAAAAAGATGTCTTGTGCTTTGTCTCAAGTGACCTTAATAAGCAAAATGGCAGATCAGACTCTTTGAGGTGTGTAGAGTCCTTCTGGAATTTACATTAGCCACCTTGAGGTCCATGATGGGAGACAGGCAGGATATGCATGTAATAAATAACAAAAAATAAATATATAGATTGGTTGATATGGTCACTAGGCCCAAGCACTTCAATCACTGCAGCATATGCAAAACAGAAATGTGCAGGAGGGCGTTTCTATAAAGGGATTAGAATTTTAGTGTAATGCAACGGCACAAAAGCTTTATAAGAGATAAGTTTGTAGTCTATTGCATTTTTGTATGAACCACCTTCTTTTTACTGTTGTATCTTCTTCTACCTTTATTACCCACTTTCTGTATTATGGTATGTCACACCTTAAACTGTCTGCATTGTTGTCCAATTCTGTAACACTAGACCTACTTCACTGTTAATTGCTGGTCTCTGTTTTTTATAGGTTTATATCCCATCTTGAGTCTCAGTGAGAAAGGGGGGCTATAAATTAAGTTAAAATATAATTTAAAAAATGCTATATTTGTACCGTATCTGGATAGCCCAGGCTAATCCAGTCTTGTCAGATCTCAGAAACTAAGCAAAGACAGCTCTGGTTACTATTTGGATGGGAGACCACCAAGGAAGTCCAGGGTTGCAATGCAGAGGCAAGCAATGGCAAACCACCTCTGAACATTTCTTGCCTTGAAAGTCCCAAGGGGTCATCATAAGTCAGTTCTGACTTGACAGCAACTACACACACACACACACAAGTGGGGTCCTGCAAGATTTGCAGGGGGGGATCCCATTCCCGCCCCCCTTGCCAAGCCCAGGCTCTCTGGTAGCCAGAACTAGGTCCAGTGTGGAGCTTTGGGTTGTACTGTTGCTGCTGCCAGGCCTGGTGTAGCCCCCGGGTTCTCCCTCAGCTGCACAATCTCTGAGCCCAATGGAGCTTGCTGCTGGGCCTAGTTTGAGAGGCTGTAGGGCTGTTGCCCCTGGGCTGCTCTACCACTGCCAGGCTGCACTGCTGATGGCAGCATCCTGCACAGCTCCTGGGCTTCAGTGGCAGCATGCCCAGCACAGCTACCCTCCCCCATGAATTTTGTTATTGCTGGATTTTTCAACAAACCCAAGTTTGCTGAAAAAATCTGTGTAGCCTCCACATTGACCTGATTTAGTTACCCACAGATGGGGGCCATGGGTGGCTAATATCTGTCAGGGCCAATAATGCCCACTTATTACTATTCATCTCAAAATATTTAGAGATAAACAATGAAGAATTAGTGAAGGAAAAATGGTCAAGAAGAACAATTTTTAGCCCTTTTCTGTTGCCTGAATGGCTTATTTCGAAAGCAGAATGTTTTTTGAGAGCCAACTGCAAACTCCTTGAGGCAGAGCTGTTTGCCTGAATTCCCACTGTTTTGTATCACATGCTGCTATTCACATCTGCCTCAGACACTGCTTGTAAAATAATGTTCTGCAAAGACACACAGCTGCATCATTGTATTTTCATGCGTGAGAATAAATGATAACACATCACAAGCAGTGAGGTGGAATCAATGTCCTTAGTGTTTTTAAATAAGGCTAAGGAAATTACTCACTTAACATCATGGGGCAAGTTTGAATTGGACCAGGCTTTGGGCTGGCTGATTCATGGGCCAATGATGGCCTTGGTCTAAGGTGACTTGATGCAAAGAATGACAAGGCTCCTGTGCCTTCAACAGCTCTGCAGAAGAGAGATATGGGGATTTTTGCAGCTTAATGTGCAGGTGGAAGAAAAGATGCACCTGCTGAAATCCCCTCTTCTTTGCAGCTGTTGCAGTCCAGAGCCCTGTCCTCTTCTGGTACGATTGACTCAGGTTTTGTCTGTGAAAGATGGGAGGAGAGATGCAGAGTTTTGACACACCAAGGGGAAACAGTGGCTATTCAGACCAGAGGGAGAGGGTTGACATGATAGGTTGTTTCCGGGTGATGCTACCCAGGGTGAATGCTTTGGTGATTGGAAAGGATCCAGTGAAGTATCCTACACTGGAAATTGTATCACTGAGGGCAGTTTTAAACATGTCAAAGCCACTTGAAATTTCTTGCACAAATCACTGCAGATGGGAAAGCAGCATAAGATGCTATGTCACCCAAATGCACCATTCTTCAGGACCCAGGAAACTAGTATGGTGCAGTTAGGGCCAGCCTTGCCACGAGGGGCACTGAATTGGGCGCCCCCCTCATGTGACTCAGTGTCATTATCAGTGCAGGGGGGGCACCAAAAGATCTTCTTCGTGGTCTCTGTGCTTCACACTCATGGGATGAAGCGCCAGCGCCGATCCCTGATCGGTAGGTAATACAAAAGTCCGGGATTTTTCGCCGCCCGACCCTGGTGGGCGCACACGATAGCCCCAATGCACATGCTCACCCGGTGGCCACGAACATCCCGCCAGTTCCTTCTTTACCACTGCATCGGATAGACACGTTCGTGGTTGCTCCGGTCGGTAGTTACTTACCTTTTTTCTTTCCGGGTTTCTCTCCGTTTTTTCTTTGTTCTTGTTATTGAAAAAAGAAAAGAAAGAGACTGTTAGTTTAGTAGTTGCTACCCTTCGAGGTTTCCCCCCCCCCACCATCCCTTGTCTATGGAAAGGCATTGGGGTTTTTTTAAGTGGTGTCTTAAGTGCGGGAGCAAGATTCCTCCTCCCGACGGACATTCTCATTGTTTACTGTGCCTCGGGGAAGGTCACCAGGTGGAATCCTGCCATCACTGCTCGAAATTTTCTAAGCAGATGAGGAAAAACCGAGCTGCAATACTTTCAGTGGCGCTGTTGAAATCGGCTCTCGCACCGCAGATGTTGGCATCGGCGTCAACCAGCGCTTCAATGGCCACTCCGGCATCGACATCGGTTCTGGTCTCGTTATCAAGCCAACCGACTCAACTACTCCAGGGAGCCAACCGTCCCCACAAGCGTGCGGGCTCAGTATCCCAGTCAAAACCCTCAACTCCGGCCAAGAAGGCCAGAGGAATCCGGGACGCTCGCTTCGCTGAGCCCAGGAAACATAAGAAGGAGAAGACGAGACGCCAAGATCAGCAGACCCCTTCTCCGCCACCGAAGGACCCAGCGATCGTTTCAGGGGAGCCTCCGGAAAAAATCCTTGCTTCACCGATTCGACCAAAGAGCTCCTTGGGTCCGATGGATGTTCCGCATACCTCCCTTTCTGGCTCTGATTTGGAGGTTGACCCTACAGAACGGTCGGCAGGCTCGAAGGAGGGTGGCGATCCGAGTTCGGCATCGGACTAAGAAGTTTCGCAGCCAAAGGACCACTCAACATCAAAAATGCTGCTGATGCTTCAGCCTGATCGGCTTGGGGAGACCTTGGACCCTTTTTGACGTCCGCATCCTCTGTCCAACTGGGACCCATGGCTGTGGCCTTATCCGTTTGGGGGCTATCCCTATTATTCACCATACCCTTGGTACCTTCCTCAGAACCCAGACTGGGATCAGTGTTCTGAAGCCTCACACTACTCCAGAGTCTTGGCGCGTTCTCCACCAGGTCAATGGGATTCATCTATGCCGACTTTGACCCTGAAGTTGGTCAGGAAGCCAGCATGTTCCAGTGTTCCCGATGTCGAGCAGACCTCCTCGACCACTGTAGATGCCCCAGGCTTACCATCTGAGGAGAGCGCACCTTCCTCTCTGTCGACCTCCGATGATGATGATGAGGACAAGTCGGGTCAGCAGCAAGAAGGGTCCTCCCCGGAATCCAGGATAGCTGAAGATCTCCCTATCTCCCCTTCTGAGGATTTAAAATCCTATGCTGATTAAAAGGATGACGAACTCTTTGTCTCTGCTAGTGGTCCAGTCTCAACCGGTTATTGATGACACAGTCTTTGACATTATGCAAAAGGACACTTCAACAGCTGTAGCCCTTCCTATCACTCAGGTGATCTTGCAAGCCATCAAAGACCCTTGGTCCAAGCCTGCCTCAACCCCAATCTCTTCCAAATGTATGGATCATATGTACAGAATCCAGGAACAGGGCGCAGAGTTTCTTTTTAACCATCCACGCCCCAACTCTGTGGTGGTGTCGTCCTCTTCCAAGGCTAAGAAGACCCACTCCTCACCTCCAGATAAAGAGGGGAAGCGGACTGATACTTTTGGCAGGTGCTTTTATTCTGCAGGCACGCTGGGAATAAAAATTTCAAACTACTCTGCCTGCATGGCGAGATACCAGTATTCCCTCTGGAAGCAACTCTTACCGCTGTTAGCTGCTCTGCCTGAGGATAAGCATAACCTGGCCAAAAAGGCTCAGAGGGAGGGGATGCTCCTGGCAACAGCTACAGGCCTCAAAACACATGGTGGACATTGCAGCTAAGACACTTACCTTGGCTATTACGTTGCGTCGTCACTCCTGGCTTCGTACCACCGCCCTCCAGTTAGACACCAGATCCTGGGTTGAGGATCTCCTCTTTGTTGTGAGCCGCCCTGAGCCTGCCCCGGCGGGGAGGGCGGGATAGAAATAAAAAGTTATTATTATTATTATTATTTGAAGATGAGGGTCTCTTTAGCTCCACTACAGATGCAGTCCTACAGGAAATGGACAAGAGCATTAAGACGTCACATAACCTGGGAGTTCCTGCATCTTCCCCTCGCTCTGGCAGGCCTCGTCCATGGTCCAAGCAATGGCCTAAGAAGCCCTACTAGACCAAATCCCCTGAGTCTGCGTGGAAACCGTGTGCAGGACAGCATGAAACCAAGAGTTCTTTCGCTGCAGGAGGAAAAGCCAAGTTTTCTTCCTTCTCCTCTCACATGGGAAAGTCCAAGACCAACCGGAACCCTAAGCAGGGACTTTGACTTTGGCACCCCCCCTTCTCTCCCCCCTCCTCTGGGCCCACCCACCTCCACAGTTTTCTGCAAGCATGGTGGCAGATTACCACCGACAAGTGGGTTTTGTCCATCATACAGGAGGGTTATGCGATAGAATTTGTTCAGCCCCCTTCTCATCCCAGATTGGTGATCACACACCCTACAGCCATTCTACTGGAGGAAGTTCATAATCTTCTCAGCAAGCAAGCAATAGAACCTGTTCCCGACCATCTCAGGGGTCAGAGGTTTTACTCCAGATACTTCACGGTTCCCAAGCGGGACGGGGGACTTCGTCTGATTATGGATCTGAGGGGACTGAACGAATCCATCGCCTATCAGAAGTTTAGAATGCTGACTCTACAGAGCATCCTTCCACTCATCAACAAAGGGGATTGGATGGCTACTCTGGACTTGAAGGATGCCTATCTCCACATCAGCATGCTCCCCAGTCACAGGAGATTTCTTCGTTTTGCCATTGGGACAAACCATTTCCAATTCCAGGTGCTCCCCTTTGGGCTCTCCACAGCCCCCAGGGTCTTCACAAAGACCATGGTTGTTGTGGTGGCTTACCTTCGTCCCTAGGGTATCATCCTTTTTCCTTTATATATATAGACGATTGGTTGGTGGTCGCTGTGTCCAAAGCTTCTCTAAGAGCTCATCTACAAGTGATTCTCAACCTCTTGAGCGCATTGGGGCTTCTAGAAAACGAGAAAAAGTCTCACCTGGTCCCATCGCAAAGAGTTCAATTTATAGGAGCGATTCTGGACACTACCCGGCACCTAGCGTTTCTTCCAGAGTCACGAGCGCTGGATATCATCTCCCTGGTTCAAATCCTTCAGACAGTGAGATGCACTTCTGTTCTGCAGATCTAACATCTCTTGGACCTCATGGCGGCTACTACCAATGTACTGTGGTTCGCGAGATTGAGGATGCGAATCCTTCAGCTCTGGTTCAGGAGAGCCAGTTTGGTGTAGTGGTTAAGTGTGCGGACTCTTATCTGGGAGAACCGGGTTTGATTCCCCACTCCTCCACTTGCACCTGCTAGCATGGCTTTGGGTCAGCCGTAGCTCTGGCAGAGGTTGTCCTTGAAAGGGCAGCTGCTGTGAGAGCCCTCTCAGCCCCACCCACCTCACAGGGTGTCTGTTGGGGGGGAGGAAGGTAAAGGAGATTGTGAGCCGCTCTGAGACTCTTCGGAGTGGAGGGCGGGATATAAATCCAATATCTTCTTCTTCTTCATCAGGAATTACAATCCTGTGAGAGATCTTCCATCCAAGATTCTGCAAATTCCTTCGCTGGTACTACGTTCTCTGGGTTGGTGGAGGATGAAGTCCAATCTTTGCGGAGGAGCTCCATTTCATGTTCCACTCCCCTCAGTCAAGGTAACAACAGATGCCTTGCTGTGGGGATGGGGAGTACACCTAGGCAATCTTTGCATAGGCGGCCCATGGCCCCCGTCAATGGCTCACCATCACATCAATTTTTTGGAGCTCATGGCAGTTCATTTGGCCTTGAGGTCATTCCTACCCCTAATCAACGGTCAGACTGTAACTGTGATGTCAGACAACATGACAGCTGTAAGTTATATAAACCATCAAGGGGGAACTGTGTCCAGAAAGTTGTGTGCGTTGGCGAGTGTTGAAGTTGTTTGGTGCTGAATCAAACAGACCCAGATCAAACAGTGATTGACTTACATCAGAACATTACAGTTGAACTAGGTAAGTTCTGCTGCTGAACACATTCAATGGAAAATGTGCTGCACCCCTAAATGGCTAATGTTTCACATACCTTCCATTTTTCCCTTGCAAATTCTTCCTGGTCATATCTTTTACGGTTTTCTGTCCAGCCCAGCTTTGATGTTTGAAGAAACTGAGCTTCTGAAAGAAAAAAAAAAAAGATAGGGTAGGGGATGTTTCTTGAGGAGAAAGGCTAAACACTTATCTTCCAGTGGCTTATTGCCTACCACACATGTCCTTCCTGTCTCTGCACTCACATAAACCAGCTGACACATGTTTGGGAAATGCCTGTTGAGTGCTTTAAAGTGTAGTTCTGCCCTAGGATGCACATTTGAATATGTAAACTTTGAATGTGACAAAGAAGTTTTGACAACATGTTTCTTGTAGAGGTACACTTGTCAGACCACCAGGATCGGATGCAGCTCTCTGTTGTGTATACACTTGGGGTTTTTGCTAAGTCAAGTGAGATATAAAAATGTTCTAAGCAACACACAAATTGTGCAACAAGCTGAATATGAACAAAAGGACCATACTTTAAAATCTTCACTGAATATTTTATATACAGTCGCAACTGGCATCTTCCCTCTTCTCTCCCGCCGCCTCAAAAAAGAACCTTTTCAGTATTTGAAAACTATTAGCATACCTCCCACCTTTAAACTTTCCTCACATGAACCTTCTTTCTAGACCCTTTATCATCTTTGTAGCTATCCTCTAAAGCCTTTCCAGGTTGTCAACACTTTTCTTGTTTTTAGAGACCCTGGAGACTCATTCGGGGGTTCTCTGAAGCGAAGGGCACAGCCATGGAATACTTTCAATGAGTTATGCCCCTTTGTCAGCTGAACATCCCCAATACAAGAATGTTTCAAAAAGCTAAGTAATGGCAATTTCTCTTCTTACATACATTGTGTGCAGCCACTGTACTATTGTTTTCTAAAAGACCCTCATTGGTTACAGTGCGACAGAGGATCTTCTGAAGCAACCAGTTTCTTCAAAGGTTTATTGGATCAGTATGAGCAACCCATTCAAAAGCCTGGTTTGGCTAAAAAAAACAAAACCCTCTCTCCCCACAGATGTGACCTATTTGCCCATTCATTTTGGGGAGGAGATGAAGACAGGAATTAGCTGTATAAGTATAAAGGTCCAGCTCTTAAGGAGACAGCCCTATAGTGGCTGCTTTACAAAGGGATGGTTAGTTATTTCTTAAGGAGAAAGGATCCAATCAGACTATACAAGACACAGGAAGCCTTTTGTAGGTCCTGCTGGATGTGCAACAATGCAAAGGCTGCTGGGAAATGGTACATTAAGAGCTTTGGGGAAGGAACTCCTCCCTCCTTCTCCAAAATGCTTTTTCATTTGCCAGTGGGTGGCAAACACTGTTGGTTTGTGCTGATTGGGGAAGTTAGCAAGAGGCTGTTCTGGAAGACCAGAGCAAAAATAGACAGGAGTACAACGGCTAGGCTGTGGTTAGCTCGCCTGAATGGCTGTGATTAGTGTAGGAGAGGCAGTGGCTTAGGCACTTGACTGGTTACACCTCTCCTTGAGGAGAGGGAGGAGGACTATTGTGCATTTGCATATGTGAGCCTTTTAAATGCTTGCAGGCTGTAAACTTTACACTGAGTAACTCTGAAGTTGAATTAAAACTGGCTTAGAGGCAAAACTGAACAGCAGACCAGTGAAAAGCTGGCCCTGTGTTAATGTAAAAGGCACTGTCATCTTTGCCCTGTTCTATCATTTTGGCCAAGATGCTTTCTCTCTTTTGCCAGCAAGGTCATTGAAGAAGAAGAAGAAGATATTGGATTTATATCCCGCCCTCCACTCCGAAGAGTCTCAGAGCGGCTCACAATCTCCTTTACCTTACTCCCCCACAACAGACACCCTGTGAGGTGGGTGGGGCTGGAGAGGGCTCTCACAGCAGCTGCCCTTTCAAGGACAACCTCTGCCAGAGCTATGGCTAACCCAAGGTTATTCCAGCAGGTGCAAGTGGAGGAGTGGGGAATCAAACCCGGTTCTCCCAGATAAGAGTCCGCACACTTAACCACTACACCAAACTGGCTCTCTTGGTGACAGGGATCTGTCTGTTGCTGTGCATCTGATGTGAGGCCTCTCTTTTCTACTGGGCATCTTCTGCCTGTATAAAAGCTGGTGCCCAGCATTCTATGCTACCCTCCCAACATGCCAGTGCACCCCAAAATACAAATCTAGAGTAATGCCTTCCTGTGGGAATAGATTACTTAGGTTCTCAGTGTCTACTAGCCACTGAGCAGGATGGAGGTTAAGCCCCCATCCCTAGGCCTTAGGCTGCCTGCATCTGAAGTATACGCTCTGCCCTGGTTCTCAGACTGAAGCAGATCTTTTCCAGAGCATCCATACAATGTTGTTAATGCTGCTTCCATCATGTTCCATGGTTTCCCTTGATGTTTCAAAATCCACTTTGTTCTTATCTTTCTGGAGAGGCTGGAGTCAAAGGGGTTTTCCTCACAGTGTGGATGGGAAGCTGCAGGTTTTCAAACTGCCCCACCAACATCTCACCATTCTTCGCTGTTCCCTTATGCCTGCCTCCTCACTGGTGGGCTTTTAGCCAGCTTCTTACAAAAATAAGTCGTTACTATACCAAGAAACAAAGCAGGTGGCTGCCCACTTGGATCTATAGCAACAAAACTACTGCTTTTGAAAAAAAAAAAAGCCCTCTGGCATCATGGGGGGAGGAATGGCAGGCATGAGAAGATACCAGGCACATGCAGAATCCCTTTGTGTGGCCCTTGCATTACCACTGCAAATACATCTGCACGCACTGTAGCAATGATTGCACAATGGGGATTCATTGTTGTGTGGAAGCAGTCATAGTTAGGATGTAACTACACAATGAACTTTTTCTGAGTTGTCTCTGGGTCCTGCTAACCAAACACAATCTTGAAGTTTCTGCTCAAAACCTAGGTTCTCAGGAACACGAGCTCTTATTCAGATTAGGAATGTGATGGGCAGTGAAAGCAGGCTTAAGCCTTTCCTCAGTGCTGTTTTCCTGACCTGAGCCAGCTCTAGGGAGTGGTTATTTTCCCCACTGGGGAAACATCATGTGTAGAGATAGACTACACTAACAGGATACATGTAATTTTCCCCAACAAGGAGAAAAAGGTAGAGGAGGGAAGAAAAAGGTAGAGGAGGGAAGGTTTAAGACTCCATTCCTCATGTGCCTAATCTAAGCAGGCCCCACATTCTTGATAACCTAAGTTTCAACTGGCAACTCTCAGTGAACATCTGCTTGATGGCACCCTGTGTGGATTCTGGGACCCAGACCCAGAAGCAGTGTCTCACGTAGTTAGGTCTTGAGTCAGACTGTTTGAATATCAAGATCAGTGTTGTCTACTCTGGCTGGAAGGGCTCTCTAGGGCCTAAGGCCTTCACATTACCTACTACCAGGTCCTTTTAATGAGAACTGCTGCAGATTGAGCCCAGGGCCTTCTGCATGCATAGCAGATCCTCTGTCACCAAGCCACAGCCCCTCTCCCTTTAGTTTCTTGGGTTACCTTTTACTGGGTCCCTGTAAGCTGAAGTCTGTGATTCACTCCAGTGGTGAGTGGGTTTTCAGTGTTGTTCCACAGTTTTTAAAATCCCTGGTGCAGAATTTTGGGCACCTTAGTGCAGACTTCTTATTAACAAATTATACTCAGTCCTGATTGAAAATTTCATATGCATGATAATTGTGGGAATGTGCCTCTCAAAAGTGTCACCCCAAACTACTCTAGTTCCTGAAGTTGGAGGACACATGGCCTTCAGATTTTCAGTCTCTTCCTGAGATGCATGAGGTTTAGATACTTACTAAATATGAAGGAAGGTTTTTTAGGATGGAAGAAAAATAAGGGTGTTCATTTCACATTGTAATTATGGTCCTTCAAACCACACTTGACCATCTGCAAAAAAGTGTACAGTTGCTAAGCCAGAGAAGAGGACCAGACTGACAGTCATATCCACCTTGTTTCTTCTTGAACCTCCAAAGGAGGATTCACTTTATGCATGGCCAGTTTGTCTACAAACTTAAGAGATAAAGAAAGTTGGATGCCATCCAGGAGGGTAGCTGTAGAAAGTAGAAGATCAAGCAGGAGAACAGACAGTCCCTCTTTTGGAAGACAGGAGAAGTTTGCAGCCATGGAAAGGGAGGGAGGAGTTCCCAAGAGGAGGGAATGAGATGGAGCATTGAAGAATGCAGGCTGAGTGGTTGCTCTGGTGGGTGGGATAAGCCTTGGGGGATTAGCTGCTGGACTCTCAGCACTCCTGCCTGCCTCCCCATCTGCATTTATTATCATCTCAGACATTTGTGACATTAATTATCTTCTCCAACTTCAAAAGCTTCCCTACTTGTTGAACGACTAAACAGAAGGTCTTTTCTTCCCACTGCCATGGGGCAGTCCCCCCCCCCCCATGCAAAATGCTGACACAAGGGCTTTGTCTTTCCTCTGCCTTTCAAATTGCCCACCACTATATTTTATTTCCACCCGATCAGAGACTCCCCCCACTCCTGTCTAATACGGTCTACTGCGGAGCCTACAGAAAGAGGCGAGCAGCTTCCTGTGCTCTGAGAGTGAAACTGCCTGCAAGATATTATTTGGGTAAAGTGACACACTCCCTGTGTAGGAGGCCTTTGTTACTGGCCAGAGGGGCAAAAAAAGAATGTTGTGTAGTCAGGCTATTCAAGGACCTAAGAAGACACAGGAAATGCCTTACTGTCCCCTATAGGCTCTCTCTGCTGTTGTGACTTCTTGCCTCTACTTGGCTCCTGCAGCTCACATGGTGTGTAGAAAACTTTCTTGAAAGGGCATCAACAGAATCTTCCATGTGTGGCATGGCAGAAGGATGGTTTGAAAACTCAGCCTGTTTTGAAGGTGTAAGAATGTGTCACTGGCAACCAAGATCAAGATAACTCATAGCATAGTAGAACAAAGTTAGAGTCCAGTAGCCCCTTTAAGACCAACAAAGTTTTATTCAGAATGTAAGCTTTTGTGTGCCCCATTTCATTTTCTGACGAAGTGTGCATGTACACGAAAGCTTACATTCTGAATAAAACTTTGTTGGTCTTAAAGGAGCTACTGAACTCCAACTTTGTTTTATTGCTTCAGAACAATACGACCTCCTCTGAGCCTGCCTTGAAGGTAGGTTTGGAGGAGCACTCTGCATGGGCAAGGGGGAGTAAGGGGGCACCTGGCAGCACCCCCAGGGCAGGTTAGCACCCTAGGCAGCCACCTACCCTGCCTACTCCTACCCGCCGGTTGTGCTCCTTGTTCATGTGGGACAAGAAGGTAGCACCTGTTACTACAGTTTGGAAGCTCTGCAACAGTCTCTCTCTCTCTCTCTCTCTCTCTCTCTATATATATATATATATATATATAGACTGTTTTTCTACAAACCTAGAAAGTCTCCCAAGTTTGTAAAAAACTCTGTTTAGCATCAGTGTAGCCCCAGTATAGATTTAGGTATCTACAGATAGATACCACATGTCACTAAAATAGATAATATGTGTTACACTAAAATATATGATGGCTGCTGCCCCCTCTCCCCACTATGATTACCAACTCTGGTTTGGAAAATTCCTGAAGATTTGGAGGCAAAACCAGGGAAGGGTGGAGATTGGGGAGGTGGTTCAGCAGGGATATTATGTCATGGAATCTACCATCCAAACCTTCTCCAGAGGAACTGACCTCTCTAATCTGGAAATCAGTTATAATTCTAAAGAAATCCAAGTCTCCCATGGCGGTTTGCATCCCTGCCACCACTGGTGGATTTTTCAAGATTTCTGTCACCTTTATTATGCTTAAGTGATCCTGACAATCCTTCTTTAGCTACTCTGGCTTAGCATGGTAGGGTTCTTATAAGGAGGGAAAGAGTAATTGAAGGAAATTTAATAAGTCTTGAAGCACCTTAAAGGCCAGCACATTTTTATCTTAACATAAGCTTTTATGAACTAGAGTCCACTTTGTCAGATGCATGAGGTGGATCCTCTTTTGGCAGATATAAATATACATAGTTACGGAACAGGAAAGTTGCAAACAGCAGGATCAAAAGGTCATAAAATGTCAGAAGTAAAAACATTCCTATGTAAAATTAAATGTAATAGAAACATAGTGACCACTTACAATAATAGTAACTGATGATAATGCAGTCTGTCTAGTTTAACTAAGTTGATTCATACCTGCAACGGCTGAGAAGTTCCAGATCTTTGCTCAAGCCTTGGGGAATGCACTCAGATACCTTGATGGATTTTAATTCAGCAGGAAAGTTATTATTTATGTGAGAAAGGTGTTCATGAATGCTTCCAAACAAAATAAACCCCACCTGTTCTTTTTCAGATCAAATGCTTTTGACACCGACAGTTCATAAATACCAAAATGCACACTGACGAGCAGGCTTGTTGAAGGGGTTCAACGAGTTCTGTTGATTAGCAGGAAATTATGAGTCTTTCATTCATTTCTTTGAAGACCCACCTAAAAATGAAACAGTCCCACCTAACAACAATATTGACGGAAAGCAAAGGAACACCAGATGACCACATACATCACGCATTCCTATCACAATAAATGCTGGTGCTTAATAGCTCCTTGTGCACGTGGGACTGAAAGGAGGATAGGAAGGTATCACCTGTTACTACAGTTTGGAAGCCCTGTGGCAGTCAGCAGAGGAAGACCATTGTGAAAAGCGAGTCAAAAGACCAGTGGCCTCCCTCCTTGCCTTCAGAATGATGTGCTGGCAAGTCCAACCACCATCCTTACTGTTCTCCCTCTCCCTCTAGAGAGCCAGTTTGGTGTAGTGGTTAAGTGTGCGGACTCTTATCTGGGAGAACCGGGTTTGATTACCCACTCCTCCACTTGCACCTGCTGGAATGGCCTTGGGTCAGCCATAGCTCTGGCAGAGGTTGTCCTTGAAAGGGCAGCAGCTGTGAGAGCCCTCTCTAGCCCCACCCACCTCTCAGGGTGTCTGTTGTGGGGGAGGAAGGTAAAGGAGATTGTAAGCCGCTCTGAGACTCTTCGGAGTGGAGGGCGGGATATAAATCCAATATCTTCTTCTTCTTCTTTTACATCTGTATGGGTAACTGTCATGCCTGCCCCTGCTGACTCAGAGCAGGTGCCTGCTTCTGACCCCGCCCCTGCTGTGCAGATGCCTTCAGCAACAGAGGACGTAAGTCCTGAAGGAGCCAGCCAGCAGCAGGGGCCACCTGAAACCAATCTGGCCACACCAGGTACTAGCTCATCTCCCCCAGACTCACCAACACCTGGGGCCCGCCTGCGCGAGAGGAGACGCCTGGAATTCAGGAACAGGCGTAGAGAGGCGCGCATGCGGGCTAGAAGAGATCTGAGCCCGGAGTTCTAACGAGCCAATTAGCCAGCAGTATATCTGGGATCCTGGCCTCAGGCCAAACTGTGCTGGCAACAAGCGAACACCCTTGGATGTGTCTGCGTCTCGCACCCCTTGCTTCGGAAAGAACCTGTGCATTCCTGACCCGGCCTGACTCATAGACTGGTATTCTGGACTCTGGCTTTGCTTATCGGACTGGCTTAGGTATCGTTTGATCTCGGCTTTGCTTCCCGGCTTCTGACTCTCGGCTCTGTTTCCCGGCTTCTGACTTTCGGCTCGGCTCCCCGGCTTCTGACTCTCGGCTTCCCTGACCAAGCTTCCGTCTCACCCTCCAGCCTGCCTGTTTACGTTATCAATCAACTGGACTGTTTTACGACCACTCCCTGTGCTTCGCCTGAGCTGTCTGCGAGAGGTCCTGGCTCGTTGCCAGGACGATAGCAGCCGCAGCTTCGTGTCAGAGACTCGGGCCGTGACAGCTTGCCAGCACCCAAAACTCACCAGGCACGCTCATGACGGACCAAGCGGCAGGAGGCATGGACCCCTTGCCGGGGCTCCTAGACCAGGTGCAGCAATTAACCCAAGCGGTGGTTACTCTGCAGCAGCAGACTGCGTCCAATGCCGTGGCCTTGGCTGCCGCCGCTGCTCCCCGCTCTCGCTGCCCGGTGAGCATTCCTGAGAAATTCGCAGGAAACTTGGAAGAGTTCCCTGCCTTCCTCGCCCAGTGTGAACTATACATGGAGATAAGGCAGGGCGACTTCCCTACAGACAAAACAAAAGTCTGTTTTATCCTGAGCCTGCTTAAAGGGCCAGCGGCCAAGTGGGCCACTCCTCTGCTGCTAGAGCCCTCGCCGCTGCTAGCAGACTACACACGGTTCAAGGCACACTTCCAGGCCGCCTATGCCAACCCTGTGCGTGCTGAGACAGCTAATCGCAAGATACGGGCTCTGCACCAAGGCCAGAACTCTGTGTCTCAGTATACCACAGAGTTCCAGCTGCTGGCTCAAGACCTGGCCTGGAATGAAGCTGCCTTGGTGGACCAGTACACTGAAGGCCTCTCCGATGCCGTCCTGGACGAACTGGCACGCACCGACCGCCCAGCCGCCCTCCAGGACCTGATCCTGCTGTGTCTACGCATTGATGGGCGACTGCAAGGTCGGCGCCAGAGGCAGAAGAGGGGCACTACTCCAACAAGGTCCCCCCCGGCGGCTCCCGTTCCAGGTACCCCAGCTTTACCGCCGGCTGTAGAACCCATGCAGCTGGGCGGCGCCCGCCCTCGCCTGACCCCTGAGGAGAAGAACCGACGGCGCACCCACAACCTGTGCCTGTATTGTGGAGGGGACGGGCATTTTGCAAGCTCCTGCCCGGCCAAATCAAAGCGCACCCCGAGCTCCGCTGCCTCGGTAAAAGGCCAGCCCCAGGTCTAGCCGGATCTCCTGGCCTGGGGCACTCCTTGAGGTCCTCTAGCTCCGTCCATCCACCACCCACCCCGTTCCTGGTCCCGATCCGCCTGCAGCTTCCCGACGACCGGTGGATCTTCGTCCATGCCATGTTGGACTCAGGGGCTGCCTGCTGCTACATGGACAGCCACTTTGCCAAGGAGCATGGCGTCCCCGTTCGGGAAAAGGGAACTCCTACACTGGTCGAGGCAGTGGATGGTCGTCTGCTGCGCTCGGGGCCGGTCCGCCACGAAACTCTACCACTCGTTTTGTGGGTCCAACAGCGCCAAGGGAAGCAGACCTTCGATTTGGCCCGCATGCCACGCTTCCCTGTTATCTTGGGCCTGTCCTGGCTGCAAGCCCACAACCCCCATGTGGACTGGGTGCAACGTGAACTGAGCTTTTCGAGTACCCTCGCACCCTGTTCCCCGCTACCACCCGACTCGACTCAGGTGCCGCCTGTCAACCAACCCGGTTCCCCACGCACCACCAGCCTCCTGGGGGCCGCCACCACACTCCCAACTCCCTACCAGGAGTTCGCGGACGTCTTCAATGAGAAGGAAGCAGACCAGCTTCCCCCACATCGGCCCTACGATTGCGCCATCGACCTGGTGCCCGGCGCTCCGCTACCCGCAGGCCGCCTGTACCCCATGGCAGACCCGGAACTGGCTGCCCTCCGGGAGTACTTGGACAAGAACTTGGCCCGAGGGTTCATTAGACCCTCCACCTCGCCCCTGTCTTCACCTGTCCTGTTCGTTAAGAAGAAGACCGGGGACCTGCGACTCTGCAACGACTACCGGGCCCTCAATAAGATTACCATTCGGAACCGCTACCCGCTCCCACTGATCCCTGAGCTCCTCGACCGCGTCAAAGGGGCCACGATCTACACCAAGCTCGACCTTCGCGGGGCCTACAACTTGGTTCGTATCAAAGCCGGGGATGAGTGGAAGACCGCTTTTGGCACCAGGTATGGCCAATACGAACATCTGGTCATGCCCTTTGGGCTCACCAATGCCCCCGCCGTCTTCCAACATTTTATGAATGACGTTTTCCGTGACCTGCTAGACCGGTTCCTGATCATTTATTTAGATGACATTTTGGTCTACTCTGCATCCGAACAGGAGCACATCCACCACGTCCGCCAGGTGCTACAGCGACTCCGAGCCAATCACCTGTATGCCAAGCTGGAGAAATGTGCTTTCCACCTCCAGTCCGTTGAGTTCCTGGGGCACATCATTTCCCCCCAGGGAACCCAGATGGATCCGCGAAAGGTCGACGCCATCCTTCAATGGCAGGCCCCTCGAAGTCGGAAGGACATCCAGCGCCTCCTGGGCTTCGCCAATTATTACAGGCAATTCATCGCGGGCTACGCCGACCTCACCAAGCCCTTGACCAGACTCCTCCGACCGAAGGAGCCCTTTCAGTGGACCCCCGAAGCCGACCGGGCCTTCCGCCAGCTCAAGCAGAGTTTTTCCTCCAGTCCCCTTCTGCGGTACCCTGACCCGAGCTTGCCCTTCATGGTGGAAGCAGACGCCTCCAATGTGGCCCTCGGAGCCGTGCTCTCCCAGCGGGACGAGCCTAGCCAGCCATGGCAGCCCTGCGCCTACTACTCCCGGCAGCTCTCGGCTGCCGAACGCAATTACACCATTTGGGAGAGAGAGCTCCTGGCTATCAAGGTGGCCTTTGAGGTCTGGCGCCACCACCTTGAGGGGGCCAGGCATCCGGTCCAAGTCTTCACCGACCATCGTAACCTGGAACATTTGCAGACCACCCGCCGGCTGAACCAGCGGCAGATCCGGTGGTCCCTGTTCTTCTCACGATTTGACTTTACCATCACCTACGTCCCGCACTCCCAGAACCAGAGAGCCGACGCTCTGTCCCGCCGGCCGGACTATAACACCTCTAGTGCCACCGAAGCCCCCAGGGCTAGTATTCTGCCACCCTCGGTCTTTGCCGCCACTCTGACCGCACCCGCCCTGGTGGCCGAGATACAGGCCAGCCAAGACACCGACCCGTGGGCGCAGAAACACCGGCAGGAACCGCAGCAAGACCCTGCCGGAGAACTATCCACCCGGGATGGGCTGCTCTACCATCGGGAGCAGTTGTACGTCCCTCCCGGGCCTCTCCGATCCCGCATCCTCCGGCTGGCCCACGATGCCCCCCCGGCTGGGCACTTCGGGCAGCACAAGACCGCCCATCTGTTGACCCGGGACTTCTGGTGGCCTCGCGTCCGAGCGGACGTTAGTCGCTACGTGGCTTCTTGCGAGGTCTGCCGCCGAGCCAAGAACGTACCGGCCAAGCCCTCCGGTCTCCTGCAACCCCTGCCGACTCCCGCCGGTCCCTGGGACGTGGTGTCCATGGACTTTATCGTAGACCTGCCACGATCCCAGGGCCACACCTGCATTTTCGTTGTGGTGGACCTGTTCACCAAAATGGCCCACTTCGTCCCCTGTGCCAGAGTACCATCCGGGCCGGAGACTGCCCAGCTGTACCTAAACCACGTCTTCCGCCTGCACGGGTTACCCACGCAGGTCATCTCGGATCGGGGCCCACAATTCACATCCCGCTTTTGGCAGGCCTTCCAGCACGGTTTGGGGACAGAACTACACCTGTCTTCCGCCTACCATCCCCAGACCGACGGGCAGACCGAGCGGACCAACGCCACCTTGGAGCAGTACTTGCGCTGCTATACCAGCTATCAGCAAGACAACTGGGCCACTCTGCTACCCCTGGCAGAGTTCGCGTATAACAACGCGGTCCACAGCTCTACGCGGACCACGCCGTTTGCCGCCAACTATGGACTGCACCCCCGATTCTTCCCTCCGCTCGGCCCCTCCGCCAACGTTCCCGCAGCCACCGACCGACTTGAGGAACTCCACGCGCTCCACGCCCTCCTGCGCACCCAGCTCCAGCGCGCCAAGGACGCTTACAAACTGGCCGCGGACCGACATCGCCAGGACGGAGCCCCCCTCAAGGTCGGAGATTCTGTCTGGCTCTCGACCCGGTACCTCCGGACTCCTGGCCGGTCCTCCAAGCTAACCGATCGGTTCATCGGGCCCTTCCCCATAGAGGCGCAAGTCAACCCCGTGGCATTCCGCCTACGCCTTCCGGCCCACCTCCGGATACACCCCGTATTCCACCGCTCCCTCCTCCAACCAGCGGCAGCGCCGGACCCAAACCGGGACGTTCCACCACCGCCTCCGCCACCGGTGCTGGTGGACGATGAGGAAGAGTTTGAAGTCCACCAGATCCTAGACTCCCGGCTGCACCGAGGTCAACTCCAGTACCTGGTGGACTGGGAAGGCTACCCTCCCGAGGATCGCTCCTGGGAACCGGCTGCCCACCTGCATACCCCTGACCTGCTCCGGCAGTTTCATGAGGCCTACCCAGATAAGCCAGGCGGCTTGGATGAGGGGGGGCCTGAGGGGGGGGATAGTGTCATGCCTGCCCCTGCTGACTCAGAGCAGGTGCCTGCTTCTGACCCCGCCCCTGCTGTGCAGATGCCTTCAGCAACAGAGGACGTAAGTCCTGAAGGAGCCAGCCAGCAGCAGGGGCCACCTGAAACCAATCTGGCCACACCAGGTACTAGCTCATCTCCCCCAGACTCACCAACACCTGGGGCCCGCCTGCGCGAGAGGAGACGCCTGGAATTCAGGAACAGGCGTAGAGAGGCGCGCATGCGGGCTAGAAGAGATCTGAGCCCGGAGTTCTAACGAGCCAATTAGCCAGCAGTATATCTGGGATCCTGGCCTCAGGCCAAACTGTGCTGGCAACAAGCGAACACCCTTGGATGTGTCTGCGTCTCGCACCCCTTGCTTCGGAAAGAACCTGTGCATTCCTGACCCGGCCTGACTCATAGACTGGTATTCTGGACTCTGGCTTTGCTTATCGGACTGGCTTAGGTATCGTTTGATCTCGGCTTTGCTTCCCGGCTTCTGACTCTCGGCTCTGTTTCCCGGCTTCTGACTTTCGGCTCGGCTCCCCGGCTTCTGACTCTCGGCTTCCCTGACCAAGCTTCCGTCTCACCCTCCAGCCTGCCTGTTTACGTTATCAATCAACTGGACTGTTTTACGACCACTCCCTGTGCTTCGCCTGAGCTGTCTGCGAGAGGTCCTGGCTCGTTGCCAGGACGATAGCAGCCGCAGCTTCGTGTCAGAGACTCGGGCCGTGACAGTAACTGTGAGGACAGACAATATCTCTCAGGGGGCCAGTTTTGAACCAAGAGTCACCAGTTGCTGAGGCCAAGTTGTGTTACTGTTCTTGTTAACTTCCTTTGAACCATATCCCCAACCACGCTTCAAAGTTTTATGCACTAATTTCGAATGGTAAGGGATGTGGCACTTTACCATGCATTTCCCCTGCATTTATAATATGTATGAATGTTGTGCAGCGCCCTGCACAACATTTCTCTGGTTTTGATGCACACCTTATTTTACTATATGCTGTAATGTGCCAACATGGACTGATCCAAGAATTACTAGCGAAAAAGAGATCTGCCTACCAAGCACATCTTGCTCAGCCCTCCTGTCCCGGGAAAAAAGCAATCTTTCGCGCTGCATGTAGCAACCTCCAGCGCAAGCTTCGAGACATTCAGAACGAGTGGTGGACCAAGCTTGCAGAGAGAACTCAGATGTGTGCAGACACTGGTGATTTAAGAGGGTTCTACGAAGCCCTGAAGGCAGTATATGGCCCATCATATCAGGCTCAGAGTCCCTTGCGTAGTGCAGACGGCCAAATGCTCCTCACAGACAAGGCATCCATACTGGACCGGTGGTCGGAGTATTTTCAGGATCTCTTCAGTGCCAATCACGTAGTTCAAAATTCAGCAATCCACCTCACCCCACTTCAACCAGTGAAAACAGAGTTGGATGAGATCCCCACCCTAGAAGAGACTGTTAAAGCCATCAAGCAACTGAAAAGTGACAAGGCAGCGGGAGTTGAAAGAATCCCACCAGAGATCTGGAAGCATGGGGGCACAGTACTACATAGCACACTTCACAAAGTACTTGTCACCTGCTGGGAACAAGGCAAACTACCACAGGACTTTTGCGATGCAATCATCATCACTCTACACAAGAACAAAGGGGAAAAGTCAGACTGCTCCAACTACCGGGGGATAACCCTGCTCTCCATCGCAGGCAAAATCCTTGCCAGAATACTCCTGAACAGACTGGTGCCCACCATTGCAGAAGAACTCCTCCCAGAGAGCCAGTGCGGCTTCAGAGCTAACAGGAGCACCACCGACATGGTATTTGTTCTCAGGCAGCTCCAAGAGAAATGCAGGGAACAGAACAAGGGTCTATATGTGACTTTTGTCGACCTTACCAAAGCTTTCGATACCGTTAGCAGGAAAGGCCTGTGGCAAATCTTGGAACATTTAGGATGTGCCCCAAGGTTCCTCAGCATGATCATCCAGCTACATGAAGACCAGCGAGGCCAAGTCAGACACTGCAACGACCTCTCGGAGCCCTTCCCAATAGGCACAGGTGTAAAGCAAGGCAGCATTCTCGCGCCAACTCTCTTTACGATCTTCTTTAGCATGATGCTTCAAAGAGCCGCAGTAGATCTAGATGATGATGGTGGTGTCTACATCCGCTATCGCACCGATGGCAGCCTGTTCAACCTGAGGCGACTAAAGGCTCACTCCAAGACAATGGAAAAACTTATCCGAGATCTACTGTTTGCTGATGATGCTGCACTCATCTCCCACTCGGTATCAGCTCTGCAGCATATGACATCCTGCTTTGCAGAGGCTGTCAAGCTATTCGGCCTAGAAGTCAGTCTGAAGAAGACAGAAGTTTTCCACCAGCCTGCACCCCAGGAAGATTATCACCCTCCCTGCATCACTGTGGGTGAATCAGTTCTGAAGACAGTCCAGCAGTTCAGCTACCTGGGGTGCATCATCTCCTCAGATGCCAAGATCGACAAGGAGATTGACAACAGGCTGGCAAAGGCAAACCATGCATTTGGCCGACTGCACAAAAGAGTGTGGAGCAACAAGCATCTGAAAAAAGGCACAAAGATCAATGTTTACAAAGTGGTTGTGATGACAACCCTCATCTACAGCTCCGAATCGTGGGTTTTATACCATCATCACCTGCGACTCCTTGAGCACTTTCATCAGCGCTGCCTTCGCACCATCCTCAACATCCACTGGAGTGACTTTGTGACCAACACCGAAGTCCTCAAGAGGGCGGAGGTTACAAGCATCGAGGCACTGCTGTTGAAGACGCAGCTGTGCTTGGGCAGGGCATATTTCTAGGATGGAAAACCACCGCCTTCCCAAGATTGCTCTGTATGGCGAGCTTTCCACCGGCCATCGAAATAGAGGGCACCAAAGAAGAGGTACAAGGACTCCTTGAAGAAATCCCTTGGCACCTGTCGCATCAACCATCACCAGTGGTCTGACCTAGCCTCAGATCGCAAAGCATGGAGGCACACCATCCACCAGGCTGTCTCTTCCTTTGAGAACGCACGCATAGCTGGTCTTGAGGACAAAAGGAGATTGAGGAAGAATCGCGCTGCTACAGCACCAACCCCAAATCAGACTTTTTCCTGCAGCCACTGTGGCCGGATCTGCCAGTCCCGCATTGGTCTTGTCAGCCACCAGCGAGCCTGCAGCAGACGTGGACTACTGCACCCTTCTTAAATCTTCCTTCGCGAAGTCAAGCCAAGAGAGGGGACTGCACAGCTTTGCTTGGAAGCAAGAGCAGTGAGGTTGTTGCAAATAGCCAAAGAATCTAACAACCTGGTGCTAATCCTAGAAGTGCTATTTAATTTAGTAGAGCCTACCTCCAACAAGGGGTTCTGAAAATGACAACTCAAGTCAGTTAATGTCTATAAGAGTCCATATGATACATAGCTTCTCCTCATCATCCAGGGAATGCATCCTGCACTCCAAAGCCCAGAAACACACATTTCTTTGAGGGGGGAATGCCAGCTAGAAAGAGTGTAGCAAGTCACATTTTAGGTGCAAATTTTAAAGCATAACCAGACTGTATGGATGGGGGACAGATGGGAGTACTCACGAAGCAACATGTCTCCCTTTCCTGCCTGCCAATGAAAAAGGCCTCAAATTTGGCGTCTGGCATATTGAGAGTTATCCTGGGGTCCCTTTCCTCTGCTGTTAACTTGTTTTGACCTTGGACAGTGGCAGTTCATTCAACTACAAATTGATCTTGTCATTTTTTTCCCCAGCCTGTGCAGAGTTTTCCTCCCTGGGATTAAAGTCATGCCTGGCAAATTGATCGTATGAATTAGCTGACCAAGCAGCAAACTGACAGCATATCCTACAGTGATAAGCTGCGTGTAGGAACCGAACACAACTGGCTTGTGTGAACCAGCCATTGCTCTCAATGTGCTGAATCTGGCCTTCTGACAGTTAATAGGCTACAGTGTGAAATGATCACACTAGCAGAGGCAACTGACAGAACTCCTTTCCTTTCCTGTCTGGCTTTCTGGATACACACATCATTGAAAGAACTCCCTCAGCCACTTCTTACAACAGGCTTTCCCAATTCAGCGTTTGTTTTGGTTTCCTAGAAGGCTCTGTTCTCCTGAGCTAAAATGCTAGGAGGATGCTGAGTTACCCCAACCTGAAATCAGGAATATCCACTATATTTTTTTTAGCAATAGTTTGTTCTGCAGTTTATGCACTGAAATGGGATCACTGTGTATTCTGGAACTCTGAGAGGACTGGAATAATAACAAATGCGTTGGATACTGCTGCCTTGCATCCAGCCATTTCCTAAGCAGCAATTGTGCCATGATATGGACATTTAAAAAGGACATTCTGCAAGCATGAGGCATGAGACGCCTGTCTTGTAAGATGCTTATTACCTATTTCCAGCTGTATCACCACAGGATGTGCTCACACCTTAATCTTTATTGTGTTCCTCAACATGTGTATGCGTGTACTCCCCCCAAAACAAGCACACATAAATACATCAAGGACACTGCTTCTCAAACAGGACCTAGAGAAGGGGAAATTAGCTTTTAAAAGAAAGATATTACACAAGGCCTTGGTTATGTATACCAGGGAGAACTTGGTAGTGGATTTTCCAATGTTGAAAAGTCTTTTGTTATTGAGAATGAGATGAAGTTTTATTGATATTGAGAACCCTGAGCTGGGAGAGATTGCACTTAATTTGTGATGCCAGCACACCCTTCCTCTCTTGTCCTGGGGAATTTCCAGTGTCATGACTGAACCCAGGTACGCCACATTTCAGGTCCCCTTGGCACTTAGACTATATAAAAGGGAGTGCCTAAGTCCAAAATAAGATGGGAACCCCACTAATCAAGGGAGTCTCAGCTGGAGGAGGAGACAGGGATCCTCCCAACACCTGCAGTTCCCAACATACATAAAGCTGAGAATAAGTTTGCACGTTGCAACATTACATAGTAACATTGCTACTAAATTCAGGCTATAAGGGATTTCATGGTTAAATGTTCCCCAATGATGAAATCTCTCTGTGTATGCTGGATGCCAAGGAGAAAGGTTCTAACCTACCTGTACAGGGAATCTTTGAAGCATTCAAATATATAGCCTTCAGCTGACAATGTTACAGGCCAGGAAAAGTTTTACAACTTGATCTTGTGGGATGTATAAACTAAGTGCTTATATTCGATCAAGACACAGGATGAAATATTATGCATGTCAGTGGTAATATACCACTGATTATCTAGTGAGCTGTGTGCATAGGTGTAGTGAGATACTATAAATATCCAAGTTCCAGTTATGCAGCTCATCAGAGCTTGATGATAGAAGAAAGAAAGAAGTCCATAGTTGGATGGGGATTATGGGTTATGTCTTAGGGATCCAAAACAGAAGGGGGGAAAACCAACTTTAAGAAACAACATAGTTGGGTGACCAAAGGTTGGGTGAGAATTTTTTAAAAAAGAAACAAAATATATGTATGCTTTAAAAACATTGGCGCAATTCGCCCTTGGTGGCAAATGTTTTAACTCAAAAATCCTAAAGCTAAATTACCTGATACATTTCAATATTTCTAGGTTAAAAGCCTTGAACCAATAAAACAGGATCAATAATTCAATACATGTGGGTTGATAACCTTGAACCACATTAAAACCAGACCAAATGTGTTTTGGCCTCCAAGGCCTTCCTCGTGGTCAGATTTTTGCATATACATGCACACTATGACATATAACTATGTGTTAGTGACACATGTTGATTATAAGGCATTCCAGATATCCTGTGTGACAAAAGAATTAGGTTGTATTAGGGTTTTCTTAAACTTTTAAGCATGCACATCCAAGGAATGCAGGTTCAATAGCTCTTTCTGACCATGGCTTGTAAGCCAAAATGCCCTCAAAAGAGGTTGGGGAATTGACAGGTGGGCACCTTTGGCTTAAAAAGGATCTAGAATCTATGTATACAGGAGTCCATCTCCAGAAATTATTGCTAAATTTACCAAGGACACTAATTAAGTAAAACAATTATGAATTTATTACAGAAAATATAGAACACACATACAAGACAACAGACTCATATAACATACATACAGACCTAATAAAAATAGAGAGAAATGCATAGAGGTAACATAAGGATGGACAAACAGGGTGATAATTACCAATCGTAGTCTTCCAGGAAGGCTCCAATGGCGACAAACGAGGACGATGGGGAAGTGGACCCTCAACTGGCCAAGAATCGGAGATGTATCTAAGCAGCAGGAATGGAGTACTGCTAGATGCACACCTGTGGGGAGCTGGGTCATAGGTTATAAGGACTACCTTGAGCCCTTAGGGGATGGGAAGTACAGGGGCGGATGACAAGTGGTCAGCTGGTACATGACCTCAGAAAATGGGGAGGCTCCGCAATGACCATAAGGGTTGGACTTATGCAGCAGCCAATAGCCAGTTTATTGGGGGCACCTGATTGGATGCCCATACCTGGCCAATGAGCAGACTTGGCCCTGGTTACCTGATTGGACTTCCAGGTAACAATGGGTCAAAGGGGGAGGCTCCAGGATGACCATTAAGGGAAAGAATGGGAGAAATTATTGGGGTGGAGGTGATTAAGGCTATCACAACTTATCTAAAAGGTGACAATAGATGGCCAAATTGCTACCTAAGGTAACACCTGATCTATACAAAGAAACTTGACTCTGGGTGAAGATGTTCTTCCTCTTCTTCATTCCTCTACTGGCACCATCCTTTGTCTTGAGTTCCGTTGGACAAAGGCTTAGGCAGTCTGACAGGATCCACGCCTAAGATAAGTTTGATTGCCTTATACATAGGTGACATCTGTTGAGTACATGAGCCTCCCGCTTCGCTGTAATGGAGTCTGGCACTGCAGGAAGATAGCTGCTGGTGATGTTAGCCTTCCCATATGGATTCTATGGTCAAGGCTGGAAACCGCTTGCCTGGACAGTTCCTGGCGGCATGACTTCTTCTGCTGCAACGGCCGAGATGGTGATCGCACGGAGCGACTGGAAACCCATCTGTTCTCCTAGTTAGCACTCCTCCAGAGACGGAGTGCTGCTGCAACGTTGTGGCTGTTAGTACTCACGTAAGTACTCACTACATTCTGGTAGACAAAACCCACGTTCTCCTGGCAGAAGTGTGTGAATTGAATCTCCAGGCACCCTGGCAACCAAACGGGTGACTATGATCTGAAATTAGGGGTCTTTTTCTCACAGGCTATCAAAACTCTAAGAGTGGTTGATACATACAGTATATGCGTACTCCAAGAGTTTTGATATCAGCCTTGGTTGGTACATGTATGCACACTCTGGTTTTGATGTGGTTTAAGGTTATCAACCCAGATATATTGGATTTTGGTCCTGTTTCATTGGTTCAAGACTTTTAACCAAGAAATATTGAAATGTATTTAGCCTAATTATTAGGTTATATAGATTCAGGACTTTTGAATTCAAACATTTGCCACTTCAAGGGAAGATTGTGCTAATGTTGTTAAAACATTTAGTGCTCTTTGTAATATATACATATGTTTTCTTTAATTTATTTCTAAAAAAAAATTATCTAAATCTTTGGGCATCCAACTATGCCGTAGGGATCTCAATGGAAAGAGCAACAGCAGTATTTGCCACCATGTGCCATGATGGTCCATGGCTGCCAAAGAATTAAGGTGGTTTTTAAAAACAGCCCTAGGATATTGCCTCTTGTGAGGGAGTATGAAGACTTTCAAGTGGCACATACTTTAGTCTACAAGATTTCTGTGTGAAATTCTAAATTGTAACCTTCTATTAAAATCTTGGGTATTATTTTAGAGCAGGGGTGTCGAATTCATTTGTTATGAGGGCCGGATCTGACATAAATGAGACCTTGTCCGGCCGGACTACGTCAGGCCAGGTCATGTGTGTTCCTGTTTTAGTTTAGGTAGCACAGATATACACTTTATAAAGGACACAAACACAATTAAAGATTTTTTTTAACAAAAAACTTAAAACATGTTTAAAATATAAGCACTCATTGGTCTTAAAAGTGCTTTTTTTATATCACTCCCATGCAATCCAGGGAACTGGGCAAGGGAAGCTCTGGCTCCTTCCTTCCTTCCCCAGGGGACCAGAACAGAAGGGAGCCTCAGCCAGTAGAAGGAAGAAAGGCTTGGCTCAATAGCTTTACTGTGTGATTGAGAGAGCCTGGCAAAGCAAGCTCTGCCTCCCCCCCTTCCTCCCCAAGGGAGGAGTCTCAGCTAATGGAGAAAATAGAGATTTTGCTCTGTAGCTCCTGTACAATTGAGCAAGCTTGTCAAAGCAAGCTGTAATGCAGAAGGAAGCAAGAGAGAGAGAGAGAGAAGGAAGCAGATGACAGCCAGTTGCTTGGGGGCCTGATAGGAGCCCTCTGGGGGCCTGATTCAGCCCTTGGGCCACATGTTTGACACCCCTGTTTTAGAGCATAAATTGATTTAGCACAAGTGGCATAATATCTGCATTCTCAAATTCTGTTAGCTTTCACTTTCAGTAGTAATGTTTTAAAGAACATCAACTTGCGGATTTTTTGCTTGCTGGGAACTCTTGCTGCTGGGAACTCTTCATGACAGTGGCTGAATCCTAAGAATGCTGTCCTTGGAATAAGCTCAATGAAATAAGAACTCAAAGGGACCTGCTTAGGATTGCTCCTGATATGAAACAAGAAGAGGAACTGATTGCCTGCAGTGCACAGCCTGTTGCAGTACTGGCTATTTCACAATGATGGGTTTCTGGTATACACACATAGAAGAAGATATTGGATTTATATCCCGCCCTCCATTCTGAATCTCAGAGTCTCCGAGCGGCTTACAATCTCCTTTACCTTCCTCTCCCACAACAAACACCCTGTGAGGTGGGTGAAGCTGAGAGCACTCTCACAGCAGCTACCCTTTCAAGGACAACCTCTGCGAGAGCTATGGCTGACCCAAGGCCATTCCAGCAGGTGCAAGTGGAGGAGTGGGGAATCAAACCCCATACTTAACCACTACACCAAACTGGCTCTGGCGCCAAACATAGGGAAGGGGCGTTGTCCCTTATATATAAAAACACAAAATATAAAACACACCATTGAAAACATGAATGATATAGGAAAAAGAATACACATTTGGTTCTAACTTAGCATTGAATGCACACATACAATGGCAAGGCTGGATTTGCTGCTCTGGCAATTCACGAAATGGCTAAATGTGCACACGTACTGGATGTTGTCGGTCACTTACACCCATGCTGCTTGCTCTGTTTTAGATGGTACCAGAAGGCTGACTTTTCCCCACGATATTGTGATGCCTCCATGCACTGCCCAGGCATTCCCTGTCTTTCTTATAGTCTGTGCTTGCACATAAAGACTTTGGAACTTGCCTGTCATAGACAGAGCCTTGGGGGGAAATTAAGGCAGAAAAGCCACTTGACATTCTCTCTGGAGCTGTCCAGAAACTCCTCTGGGTCCAGATTAAAGGAAGTGACCCTTACATGGATCAGGAAGCTCTATCCCACTGGAAGCAAATTTCCGTAGATGACTGGGAGTTGGCAGAGTGAGGCAGAGCTCTTGGTTTGACAAACAGACCATTTTGGAGCTCTGAAGGGGATTTGAAAAGTCAAACACAGGAGTCAGACTTTGCTTGTAATGGCAAAAATTACATTGCCCTTCACCTTTTTAGCAAAGGGCTCATTTTAAACAGGCTATAGTCTACAGAGAATTATTTCATATATTAGCTTTGCTTTTAGACATGCTACAGTGATAGGCAGCTGCATGAAGCGTGTAGCCACCTGAGGGATTTGGCTCAGGTTGTTGCGTTTGGGCTCCAATACATTCTGCCAACAGGAAGCCTCTGTAAGAAAAGCCATGGAAATAACTGCACAGACCCAGCGCAGGCAAAAATGGAGGCAACCTTAACTGCTTCAGTATTGGATAGGAGGATGCCTATACTGAAAAGCATAACTTTATTGCAGCCGTAGCTTAGGAGAAAAATGGACAGGTTCGAAGTGATGTTATGCTTTAAAAGAATCATATTAATCTCAGATTTAATTAGAAGAAAATAAAGCTTCTATGCCCCAAGTTGCACTATCAGTTTATTTATATTTATATTTTATATATTGGATTTTAGGCTGCCCTCCTCTGCCAAGGTGGGGCTCAGGGCTGTGTGCAACATTAAAATTAATACAATATAATTATGATACAATTAAAAACCATAAAACCAGCAAGTGCTAAAACATGGTGATAAAAATCCAGGAAAGCCAACAACTAGCAGTAGTAGGGGGCAGAGGGGGATGGAGGATCGGAGTGCCAGAGAACATGGCCATCACTATCCTCAACCAAATGCTCGCCGGAACATCTCTGCATTACAGGCCCTGTGGAACTGCAACAAATCCCACAGACCCTGGATGTTATCCAGTGGAGAGTTAGAGGTTGGAGCCAGGGCAGAAAATGCCCTGGCTCTGGTCAAGGACAGTAAGATATCCTTTGGGCCAGGGATCACCAGTAGATTTTGGTCTTCTGACTAACGTTTTTCTGGTGGTATACCAGGAGAGGTGGTCCCGAAGGTATGTGGGCCTTAAAGGTCAGCACCAGAACCTTGAACTGGATCCAATATGCCATTGAAAGCCTATGTGGCTCAAATAGCACAGGTAGAATGTGTGCTGTACACTGGGTCCCCATAAGGACCCACACTGGTGCATTCTGCACCAGTTGGAGTTTCTGGATCAGCCTCAAGGGTAGGCCTACATAGAGCAAGTTATAGTCATGCAGTTTGGAGGTGACGGTTACATGTAGGGTTGCCAAGTCCAATTCAAGAAATATCTGGGGACTTTGGGGGTGGAGCCAGGAGACATTAGGGGTGGAGCCAAGATCAAGGATGTGATGAGCATAATTGAACTCCGAAGGGAGTTCTGGCCATCACATTTAAAAGGACGGCACACCTTTTCAATGCCTTCCTTCCATAGGAAATAATGAAGGATAGGGGCACCTTCTTTTGGGGCTCATAGAATTGGACCCGCCGGTCCAATCTTTTTGAAACTTGGGGGGTATTTTGGGGAGAGGCACTAGATGCTATACTGAAAATTTGGTGCCTCTGCCCCAAAAACAGCCCCCCCAGAGCCCCAGATACCCACGGATCAATTCTCCATGATTTTCTATGGGAATAAATCTCCATAGGGAATAGCAGAGTTCCCAGCAGACATTTCCCTCCCCTCCCCCCCCCCGCTTTCTGACGACCCTGAAGCGGGGGAAGGGCCTCCAAACCGGGGGATCCCCTGCCCCCACCTGGGGATTGGCAACCCTAATTACATGGATTACCGTGGCTATGTCTCGGCACATAAGGGGCACAGTTGAAAAAAAATGCCAGCCTGGCAACATTCACAATCTGGCCCTCCATTGATAGGGAGACATCCAAGATCATGCCAAGAATCCCAGCTACAAATACAAGTTCATGGGGTGTGAACTGGCACAGACTGACCAAGAGAGAGATCTTATTGAGCCAAGAGGTCTCAAAGTTTTGGAATGGCCAGAACATTCAGATTGGCTTAAAACATGGAGATGGCCTTTGTGATTCATGGAGGATTCCAGGTACGCCAAAACATCCCTGTCCCTAGCTAGTACAAGTACCGCTGCAGTAATAAGGTATAGGCCTTTTCATGAAACACTATAAACCAGAAAATGAATGGGGGTCTTCTTGAGGCCACCTAGAATCCAGATGATCATATGAGAAGAGGCTAACAATGGAAACTAGAAGGGCTAGGGAGTAGGACTGTGAGCATGCTATGTCAGAATTGTGAATGAGCAAAGGGGAAAGAACTGCAGTAATAAGATTCACAAAGAAAACACGGCTTATCCAATTATGGATGGCATCAGGCTTCACTGAGGGCCACTGCTGACAAGGCTAACAAGGCCTGACCATTAGGGTGACCTTACCAAATGCCGATCTCTGACCAGGCGGGCAGCTATTTGTCAGTGGCTAACTCTTCTGGAACTGATTGCATGGACCACTTGCCCCAAACAAAGTACGGACTTCCTAGCAAATTCCATCCTCTTAGCCAACTGTTCTTTCTGTACCAGCCTGGAACATCTTTTGGACCTATTTGTAAATTCAGAGAGTTTATCACTGTGCCATCACTGCTCTGTTTGCTCCCTAGCCTGCACCGATGAGCAGGCAACCTCTAGCTGATGCCATGGCCCTAGGGTTGCAATCGTTTCCTAATGACACCTTGTGAGCCTGTCGATACAGAAATGGAAAAATATGTTTTTAATGAGATGCAACCTCATGCTGGGTCACAGGTCACCTCCTTTGGGGTTGACTCAGCCAGGCTGACTTTCATTATCAAACATGTCAGATGAGTGTCACAGACTTAACCTCCCAAGACAAGGGGTCAGACTTCTAGGCTTGCCATGGGGCTACCTTCCCTTCTGGCCAGTGGCAGAGCCTGCCCCCTTGTCAGTTTGTTTGGCTACCGGAGGAAGAAAGGCTCATTTTCTGCACTGGGCTTTTCCTTCAGCCACATAGATTCATTTGTGTTCTTTATGTGCTGATTTCAAGAACTCAGCTCACCTATTCCTCTGCTTTGACTTTCCAACTCTGCCCTGTGATTAATGCTGGCATACCCTCCACCGTTTATTAGGGAGTTGTTTCTTTCAGAGTCAGACATCCTGAGGATGTGATGGGAGAATGTCTGAATTGTGCTCTGCAGAGTTATGGGCTGAGACAGACATAACAGCCCAATATGCTAATGACAGAGAATCAGAAATAACTGATACGAATCTTACCAGGTCTTTTACTAATAAAAGAGAAAGCAGTGGTCCCTGTTGGCCAATGAAGTGGTTATGTCTTGGATCATGGGGTCCATGTTGAGGAAGACCATGCAGGACAGGGGCTGCCATGAAGTTGGGAGTCAGATGAGATCAAGGAGAAAAATCTGGTAAGATTCAACCCTTAGTGGTCTGCAGTGTAGCTGGGGCACCTTTCTCAGCCACCAGTTGCCTGAGCCCATTTCTGCACCGCAGAATTGCTTGATTGGTTTCTCCCATGCTGCTGCAGGTGCATTGGTGTCATGCAGCTCTCTGAGCTCAGCCTGGGTTCTGAGATATGAGATATTGTTTTTTGGGGCACCTTTGGGGGAGCAACTTAAGCCCAGAAGCCACACAGCTTCAGAATGCTTCCTAGCTCGTGTCAAAGCAATAGCTATTCTGCAAGGCAGATAAAATACATTTCTGGGGAAAACTCATTTGGGCAACAACTGTAGACACTCTTGGAGAAGACCCTTCTGGACAATGTTTTCATTGCACAGTAATTTCCCAGTGGTAACTCAGCTGTTGCACTGCATTTGAGCAATATTTCTGGAAGATAACACTTCTGTGGTATAGGCAAATCATTCCCCCACAGCTGGCACATTGATTGCGGCTGTTTGCACTAAGGGGAATGTAGTTACATGAGTGTAACATAAGAACATAAGAGAAACCATGTTGGATCAGGCCAATGGACCATCCAGTCCAACACTGTTTCACACAGGCCAAAAAACCCAGGTGCCATCAGAAGGTCCATCAGTGGTCCCCCCAAGCACCAAGAATACAAAGCATCACTGCACCAGGCAGAGAGTTCCAACAATACACTGTGGCTAATAGCCACTGATGGACCTCTGCTCCATATGTTTTTCCAATTCCCTCTTGAAGCTGTCTATGCTGGCAGCCATCACCACCTCATGTGGCAGTGCATTCCATGTGTTAATCACCCTTTGGGTGAAGTACTTCCTTTTATCCATTCTAACCCAACCGCTCAGCAATTTCATTGAATGTCCGCCAGTTCTTGTATTGTGAGAAAGGGAGTAAAGTACTTCTTTCTCTACCTTCTCTATCCCATGCATAATCTTGGAAACCTCTATCATATCACCCCTCAGTCAATGTTTCTCCAAGCTAAAAAGCCCCAAGCATTTTAACTTTTCTTCATAGGGAAAGTGTTCCAACTCTTTAATCATTCTAGTTGCCCTTTTCTACACTTTTCCCAATTTGAGATGCGGTGACCAGAATTGTACTCAGTATTCCAAATGAGGCTGCACCATCGATTTATACAGGGGCATTATGATACCTGCTGATTTGTTTTCAGTTCCCTTCCTAATAATTCCAAGCATAGCACTGGCCTTCTTTCAGAACTCTTGGATGTGCCATCCGGACCTGGTGACTTATCAGTTTTTAATTTGTTTATCAGTCGTAGGACCTCCTCTCTTGTCACCTCAATCTGACTTAGGTTAGTGTCATTGGAACCTATTGTTGCAAGTGACATTACTGATGCCAAGATTTTTTTTTTTCAACCCACCCCCCCAGCTCAAACTTTTTTGAACATTTCACAAGTGCTTTTACATATTTTTCATTTAAAAATTCTTTACAGACTATCCAGTTTCCGATTTATGTTGTGCCTGTAAAATTTACTTACCTACTTCTTTATGTTGATCTATGTGCCAATTTATGTATCCGTTACATTGGTAACTTACTTTTTCTCCAGAAAGCTAAGAGTGCAGCTTTTATCCTCACAACAGCCCTGCAGAGGAGGTTAAAGAGCTATCTTGTCCAGACTGCTCAGCAGATTTCATGGCTGATCAGAGATTTTAATTTAAACACCACACTTCTGTGATTACACAGTGCAGGACTGAGCTCTGCTCATTTTAGAAGTGGAACATTTCATGAGATTCAAGACTGTTAAGCCCCTCATTCACCGATCCAAGGGTGACAGTGTATGGTACAAGTGGAGTTATTTATCTTTGTATCTTGCATGAGGTGCTGCAGGAAGTTGGATCAGTTGACATGGAAAAGTCCACTGTCGCTGCTACTGTGAGAGCCACTGCACCATGCAGATCCTCTTCTCCAGTAAAATCCTTCTCTGGCTGTGATGGATTATGGATTCAGGGTTTCATTTCAGCTGGGGCCCACTAGGGCTTAAAATAGTTTTCTATTTGCAGACATCATCCTTTGAAAAAAAATGACATAATAATTAAGAATGCCTCTGAGCATCAGCAGAATTCATATGCCTCACTACTGAATAGCTACACGAAGTCTTGTGCATATTCTCTCCCACTCTTCAGTCTCTGAGATAAGGATGCAAACCACACACAGCTTTTAAGGAGAAGTAGTCCCTTCTTCTGTTCTATGTATGGCTCAAGCTCTGAAGTACAGTGCAGTAAAAATAACATTCTACACAATATACATGTGCTGTCAGTCAATAAAAGAATTGTTCCTTTTGTCCCCCAATAAAATAAACTTTTAAAAACTAATTAATTGATTAAGGCTGCAGTCCTGTGCACACTTTCTTGAGTAGTCCTATTGAAGTCAATGGGGTTTACTTCTGAGTGAATGTGAACAGGATTAGGCTGCGTACTTCTTAAATCATATGTTACCAAGCCCTCGTATACGTGCTTTTCTGAGATACTGAAGGAAGAAATATCTGCTTTTCTGAGATACCAAAGGAAGTGTAAAATAATGGAAAAATTAATAAACAAGGTCTACCACTCAGCATGTCAAGGAAAAAAATTTCATTAATATATTTCACTTTTTCTTCCAATAGTAACACATCAGAAGAACCCAAACAGCCTCCAAAATTCCCCTGTGTGCTTGGAATTAATAGACTCAATGCTGCAAAGTTTTTTTTTTAAATTAGCCCTCATTGATTAATCAGCAAAAAATGGTAGTTGTTTAAACCAGTTAAAGCTTGCAGCTCTAAGAAAAGAATTTTCTAAAAACTCTTTTAATCTGCTTAACACATGGCTTGTGAATTGTTATAGATTTTACCACCAAACACCCTCCCCCCAGCATTTGAAGCTGGCCTCTTCATATTCTCTCCCACTCTTCGGTCTCTGGGATTAAAACCCAATAGCATTTTGTTCTAGTTAATAATGTTTCCATTGATGCATGAGTCCCAGCTAGACTCTCCTTCTTCTGAAAGATGCTACTGTTTGGTCTGTGTGGTGTCAAATGGGTTTTCTGCAGTGTGCGGTGTGGTTGCTTGTGAAAGTCACAGTAAGATACAGCAGCAAGTAGTGATGCTATAGCAGGTGGCATGTTGCCATGGCTGGAGGCGGTTTGGATGTCACAGCAATTGTGGTGGCTGCTGAGGGGCGTGGTGGATTGTGGGGCTTGTGATGTGGTGTTGGCACACAGGCTGGGCTGCTGCAGAGGGCTGGGGATTGCTTCTGCGGTTGGCTGCTACTGCTGCTGCCGTCCTGTCTGGCAGCAGTGGAATATTGAAGACTCCTTCCCTCACTGCCAATGGGAACAAGCTACTCATTCCATTTTCGGAGTGTCAGTGTCCTGAGAGGATCGATGGGAACACTGTGTTACAAGTGGAGCGGAAGGGGCCGGCTGTCACCCATTGTAAATCTCTGCTCTGCTTGCACAGATCATTTGCTAAAAGGAATGGCACTCAGCGTGCAGCATGGAGAATCAATGCAGGCAAACAAGACATCAGCATGCCTAGGTGTTGGTTGGATTTCTTTCCAAGGTTCCTTTTGAATTGGCTCATGCCCATTTCAGATTTCAGGGGATGCTGTTGCCCTGCTGCATGCTCTTCATGAGCAGGGACAGGCCCTTGCTACAGGGGACAGCATAGCAGATCTCCTTTGGACTCATGAGATTATGTGGCAGATTTTGAACTGGGAAAGTCTGTATTCAAACATCCACTGAATCAAAGATTCAATGGGTAATTATATTGTTCTGGAAAGTTCAAGTAATCGTTTAAATCATTTGGAAGGCAGAACTCTGGACACTTACAATATCTTGATAACAGTCTGCTTATTTACAAATGTGCAAGAGTGTACCAAGCATCACTGAGGTATTACAGCAAGCACTTAGACAGGCAATGCCAAACCAGAGTGAAGTGAGAATCTTTGGAATCCCTCTACCTACTATTCCTCTCCATGGGTGTGGTGTGATGGTTTGAGCTGGTGGAGCACCTAGTGCTTTTTGTTGTTGTTGTTGTTGTAAAAACAAAAAGGTGTCAATGCTTATATATAAGGCTACACTGATTTCTACCAACTTCCTTCTCCCTCTGCATATCCTGAGAGTCTGTTCTCTCTTTCTCTGGCTGAATGGGGCAGGTCACTGCACGAAAAGCAGGGAGAATGCTGAAAAAGATGTTAGTACTCAATACTAGTGGGTACCATCACGTACACAGCCCTGGGGGTATCTGAAAGTTTGCTGCTGCTGGATGGTGGCTCAAAAGCAAACCAGTACAAAAAATGGGACAACGTAAGAGGAATTGCTAGTGTCCATGTCTAGTGACCTAGCTTCCTCTAATGAGAGATGTCTTTGAGGTCTGGGGCAGGCTTCAGAGAGTCAGTGTGGTGTAGTGGTTAAGTGCACAGACTCTTATCTGGGAGAACCAGGTTCGATTCCCCACTCCTTCACATGCACCTGCTGATGTGACCTTGAGTCAGTCACAGGTTTTCATAGGGCTGTTCCTCTCAAGAGCAGTTTCTGTTAGAGCTCTCTCAGCTCCATCTATTTCATAGAGTCACAGGGTGTCTGCTGTGGGGCGTGGAAGGGAAAGGAGATTGTAAGCCACTCTGAGACTCCTTTGGGTAGTGAAGGGCAAGGTATAAATCCAATCTCCTCCTCCTCCTCCTCTCATGCAGAACGTGAGGAAAAGAATAGATACAGAAGTACTAGAGGACCCCCACCATGCTGTTTCCAGTTTCACTTGGAAAATCTCTCCATCTCTGTCTGATCTGCCCATCCACAGATCTTCTCCAAGAAAGAAAGAAAGAAAGAAAGAAAGAAAGAAAGAAAGAAAGAAAGAAAGAAAGAAAGAAAGAAAGAAAGAAAGAAAGAGAGAAAGAGAGAGAGAGAGAGAGAAAGAGAGAAAGAGAGAAAGAAAGAGAGAAAGAGAGAAAGAAAGAGAGAAAGAAAGAAAGAAAGAAAGAAAGAAAGAAAGAAAGAAAGAAAGAAAGAAAGAAAGAAAGAAAGAAAGAAAGAAAGAAAGAAAGAAAGAAAGGTGACACACCATAGTAGATGGGAACCAGTCCTCACTAGTAATAAACACTGCAGACTCCATAGGACAAGGGCAATGCCCTGCATTGTTGATCCTATCCCAGTGTCCTTCCTCAATGAATTCTTAGCTACTTAGATAGGAAAAACTGATTCCAGATGAGTGTGAAACAAAGTACATTATATTTTGCTCAAATATTTGTTAAATTGCCTATTAGTCCCATTGTCTCCCATTGGTGGACAGACCATGACAAGCCTAGAGAAAGATAGCTTTTTCTCCATTTTCCACCATATGATTCACACTAAAGTCCAGAGATCCACCTGCATAGATGGGAATATGCTGGTATGTCTGCACAAGTTTTGCTCCTGTTGGGGCTAGGGCGTGCTGACTCTGTGTATCTCCTCACAAACCACCTGGCTGCTATACTGATCCTTGTGCTGATCCCCAATTGTATACTAGCACCGGTGGGAAACAGTCAGAGTAAGAAGGGAAACTGTTGGAATACTTAGCAAAGTAACAAAGGCAAGCCAGATCTGTGTATCGGTTTAAGAAAAAAAAACTTTACTATATAAAAGGAGAAAAAAGGTTACATTTGGAAGTAAAATAACAAACATCATTTCGAAGTGCCATGTTGATTGTTTGGATGATAAACCTTGTGTGTGTGTGTGTGTGTGTGTGTGTGTGTGTGTGTGAGAGAGAGAGAGAGAGAGAGAGAGAGAACAAAGGGAATAAAGTTTTCCAACAGTCACTCACTTCCTGTGAATGTGCCTAAATGCACACAGCACCCCAATAAAACTTGATCAGCCAATAGACGTTGTACAGCTTTCTTCATTAGGAATATTGTCGCCTTCTTTCTGGCGAGAACTATGCTTGTAAGATGTCTAATTGGTCCCCAAACTAAACAACTAACATTAACATGCATACATAAACAAGTTAACTCTTTCATGACTGAAGGGTGAACCTGCAAACTCCAACAGAAACATTGTACAAAGCTCCCATACGATATGGTACCTCTCTTGTTGGGGCTGTGGGAAGTCTTCTCTTCCTGCATTTCTGCTTTAGCACTGAAGCATCATATTGGCAATAAACAAAACTCCTGCTCAATCAAGTTGCTTAATCACCTTCTTCACTATACTGAAGACAAAAAAAGAGATCATGATCTGGAAGGACTGTGCTTACCAAGTCCTTTGTAAAATGAAGTGGCCTGCTTCCAATGACAGAATGCCAGAACAGACAGATGTCAGGATTCTCTTTTCACATGACGTTCTTGCCTATGCCTGCAATGTTGAGAAGCTGGCTGTATCAATACATATGACAACAGTGTAGCGGCATCTGCCACCCTGATTTCTACATGGATGTTCCAAAACCTGTTGGCCTTTGCCAATCTTGCATCTTCAGGTTGTGGAGCACTCTAGCATGATCCCTATGCTGGGCTGTTAGCTGCTGAGTGTAGGATGACTGTGATATCTTATTAATGGGTGAAACTGATGGAGAAAGGGTGCTGAGAATCCTTCCCCCTTATTAAGATGGTTGAACTTGTTACCAATATGCTTAAGAACAGCCTAGTCCCTCTTGCAACTTGAAATGTTCATGGCCTTAGCAATGTCCAATGTCAGAGTTTTCTGCATGCTAATTATCTTTACATGAGAAATAAAACCCTTTTCTTTGTTTAGAATGTGCCACTTCTGGTTCCAACAATACTCCTTGGCCGCAAAACAGGGGAAGCAGTTGCTGCTGATCTGCCTTCTGGATACCATTCATTATTTTACAGACCTTTAGTCTTGCCACTTTTAATTGTCTCATCTTTAAAGTAAACAATCCAGATCTTTCAAACCTCTCTCTTCTCAGAAGAGCTTCTCCCAGTCCTTAATCATATTTTGCAGCTCTCCTTTGAACACTCTCCAATTTGACAATATTCTTTCTGAGAAGAGCCGTCTAAGTACACATAGTATTTCAGACAAGGGAGAGCTCTCTGTTTGGATAATAGCATATAAAACACTTCCATCTGACAGTATGAAGTCCTATTGCATATCACAGACTTCTAATGTTAGCTTATGCCCTGTCACACATTCATCCCTCAAATTTAAGACAGTTAGGACTGGTCCTGAAGTCTGTCGCAAGGGGACAACTGCATCCAGTCCCTCAGATGAATTGTACTTAATGCAAGAAAAGTAAGTTTTGGCATTATCCTTCTGTATAACCACAAAAGGATAAAAGATGTTGACACAAAAAGGGAAACATCCAGACTTGCAAACATATTTCACTCTCAAATATTTATGAAGATAGTAAATTAAGTCAGATATGTTTATTCATGCTTTCAGGAAATCTAGGCATAATTGACTAGTTAGAAGAGCAACTACTAGCATTTATATAGCGCTTTAGACTGTTCAAAGCACTTATGATATATTATTTTACTTACTGCATTTATCTATCACCTTTCTTCCACTGTGGAAGTCGACAGCATACAAAGATCCTCCATGAAGTTTCCCATCCAGGCATCAAGCAGACTCATACCTGCTGAGCTTCAGCAAGATGGCTGTAATCAGGGACAGATCTAGGAGGAGCAGAGGAGGCACTAGCCCTGGGTGCTGCTGGGCTCCTCCCGAATTGGGTGCCCTTCCTGGGGGGGGGGGGAGACTGGAGTGGGGAGAAAGAAAGATCTGCAGATTTTGCCACCTCTCTGCAAGACAGCAAAGGCAGCCCCTCCCCTCCCCCGGCTTCCCTCCCTATATAAACACCCCATTGGGGTGTTTAAATGGGGAGGGGAGGCAGCAAAGGCAAGCCCCATGGCTTCCCTCCCCACTGGGGGTATTTAAATGGGGATGAGGCAGATTACCTGCCTCCCATTTTTTGAGTGGAGGCACTAGATCCGGTCCTGGCTGTAATTGTGTGCTTTTAGACCACACCCTAAGGCATTATCAGTAATCTTTAAAATTAAAATAACCTTGTAAATAATACAGTCAGAAGAGCCCCATTAGATCAGACCAGAGCTGCCCTGGAGAGCCAACAAACAAAGCATAAATGCCATGGCCTTCTCCTGTGTTTGCTTCCTAGCTTTGGTATTCAGAGGTCTCTGAATATGGAGGCTCCCTTCAGGCATCATGGCTAGTAACTACTGATGGACTTTTCCTCCAAAATCTGCTAATCCTCTTTATTAAAGTAATCTATGCTCATGGCTGTGGAGTAAATAAGTAGTATTGACTTATTTATGGATGTATATCCCACTTTTTCAGCCAAGATAATCTCAAGAAGCAAAGGGGTGAAAAGTGAGAGTCACTTACCTATGGTGGTTCTAGTAAAACAAAGCTGAGATGTCTGTCTCATCATTCACCCTAGACCATCTTCATATAATTATTAGAAATATGTGCCTGTATAGAACTGTATTAAGAGTCACAAAGCTTATTTTTAGCTCATTTGGGATATTATTTATTTTGACCCCTTTAATTGTGAGGAAGTTTAAATATTTTATTTTAATGCAAAAGTGGTTGTCTTTATGTAAAAACAAAACTTTGTATATGCTAAAATACATGGGAAATTTTCCACAAATAAATAAAGGAAGAAAATATATATGGTATCTGAAAAGACCCAGAGAACAGAACTTTTCTTCCTTTTGGTTCATTAGTAAACTGCTCCCAAGGAGCGGGGTGGGGGGGACAGGCCATATATGAGTGACCATGAAATAATTTTAGAAAGTATTAAGACACATAGTGCAATAATGATTATCAGGCCTCGAATTCAGTGGGAACTTTCTGAGAGTTCCACCTCCTCCTTCTGAGAGTTCCACCTCCTCGTCCATTGAATAGTAGGTGCAGCTGCAGAACAATCCCTGGATGACCTCCACCACCTATTTTTCTACAAAGCGACCCCTGATGATTATACAATTCTTCGGTGAATCACTCCACTTTAAGCTTATTGCTTTCAGTAGGTTAGACTGGAATAATTCAGCAACAGATTTAAGCATAAAACACCCAGTTTGTATGGTGTCTGCCCTGACACAGGGAATACTCTGAGTTTTCTCATGTAATTGCATCCCAATCCATTTCTTAAAAACACTTACGTAAAAAATGAGCTTTCACCATGTGGTTACTCAAGCCACCAGAATGTCTTGTAACTCCAGTATTACCTGACTATTCAATGGTTCCTACGTCCATTGCAGTGCTCAAATAAATGTGAATGGAAAAACTCTAAAGACTTATTTAAGAAAATCAGAATTTCCATGGCCCTTTATGTGTAAAAAGAACAAAATATTCCGCAAACGAGCAAAACAGCATAAAAAGTAGATAATTCCTTAGGCAAATGGCTTTTCACACTGCCACAAGGTGCAATGCCAGTCCTCTGCTTTGAGTCCTATATTTTAATGCCGCTTGAAAAGGGGTGGGAACAAGGGTGGATTTTGCTGGCTACTGTAGTCTTCGAAGAAAGAAGCCCAACAGTAAAGAGCTTTTTGAATCTAATGGATACCTCAATTAGTATTCAATGCAGGCCTTAAAAGATATACAGATGACCATGTTAAATTGACTGCACTTTAGATACACAACCGATATATTTAATTAGTTTTATTTTACAAAGTTGATATTCTGCCTTCCTGCCCTCGTAAGAGCCATTTTGATCACAGTATTGGTAGTATTCTTGGTATTTTAAGGGAGTGATTTGGGTGCGGGGTGGCGAGGGTGGAGTTACGCAGACTTATTCCACAGAATTCTCTATTATCTTGTCCTGGGCTTCCAAAGAGAGAATTATTCTCTGTATATGTGACTAAGGCAGGCTACACTGGGTAAACAGTAGGAGAGGAAAGACAGTGTTAAGATATGTGAGGGGTGATAAACTATGACTTCTAGTAGTCCATTGTACTAGCGAACTGGATAGTGGAGGGAACTCATTGAGATGGGTCCCAGAGGCTTCCAGGACAATCTAAGGAACTAGGGTGACAGGATTGCTCAGGCTCCCCCACCCCAGCAAATGTAAAGCTGCCTTAGGCTTCCACACTGTTTTCCCATCAGTACAGGTGCATTAGTAAGCTGCCTGGATAGAAAGGTGTGCATTTTAAAAGATCCAGTCCACAATTTTCCTTCGATTGGCTCTTTGTGACAACTATTTTCCCCCTGCATATTAAGCAATAGCCCTGATCTCAGTGTAGCCCAATCTCTGTCAGATCAAGGAAGCTAAACAAGGTCAGGCAGGGCTGCTACACAGAGGCAGGCAATGACAATCCACCTCTGTTCACCTCTTGCTTGAAAAACCTATAGGGTTCCCAGAAGTCAGTTGTGACTTGATGGCACTTACACATACGCACACATAATGCAATTACCTTATACCAATCTATTGCCACAATCAACTAGTTCCTCTGACTTCCTAGCTCTCATGTGAAAGCTGGGAATGTAAAACGACCAGTAGATCGTAGCAATAGACTGTTATGTTATAGCATTATATTACATTACTGATTGTTCTGAAAAACCCATGGTGTGGTGGGGGAAAACACAGGGGAAATGGTGGCTGATGGAAGACAGTGCACACAAAACTACCTTTGCAGTGGAGATGACTGGAAAATGGGGAATCCTTGCCGGGTGGATTCAGCCTTATGGTGAATGGATCACTGGCACCTATAGCTTGTTATGGTCTACTTTGGGTATCAGGTAGAGGAAGATTAGAATGGGCCTGTGGAGTTCCTGAAAACTAACTTTTAAGGCCAAAGAATGCCATCTACAGTGTCTGAGACCTTAGATCCCTGGAGGTTTCCATTAGAATGGCCTATTCTTTTCCATTCCACATTGAACCATCCTGGTAGACTTAATGCCATTTGGACAAAGGACAATCCGGTTTAGACCAGACCACCTATTTGTAATGGAAGATCAGAGCTATTAGCAGATGCTTGATGGAAGTGGGATTATATTTTCTATGGCTCTGATTGGTAACAGTAGCCTCTGATATCAGAGAAGATGATTGGCATGAGATTGTAGAAATCAGCTTGTTGCTTTTAGAAAGAAGGCTGGTTTAAATCCAATCCATTATCTGAAATATCTGGACATTTGGGATTTTCACTTGTCTTCAGTTTTCAGTGGAAACTGGGTCCATAGGAGATTGGGTAGGAGTTAATGACCCCTTCAACCTCTTTTTACTGTAAAGAACTCTGCATATGCTCTGAGGAACCTGCTACAGTTTAGCTAATAAATGTGTGTTTAAATACTTTTTTTGGACTTTGTAAGTGCAATTTATTTCTCCGGGATATTTTTCTTAATCTCTTCTCCATGTGCTAGACTGCACGGGTACTACCAGGTTGGTTAAAAGGCGTTTTCTAGGTTATTATTCTAGTCCTGCGCTGGAAGGTTGTCTTCTCAGGGGGTCAGTCTAGATGCTCTCAGGAGTTCCTGCGTGGTGGTGGTGGGTAATCAAGGTGTTTTCCAAGGAACCCTTGGTTTAAGGGAGTTTCCCAGCGAAGAAATACACCACTTTCCCCTTCTTACTGTAATAAGAACTACTTTTGAAATCTTTTATCCATTATCTTTCCAGAGAAATGTTAGTCTGTTGCAGCAATAGTAAACTGCAACCTCATGGCACCTTAAAAACCTACACCTTTCACCTCACTAGCTATCAACTGTGGAGCTCTTGAATTTCAGATTATGCTACAACTCCCCCAAAGTAGTTCCATAGAATTCACCTGGCCTGATTCCAAAACGGAGACTCTTACTCTGCCTGGGTCTCCATCAGAGATAAAAGGTTATTCTGTGCAACCAATGGATAGCTTGAGATGTGGCTATTTTGTGCAACCAGTGGCCATCCAAAACCAAAGATATAGGGAAGCCTACTACCAAGCACCTGTTGCCTGTCTGAGAGCAACTGGAATTAGGCTGTATAGACCACCTCCCAATACCTCCAAGGCTTCTAACAAAGTAGAACAGAGCTGAATATATGTACAAGCTATAGCTTAGACACACACACAAAGCTCCCTTATATTGCACCAGACCATTGGTCCATTTGGTAGCATTGTCTACTTAGACCAGAAGTGGCTTTCCAAGGTCTTATGCAGAGGGGTACTTCACATGATCTACAACTAGATGCCAGGGATTGGAGGTGGGGCCTTCTGCAGGCCAAGCCTGTGTTCTGCCACTGAACCACAGCCCCTCCTCATGGGAACTTGGGGCCTCGAATTACAGTGAGCCTCCGAAATCGACAACACAATTAATAAAGTGCCGTTTTTGGTAGTGCTCGGATGGGGAGGGGGGGGGGCTTAAACTGGACATAGTTTAGAGTCTCAGCATCTCTCAGCCCTGCTTTGCAGCACACCTGTTATTCTGTCCCCAAACACGGCTGCCTTTCTTGCCTCTCATTCTCAGTTCTCTGCAGCCTCCTCAGGCCGGGGCTGGGAGGGAGGAGGCTCCAGCTAAGAGAAAGAATGAGGAGGGGGCCGGTAGAAAAAGGGTGCGCAGAGAGCGGGCTGCTGAAGTGTCCTTCGGCCTCCCGAGCTCTTCATACAAAGCGTCTCGTTAACCGGCTTTCCTACTGGCTGCGAGTTCTCAAATATTTACCCATTCAGAGGACATGCCACGCCCTGCCTGCTTGGAAGTCACTCTGCAACCGCGGAAGGGGGAAGGGAGGGGGGAAATCGAAGCCTGTATAAATATAGCTCCAGTCCGTCGACCTGGAAGAGCATCTGAATTCCCGAGGAGCTGATTCAGCCGCCAGGAATCCACGACGGCGAGCCTGCTGGGAGGATTCCCTTGGCTGCCAAGAGCGCTGACGGACACTCTCGCCCTGAACCTGCCTGCGGTTATGTTGGCACTGGGACTGGGACAGGAAGTGCGCATTGTAAACGGGAGGCCCTTTCAAGTTCTGACAAATGCCGCAAACAAACGGCGCTCTGTACACACACGTGCGCCGGCGAGAGGCCAGGCCAGCCAGCCCTCGCCTGCCCGGGTTCCTTCCCAGCCCCAGTTGCGACGAGGCGGCTAAGAGGCAGGCGGGAGCATCCGCCGCCGATCTAGGCGTGTGAAGGCGCCCCAGGACTATTCCATAACCCCCCCTCCCCCCAGATAGGCTGCACCGGAGCTCAGCAGACTTGCTGGGCGGCGCGGGGTGTCAAGAGGGCTGCCGCCGTGCTTTTACCACCACTCGGCCAAGCGCGAGAACAAGTTGGGCTGGCCAAGGCAGAGGCGAGAGCAGCAGATTGCGCTCCAGGGTTTGTTGTCTCGCCTCCCTCCCAGACTTGGCCGCCGCAAACAAACAGGGCTGGGAACTCCTCCGCGTCCATCCAGGCACGCAGAGCGCCGCCACCTTTGCCTCTTTGTGTAGTCAGGGCTTCTTTCATTGGTTGGCGCGCTGTGGAATCGGCAGATGTTCTAGAAGTTCCCTTTGCCTTCTTACCACCTTACAGATGGGCACCAGTGAGCCAAAGGAATTTCCTTAGGAGAGCCAGTTTGGTGTACTGGTTAAGTGTGCGGACTCTTATCTGGGAGAACCGGGTTTGATTCTCCACTCCTCCACTTGCACCTGCTAGCATGGCCTTGGGTCAGCCATAGCTCTGGCAGAGGTTGTCCTTGAAAGGGCAGCTGCTGGGAGAGCCCTCTCCAGCCCCACCCACCTCACAGGGTGTTTGTTGTGGGGGAGGAAGGTAAAGGAGATTGTGAGCTGCTCTGAGACTCTTCGGAGTGGAGGGCGGGATATAAATCCAATATCTTCTTCTTCTTACAGGGGGATTTGAACTCAGCCTGCCCGCAGTCCGGTTCACTTTCCTCTAGATTACAGTCACTGTCATGATTATAGCTGCCAATTTCCTATAGCATCATCCTGCCTATGAATCACACCACGACTTGTTTGTAAGACAGGCCTCATTTAAAACGTTTATACCCTCATGTACAGCAATCACTGGCAATAGTTAATAGCCACCTGTGACGTATTGAAGTGTTTTGAAGAAGAAAGATGTTCATTTCCAGTGTCATACAGTGGTTTGACTGGTGGACTAGGATATGGGAGAGTCAGGTTCAAATCCCCACTCTGCCATGGCAGCTTGCTGGGTGACCTTGGGCCATGTGCCCACTCTCAGCATAACTTGCCTCACAGTGTTGTGAGAGAACAATGCAAGTAGTTTTGGGCCCCAATTGGAGAGAGAGCAAGGAGAGGTATAAATGAAGGCAGTAAATCCTGCTGGTGTTGAACAGGAAACCACCAGGCAAGGGCAGGTTGGTCATTAAGGCCAATGGAAAAGTCCTGGTGGGCCAATGGATGGGATTGTGGTGGTCCATCCAGCTGGGGCCACAAGGAAGGATTCACCCAGCCAAGCCACACATAGAACAGAGGGGCTGGGCCAGGGCCATTTTGGTGTAGTGGTTAAGTGTGCGGACTCTTATCTGGGAGAACCGGGTTTGATTCCCCACTCCTCCACTTGCAGCTGCTGGAATGGCCTTGGGTCAGCCAGAGCTCTGGCAGAGGTTGTCTTTGAAAGGGCAGCTGCTGTGAGAGTCCTCTCAGCCCCACCCATCTCAAAGGGTGTCTGTTGTGGAGAGGGAGATAAAGGAGATTGTGAGCCGCTCTGAGACTCTTGAGTGGAGGGCGGAATATAAATCCAATATCTTCTTCTTCTTCTCCTTCCCAGTTCACCCCTGCCACTAGGGCTTAATTAAAAACATAAGAGAAGCCATGTTGGATCAGGCCAATGGCCCATCCAGTCCAACACTCTGTATCACACAGTGGCCAAAAATTATATATATACACACACACTGTGGCTAGTAGCCACTGATGGACCTCTGCTCCATATGTTTGTCCAATCCCCTCTTGATGCTGGCTATGCTTGTAGCTACCACCTCCTGTGGCAGTGAATTCCACATGTTAATCACCCTTTGGGTGAAGAAGTACCTCCTTTCATCCGTTCTAACCCAACTGCTCAGCAATTTCATTGAATGCCCACGAGTTCTTGTATTGTGAGAAAGGGAGAAAAGTACCGGTACTTCTTTCTCTACCTTCTCCACGCTTTACCTTTACCTCTGAACTTATACCTGTCCATGGTATTGACAGATGCAACTAGAAGTAACCATATCACCTATAGCAGCAGAAAATTGGTTTGTAAATGTTAACTCATTCATCACAAAAGACAAGTGCTACTAATACTGTGTTGGTTGGGTTGCATCCAAATGTGCATTGTAGCAATAGTCGATGTAGTTGTTGCATTCATGTTAAAGGCTGATGGGCAGCTTTAGTCCTGAACAGCATGATTGCAAATCTGTCACTAAGCAGCACTCCATGTTTTTGCAGCAAAGAAAATAAATGTCTAAGCATTTCAAGGATAGATTTAGCACCACTAAGCACACTTTGATGTAATGGTTACCATTTAAAGAAATGTTCATTTAATCTCATGTTAAAGCCTGTCTACCTAATAGAGCTTGCCAGGGGTCATTTTGTAGAAAAATAGGTGGTGGAGCATAACTCATTAGCATATGCCCCCCAGTCAAAAGCAACCCAATGCAAGAAAGGAGAGCCCTGGGCAAGGAAGGCCTGATTGGGCTGGCTAGAGATCCAGCCAGCCCAAGCAGGCCTCACTTGCCTGGGGCTCTCCTTGACCACCTCTCCCCGGTCAAAAGATCAGCAAGCCACCAGCCACCCAAAATCACATAAGAAGTGGAGAAAGGGTGACGTGGGCTTCTCCAGGGGTTAATGAGGGCTGCTGGGGGCATAGCAAAGCTCCTGGTGGCTGGCTGGCTGCCCGCTCTCCTAATCCAGGGGTTGTTATGCTGCTGCACTGCACCTACTATTCAATGGACAAGGTAGGTGGGGAGGAAGAGCGGGAACCCTCGGAAAGATTCAGGAACTGTGCTCCTGTGAGCTCCTGCTGAATCTGAGGCCTGGAGCTTTCTATGATGCTCCATAGTTTTGATATCTCAGCAGGCTGCAATTCAGAAGTGTTCATCTTTTGCAGAGATGAGGGCCCAACCCTTAACTTCCACTTCCAACATAGGATTTTTCAGTGTTTTACTCTTTCTCCATCTTTGTTTTTCCCTCTCTATCTCCCTTTATCCTCTTGCAGTACCTTAACAACAGAAGAAATAAAGCATCCAGGGGATAGTGGAGGCAACACCATACTCCCCTTCTTCTGAGCCCCCACAAGGTCAGGCTCAACAGCCATCAGACCTAGCGGGGTGACCTATGCACAAGAGCCAGTTTGGTGTATTGGTTATCTGGGAGAACCAGGTTTGATTCCCCACTCCTCCACATGCAGCTGTGGATGACCTTGGGTCAGTAACAGTTCTCTCAGAGCTCTCTCAGCCCCATCTACCTCACAGAGTGTCTGATGTGGGGAGAGGAGAGGAAGGAGACTGTAAGTCGTTCTAAGACTCTGAATGAAGGGCGGGATATAAATCCAATAATCTCCTCCTCCTCCTGCCACATACCAGCTAACTGATTAATGGCAGCTGGCCCTTTAAGAGTTAGGCACCCACTGACGGCTGGTCCTTTGATAGCCAGCTATGTCTAATAATTAGCTGTTGGGAAGCTCCATCCTGAGGGTGGGGAAAGAAGGTAATTAGGCAGCAGAAATTGCTCAGGAGGCCCTCTTGGGCTGCGGTCACTCTCACCATTAAATCCATCCCAAACACATCGCTATTATACTCCGCAGCTTTTTTACAATGAATTTCCTGATCAAACATCCCTCCATCCTTCCATTCTAAGCTGCGTCGGTCCCATCGTTGGTTGATCAGAGGTCTCAACCGGACCTCATTTTATGAGATGGCATTCTGCACTTGCGCAAGCGCAGTACCAAATGATATCGTGCTTGGCTTTAAAAAAAAAAAAAAAGTGCCAGCAAAGGTGGGTGATCTGCCCCCCCCCCAATTTAAACACCTGGGAGGGGAAGCCGAGGAGCTCTCTTTGCTGTTTCTCTGCCTGACGGATAGACGGCAAAGGCAGGTGATCTTCCCCCATTTAAACACCCCGCCCTGGTGTTTGAATGGGGGGGGGGGGGAGCACGGGAACTCTCTTTACCGTCTCTCCGCCTGGTGAGAAGGCAGAGGTGGGCGATCTGCCTTTCCCTCGCATTTAAACACCCTGCTTGGGTGTTTAAAGGGGGAGGGGAAGCCCAGAAACTGCCTTTGCCATCTCCCCGCCTGGCAAAGGTGGGCAATCTGTCTCCCCCCCCCCCACCATTTAAACACCTCCAAATCCGAGCACAACACGTGCAGGAAAAAGCGGAAAAATTGCACAGGAATTAAAACATCATTTCTGGACTATTTAAAAAATCGATGGTGTTACCGGGCATAGAAACAGTTACCAGATTTATCAATCACACAATTGCTGGTGCAATGATATCATTTGGAGTGGGCTCTCGCAGGGAAGCGGATGTGTGATGAGTCGGCTACGATGGAACGTTCAAACACAGAAAGTACGTGCAGGAGTCGTCGGAAGCATTCTCGGTCCGGATTTAATGCACTATCAAAAAAGTCCGTGTCCCAGTCATGGCAGTGCAGGACATGAACAAGCCAACGACCATTGCCAGATGCTGATGTTTGGGCAACCACATAAAATCCGACATGCATCCGGTTTTCATTCATGCCCATCTCGTCAGTTTATGTGCATCTGACCTCGGCCAACCTCCCTCTCAGGCTAAGCCACACTCCCATAAGGCTTCTGGGAGGCCACTGTGCATGCTCAAGCTTGGCTAAGACCAAAGAAAACAGACTAGCTCTCGTTCCCAACTCAGGAGGGAGTAGAGCTAGGGGAGAGGAGGTGGATTAGGCCCAACCCGCGGCTCTCTCTGTCTGAAGGTAAGGGAAGGCTCTTCAGCTGAATTAGGCTCTGGTGCAAGACGGCTGGGGTTCTGAAAGAAGGATGGAAAGATGTGGCCCACCTCAGACTGAGGTCTGATCTAGCTTCAGAACCCATCAATGAATCATGACCACCGTAATAATGTATTGTATAGTACACCATCAAAAATGTATGAAAGCATGAAAGCGTGTGTTGAAAGAAAGGCCTTGTCTTTATTAACGCAACTCCCTACCACTGTTTACAAGCTATGTTGCTACCTGGTGATGCATTCTCTTCCAATGTGTCCCTGATATTTTCTGCCCTGCTTTCAGATTAGATTCTCTTCCATGATAGATGCTTTTAATATGCAAGCAAGGAAGAAAACTAAGGGACTTATCCCCTTTCTGAAAGACTGATTGTGTCCTTGACTATAAGAAAGAGCTTTATGAAGGCAGATCTCTTGTTCCCAGAAGAAATGTAGTCCCATGTCAGCTCTAAGTGGCAGAGATGTTTCAGGTATTCATGTCTCCCATACATCATTCACCTTCCTATTTCTTCAGTGGCAGAACTGGCTTAAAGAATCTCCATCAATGTGCAATCAGAAATGAAGATCCTCTTTCCAGGCTTCGCTCCTTATGCTCCTGCCTGCAGAGGTGAGGTGGGTGGTTAACAGTAAGGATGGGCATGAACCAGCTCACCAACTAAAGTTCATGATGATCTGTGACCAGTATGAGGTTTGCAAAGTGAAGTTTGTGGCAGGTCAAGTGGCCCAAACTTTCAAGCAGTTCATGGAGGTTTCTGCAGGTTTGTGCATGGATACATTTCCAGACAGACTGCCTCTGTGCACAATCCAAATGTTTACCAAACTTCAAAGCAACCCGGAGGGGGGCAGAATTCTACTTTGGAAACACTGTGGTCAGTGGTTAGTTTCAAACTAGTCATGTCAGTTTCAAGAAGTTATTTGCCCCCCTCCCTGCCAGTGTTCCTGTGCATTTTCTTGCACAGCGCTTGCAAAATCCACCCCCCCCCCTGCAAGCTTGGATTTGTTGTAATTCTGTGCTTTGAGAGCAGTTAAACTTGTAATGTCAGTGGCGCTGGATTCTGCTGGGGATTCCAGCACATTGTAACTGCAGGGATTCTCTGGTTTGGTATTAGTCCTTCAGTTTGGTGTGAGAGCCAGTTTGGTGTAGTGGATAAGTGCAGTTTGGTGTGAGAGCCAGTTTGGTGTAGTGGTTAAGTGCACAGACTCTTATCTGGGAGAACCGGGTTTGATTCCCCACTCTTCCGCTTGAAGCTGCTGGAATGGCCTTGGGTCAGTCATAGATATCGCAGGAGTTGTCCTTGAAAGGGCAGCTGCTGTGAGAGCCCTCTCAGCCCCACCCATCTCAAAGGGTGTCTGTTGAGGGAAGAAGATATAGGAGATTGTAAACTGCTCTGAATCTCTGATTCAAAGAGAAGGGCGGGATATAAAACTGCAGTCTTCTTTAACTTGCACTGCCACAGTAGCACTGGGTTCTGCTGGGCACTGGTACATTGCACTGATGGATATACTAAAAGGAGAAAAGGGATTGCCCACTGGAAACAATAGGAGAGGTCTGAAGACCCTTTAGTGATAATGGGAGCCAGGAATGCCCATCAGCTCACATGGTCTCCATTGAAATACTTTACAGCACAAAATATTTGCAATGAAAATGCAGAGTGGATTATCAATTAATGTCTTGGCCCAGACAAACTGCTGTGGGACTCGAATAACAGGCCCCAGAGTGAAATGACAGTACCAGAAATAGAATGAGTGCTTTGGGACTGGAATAATAGCCTTCAAAGTGGAATGACAACCCCTGGGAGTGGCAGAAGTGTTCTGGCACTGGAATGAGAACCCCTAGACTGCAATGAAAGGCTCTGAGAGTATCAGAAGTGTTCAGGGGCTGTAATGACAGCATCCAGAGTGGAATGAAAGCCTCTGGAAGGAGCAGAAGTTTTCTGGGGACTGGAATGACAGCCCCCAGTGTGGATTGACAGCCTGTGGGTCATAGCAGAAGTGTTCTGCTACTCCCAGCAGAACCCCTGGGAGTAGCAGAAGTATTTTGGAACTAGAGTTATAGAATGGAATAACAGCTCCAGAGAACGAAATTACAACCTCTGGGAGTAGCAGAAGTGTACTGTAATAGCCCCAGAGTGGAAATAACAGCATCTGAAAGTAGCAGAAATGTTCTGGGACTGGAATGACACTCCTCCCAAGTGCAATGACAGCCACTGGGAATAGAAGTCTTCTGAGACAGGAATGACAGACCCCAGATGTGATTGAAACACCTGGGAGTAACAGAAGTGTTCTGGAGTTGAAATGATAGCAAGTCTACTGGCATTGGAATGACAGGTCATGGAGTGAAATGATGGCCCCTGGAAGTAGCAAAAGTGTTTTGGAGCTGGAATGACAGCCCCCAGTGTGGATTGACAGCCTGTGGGTCATAGCAGAAGTGTTCTGGGAGTGGAATGACAGCTCTCAGTATAGAATGATGGCCCATGAGTCATAGCAGAAGCTTTCTGGGGCTAGAATGACAGCCCATAAAGGGGGCAGCATAATCATTCCACTCTGGTGACTGTCATTCAAACTCCAGAACACTTTTGCTACTCCCAGGGGCTGTCATTTCACTCTGTGACCTGTCATTCCAGTACCAGTAGACTAGACTTCTCTTACTCCCAGGACCCTCCATTCCACTCTGAGGGCTTTCATTCTAGTCTCAGGATAGTTCTGTTTACAGGGGCTGTCATTTCACTCTCAGAAGGATTCTGCCATCTCTAGGGGCTGTCATTCCAGTCCCAGAGCACAAATTCTATTACAGGGGACCATCATTCCACTCTGGGGCCTGTTATTCCAGTTCCACAGTAGTTTATCTGGGCCCAGAGACATTAATTGAAAAATCCATTCTACATTTTCATTGCAACTATTTTAGGTTGTAATGTATTCCAATGGAACCTGTGCAGGTCAATTTGCATTCATGGCTTCCATTATTTTCAGTAGGCCTTGAAGTTTTTCCTGTTGTTTCCAACGGGCAATTTCATTTCTTTTAGTAACTCCCTTCTGCTGGGATTGCAACCTCCCCTGCCCTGCTTGGAGAGTGATTCTGTGCTTCACATCAATCCTGTTGAGCTGGTATTGCTATAATGGCACTGGATTTTGCTGGGCACTCTTTGATTGCACTGGTACTTCTGGGCACCCTGTACACTGCACTGGTTCTGCTGGACTTGCAAAAATGCCCCCCCCCCCCCCATATGCAGAGATGCTCTGGCTTGACCTTCGTCCTGTTGGGTTTGCATGGCTGGGTACATTGCACTGGTTCTGCAGAACTTGCAAAAATGCCCGCCTTCAGTGTCTATTGCAGAGATTGTCTGGGACTTTGATTCTGTTCTGCTGGGCTTCTATTTCCCTTGGGGTTTTTTGCTGTTTATTTCCCTTCCATTGGAAACAGTGGAGGATGGATGGAGGCATCTTCTTTGGGGGGGGCGGTCATGATCCTGGGCCTAGTGAGGCCTACAGGCCCCAGAGAAGCCTGCAAAGGAGTTACTGGGGAAAGCCTACATTTCTCAGGATCCCCTCTGTCCCTCTGATTGGATGGCAAGGTTTTGGAGGGAAACTAGCCCAGAGAGGGGTGGGACCTGGGCCATGCACAGACAGGCACTATTCCCTCTAAGTGGAGTTAATGTGAGCTAGCTCACAGATTTTTGAGCTCCACAGATTTTGTCTTTGCTGAGTAGAAATAGCCCCAGAACAAACTAATTTATGCAGTAGCTCACAACTATAATGCCAGTAGCTCATAAAGTAGAATTTTTGCTCACAAGACTCCATGGCTTAGAGCAGGGGTCCTCAAACTTTTTAAATAGGGGGCCAGTTCACTGTCCCTCAGACTGTTGGAGGGCCGGACTGCCGTTACTGTACAAGGCCGCGGGCCGTCAGTTCTCCGTCTTCTGCATCTCTCTCCCTTCCCCACACCACACACCCCGGCCTGGGAATTCACCTCACCTTGGTATCACCTCACACTCTGTCTCCGCCGCCTCAGCCCAAGTGTGCGTTGCTAATGCGAGTTTAGGTCGAACGTCACTTCCGGTCTGATTTTGCCATAACCCGGCGGGCCGCATAAACGTCCTCAGCAGGCCGCATCTGGCCCGCGGGCCGCAGTTTGAGGACCCCTGGCTTAGAAGGAACACTGCAGACAGGGTGTGTTCTTTCCTGAAGAGGCTGCAGGCAGAGTGGTTCTCTGTCTAGAGAGATTGCAGACAGAGAAAGACTGCTCTCTAGAACAGACAGTAGGAAGATCCCTCACCCAAGAGAAGTGTGGTGAGTTTGGTATTAGAGTAGGGACTGTATAGCTAAACTATCAGGGCTTTTGTTTATTTAATTTACTGTTTCGTATTCACTTTAGCACTAAATCTTTATCACCCACTTATTGTTTTAGAGCACTAATAATAAACTTCTTTTTGTTGTTATACTGTCTGGGTTCTCACATCTCCTTGGTCACAGTTAAGAGGTATTTATGAATAAGGAAGACATGGGTGGTTGGGTGTTCTGGGCCCTCCATACAGACCCTTACCAGACCCTGCTGTGTGACTGGGGCCATAACTCAAATCCTGTAAATCCAAACCTCACTTTGGAGAGCAGTTTAGGGTTTCCAAGTCTAACTAAGAAAATACCTGGGGACTTTGGGGGTGTGGCCGGGAGACTTCCCCATTCCCTAATATAAAGGAATAAAATACAGCAGCACAGTTCTCCTGAATACAGTCATTTTCTCATTCCCCAGTAGCTGGCTGCTCTCTTTCTTTCTCTCTGATACACACACAAACACTCACTTACTAGGGTTGCCGAGTCCCCTTACCTTTCTAGTGAAGGCTTTTTTTTGGGGGGGAGGGGATGTTCTGGGAGGTGGGTGGGGATGTAAATGGAGTTTTGGACCACTTCTGGTAAAAGCATAAATAGCCCAAACAGGAAATGGCTGGGAGCCATTTGAGTGGTGTTTAGGGGGATGAAAATGGACCATTCAAATGGCTGCTAGCCATTTCATGGACAGTTTTACTCCTCCCCCCCCCCCTTCCATTTGAAGAGGCTGGGGAAGCAAAAGGGGCCACTCAAGTTACTAGCAGCCATTTGAGTGGTCTTTTGCGCTACCCCACTTAAATGGCTGCTCTGGGGCAGCACTTCCGGCCAGTGCTGGAAGGCCAGTGGCGGGGGAGCCCTCCCCAAATCGGGGATCCCCCATTGGGACTGGGGGATTGGGATCCCTACGGCAGATAGAGGAGAGTCAGCCAGATATCCCCTGCAAGTTTGGTGTTTCTAGTACACCAAGGGTGGCATTTTATCACATCATTAACATCACCAGTTCGTTTAACTCCTAAAAGTTTGTGATGGTTGATGTTTCAGGAACCAAGCATGCCACAACTATGAAATGAACCAAACCACATTTTCCTGGCTTTTGCCCACTCCAAGTTACCAGAGACAGGCTTCTTCTGTGATGGTACCTGATCTTTGAAATGCTCTCTCCCTTGAGTTCAGTTGGCACCTATCTTACTGCTCTTTAAGCATCAGACAAAAATGTCCCCCCCACCCCAGGCTTTTGACTGGCAAGTTCCATCTTTTTAGCTGTTTTCAGGATTGGCTTCTAAGCTAAGAACTGTTTTATAAATATGCCTTTAGGTTTCTGAATGTTTTAAAAGCTGCTTGTGTGTTCTAGCTTGTTTTTAATTATTTATTGATCATACTTACATTGTTTCTATGGTTTTGTTGTAGTGTTCATAATGTGTTCTGGAACATTTGGTCTCTGGAGTGGCAGCATATACATTTTCTAATAAATAACAAACTATACATAGCAGGCTATGAATTTAGTCTCCTCTACTTTTAAAATTCTTTAATTTAATCCAGTTAGTAAAAACCACAACATTTGATAATTTCTGGAAATCTTCACTGTCTGATTTTCACAATTACATGGACTGAAGCTTCATAAGAAGGAGGGGCAGTGAGACTTGGAGGGGGCTGGGCTGGGCATGTGGCGCATTTCCTTGGCTCAGAGGCATTCAGAACAGCTCCAAACACCTCCGAGATGTTGAAACACACTGCGCACCCCCGCCCTGTCCCCTTGATCTGGAAGGGGCTGCGTGGGGTGTGCAGAATGTTTGCTCGCCTCAGAGGCATTTGAAGCTGCTCTGAATGCCTCCGAGACAAGTGAGGGCAGCACAAGCAGGGACAGGATGGAGGCGCCCCCCCCTCTGCTCCTGTGGCTAGGTGGTGCCCTAGGTGGCTACCTACCTTGCCTACTGCCATGTACCGACCCTGAATGAGAGAAGAGAATGACTCATATTTAAGTGACAAAGGCTGCAGTTCTAAGAAAATCTTCCTGGGAGTAAGGCCTGTTGAATAAAATGGGAATGACTTCTGAGCAGACCTATTTAGGGTTGCTGCCAAGGGTATCTTCCAACCAGTAGAGTTGGTACATGTCCCTGCCAAAGAGAACCATCCCCATGGGGTTTTCTGTTCCCAGCATTTCTCCTTTTTGCCAGTCATTATGCTATCCCTGCTGGTTTGGGGAAGTCATTTTTAATTATATAAATAATGGGGTCCTATTTTGCTAGGCATTCTGTTGTCAGCGCTAGGGCGCTGCCCACTTTCTTGCCTACACAGAGACAAATGTAGTGCTCATAATGCTCTTAAGACAGATGCTGCAAAGGGGGGTGGTAGTGGTTTAAAGAGGCTATAATAAAGAACTTGAATAAATAAAAGATATTTTTGTGCACAACTCTGCTACCTAGCTGCAAACAGCTAATGAGAGGCAGAGCAGCTGGACCACGTGTTGACCTGTTTCTGCAACTCCTTCCTCTTTAACTGTTTCCAGCTGTTCATCTGCTGCTGTTGCATCCAGGCATTTTTGAAGTTGACTTACACTCTTTTTCTGAATTACCCATCAGCAGATCATGGTGCTCCAGACAGTCCCTCCCCATCCCTTCTTATACTGATGCTGCCTTTCTAGAAGATAGTGAAGAGGCTGACCCTAGAAGACAAAAGACAAGTCTACCAAGTCTATTATTGAAAAAATACCAAATAGAAAAGAATGACAATGAATGAAGAACCAGGGTGACTCAATGGTAAAGCACATGCCTATGCATGAAAAAGGTCCGGTTTCAAGCTGCGGCATCTCCACTTTTAAAAAAAGGACCAGGTAAAAGATGACATGGTAGACCCTTGAGAGCTGCTGCTGATCAGACTAAATAATGACCTGGAAAGACATGAAAGCACCTTCATATGTGTGTTCAGTCCTGCTGCTGCTACAATTTCCCCAGTGAAGCTCTTCCTCTAGACTAGAATTTGGTTAATTGCTTTATTTCCTTCTTTGTCCTATCTACTAACTTGATTATCTGCTCCACAGAAATGCATAACATTGTATGGTGCAGCTGTTGGTTGTTGCATTCCTTCATTGTTGTGAAAGAACCTCATGAGAAGGGGTATGTAGACACAGAATTAGTATCTGTACTGGAAAGTATTTATATATGAGAAAGACATTGATGCAATGGTTTTGTCAATGTCTAAAGAAAATGGGTAAATATTGATGTCTTGTTTGTGTAGACAACTTTGGTGGTTATCTTCAATTTTTGTGTAAATGGCTACAAATTATATTCAGGTACAGTTGACCTATAATTTATTACATGATGTATGTTGTATATTTTAGAGTCTGCTTTACCTATTTTGTAAAGCTTGTTGGACTTGTTGTTTTGATGTCCTGTTTTAATTTCATGATTTATACTAATTAAATGTTTTATTTAAAAAAAAGAGAGAGAATGGGTGAAGATGGACCGCCCCTCTTTTAACTCTTAAATAGCCAAAGAATAGTTGTATAATGCTATAAAGGTTCAGACTTCAATGTCCTCTGCTATGCATTGGTGACCATTAATCAAAAAAAATCCATCCACTTGTTTGATGAAAAATTGCTACCCTGAGATACTAGCCCAGGATCACTCAGAACATAGCTATAGCTAGGGACTGAAAGCACAGCGCCTGCTTACATTCCCTTTTATAGTTTTAACAAGCACCAACCCTTAGAGGAGAGGAAAGGCCAATCCATGACTCTTCTGGACTCCTCAAGCCTTGCTGTGATGAATTAGTGCAGACTTGTTGGCAAACATACCTGTCTTGGTTATATGAAGAGCAAAGCTAAAATGTACGAGCTGAACAAGCCAGATGCATGAAAGGCACCTTAAGGAAATTGAAATGGCTGAAATGATCTTATGTTGTCCATGCTGAGGCATAGGAACAGGGATGAGACTCTACCAGATGAGGCTATAAGAGGTGTAAAATTAGACCTGAGGTGGAAAGGCCATGTGTTGCCATGGGAACATTAGGAATACTGTTGGCCTTCAGTGCTGCTGATGGAAAGCAGAGATTTTAGTGCCAAATGATATCCAGTCTGAGAACATACCAAAGAGCTCTTGTCCTCAAAGTCCACTGGATGATAATATCTCTATGGATTTTTGCTGCAGGGCAACAAGGGCCTCACTCCATTCAGGACTTGCATGAAGAGAAAGCCCACTTTTGGATTACTTTTTCTTCTCTTCCAGCCCATCATCAACCCCCACCCCCCAAAGTGCAGAAACAGGGGATTGTTTCCCTCATGGGCTCAGTGCTAATCCTGACAAGGGTTTCATTAAAGGCCAATTTAGCTAAGCCCAGCAGGCTCACCCTCTCTGGCCTAGTGCTTGGAAGCTTAGCAATGGGGGTTGTCAAAGAACAGGAACCAAAATATAGCAGACAGAAGGAAGACTTTCATGGAGAAACTGAGACCAGTGTCTTTTGATTCTTTCCCACTTCCCCCTCCTTCTGGCTCCCATTTCTGTTTGGCTGATCAAAGGGTGTGATTGTATGTGATGGCAATAAGAGAACAGCCTCATCTTGCAGTTTGTGGGGGGGGGGGGGACGGGGGGAAGGGTACCGGAATTGAGGCAGGAAATGGGACAACACTGGGAGGACTGTGCAACGGCTGATCCCGTATGAGGAAGCAAGCAGGAATTGTTACAGAATGTATATATGGCTTGTTAGTAAAGCCCACAGTATCACAGAACATAAATGCTGAGATAAATAGTCTGATGTGGTAACTGCCTCATGGAAAATATCTGCCATATCAAAATAATATCATTATTTCCATTTTACTGATCAGTAAGTCAGGCCATGAGAGACAGGAAATGGCTTATGGGGCAGATGGATTTGATCAAGCAGTTGTTTTGTCTCCAAAACACTTGAATTTATCCACTCTACCTGATACTAGGCCTCAATCCACTCCACCTGATACTGGGCCTCAATGGGTGTACCGTACCTCTCTAAAGGAGACAGTGTCAAACTGGAGAGAGCTGAAAAGAAAAGAATTGGGAAGCAGTTGTGGATTTGGAAAGAGAAATTTGTCAGGGGAAGGGAACATAAAGGAACTGGGTGTGAAGACAAAAAGCCTGAGGTAGAATATTTTAAATCTTTGTGCCTTTCCAAATAATTTTTAGAGCAATAATTGCATAGTTATTATTCAGTTGTTGTCAAGAGCCCAGATGTCTTTCTTCAAGGTAGCGCTTCTATTATGAGGAAATCTCATTTTCCCTGCATTGAAATCACAATATATTGTTGTTGGGAAATTATGAATTTTCTCTCAGCTAGCACATCTATTGTAATCATGAATGCTGTGTGGAATGTGATTGCATAAACTCACAGACACCTATTGGCCAGCGTCTGTAACATTGTCAGCAATGAATGCTACAACTCGACCACCATGCCTGTGACTTTGTGTGCACTTCAGAAAAATTAGGATAAGTACTCATTCACTGTATCATTTAGCATGCCTCTGAATACTGTATGATGGGGACATTAAAGAAGGAAAAACTATGTATTGTCTTCATACCCTTTTTGGAGGTTCTCAAAGGACAAATAGGTGGCCACTGTTGTAAATGGGATGGTGGAATAGGTGGCTTTTTGGCCTGATCCAGCAGGGTTTCCAAGTTCTGCATTTGCTCCCCACCCCACCCTGCATCAATTAATGTCTCCACAATTTTGCATACATTTTGCTTCTCCCTCTTTCTAACTTATTTTAAAAGGTATTCCTTTTTCACTTCTTAGTAGGCCTCCCTCTGTTGAAAACAAGTGGGGAGCTATAAAAACAGCTGTCTCCATAATTATGGTATATATGTATATATATATTATGGTATATGGTATAATATATGTATATATATTATATATTATGTTTTCATCCATGAATGATCTTTGTATCAGAAACAGATTACTGGTACAATTAAATAAGTCACATGTTATATATTCTAAAGATCTGTCTATATTTAACTTTCTGCTCGGAAATTGACTCAAGATCCTGTTGCCTTTCAGCAGATAAACAGTGTACCTGTTGAAAATTAAAAGCAGGTGTCAGACACTGAAGCATCCATGATTACAATAGATTCCTGCTGAATCAGTTCCATTCTCATTAGGGTGTTGTTGTTTTTTTAAATTATAGCTCTTCATTGCCATGTATGATCAGATCCCAAAGGAAGTGGTTAATCGTTTTCTCCATAGTACAAGGACAAGAGAAATGCTCAAGCCTTATTGTGCTGTGTAGTCACTTGACCACCAGTAAAGGCAGGACTGGCAATGGGAGAATCAATTCCAGATATTTAGGTCTCCATAAAGGGAAGGATTGTGGCAACATTGGTTGCAGTGAGCCATACCTCTTGCCTTTCATTCTGATGAATTCCTCAGAGTTTAGTTGACTGTGTTCAGTGTTAGCACAAGCTGCTATTCTCCTCAATCATATAACAAAAACTGCAGCACTATGTGAGAGGGAAGCTTACTCCCCACAAATTGTCCCCACCTGCTCAACAAATACACATTAAAAAAAATGACAGTGATTCTAAGCAATTAAAATTATAGCTTTAAAATGTCCATTAGGGTTTTTTTTTTTATTACTGGTGTCTGGGAAAATTTATTTGGTATGGATTCTATTCCCACTCTTCCTTTTCCCCCATGGCAAGCAAGGCAGATTCATTTAAGTCCTTGGTTCCTAGAGATGGAAAACTTTTTGCAAAACATTTACAAAAATTAGGTTTTTGTAGTTGTTTGGATTTGTTTTTTTTAAAGTTTATTGGATCCTTCAAAAAATCCACATTAGATAAAAGCCCAGATTCCTATTTTATCTTTCCAACTGGCAATTTTAGAGACAAAAGAGGCTTTTGTGAAATAGAAAGAGCAGCCAAAGCCTTCCATATGCCCCTCTGATGATGAAAGAGTTAACCTGGCACCCACCCCAGTTCTCTACCAGGGAGTAGCTCAGTTAATTGGGCAGGCCTCTCTTGTGCGATCCATCACCGAAGGGGAAACATGGGACGGATGGGGGTAATAACAACAAAGCCTCTGCTAATTTGGGAAAATTGCACTGATTTTGGAAAATTGCAGTGTTTTTCCCCAGGTGATTGACGAGCTTTAGAAAAGGGAGGCTTTTGGGCCTGGTGCCTGTTCGTGTGGCATTCGCTCCACTGGCTTCGCTCTGCTGCCTCTCCTGCCTCTCCACGCTCAGAGTTGGCAGAGGCAAGGCAGGGCCACTTGGATGCCAACAAGACTTTGACATCGTTTCTGGAAGGTCTCGCTCCCAAGTGCTGGGGCTGTTCTCCACCCCTGGCTCGGTATCATCTCTCTCACAGGCCTCAGAGACCTGCTCAGAAAATCTAAAAGACTTGCCTTCTCTGAGGTGTCACCAGGAGCTTACTGTTTGGAGCTACTTGAAGAGAACCATGCCTGTTTAGCTGAAGGCAAGAGTTCCCAACTGTTGATCCAGGTCCAAGTGCTGCCACTGGCATCCTGGCGGAGTCTAGAATGGCTCCCTCAGCTGCATTCCCAACTGCACTCAATCTCTTTTTCCTGCAAGATCTTCCAGAACGGTTACAGCCCCTCTCCTCTTCAATGGATGAAGCAGGCAATATGAGTAGTTTGTTGCCATTTTAGATATAATTGAGTGGCATGCCTATGCCATATGCAGCAAGGGTCACATTTAAAGTTAAATTGTGAGAAAGCAGTTTCTTTTAGGAGCAGTTCAGTGATTATTTTTTCAGTGTTTTTTTCTTCCCAGTTTCATAGGATGGGGACTCTGTTTTGACTGAACATGTTTGCCATTTGATCCAGCATGAGAACTTGTTGATGGGCTTCATCGTGATGGGTCTTTTAAGCAATAATTTGTGCCTTCTTCTGAGCTTTCTATAATAACTCTATGGTATAGCGTAGAGGCTAATGCAAATTCATACATGTCACTTAAAGCCCTTTTCAGTCCACTGCAGAAAGGTATTTTCAAATAAATTTATATCAGATTTTTGAATTAATGGATGACCAAGCAAGAAGGCTGATTTACAATCACATTTTAGCCTTTAAAATCTGCTTGTGATTTTGGCACTGTGCTCAAGGTAAGAAGTGAGCAATTCTAAACAGGTCTGCTTGGAAGTAAATCTCATGTTATTTAATGGGATTTACTCCCAGGAAAGTGTTCTTAGGAATGCAGCCTAAATTGCCTTGGACAAGCCACTGTTTTTTAGCTTCAACTCCCTCCCGCATTCTGGAGAACTAAGAAAAGCCATACACAATCAGACGAAAGGTCCTCCCACCCTTGCTGTCTTCTCACCCACCCCGCAGCTGAAATAGATTCTGGCTTCCCCATCCCCCGCATATGTGTATGTGTCTCCCTGTGTCTGCGGTGGCTCAAAGCCATGAAAAAGGCCCAGAATGGAGATAAGGAAGAATCATTATAGGGGACATGACAATAGTCTAACAGACACTGAAGCTCAGCATTCCTTTTGCTTGCAGTGCATTTGCTGCCTTTTCCTGTTATATTCAGCCTTGCAGTATTTAGCATCAGCATGAGCTTGCGACATGATCTGGGACTTTTTTTGCCCGGCTTGGTGTTATGGTTATGGAGTATGCTCCTCAAGGTGGCCATTTTCTGTATGGGAAGTGATCTGACTTCAGGTTTCCATCGCCTCCCCCCTCCCTGCAGCCTCTACCTAGGAAAAAGACAGCCTTTCTCCACAGTGTGGATCAAAGCAAGAGGGAAGCGACGTCAGCAGGGTATAATGACACACAGTCCACCCTGCAAAGCAGCCATTTTCTCCAGGGGAGCTGATTTCTGCCATCTGGAGAGCAGTTGTAATTCTGAGTGATCTCCAGCCCACACCTGGAGGTTGGCAACAATGATTCACCAGGAGGAAATGGCTAGTTTGGTGGATGGAGTGAATGGCATTGTACCTGTCTGAGGTTCCACCCCTCCTCAAACCCCACCCTTTCCAGTCTCCACCCTTCAAATCTCCTGGAATTTCCCAACCTGGAGTTGGCAACCATATCTTCTTCCTAGTAGCAGTAGCAAGCCGTCAGGTCTAGGATGCTGAACTTCAGGTGGAGCCTGAAGATCTCCTGGAATCACAACTGAATTGCAGACAACAGATCTCCCCCCCCGCCCCAGAGAAAATAACTGCTTTGGAGAATGGACTCTATGCCATTCCATTTAGCTGAGGCGTCTCCCTTTACTAACAGAAGTAGCCTTGGTTTCCTAGCTACAGCCTCTGGCTAGCAGCTTCCCCAGTGGTCCAGTCCCTATCTGTCCTAGGGCAAGGCTAAAGGGAGGAGGAAGAGAGGGAGTGACAGGAAAGAGGAGCCTCTGAGAAAGCGCTTTGCAAAGCTGCAGTTAAAGCGGCAGCCCTGAGGCCAGTTGATGGAGAGGACATAGGGTGCGGTCAGACGTCCAAAAAACCCCGCTACAGGCATGAGTTGAGCCCGCATGCATGTCGGATTTTACCGGGACGTTCACACATCCACATCTGTGAAGCGTGCTTAGCCCGTGCCCGTCCCACGCTGATGCGCCTTGCTCGCGGATTAATTTGCCACTGCTTTTAATCCGGAACAAGACGTTTCCTGAGCGCTTCCTGGGCGCTCTGGAGCGTCTGGACGGGCAATCGTTGCTGAGTTGCAACAGCGCTTCCCGCTTCCAGCTTCCCGCCACAAGCAAAATGCATATCACTGCGCCATCGAAGGAAGGGGGGGGGCCTTCTGAAACGTGCAAGCAGCCCGGCCTTTTTTTAAAAAAAATTTTTAGTTTATTGCGTAATAGCGATATATCGAAATATCGCACCTGTATGACCAACACAGCTGCACAGTTTTAATCCTGCTATGAGCTTTCGTGCATGCACCATACCAAGGGCTCAGACTGAGAAAAGTTAACTTTCTCCCCCTTTTCAGTTTTTCCCCCCTCTGGAGAATACGGTAAAGGCGTCTCCGTCACGTGCGTCACTTTTCCTTCTCGCTTATGATTATTGGAAGGGAGGAAGACGATTCTCTCGGAGCCCAAGGAAAGCGGGCAGCTTTGGCCGCTCCAAGGAGGAGATGGTTCCACTTTAAAAGCCGCCCTCGGGGAGGGCCGGGACTTCCCTGGGCTGGCGGCGACCACCCCGCGCTCCTGCCTCCAGCTGCAGTCTTCTCCAAAGGGGGACCGAGAGGTGCGGCGACCTTCCTTCACTTCTCCTCCTCCTGCCGGCGGATCCGAGTCTTTCCCTTCTAACCGGGTGTGCGTGCGAGTCGCGTGTCCAGCCCGGGGGACGTGGGAACCTTTGGCCGCCACCATGGGGATGTGTTCCAGCCTCCGGCCCAGGCTGCTGGGGGGCGCCCACCCGCCGATCCCTCCCTACGTGCCGGGAGACGCGGAGGTCTCGGAGCGCGGCGGCGACCGGACGGCCACCAAGCAAGAGCTCAAAAATTCCATTTCGACACAACGATATATCGATATATCGATATATCGATAGAGCAGCGGGGAAACAAAAAAAAAAGAGGTTTAATAGCCGGAAACCCCGCAAACCCTCCTGTTAGCGCCCAGCACTGCGCCTGCGCTAATGCGGATTGCCGCCATCTGAAAGAAGTTCCGGGAGGGCGCTGTGTGATCGAGCAGGGGACGGGATCAACACGGCATGCCATCGGAACTCCATGCTGTCTGATCGGGAAACAGGATGCGGCGGATTATCTGACATACGAAATAACGGCGCTTTAAAGATGGGTTGCTGATGGATTTAATGTAAGTGTGACCGCACCCATAGAGAAGCATCAGAGATGTGTCTGTCTCTGAGGTAAGACTGTTTTGGCAGTTTGTTCAATATTCCCAGACTTGCAGTAGGTGGTGGACAGGAGAGCCAGCCAATGGGAAGGGCCCTTAATTTAATTTATTTTTTTAGATTTATATCCCGCCCTGTCCTGTAAGCAGGCTCAATTTGGTAGTTCCAGGTTGGAAAATTCCTGGAGATTTTGTGGTGGAGTCTGAAAGGGCAGGATTTGGGGAGGGGAGAGGCCTCAGCATGATATAATGCCATTGAGTCCACCCTCCAAAGCAGCTATTTTCTCCAGGGGGACAGATGTCTGTTGTAATTCTGGGGGATCTCCAGGTCCCACCTGGAGGTTGGTAACCCTTGGCCTGGAAGCAGTCTCTGGGTGACTTGATGCTACCTGTCTTGCATGACTCAGGTAGGCCTGACTGCTACTGTTCAACAGCAGCCACCCTATGAAAGCCAGTCTGGTGTAGCAATTATAGGTTAAGATTAGAGTCTGTGAGACCCAGGTTTAGATCCCCAAATTGCAGTGGAAGCTGACTGGGTGATTTTGGAGCAGTCACAGACTTTGAGCCTAACCTACCTCACAAGGTTGTTGTGCAGATGGAGAATAGAGTAAGGTAAACTGCTTTGGTCCCCACTGTGGAAAAAGGTGGGGTATAAATTATGTAAATAAAGAATAAATATGGCTGAAGTTGGGAGGCAGAGAAAAGGTAGGTTGATGAATGGCTGAGAAAAAGAGGATGAGGCAGGAAGAGGATGCAAGGATTGCCAAGAGAAGGGAAAGTAGTTAGGAAATTCCTAGAAAATGGGTGGAGTCTGGGGATGGTGGGGAGGAAAAGACTTCAGTGGGGTATAATGCCATAGACTCTGCCCTCCAAAGCAGCCTTTTCCTCCAGGCGAACTAAGATTGCCAACCTCCAAGGAGGGCAGAAGATCACCCAGAATTACAACTGCCTTCTAGGTGACAGCAATGAGTTTCCATGGAGAAAATGGCTGCTTTGGAGTGTGGACCTTCCTGCTGCATTCACTTCCCACCCCAAACCTCGCCCTCCCAAGGCTCTATCTACCCTTAAATCACCAGCAATTTCCCAGTCTTGATCTGGTACCCCTAATAAGAATTGATCTCTGTAGTTCGGAGATCTGTTGTGATTTCTGGAGATCTGCAGTCCCCACCCAAAGGCTGGCAACCCCAGAAGGAAAGATGGAAGCAGGAAAAGAGAAAGAGAAGAGAGGGGGAAGTGAGATGCCTCCCACAAGTGCCTCCCCCCTTTACTTGACCCCCGCCGGTGTACTAAATTCAAAACATCATTTTAAAAGGTACCCCTAGTTAATAAAAACCAAAGCTCATATCTTCCCCCCACTTATACTTAATCATTATCAAAGATTGTCCAACGTCCTTTTATATTCCATTCTTTTTCTACGTATCTTCTGAACTTCTTCCACTCCATCTTAAATACTTCTAAATCATAGTCTCTTAAAGTTCTTGTTAACTTATCCATTTCACTCCATGTCATAACTTTAACAATCCAATCCCATTTTTCTGGTATTTTTACTTGCTTCCACAACTGCGCATACAATGTCCTAACAGCTGAGAGCAAGTACCAGATTAAAGTTCTGTCTTCTTTTGAAAATTTTTCCATTTGTAATCCTAACAGAAAAGTCTCTGCAACTTTGTTAAATTCATATCCCAAGATCTTAGAAATCTCTTGCTGAATCATCTGCCAAAACATTTTAGCTCTTTCACAAGTCCACCACATATGGTAGAAAGAACCTTCATGCTTTTTACATTTTCAACATCTGTCTGGCATCTTGTTGTTCATCTTTGCCAATTTTTTAGGAGTTATATACCATCTGTACATCATCTTAAAACAATTTTCTTTGATATTCTGGCATGTTGAGTGTTTCATAGAGTTCTTCCACAAATATTCCCAAGTTTCCATCTGTATTTCTTTTATTTACATTAATTGCCCATTTAATCATTTGAGATTTTACTACTTCATCTTCTGTAGACTATTGTAAAAGTAAATTATATACTTTTGAAATTAATTTATCATTGTCTCCAAGCAGAACTTTTTTCATTTCTGTTTGCTCCTTCCTTATTCCTTAAGTTTTAATATCATTCTCCTCCAAGCTCTTTATTTGTTGCATTTGAAACCAATCATATTTATTATTCAACTCTTCAGCAGTTTTCAGTTCTATTTTACCACTTTGTATTTTTAACAGTTGACTATATGACAACCACCTTTCTTCCCCTATATCAGCTGTTATTTTTATTACTTCCACCGGTACTATCCATAACGGTCTTCTCTCATCTCCATACTTCTTATATTTCATCCATGTAAACAAATTATTTCTTATATAATGGTGAGAGAAAAAACCGTCCATCTTCTTTTTTCCATAATACAAATATGCGTGCCAGCCAAATTTATTTCCGTGACCTTCCAACACTAAACATTTTCTGTTTAACAGCATTATCCATTCTTTTATCCACACTAAGCAAACTGCTTCCTGATATAATCTTAAATTCGGTAGTTGAAATCCACCTCTCTCTTTTGCATCTGTCAAAATTTTCATTTTAATCCTTGGTTTCTTCCCCGCCCACACAAATTCTGAAATTTTTCTTCGCCATTTATCAAATTGTTTACTATCCTTCACAATAGGAATAGTTTGAAACAAACACATTATTCTTGGTAGAATATTCATTTTAATTGCAGCTATTCTATCCAACAATGACAAATTAAGCTTGTTCCATTTTAACATGACTTCATCCATTTTACGCCATAACTTCTCATAATTATTTTTGAACAGATCAATATTCTTCATTGTTATCTCCACCCCCAGATATTTTACCTTTGAGGTGACTTCGCAGCCCGTTAGTTTCTGCAATTCTTGTTGTTTATTTATCTGCATATTTTTACACAGAATTTTTGATTTTTCTCTATTAATACAAAGTCCCGCCAACTCCCCATATTCTTGTATTTTAGCTAACAACAAAGGTGTAACTTGTATGGGGTTTTCATTTATAAACATTATATCATCAGCAAAAGCTCTGTATTTGTAAATAAATCCTTTTATTCTTAATCCTTCTATATCTTTTTCTTCTTGTATCTGCATCAATAATATTTCAAGAGTCATTATAAACAACAATGGTGAAAGTGGACAACCTTGTCTAGTACCTTTGCTGATTTTCATATGTTCTGTAAGATCTGCATTTATACATAACCTTGCGCTTTGTTCAGAATATATTGCTTTTATCATTCTTATAAAGCTTTCTCCAAGCTCCATTTTTTCCATTACTGCAAACATAAAGTCCCAGTTTAAATTGTCAAATGCTTTCTCTGCATCTGCAAAAAATAATGCTACTTCTTTTTCTGGACGTCTTTCATAATATTCTACAATATTTACTACAGTTCTAATATTGTCTCTTATTTGACTTTTGGGAAGAAAACCTGCTTGATCTTCCTTTATAAAATTTATTAAACGCTGTTTAAGCCATTCTGCCAGGATTCTTGTATAAATTTTATAGTCATTATTTAATAGCGAAATTGGTCTATAATTTTTTACATTCGTGACATCTCTATCTTCCTTAGGTATCAACGAAATAACAGCTTCCTTCCATGTATTTGGTATTTTCCCTTTCATTCTTATCGTATTCATCAACTTCTGCAACTTTGGTATTAATTCCTCTTTGAAGATTTTAAAAAATTTAGTTGTATATCCATCTGGCCCAGGTGCTTTTCCATTTTTCATTGCATTGATTGCTGCTTCAATTTCTATTTTTTCCATTGGATCATTAAAACTTTTCACATATTTTCAGTTAAGGGCTCTATTTTTACCTTTTGCAAATATTCATCCATCTTCTCCTTCTTTATTTAACACCTTTAAATAATTTGGCATAATACGTTAAAAAATTCTCTTTTTATTCCCTCTTGAGTAACCACTTCTCTTCCATCTACCACAATTTTATTAATAATTTTACTTTCCCTCTTTTTTTTCAATTGCCAAGCCAAATACTTTCCCGGTTTATTTGCTCCCTCAAAGGTTTTCTGCTGCAATCTTTTCAAACTCCATTCTACTTCTTTATTTAACAAATGTCTCATTTGAGTTTGTAATATCGTAATTTCCCTTATAATTTTCTTTTTCCCTGGCCTTTTTCTCAACTCCTTCTTTTTTCTTTATCTCATTTTGAATGTCCAACATCTGTTTCTCTTTTACTCTTTTGTCCTTATTATTCAAAGTAATCAACATTCCTCTCATTACTGCTTTATAAGCATCCCAGACCGTCTGGAAATCTATGTCTTCTTTGTCATTCATTTGGAAAAAGGCTTTAGTTTCATTTTCTAGGTATGTCACTGTTTCTTTATTCTGTAGCAAATCTTCATTCAATCTCCATCTTCTCAACTTCTTGGACAATTTTGTAATCCACATTATTGGGTTATGGTCAGCCCCAATCTTAGGTAAAATCTCTATTTTCCTTGTTATAAGACCTAAATCTTTAGTTCCCCACAACATGTCAATTCTAGAAAAAGTTTTTTGTCTTGCGGAAAAAAAAAGTATAGTCCCGAACTTCAGGGTTAAATTTCCTCCATATATCTTCTAGATTTTCTTGTTTAACCAATTCAAAAAAAGACTTTGGGAGTTTTCCTTCTTTACTCTTGTTTTTTTCCCTTCCAGACCTGTCCAATGAGTTCTTAACTGTTCCATTAAAATCTCCCATTCTCAAAACTTGATCATAGGTCAGTTCATCAAGCTGTTGCATGATGTCTTTAAAAAAAAGCATCCTTTGCACCATTAGGCGCATACAGTCCCAATAGCAACATTTTCTTTCCATTTAATTGTTTCACTCCCCTTTTCTTCTGTTCAGCCAATGAAAAAAATTCTAGTTCCAATTGTTTATTCCATAAAAATTTGTAATCCTTTTGTTTAATATGCACTTCTTGTAAACAAATTATATTACAGTTTTGTTTCTTAATCCAATGAAATGTTGCCTTTCTTTTTTGTGGTGAATTTAGTCAATTTACATTCCAAGACAATAATTTGTAATCCATCATGATGCAAATTCTTTATTTTCTTCATAAATCTACGAATTTCCTGTGCATTTGTAATTGTGATTCTTTTTCCCTGAAGTTCGAAGCTCAGACCTTCAGGTATTATCCATCTAAATTTTATTCCATTATCTCTTAATTTTTCTGTCAATTTTTTATACGTTCTATTATTTATCACTTGCCTTGGCAACTCCTTCATAATTCTTACTCTACTGCCTCCCACTATCAATGTCTTTTCAAAGTTTTTATTCATGATCCTTCCCACCATTTCCTTTGTCATAAATCTTATAACATCTCTTGGTAAGTTATTTTTCTTGGCATAAAGTAAGTTCACTCTGTACATATAGTCATACATGTTTTTAGTCTCTTCAGGAACTTCCTCTAAAAATTCTGCAATTACTATTATTAAATATTCTTTTAGATCACCATCTTCCTTTTTGGGTACTCCTCTCAGACGTATGAGTCTCCATCAGTTTGCAGTCATGGATTGTCACTTTTTCTTGCATTTTCAACAAAGTGGAATCATATACTTTCATTCTGCCTTCTACCTCCTGCACTTTCTTAGATGTTTCTTCAGTTTCCTTTCTGAGATCCTCCATATCTTTTTTAATCTCTTCAATAATTTCTTTTTTCGATTCAGTTATCATCTCTCTCATACCTCTCATCATTCTGGCCTCCATTGCTTCTAATTGGTCTTGCATTTTTTCTAATGAAGTAGCCCTTTTATGCAGTTGCTTGTGTTCTGACATTTAAAAAACTGCAAAAATTTAGACCTCACCAAATTCAAATTCAACTATCAGATTCAAAAGAATAGTACTTGCCTTTTTATAATAAGCCTAATTTCGCCATCCTCCAAGCTCCCAAAATCAAGATATTTATTTTTTAAAACTTTAAATGTTTCAAAATGGCGGCCGCGAATTTTTGCTGCTCCTTACATTTTTTTTCCCTTTTAAAAACTTCTAAAGTCCACACACATAATATGTCCAATAATACTTATCTTCTTGTCTTCTTCTGAGTTAATTCCAACAATTTTTAATGTCCTGAACACTTTAAAAACCTTATTTTAATTTTGACCTCCAAGCAATGGTCGCTGCTATTTCTCAATGGTGTTATATTCCTAGAGTAGGTTTTCCATCCACTACTTCCTGGTTTACTTGCCACGAAGTCTCATTCACACTAGTAAGAAGATCTCACGATACTTGACATACTTCCTGTTTTGCTTGAATATGCTGCAGGTCTGTGACGATGGTGCTCTTTTTTCAAAACCGCAAGTAGACCAAACAATAAATTCCTTTCCACTTTTTAGCACTGTCCTTTATATTTACAAAGTCCAAATTTCACCTCTTTCCCCCTTCTTCTTCCAAGCTTTCTAGATTTTCATTTCCCATCTTTTAAATTTACTCCATTAAATTGTAAATAGTCCCGGAGTGAAAGATAGTAATCTGTACCTTCTCTTTCAATAATCCAAGTTCCCACCGGTCTTGCGTAGCTTTAGATGTTTAGCAATGTCCAAGAAGGTTAGGATTCTGTCGAGCTTATGTCAAATAAATGACTTTGAAAACTTCTGCAGATGATGAAAATGCAACTCTTCCCAGAGACCCCTCAAAGCCTCAAAGGAGCCCCCCCGGGACTCCCTTTTGGCCAAGGTAAATCTCCTCAAAGTTTCCTGTGCCTATCTTGGACTAATCTCTGACTGAGAAAAGTAGGCAGTAGGCATTAATTTTCCTTCCACTACCCCAAACAGAAGTTCCAGCCTGCTCCCGTTATGAGAAGCAGCTCAGCTTGACATTTTCCTCCCCCGGAAGTTCCCACTAATTGGTCCTGTGTTTCTTCACTCAAACCAGATCCTATGTGACTAAAGCTTCTTCTCATGCTTCCCAGCTGCTTTCCAAAGAATTTATGCTCTTAATGCAGTGCATTTGTTGGTTATATGGAGATCTTTCCAATACCAGAACATTCTGAATGAAGTGCATTGGCTGGCTATGATCACATGAGCATTCAAAAGACAGGATATGAAGCCTGTTCTGTGAGTTGCCTGAAGAAACCAGCATCAGTGCTTTTCCAAGATGTTTTCCCAAGATTCATGGAGGCCCAGGACACACACAGTAGTTGCCAAGTCAGCCTATTTTCATCTTTGGCAGGTTCATCAACTAGTCCCCTACTTCTCATCCCGCAGTTTAGCTACTGTGATCCACACAATGGTTGCTTCCAGATTAGACAATTGTAACTCACTGTACACAGGCCAACCCTTGCAGCTGATCCAGAAGTCACAGCTAGTGCAGAATGTGGCATCATGCTTGCTCTCTGCAATGCCTCTGCGGGTGCACATTCAGTCAGTCTTCTGCAGACTGCACTAACTGCCAATAGGGTTCCAAATCCAGTTCAAGGTGCTGGTTTTAACCTTTAAGACCCTGAATAGCCAGGGACCATCATACCTGCAGGACCACATATCCCCATATATGCCCCAATGGCATTTACTCTATATACACCCCACATCCTGGCAGTTGTCATGGGCCTGCTTGCCAGTACCTCGTTGGGTGAAGAAGAGATGGAAGAAGCTGGCCCTAACACTCAAATGCTGCAGGAAGACCCACCAGACAAGATGGAGACTCCATCAGGTGCAGGAGGTGAGTCTCAGACTGCAGTCAGCATACCAACCCTCAGGCCTACAGCTGCCAGCCACACCTCCGGGATCACCAGAGCCTTTGGAGTGCTGGAGAAGGTGGGGCTAGAGCGAAGTGCAGGAGTGGCACTGTAGTGCACAGTTGGCATCTCAGCACCAGCCAACATTTGCTTGTAAGTTGGAGTCCCTAAAGAATCAGGGTTGAGCCAGCATGGAAGCAACTTATCTACAACTCTGTGTGTGGGGGGTGCAGGACTGCGACCTGGCTTGTGCTCTTTAGATTTGTCCTTTGGTTTGACACTTGGATTCTTAAATATCTGTGCTTTGACCCTGGACTGTGTTTGCACTATGCCTCTTGCTCAAGGTGCCTGCATGGACCAAGACAAGAATAAACTTCCCTGGGATCAGAAATGGTGACTTAGTGGAGGGTACAGATGAGAAGACTGGGGATTCTTGCATAAACCTTGTAAGCTCTGTGGCGGAATGGGCACCTGCCCTCAGTCCTTGCAACTGTGCAGCCGTCTGGCTTGCAAGTCCCACTGCCGCCCCTGCCCTCTGGTGGGTGTAACCTTTCCTTAGTTTGCTGCCACCGCTCACTGAATTTGTCACTGCCATCTTAGAGGGACGGTGAGACCCCTCTGGCTGAATTTCCTTGTTTGGAAGTGAAATCTTCAATCTTTGGGGTGACCCTGGAGAGTTGGCAACCCAGAAAACAAGCCTCTACTTTCTCTCTCCCCAGGGTTCCTTTTTCTTTCTTGGCAATGTGCAGAGCAAGGGAGACTGAGTGGTCAGAGCATGACTCCACTAGTTAACTCCAAAAAACCCTGTAAGTATTTATTTAAACTATTTACACTATGCTTGGATAAGGCAAGCATAGTGCATACTATGGGCCAACAGGGCACAAATAAAACAGAAGAAAAATGCAGTCCTCTATCCCTACACGCTTCCCTGACTACTACTCTTCCTGGGAGGTTGCAGTGCAGGACAGGGTCTCTTCTCCACCAGGCCTCCAGCTCTCTTTCACATCTCTCTCTCTAGAGAGGGCAGGGAAACCTCCAGTTTGCCCCAGACTGGTTGCAGCTGACTGCCTTGGGTTTCTAATTCTGACTTGCAGGATTCTCCACCTCTGTGGTCTGGCTACCCTGCACAGCCCTTCCACACAAATCTCTCCCATTTCTGGGTAAATCAAAGACTGCCTGCTTCCTGGTTGGATAGGAGTATAAATAGAGGTTGCCCCGCCCCTTGGGGGACGTTCTCCTCCCCCCCTGCACTTTTTAGGCCCAAGGGCTGCTGGGCCTTGTAGGTCAGAGGAGGAGGACATTTTAAACTCTAAAACTACAAACAGCAGCCATTTTAAAACTAGCCAACAATTTAACCGTTTCGTTACAAACTCTATGAGCTGAATCCAACCCAGGGTACTTTGTATAGGGAAAAAATGGGTGCAGCTAAACACCAGAACGGTTTGGTGTCTGTTCATCGGTTTATGTGTTTATGGGGAGACCATCTTGTTACTTATTAGGGGAGAAAACAGTTTCCTGAAACAGAAGTACTAGCAGGCCTTATTCCTCTTTGAAAACCACACCTTCTGATTTGTATAGAGATGACACAGAGGCCTGGGTTAGGGTAGTTTACTAGTCTAGGTCCCCAGTCTCAAACAGAGGTTTTGATTCAAGTACCAGCATGACAACTGAAGCTGTACTACACCAGAAAACTTTCTGCTATATTGTGGCTTTAAAGCAAACAAAATGGGTTGTGAGGTTCCTTGGGAGGGGCCTCTGGTGCCCCACCTACTGACTTGGCTACCACCACTGAGAGCCGACTTTGCGGTTTGGGATGGAATTTGGATGCAGAGTGTGAGAATAAGAATAAAGACAGAAATACTAGAGTAATGTGTGTCTCTTGATTTCCAGTTTGATTTGGGAAATCCATCAATCTCTGCTCGCTGATTAGAGCTGGCCCTACTCCCAACAGCAGGAGCAAAAAGAAAAACTCAATGATGTGATGGGTGGGGCAAGCCATAATTGTGTAATCAAGTTGGCAGTGCAACTTCACACCTGTGCACTATTGATGCTACAAGTAGAAGTCACCTGAGAGATACTTTCCAACACAATGGGGCTGACATTATTGTGACTGGTCAGTGCTACCATTGCTGTGCCATCTACGCTATTTCCCCTCTTCTGTCATAATACTTAAGCTGGGAGGATCAATTGATTGTCAGGAGTTTTAAGACAGACAAATATGAAATTATGGGATTCTCTGACAAGATGAAGTGGTGATGAGTACTAGGCTTTCATGGCTTGGGGAAGAGTTTAGATCAGAAGTCCCCATTATTGTTGAACATGTGGGCTGTTCTAGAATTTCAAGAACAATTAGTGTGCACAGGGCACAACAAATGGCTGCCATGAGGCTTTATCAATGGTGGACCTCTACCAGCTCAGCCAGGGAGTGCACCCGGTAGTTGTGGAGGCTTGCCTGACAGAAGTGGAATAAGGGATCCAGGGACAGGTTAGTGGAGAAAAGTGGAGTTGGCACCTGAGAAAGTTATTTTTGTACTAGCAGTTTTTGTACTAGCAGACTAGAAAGGAGCTGGTTAGCATGGGGAGTTCCTCCAGGAGATGCCTCTATACATTAGGAGCAAGGGCATAAGCACAGCAGAAGCAAGGCATAGCCCAGGAAGGCCGGCAATGCACACTGGGGAGGGACTTAAAAGAGGCCGTCAGGTCTGGGACTGGCAGTTGAGGACGATAAGTGACTATTGCTCCAGCAAGAACTTGAAGTTATCTAAAAAACCCAGCTGGAGTGCTGTTGCAAATTGCAACTGTCTAGTTTCCTGTGTAGTCCTCCTCCCCCCCACTGATTGGTGTGGAACAGCGACCACTCCCCAGCCTCCTCCAACCAGCTATGTTGACTCCCATGGGAAGCAGGCCTGCTGCAGTCCCAAACAAGATGGTCACAGAGTCGGATCACAAAATAGTGGAAAGTTTCATGAAAAGTAAGGAGGTTTCCAAGCCAAGCACCCGCCTTTGATGGAGACAGTTGTTTTCCAATTGGATGCTCCTTGTAGAAGTACCTGCTGGTCCACTAAGATGGAAGAAAGCCAGGGTTGGCTCTTTGCTTTGAGAAAAAAAATAAGTGGGCACCAGGAAGTACATCGGTGGACAGCATATCGGAGATGACTGCTTTATACAAAGTAATGGAAGAGTGCCCTGCCAACCATTACTTGCCTTGACACCTAAACTGAACCTCCAAGTACAGAGACAGTATGTCTCCAAATACCAGATAGCGGGTTTGAATGGTGACTTTCATAGCTTGTTCCTGAGTTTCCCACTGGCTGGCCACAGTTATGAGACTATATGAAGATTTAGTTCGATATGTAATTTTTTTTTTTGTATTCTTAAACATGATAGTGATGCCATCACGTTGGATCCAACCTGAGGTGCCAAGCAGCAATCTGTAGAGTTAAGGCCAGAGAAGGCAGGGCAGGCATATGCAGCCCTAAAGAAAGGCCAAGCAAGAAGCCAAGAAGTCTGAACTGGGTCAGAAACTGGAAGATGAATTAGAAGTAGAAAGCCAAAAGAGCTTGAAATCATGTTGAGACTGATGTAAGATCAGGAAAACAGCTGGACAGAAGAACAAGATAAGCAGAAGGAAGGGGCTGAAACTAACTTCTGAAGGAAATGATCTGCAGGTTTTGAACTCAAGCTTGGAATAACAAGTACATTGTGCAAACAACTTCTCGTTGTTGTTCAACCCTTAGACAACATCTGTCATGACTTCCTTCTTAAAGTATGTAATGCTGCCACCAGGAATTTAATTCCAAACACTTTATTTAATGTTCGCACTGATTTGTGTCCAAGCTCTAAGACTTCTTCGTTAGATTATGTGGCCTTAAGGATGAGACTCTTATATTTTCAAATCATATGGCTCCAGGTTAATATAAAACAAAATAAAACTTTGTACAATAAGCATATTTTTTCCATGAAGTTTATGGTTTAATTCTTCAGTTAATAATAACAACTTCTGATTGAGGTGTCACTCTTTCACTTCACATACTCCTCTCAAATCCTCCTTTCTCTTCCTAACTTAGCTTGCTGACAGCTTGTCTCACACTCGTATAATACTCTGACAATATTAGGTTTTCGCTCTCTATCTAGCACCTAATATATCCTCTAAAGTATTCTACTTTCCCCCCCCCCCTAGAATCTTAATGGCTTTCACAGCACTAATATGGAATTCTAATCAGAAGACTGCTTCTCAGACTCTGTAGACTAGTATTGACTGACCACAACTGACTGTTAACGGCTGTCATTCTGCTGAGAGATTACTGCTGACCTCTCTCTCTTTCTCTCTCTCTCTCCACACACACATTTCTTAGCTTTGGCCACACTCTTTCAGTCACCGACCAATCATCTCACTCACTCGTTTCCACTCCTTCATCTTCTTTTACTGCAACTTAACAATTAAAGGAACACATATAACAATTCAAATCATAATGTCCTTTGGCCACTCAGCTATAAAGGAGTGGAACCAGTCAAGATACTGGATCTAATGGCTGCATGGAGACTAGCCAAAGACTGAGCTCATGTCAAACAGTCATGTGGTTAAAGTTTCTGTTTTGTTGGCCCTACAGTTCCTTTCTCCATTATTAGCCATGCATTTGTTTCAGAGTGGGATATTTTGCTGTTGTAATGTTGTTGGGTTGAACAAGAGTGACATTAAAACATCTGTCCAGAAAAGCACTTTATGAACAGGACATAGAAAGGATTTACACAGGTCAATCAATTTCAAATTTAGAAACAAAGACATGAGCCCACCAGAGTGTTTCCACAGATGGAACTATTTCCACTGGCAGAGTATGACTTTCTCACCTGCCCCCTCTTGATACAGCCCAAATTGCCCCCAAGTAAGAAAGCCAGTTTGGTGTAGTGGTTAAGTATGCGGACTCTTATCTGGGAGAACCGGGTTTGATTCCCCACTCCTCCACTTGCACCTGCTAGCATAGCCTTGGGTCAGCCATAGCTCTGGCAGAGGTTGTCCTTGAAAGGGCAGCTGCTGTGAGAGCCCTCTCCAGCCCCACCCACCTCACAGGGTGTCTGTTGTGGGGGAGGAAGGTAAAGGAGATTGTGAGCCGCTCTGAGACTCTTCGGAGTGGAGGGCGGGATATAAATCCAATATCTTCTTCTTCCAAGTACTGCCTCTGGGGGCAGGGGACCCCCAAAACAGAATTTCAGGGGTGTTTGGGATTTTGGAGGAAGGGGGAAATGAGAATTTCACACTCCATGAGTGGAAATCATTCCATCTGTGGAAACAATATGTTCAATCCAAGCCACAGGTTTGAATATTTCACAACTTGTGATGAGGTCAAGATTTTGGCTGACTGTCAAATAGATGCCAATCTGACTTCTAAGATATCCATAATATATGATAAACAGGACTCCAGAACCTTGCTTTGTTTCAAGTTTGTAGCTCCTGAGCCACATGAACAGCAAAAAGATTCTGGAATGCAACACCATTGTCCGAATGATGCAGTAAGTACTTGGGTGCAAGTCTGTACTGTATTTCCCAAAAAGAAGACTATGCTTTCCCCGAGGTATGCCTTGAAAAAATGAAGGGATTGTCTTGCAATGACATACAAGTAACAAATATTTCAGTAATGAAAAATGCTTTGTGTACAACACTTGGGGGGCATCTTACATTCAGGGTTGTTTTCCTATCAAGTAAACAAGATAGTATTTCTGTAATGCATCTGCTAAAGGGGAGCTACTTTGGGAGGCACAAGGAGGCAGCATCCACAGTGCTAGAAACAGAGTGAGAGCCTGAACCCTTTGTGAACCAAGGGCTAATCAATAGGGGGACCTCTCTGGGCTTCCAAGTAGTTAGTGTTCAACTTTCTTGAGATGATGGCTTTATCAGGATAAATCTACCCCACAGCCTCTAGTGCTGTATCCCCCAATGAGATCCCACATACACATTTGAGCATTGCAGATGGGCGTGTTGTGATGCCAGCCAAGGATAGACTTATTGTTCATAGGCAATACACATACAGATGCAAACCAACTTTTTGTGCTGCTGGCCATTCTGTTGTGTTCACAGGTTTGTTTAATCCAAGATGCTCAATCATGATGTAAAAAAACCCCCCTCACTTCACGTCTACTCAAAATGAAGAAAACAATTATTGGTGGAAAAGTCTGTGAGGAGTATGTAATGTTGAGCCAAAGACAAGGCAGGGAGGAACGAGATTAGTTCTTAAATGTGGTGAGAATGCAGCAAGATGAAGCACAGGTAATGTCAGCAAAAAACCATTCTTCAGTGTAACAGTTGGCCTCCACAATTCCTTTTCCCTGGGTGGAAGGAATAAGCGTGCAACAAAGTTCACACTACTTAATTTATGCATCAGTAATGTTTCAGGAAAAAATAATTCATGATAATAAATAATTCTTTTCTTCCTGAGGAAGGAAGGATCAACTTCCCCTTCCCCTTACCTTTGCTTTAATAAATGTGACTAAATCAAGAATAGTTTGGGTACCAAAACCAGACTCCAGTATTCAAATTCAAATGGTTTAATAAAAGAATAAATCACGCACATAATTCCTTGATGCAACAGAACTGAGCAAAGACTAAAAGAAAAGTGAATGAACGCAGTCCTTCTAACCCTGTTCTAAACTTGTAACCTTGGAGGTACAAGACCTCAGAAAAGTTCCATTACCTTGTTTTTCAGATCTGGGACTTCTCCCATTGTCCTTTGACAGATGGTCAAATAGACTCTCTTTGTAAAGGCTTAGTCCTTCACTGGTTGAATAGTTAAGAGCAATTAACTATTTCTTCTTTGTGGTTCTTCTTCTCCCTGTCCCCACCCTCTTCTGGCTATTCCTCCCCTTCCTGTTCAAAAAGAAGGAATGTTCTCTACCCTTTAGTTATTTAGACTCTGTATTCCTAAATTTAATTCTCTAGCTGTGAGCTGTTATCATTTGTCTTCCCCAGTTTTTGTCATTTGCATTTGTAGCCAAATTACACGTTGCTTGTAAGGTGAGTCAAGCACAAGCCGCTTTCCCCTATATTAACTAACCCTGAGAGGGGTTGATTGCTTCTTCACAACAACCCTGTAGTGCAGATCCAATTACAGTGAATTTTGAGTGGAAATTCTGGGGAGCATTTCTTTACAATGAGAAATTTCCCCTGTTTAGAAATTTATGGGAGTTGCTACAACCAACAATGATTTCCTGAGTCACATATTGTGCAAGTTCTTACTTGAGAATGGATAGAAACTCTTGGACAAGTGGGAGAAAAAGTCTTCCCTCTCAGGGCTGGTACAGACAATAAAGGAAAGATTACTGCACTAATACACTTCCTCAGGCATCTGGATTTTACCACTGTTGGAGTTATGATACTGAGATTAGTAAACTATCATGCTGACTCAGTACAATACTTGCACTCTTTACAACCCCCTCCCCCACCCCAGAAACAACAAACAAAGGTGAGGGTGAGGTTTGTCAAACAGGATCTGAACAGAGATATTTAACTGCTTTAAAGATTCATTTCAATGCAAATAGTTTGGGTTGGGTTGGGTTGGCCATAAATACAACCAGCCCAACCCAAAGATTGCAATATGATCTTATTAGTAGTGCCTGGAAATCAGTAAAGGGGAAAAAAAAGTGAGAAATCAAGATGAACCTCATTACTTTGTTGGAACGGCGTGCTTTTATTTCCTTATTGGATGAGGAGCATATTGCTGAGAAACCAACTCATGAGTATAAACGTGTGTTTAGTCTCTATCACCCAAGCTAATATTACTAATTCAAGCAAAGTTTTTTGCTAAATTTTAAGCAAGCAGCTGTCCTACTAAAAATGTTTATATTGAAAATGTTTATCTATTTTCAAGACTAGAGCTGATGGCATTTAATGGGGGGGGGGGCGCGGAATCAGTAATTTTAGTTTTCAAGTCTTTGGAAACTTCTTTCTGAAGGGCTATCAACACGGACCTAAAAAGCGAGAGCAGTAAGTGTTGTTCAGCTTAAGAGGAGAGGTATGTCATCAGAGCCCTTTAAGGCTCCCATCCATAGATCTGGACTGTGCTATAGTCTTGCGATACTGCAGTGCAGTGTAGCAAGTAGCTAGGGAAGGCAATTCATCTCTTTTTATCCTATTTTGAGTTGTCCAGTCCCCTATCCAGTACCAATATGGCACCAGACACCATAAATCCAGCCATCTAGGAAGGCAGCAAACACTGACAAGGAGCTGTCTAATAGATTATACATTATTATTTTGGATTAAAGCTGAATGAGCATAGTGGGACTAACTGTTGAATAGACACACAGTGGCTCGTGCAACACGCTGAGCCAGGCGTTGAAACCCATGGCAGTGGGTGGCTCTGTTGTTAGCCATACCAACACAGTGTTTTGATCTTCAACAGCTTCAAGTTGGTGCTTGATAATCGCTACCCATCAAACCATTCCTATGCCCTGACCCCCATGTCTTAACAGCAAGAGGAACTTTGCTAAACTATGCAGACTGCTGGAGAATGCCTTCCTCCTTTTCAATCCAACCCTCTTCCTCAAAAGCTCACCTTATAGCTACAATTTTCTTCGTTCCTTGAGTCTCTGGTCACCTCAACTCCTCCCCCAGCTCCTCTACACAACTTTGACTATTGTAAAAGCTTACTTGCCCCACAGATCTCCACCAATTAGTCTCACTAGTTAACCCCTCCCCCACAACCTTCCACTTCCAAGGTATGCTTCTTGACTTCTATCAGCGACCACCCCGCAGGCAGCATCAACCATTTTCACAATCTTTCATCAAGTCCTGGGGCAAATCTAGGTAGGATCTGCCCTAAATCTTGTAGATTTGCAATGGTACATTTTACAGTACACCAACAGAAGGACTTTCCAGAACAGGGGGAAAATATTTCAGACTCCATTGATTGAGAATTGAATGTTTGTTTGTTTATTCAATGTATACCTCTCCTCCCAACCAAGGCAAGCTCCGGGCAGCTTACAAGAGCTGAACTGCACAGTCACCACAAAACAATTCAAAAACAATTTAAAGCAGTAAAAAACATCACAAAGTGCTATACATGTGATGACGAAATGCAGCAGTCCATGACCACCGTATACAGATAGGAGAACCAGTCAATACTAGGTGAAAATCCAAAGTATAGGCTCCCTTACAGAATGGAGGGAAGATTTACAGAAGTCTAGGTGACCAAGTCCTAAGGGAAATCAACCCAGACTGTTTCCTGGAAGGTCAGATGCTGAAGCTGAAGCTCAAATACTTTGGCCACCAAATGAGAAGGGAGCACTCACTGGAGAAGATCCTGATGCTGGGAAAGACAGATGGCAAAAGAAGAAGGGGACGGCAAAAGATGAGATGGCTGGACAACGTTACTGATGTAACAAACATGAATTTGAGCAGACTTCGGAGGATGGTGGAAGACAGGAGGGCCTGGCGTGACTTTGTCCATGGGGTCGCAAAGAGTTGGACTCGACTGTGTGACTGAACAACAACAACAACAACAGGTGACCAAGCTTCTTTTTTAAAATCTTGGTTTTCCAGTGCTTGACTTCCTCAGTGAGAGGCAGATTGCTGTGTGGCTTCTGGAAGAGCAGCTGTGATGTGATAGATTCTGTAAGCAAATGATAAGCAAATACAACTTGAAATGTTCCCCCCTTTGGATAAAAATATGCTAATAAGCAAATAATAATAATCCCCCAGTTTGTTGCCTGCCAACTCACCTTGTCTAATGGCAGTGCTGGCTCTTGGTATAGCCACCGTAGACCAGAGGTGACAAACTGTTTTGTTATGAGGGCCGGATCTGACATAAATATCACTCTGTGGGGCCAGCCCATGTGTGCCATAAAATGTAATACCAGGTATTGGAGATATAAACTTTTTTACCATAGCTCTGGCAAAAGTTGTCCTTGAAAGGGCAGCTGCTGTGAGAGCCCTCTCCAGCCCCACCCACCTCACAGGGTGTCTTGTGGGAGAGGAAGGTAAAGGAGATTGTGAGCCACTCTGAGACTCTTTGGAGTGGAGGGCGGGATATACATCCAATATCTTCTTCTTATAAAGAACTTGGGCAAACCCAATTAATGATATTGGTTTTTACTCAAAATTCAAACATGCTTAAAATATTAACATTCTTATAGTATTTCCCTAAAGCGTCTCCTGATGCCCATCCTCCCACTTCCATTGCCCACTACTCATTAGCACTGAGACGTTATGCAGGGACAAAATGCACAGCCTCTGTCATCTGGCAATAACGATCATCAGTTACTCACATGGGCCAGATAAGAGCCCAGGATGGGTTAGTTCCATCCCCATGGCTGGATGTTTGATGCCCCTGGATTAGAATGCATACCTAGTGTGACTGTTCCCTACTGTATCACTTTGCAGTAAATGGCCAGGAATAACAGTGCCATGACCAAATTGCCTTGTGCTGTAAACAGGGCTTTTTCTGAGCAGGAATGCACAAGAATGCAGTTCCGGCTGGCTTGGCATTGGGGTGTGTGACATAATATGCAAATGAGTTTCTCTTTGGCTTTTTCTACAAAAAAGCCCTGTGTGAAACAATGATGATGTCAGGGGTGTGGCCTAATATGCAACTGAGTTCCTGCTGGGCTTTTCTACCCCCCCCCCCCCCAAATAAAGCACTGGCTGTATATACCTGGAATAGATGCTTTTTCATATTTGCGATCCTCTTCAACATACTGCTACCGATAACACAACCCGTATTTAAAACAAGGTTCTGTTCCTAAGTACTTTACCCAGGAGAAATACTGAATCAGAAGTTATTACCCAAAGCTGCTTTAACTGGAATGAATAATAACATTCTGGGTGAATGGATTTACGGCATGTGCTCCCCAACTTTGCTTCTTTGGGGATAAGAATTTCACTTTGCCAAAAGCATCAGACTTTGCTCTATCTGCCATTCTGAAGAGGAACTAAGTCTTAGAATGGCTGGGAGTACTGCTTCAGGCCCTCTGGAGATAATTAAAAGAGAAAACCCAAGGCTGATTAACTGTGGATTGCTTGGAATGCTTCAATATACTTTTGTTCCTTTCTTCTCCCTCCCCTCCTCTTCCCCAAGACATTTTTGATTGTACAAAAGCTGAATATCAAGTAAAATCAGGACAAAACTCACCACTCCCATATTTTGATGAGGGAGAGGCTGCTAATCTGTTTAAAAGACTCTTCTTGTTAAATTTTGATTTATCACCACAAAATTAAATTCTGAATTAGAATTTGAAATCTGACTACATTCAGTACTACATTTAAAAAAACATTCATTTTCCTTATTTGGGGAAGTTATAGACTTCTTCCTGCTTGCATGTCTTGAATTTTACAAAGGATTATAGCAGCAGTATACTGTTGTTAAAAAGTAATCTGCCTGTAACAGAGGCATGAAGAAATTACATTAGGAAGGCTGCAAACTCCCAATAGAAAATAAGTTCAATGGAAGTTGGTGGACATTTGTTTATGCATATAAACAAGGATTAGATTAACTTCTTGTGACACTGTAAAATTAGCTTCACTCACAGATCCCATGATATGTGCTGGAATTTTTAGTCATCATTCTGCAAGCTCCATGATGTGTGTGAGTGTTCTGTTCTAGAGTGTTCAAACAAGTTCTGTCTTAGGCAAGATTCTCAACATGAAAAATGTGTCTCTTAATTCTTGGAGTCAACTACATTCTTCTCTTTGGTCTTTCTCCTGACTTGCTTGGAAATGACATCTCTCAGATTCAGGCTGTAGTCCTCTGCATGCTAACTTGGGAGTAAGAGTCACTGAACTTCATGACATTTCTGCCTAAGAAAAGACCACCCATCGGGCAAGTCAATTAACCACTGAAGCAATGCACACATGCACAGCCCCATCCTACAGCTTGCTGAGCCAGCACACGAGCGCTTCTTCCAATGAGGCTACCAACTGACAAACCAGCATAATAATGTCATCAAATGTCAGGCTGCCATTGCAGTGGCATTATAGTCAATATGCCAATGCAAACATTTAGGTTAATAATAAATAGAAAATCTTAGCAGAAATCTAAGGTTGTTTTAAACTGCCATATTTATTCTAGGTGCAGCATAGTTTCTGAAACTGTGGCTCCTGCTAGATCTCTGATTACCAGCACATGATCTTAGCTGAGTCACATCAAGTCCTTTAAAAAAACCAAAACTATATAATGTTCCTGTCATCGAACAGTAAGGACATAATTTCTGTGCACAAAAAAAAAAGAAAAAAAGAAAGGGACTGGAGCACGTATTCTATTTATGCCTTTGCCTATCACAGTATTGGTATCATACAATAGCTTTAAAGTTCCGGAAGGGTAAGGACCACTGATTTTTTTTTTTTTAAGATCTCTAAAATAGCCCTTGCTTCATCAGAAAGAAACCTATAACTTTCTCCTGTTCATCTTTCTCCCTCTCCTCTTCCCTCAGTTGTCAACACAACCTTTTGCCACTTATTCCCAATGAGCTCTGGAGTGTGCACATGCATGGCATAGCCTTGAAATAAAAAAATACTATTAAAACACTGGTCAGCTGGCTTGGTTTTGTGTGTCTCCCTTCAAACCTTTTACAAAATGCTACTGGGGGGAGGGGTTTAATGGCCAATTAGAGGAGGAGGATTCCCTCTTAACCCCATATATGTTTTATAGGCCCTGAGTGAAAGCATTACAAGGGACTTACAGTGCCATGAGCAGAATTACTTTTCAAATCCCATTGACTGCAATAGACAGGGAAGCATCTAACTATCCTTTAGGATATCCAAAAGACTGCTCTGCATTGGTTAGCTTGCACTCTCTTGAGTTTACATGTTAGCAGAAACAAAAAAGGACTCATATGCCGGACCAAGACATATTTCTTTCAGAAGCAACACACAACTTGTTAAGAGGCCTTTCAGAAATCCCAATTGGCTGGCCTTCGCAGGAGGGGATTGCAGCAGGGAGTGTGGAGATTTAAGTGAAGTGACAAGATTCAGAAAGTTCCCCGAGGTCTGTTGAATGAATGAATGCAAAGGTAGACTGAGAATTCATTAAGAGATTTGTTGTGCTTTTATTTTTATACCTAATAAAACTATAATATCGACCCAAATCTTTCATATTTGTGCCTTTGGCATGCATATCTGGTTCATAACCTCATGCAATATTTTACAACAGCAGTTATTACGGTTGAATTGTCCACTGGCACAGGGGCATCTGAGAAATAATCATGTCTAGTCTAAACATAAAGGAGCCCCCCTCCCAGCATAAAATGTGTCCCTGGTTAGAGGGTGTTTTGTAGGAGCCACTCATATCCCCAGTGTGCTATGACTTAGGATTTATGTGAAGTTTGATCTGATACATTTTTTATTTGTGGCTTTTAGAAACTGGAGAACAAAAGCTAAGAGGAATGTGGTGTAATCTGGAAGGTTACTGTTCAAACCTCATCTTCTCACTATGTGACCTTTAGTAAGTCATTTTGACCCCCATCTGTAATGTGCAACTAAGAGCAGAGAAGTGATGATACAAACTATAGTTAAAAGCCTCCTTGATTGATTGAATTAATGGATTCATTCATTAATCTAAGAAAAAATAGACTATAATCATAGGGATCCCTTCCCCAAAGAAAATTTCAAAATGAGTCTATCAAAATGATTTCAACATTAAAAATCTTAGCTCCTTAAAAGATTTTTAAAGTTGATCTTTGATATTATGAACATGGCACCTATGTTTAAATGTCATAGTTTTTGTTCCCACTGATTAATTCAGCAAAAGATTAATTAATCCAGAAAAACAGATGATACACTAAAGTCATTGCCTAGTTTGATCTGGTGAAGCTTTAAAAACTTCCCCAGAACTGATAGGTTTAATTTGAAATGTTAACAGCTCTCTTAACTTGTTATATTCTTGAGTGGGATTGATTTTGAGCTGACATTCCCCTTCAAAATCCAGAGAAAAGAGCGCGGGCAAGTTTTTCTGCTCTTGTTTACAACAACCCGGGAGTTCAGCCCAAGGCCGGAAGGTCACAAGTAGAGTGCGCGGCTATAAAGACGACCTGCGCTCAGCCCAGATTACCTTTGTAACCTGGCGGCGTTGCCTGTTTTAAGAGGCATATTTGAAATATCAATCATACGCCTTTCCTTGAAACGGTCCTTGTTTAAACGGTCACAGATTGGAAGGCCTATTCAAACATTATTGCCCTAGACAGACAGACAGCCTAATAGCTCCTTGGATGAGTTGAGTTTGAAAGGCCAGTATAAATAAGCAGGGAGCGGGAGATCTCAGTCCCGCTCAGGCGGACACCCCAGCTCAGGCAAGCGGGCAGGCCAGCATTTGGAGCACAGCACGCCCTGGCAAGCCTGCCGGCTGATTGGCTGCGGAGATTCCAACAGCTGGGCCTTCCCCTTGATCAGATTGGAGAGATCCGCCCTCCGCAAACAAAGAACAAGAGTCATTCAAGCGAGGCCAAGCGCTTCTCTGATTGGTCGAGAGCGGCTCTGCGGGCAGAAAGAAGGCTGCAGGGATTTAAGGGGGACGCGCCGCTCTTGGGGAAGAACAGGGCCTTGGACCGAGAAGAAAAGATCTCTCTCTTTTATTTATTGGAACGCCAGAGGAAGATGGGATGGGATCTGAGGTGGTCTTTTTCAGCTGGGGCGACGGGAGGGCGGAAAGGAGCTGGTGTCGTAAATACCGCCTTTATTCCGAACTAAGAGGGGAGGGGGGGAGAGAGAGATCCGTGCCTCCTTAAAAGAGGCACGGCAGAGGAGTTCCCATTGATTAAAACGACAAGAGTGGGGGAAGGGCGGGTGCCAGAGAGACTTTCCAGAAGATGCCCCCTCCTTTTGATTCCCCCTCCCTCTCCCTCTCCCTCCCTTCCTCCCCCGCCCCGGGCGCTCCTCTCCCCAGCTCCGTGGCTGCTTCTCTCGTTTCGTTCTCCCTGGGGGTGAGACCTGAAGCAGAGCCGGGCAGCGAAGACTCTCGGGCAGCCTCCACTGTAGATCATTATTTATTACGATCTATTATACCACATACGTCTCGGTGTAATTCTCTCTCTTGGCCCTGAAGTAGGCAGGCATGGATCCGGAGCTCTACAATGCACTGCAACTGCTGAGGATGGCTGCAGGAGACGGGCGGGGGGAGGGGGGGCCGGAGCAGGAGGGAAGCCGAATTCTGCACAGAAGGAACGACTGGTGGATGAACTAGGGAGGAGGTGTTTGTAGGACTCAGCCGGGCGACGGAGGAAGCGCTGGCAGGAAAGAACATTAGGATTTTGCGAAGATCGCCGAGCAAGGAGGTTCTGTTTGTGGCTGGGGAGGAGAGTCACCCCTTTTCCGACTACTGGGGTGGGGGGGAGATCTTCTTTCCTGATTCTTCTTTCGGGAATCTGCTTCCTCAAGTAGCTAAGGGGAAACGGACCCGCTGTCGCCGAGCAAGGAGTTGCGCGCTTGTGCTTCGAAGCTTGGATAAGGAGCTCTGCGGTCGCTGCACCGAGGAATGCACGGAAGCAGGAGCGGCATCGGAGGAGACATCTCAGCTGCGGCGCCCGCTCTAGCTTCCTGCTGCCAGCCGCGAACGGAAAGCCATGGAGAATGTAGGCACGGCGAGCCAGAGACCCGGATGTACGAAGATTGGGGACTGCAAAAACACGTGGGTGATGGGAACGGAGAGGGATCGCATATAATTATATGCTGCTGCCTACCCCACCTCCCAGCTGAGGTTGTAAAATATTTTGGCCAGAGGCAATATCCCAGCGAGGAAGCAAGCCTACCCGGCTTGCAGAGGGGAAAAAAAAAAGATCAGCATTGAATTTTCATGTTTTGTTGGGGGAAGGGATGTGTGTGTGTGTGTCTATGGGTAGGGAAAGGCAGGAGAAACAAAACACTGTGGACAGGCTCTTCCCCCCCCACCCCACCCCCATAGTTCTCTGGGGAAAAGGCCTGGCTTTCTGGATCTGAGGTATGTGGTTTATTCCCCCCTCCCTCTGATTTCTTTCCCCCAGTCCTGTGATTTTTGCTATCAACCCTTTCATCCGCATATTTTATTTAATCTAGAAATAAATCTTCTTGAAAGACAAAACAATACATTAAACTAGATTGCTTGCCAGTTTTGAAAAAAAAGGTGGAGCGCTCAAAAAGGCCAGACTGGCCATTACACCACATTTTCTGCCTAAATGCACATAGACAAAGCATGAAGCAAATAAATAAATAAATAAATAAAACGAATGGACGGTATTTCGGTACTATATTCAAGTGCGAAATAATTCCAAACAGAATTGCAGGGTTTTAATAGTCCACATATGGCTTAATCCACAGGAAGGCATTCTAATAAATCCTTTGTTCTAGTCTTAATTATGGAAATAAGAAAATCCTTTTTTAAAACCCTCTTTTAAAAAATTCTTTAAAATGTGGGCTCGAGATAGACTTAAACGTTCGATTTTTGAGAATTTTAAAAGAGGATATTATTATAATCCACTGAGCTAAGAAAAACAGTCCTTCAGTCTAGATTTAGGAAAGGCTAACTGGCACTTAATTTTCCATCATAATATAAATAATATTACTATTAATTATATTTTGTCAATGAGGTATAAATAAATGGCAGAACTTGGACCCAGGTGGCACCTGGTTCGATTTGGTCTTATATTTCCCCCCTATACCATTTGATCTTTAAAAACAGTTCTATGCAACTGATAATTTTCAGATTTTTCTGTTGAATTTTAAAAGCAAACTTTAGAAAATAAAAGACATTGTTAATATATGAAGGAAATGTATTGTGCAAAACAAAGAACTGGACACAAGGATTTTTTTAAAAAAAAGAAAACTCAGGTTCTGTTACAGTGAATAAAACGCAATTTACATTTGAAACGTTTAACAAATTCTAGATTTTCTAAATTTATAGAGAATACATTTGAGACAAGAGATACAACTTGATTTATTTCAAGTTTTAAAAAGTCGATCAGTTTTAAAGGTTTAAAATGTATAAGATGCAGCAGCCACCCAAAATATCCTGACAAGAGCTTTATAGAAGCTATCCACGGTTTTTAATATTTTTCTTCCAAGTTTTCATGAATAAAAATGGTAATGACTGGCCGAACAATGACTATAGAAATAGCCCAGCAAATGTTAGCGTTGTGCCCTGTCTTTCCTAAAGGCGTGGGAAATTCCGATTTGAAATCAGCAAATATTCAATATAACTTTATGATGCTATGTGTGCGTGTGTGGAGGGGGGGGGGGAGACAGACTCGTAATTAAAAGGCTAAAATCGATTGTAACTTGATAATAGCAACAGAAAGGCGTTGGATGTGATAATTAAGATTTTAGCCAAACATGCACTTTAAAAATCCGGCCATGGCAGTGCCCTTATCCGGGAGTTCCATTTCAAATACACAAGACCTCTAAAGCTAAACAACCCATAAAAAGTCCGATTCCAATAAGGTGGGGCGGGGAGGGCCCTCGGTAGATTAATTTTTGCAGGAAATCCCAGTTCTGCAATTACGTTGGTTTTCGTTTATGCACTGCACACCCTTCCAATTTGTGTCCATAGTTTAAAAATATCTGTGCATTTATAGACTTAATTTTGGTCATTTAATTCGGCCAGGTGTCTTAAAAAAAAAAAAAGCTGTAGACCTAAATCTGTTTACTGGGTGTCCCACGGAAATCAACAGGACTTCTCCGAATAAGTAAGAGAAGAACGTTTTCATTTTAGCGGACATTTTCAGGTTTGTTTATTTTTTTCTTTTCCACTTCCAAATTTCTGCTCCTCTGCGTCCAACAAAATTGGGTCTTTCTTTCTTTCTTTCTCTCCCCCCCCCCCCGCCCCCAATCCCGCGATCAATGGACTGCTTTCTTTTAAGTACAGCTAAAAATAAATATAGACTCTTGTTTTCTCCCGTTTGTTGTTGCATCATCATTATTCGGAATCATGCAACAAGAATGCTGGGTGGGTGAAGTTGCCCTGCAAACGCTAGATTTCAGAAGAGCTTTCTCTTCTGACCGTTCTCCATTTTCATTGTTATATACTTACAACTGAAAAACGTTTGTAGCGCTGTAATTCTTTAGGAAAAATAATTGCTGAAACCCAACCGTCGTTGAAGGGTTCCCTCGCCACTACCCCACACTTTTTATTTTCCTTATGTGAAGTATTAGCTAACCGTCCTCGACTCCCCATCCGTACCTCTTGAGTTAAGATCTCTCTCTCCCCCCACCCTTCCCTTCCCTTCCGGGTTTGTGTATTGTACTGGGTTTACTTTGAGAAGCCCTTGTTAATTTTCGGTCTCAGGGATTGGGACGTTCAGTTTTCCAGTGCTGGGAGAACACTCTAGAGATTTTGTTGAGTCCATATTGCATGCCTTCCCCTCCCTTTTACACACCCCCCCCCCCAATTCTAAAGACGCTGAGATGAGAAGTGTCAGGGAAAAAATAATTAGATGGAAATAAAAGATTAGACTAGGAAATCGGGCAGGGCTTTAGGAGGATATAACACTGGGGACATTAGCCACACATTAATAAATCTTTCTCCCAAGATCTGACAAAGCTACATCCTAGAGTCACCCCACCCCCCTTTCCTTCCACCCACCTCTCCTCCCTGTCATAGCGAAACTTTAGGCGGTTATGCTTTATAGTAATTCTTTTTGTCCCTATTCCTTGGCCTAGAGCTACCAAGTCCTTGGGGGGGGGGGGGTATTTTCGTCTTGTATTTTTAAATTTCTTTTGAAAGCTAAAATATAATCAATTAATCTACGATGCATTTGTTGGGTTTTGTCCTCACATTTTTTTTTAAAGAGGGGATTTTTTTTTTTGATCTGGATAAAGTCAGCGCCGGAGCATTATTTTGTACTCCCTCCGATATTTAATCGGCGATGGGTCCATTTTCTGTCCCCCCTCCCCCCACCAGCCGGAAAAGAAAAAAAAAACCCAAGCAAACGGTGTTATATGCACATATTACCCTCTCTGTGTTTGAGGAATTGCTGGAGCCTTTTTAAAAACGATGCTCTTACTGAAATCTCCGCCAGTGCAGCCTCCAGAAGAGTAGATTCATTTTCAGACGGCTTCCCTTTCGCTTCCCTCTTTTTTTTTTCCGTGGGATGGGATCGCGGCAGATTCTCAGCTCCACGTCTGCCCAGAAGGCCGGCGGGCTGGAGCCCAGCCTCGGCACAGCTCTGCTGTCGTTCCGCATGCCTTCGTTGTTGGGAAGAAATATATAATTTTGGGGGTCCAAATTAATCGCAGAACCTCAGTTGCAAAAAGCTCGGATAATTTTGTGTTGTTTTTTTTTTCCCTTTCCTGTGTTGTTGCTGCCAGTTTATGACCTTTTCAAGCTGTTAAAAGGAACGTCTTGCCACATTTAATTTCGGTTCCAATGAGATATGGAAAAAGGGGGGAGAGGGGGCGTTTTGAAGTAATTTGATAAGCCATCAAGTAGCAAATCCGAAGAGGGGAGGGGGGGCGGACATGGGGGGCCGCGGAGAGAAACTTGACTGCTCCAGGTAGAATTTTCTTTATAACCGGAATTTACAACGAAAGCATTTTCCTTTATGGATATAATAGATTAGATTTCACAACTTAATTCAGCGGAATGGCAGCGTTTAAGGATCTCCGACTGATTTTATTACGCGGAGCCAAATGGGATGTTTGTGCTTTTCGAAGGCAAACGGTTGTGGCAGGACCAGAGAGAACGTTTGAAGTCCGAAAAGAAGACGGGGGGGGGGCCGAGGCAACCGGGGGCCCCGAGGGAGGCGGGGAGATGCTCCATTCCCGCGGCCGGCGGCGGCGCTTCTCTGCAGCGGGGGCCGAGACGCGCTGCAGCCGCCAGCCGGGCCACTGAAACGGAGCGAGAGGCCTCGGGAGGCCAGGCGAGCGGAGGGCGGCCGGCGCGTTCCCCGCGATTGCTGGAGCCGAGGCCCGAAGGTCGCTGGCCGGCGCCGCCTGTCCTCGAAGGAGCAGCAAAGCGGGCTTGCAGGAGCTGCCGAAGGAAGGCTCGAAGGGGCACCGTTCGCTTGAGCAGCAGCAGCAGCAGCGTTAAGGCGGGAGCCATCCCTCCCCAACTCCCGCTCGTGGAGACAGAGAGCCACCTTCCCGGGGACGCCGAGCAGGGAAACCCGGGGGGGGGGGGTGTTGATGGTTCTCCCCCCCCCCGCGAAAGAGCCCAAAGCCCGGGGAGCTTTCAGGGAAGGGGGGGGGGGCTGGATTGCACACCAACTCGCGGCCTCTCGTGCCGCTGCACGGCTTCTGCTCGCAAGGCGCCGCCGGAGTCTGCTTGTGGGCGGCTTCCTCGACGGGGCCGGTGGAAGCGTCTCCTGCGCAGCCAGCCACACAAAGGACCCGGGGGAGAGGAGGGGGGGGGGCTTCCCGGGCAAACAAAGGCCTGGCGGCCTCGCGGAGGGTCACGGCTGGAGCTGAGCGGGCTCCTCTCTCCACTCGACGAGGCCAGGGGGCCGGGCGGGCGGGGCCTCGGGCCGGCCCAGCAGACAAAGCAGCGGCGACGGGGGGTGGGGTGGGGTGGGGGGGGTGTCTCGGGCCAGCCAGCGCAGCTCAGCGCTCCCCGGAGGGGGCGGGCGGGAAGAGCGGCGGGCTGGCTGGGGCTTCCCCGAGGGCGGCTGGGCGGGCCTGGAGAGTCCCCGCTGGGTGCCTCCGCCGCCTGACCAAGCGGGCCGGGGAGGCTGCCGGGATCCGAGCGCGCCTGACCTCTGTGGCCGTCGAGGGGGAACGGCGCGGAGCCTGAAGCGGCCTGCGGGGCTGTGGGTGTATGTGGGTGGGGGTGTGTGCGCGTTGCGCGCTCAGCGGCTGGACTGCAGCCAACCCCCCCCCCCCCCTCCCGCCCGCCCCGGTGTCTGGCAGCCGGCAGCGGCGAGGTCGGCGGCGTCTTGACGGGCGCGGCGAGGAAGGGCCGCAGCCGGAACCACGCGGAGCAGCGGCGGCGGCAGCAGCAGCAGCAGGTAGCCTTGGGCTCCCGGCAGCAGCAGGCTGGTGGGACGGCTGCCTCGTCCTTGGGAAGGGGGCAGAGGAGAGCGACTCGCTGGACGCCGCAAACTTGGCGGCGCTGGCGTTGCTTCTCCCCCTTCTCGGGCCCAGTGGCGGCAAGCAGGAGGCATCTCGCGGTACCTACAAAACCCGGGGGCGGGAGGGGGAGATCCTAGCCAGAGTTAGGCCGTTCGGAGCCAGCAGATTTCAGGGAGCTGCGACTGGAGTCGAGCCGCGCGGGACTGCGTTGGAACAGATTGCCCCCCCCTCCCCTTCAGAAAGCCATTTTTAGCAAGGCCGCGGGGGGGGGGGCGGGTTGCCCTCCGAGGCGAGCGCTGTGAGTCCCTTTGATCTGAATTCGAACGGTGGGCTTCCAGTTAGAAATCGACGGGATATGATGATAGAGGCGCTTTTAACTTTCTCTGTAGGGCATCCAAAAGCAAGCCGCGACCCAACCATTTAGAATTCGGTCCCACCTTTGGCAATGGCCCCTACTTACAGCTGGCTGAGGGCCGAGGTCCTCACCTGGTGCTGTCTACCTGCCTGAAAATATGCCCCTTTTACCAGCTCATAGACCCATTCTTTATGATATATACATATATACACACACACACACAAGACCTGAGCCTATATTTGTCTTTAGCAACAGAACTACACGCTGGTGGATTCACAGACGGAGGAACCCAGTCAGGTTAACGCACTATTACATAAACCTGCGCTGAGTGCTTGAGTTTATTTATTGTGTCTATGCAAATATAACATGTTTGGGCTCGCTAGATGGATAGACAGATATCTGCTCCAAGGCACTTGTGCAGGAAGGTGGAATTAAAAATATTTTAATACTCCCATTATCTACCGACCTACCGATACAGATATGCGCTGGACATCATTGTACGGAGCTCAGCTGAATCGCTTCTCATATAAACCACATCCTTCTAAAAATCTCGACAGTACGCATTAGGCTCCTCGTCTCTGGCTTCAGCTCGCTCAAAGAAATCTGCTTCCAGAACACAAAGAGAGACCCCACCACACCCAGGGGTTGCAGATTAGCTGATGACTTATTTCCTTTGAGGACCGAGGAGAGGCAATAACACCGCCCCCCCCCACCTACCCCCCGCACCTGGATTCCCTTTTCTCTCCCCTTTTCATGGCTCCCTCTCCGTGGATTTGCACGCACATGCATGCTCTTTCGCATGCAAGCGCCGCTGGAATTTGAGATGTCCCGTTTGCACATCCCGCGTTCTTTGAAAGGGCTCCGCTTCGGGTTCGTCGCGGGATGCGAGGGGAAGCGAGGGCGTGGATGGAGCCTTTCCAGGCTGTTGTGCGGCACAACAGATGCAGCTTGTTGGCTCCGCGACGGAATCCCTCGGCAGTTTCCTCCCCGCCCCGCCCTGCCCTGCCCTGCGGCGCTTAGCTGCCTGGCGGCCAAGGCAGGGGAAGAATGTGGCTTTCGCCGGGTTCCAGGCCGCCGGGTGGGCTGCCAGAGCGCTCCGAGCCCGTTCACCCTTTCACACCCCTGGCGGCGAGAAAGCCAAGCCGCAGCTGACCGCCCGCCTCCCTCGCTCCCCGTCCCCGCAAGGCAGGCAGGCAGCATCTCCCGCTCAAGCCTGCAACAGCCCTCCTCCCCTGGGCTGAGGAAAGGCCTGTCGACTTGTCCGCTCTTGCCCGAGAAGGCAAGCGGTCCCCTCGGCCGGGAGCTTCTGGCAGCTTCTCCTGTCGTTCTTCTTGCCCTCCCCAAATCATCGTCCCCGCAGGCAGGGATCCTGAGCCCAGTTGGCCGGCCCTAAACAGGCACCAAGGAAACCTCACAAACACATCAGCTGCTCCTGCGGGGAAGCCCCCGGATTCCCAGCCCTTCCTCCTGTGTCTCGGTGTGTGGAGCTGTGCTGGCCAGGTTCAGGAAGACTGGGCGGTTTCAGGCGGTCTTTAGGTGTGCAGACTTCGGAAACTTTCATTTTCCCCCCTGGCCTTTCTTGCTAGCTGGAGGAAGATGCAGAGGAGACGGCTGTCGATTCACTGGGTATTGTTTAAAGGGAAAAAAAAGATACTTTAGTAAAATCATAAAGCACAGTCAGCCTCACTGGCTCCTGCCTCTCTTGAAAACCATGTGGGAACTGAGCTCATGTTTGAAGATGAAATTTAGAAATGTTCAGTGTTCCCTCTAAGCTGAGTTGGGGTGAGCTAGCTCACAGATTTTTAGCCTCCGACTCACACATTTTTGTCTTAGCTCGGGAAGGATAACTGCAGAGCACAATAATGTATGCAGTAGCTCACAATTTTAATACCAGTAGCTCACAAAGTAGAATTTTTGCTCACAGGACTCTGCAGCTTAGAGGGGACATTGGACACGTTTCCTGCATGCGCTTCCCAATCCTCACTCCGTTATCCCAATATCTGAGGCATATATTGTATTGCTATGTATTTTGCATAGTTTCTCCTTTGAACAGGGTTGCAAACAGAACAAGTTTTCACATTTCATATGGAGAATGAGATGGGAACGAGCCATTCTCAGCACCCCCCCCATAGAAAAAAAGTTTGTGTGAGGGGGTCAAGCTGTGCTGATCTTTACAATGCAGAATGTTGTCCTGAACTTGTATGCCATATTTCATTCTAGCCACTCAATGTTCAAAGGAAATACTGCATCTCATATCCACACACTCTCCTTTAGAAACAAGGGCTGTCGTTTGAGCTTGGATGATAGAATTGTGCCTTGCGTATATGTAGCAAATTTTGTTTAGGTTTCTTAATATTCTGTACAATTATCTTGCAGTAACAAAAAACTGACAGAGAAACTGATAGACCATAGGCTTCACTTCACTTTGCAAATCACTTTGTTTTTAATGGACTCATGTTGGAGCTGCCCTGCAACATTAGATTTCCCAGAATGCAGCACTACTGGATTTCAAACCAGAAATCATTGTTAATCCCTACCCCACACCAGTTTCAGCTGTTTTTGGTCTTTCTTCCTTTTTATTGACATTACCTTTCTTCATAAGCCACCTTGTGTACTTATTAAAGTCATAGGATGGATACATACTATAGAAATAAATAATTAAAATATATAGTCCTCTTGAAATAACAATGCTTCTCTGGGAGCTACTCTGAGATACGTGTTTTGAGGAGGCAGCTATGAACAGGCCACTCTGGCACGCACTGAATGGTACACTGGCCTGGCCTGACCAGGGAGACCTTGGACCAGTTCCAGAATCCTTTGCAGACACAGTGGATGCCCCTGGGTCAAGATCCTGTTTCAGTTTCAGATCTTTAAAATGGAGACTGTCATGGCCTACCTTGCAGGGTTATTATGAGGCCAAGTAAAGCAAATACTGTATGATAAAGCTCTGGACTCATTTGCAGATCCAATCCCAAAATAGTTCCACTGTAGTTATAAACTAGCATATTTGAAAGGAGAGCACTTTGAATTCCTTGAATGGGGGGCCCTTAGCAAGTTCTATAGAACTCAACAGGAACTATTTCCAGATAACACGTATTTGGGATAGCAGTATGAAAATATGGTTTCAAACTTTGTGAAAGAGGTGAGGGGAGAGAATACCCTCAACTAGGAATACACAATACAATGTATTTGGATGTTGTTTAAACCCATTACGTTAATCTACAGTTTGTATGGTTATAATCTGCTGCAAAAGCCTCTTGCTCAGCGGTCCTCTAGTACTTCAACTCAGGCCGATTTAGGCTAGGAATAGACCATCATTTAAAAGAAATGTCCTTTATGTCCCACATTATATGCACACACTTGGTCAAACCAGTGTGGCAGGGTTTTGAAACAATATTAAAAACCTGCCAAACCTAGAGGCAAAAGTAGGATAAATTCCCTAGAGGTAAAAGTAAAATAAATGCCCGGCAAAAAGTTCTGAATAACTTAAAACCTGCCATTTCCCAGCATTTGCAACCAAATTTTTTAAAATCCCAGAGTGATTATTGTGTTATCACCCATTATTGCGATAGTGAATTGTCACTTTGATTACCTTGTATGTAAAAGATCCTTGCATAAAAGAAATGTCCTATAGACTGTACCTCTTATATTCTGTTGCTTTTTGAATCCAGTTTATAATTTTTCCTGTCTATCTATATGCTTCTTGAAGATGCACTTCATGTACTTGATGATCCACAAAAGCTTTACACCGTAATAAATACATTCATCTCTGAGATGCCACAAGACTTCTCTTTTGTTTTCCTTGCATTTGGGTGGGGGGGGGGGCAGTTCTTAACTGCCAAAACACCCACAGGGACATCTATGGGATTAAACCAGAAGATATAAGGACCAGGCTTTGAGGGCTAAACTTCAACCATGATTTACTGAAACCAGTGGGTAAAACCATGAGTGGCTACAACACACTTCGATGGCCCCTCCAGTTCTAAATTTATTGCAGAAGGCAGGGAGTCTGCCCTGAATCTCTGCTGGGTTGTTTCTGCAGATTAAATGGGTCAATAAAAGTTTAATTTTAGGGGGAGGAAAAATAATCCCAAACATACTCTTGAAGTTTAAACTGGAACAAGATGTATGTCTTCAGACACAATTAGTTTTTTTAGAAACAAAAAGCTGCCCTTTTCTCTGCAAGGCTAAGATCTTTTCTAAAACTTTGAAGACCAAGAAGGAGACAATATGATTAGGTAACAAGCGAGAAAAATGATAATCTCGTTCTGATGTTATTTATTTATTTTTTATTTATTTTATTTGATTTATATCCCGCCCTACCCCACCGAAGCGGCTCACAGCATAAAAGTTCTAACAATAAAATTCAGAATTAGAATACAATAATAAATGACATAGTTAAAACATTAATATCCATATCAGTGTGCTATCTATAGACTTCCTTCAATATTTCGGTGTTTCGGTATGACTCCCTGATTTGGTCTAAGCCATTTGGGGGGCTTAGGTGGGAAATATAAATCCTGCACCCATTGGAAGCCTAGGATATAATGTTTTATATGACAGTTTGCAATCTTTTGAAAGCTGTCCAATTTGCTTCTGATGTCCAGTCTGCTGTCTAACAATATGGTAAGGTGTTACAGGTGGTTTTTTCAGTTTTAAAATTCATGGATTAAATTGTTTGAACCATTAGTAGTCAGTATTGCAATCTGCCAACTGGTAAAACTGTTCTGACTCCCTTTTAGTCTGCATTGTCAACAGAGGAGCCCTGTAGATATGAATGGAGGCCATGTCTGCTAGATGGGCTGTACCTTATTTCAATGGGTGAGCATTCAGAATGATCATACACGTAGACATTTGTAGATGCATCTTCTCTGAGCCCACACCGGTTTGTTATGTTATTACTAAGCCTATTTCTGTTATTTTAATTGATTATATATCCCATGCTGAAATGCTTTCACAGATTTCATCACAGGCTTGTATTTCTAGGATTTCTTCAGGAAACAACTCCCCTTTCACCCATCTTCCATGGAACAGACTGTACTTGGGCACCTTGCTAACCCACACAAGAAACTGTGTCTGAGTTCCTTGATTGCTAGGTGAATGGAAAAAACAGTGGCTTAAGGGGAAAGAACCTTCAAGGATTGCCTCCCAAGGAAAATGCTCCAGTCACAGGTGTAAAAGTAGTATGGCCTACTTCTCCTCTCCGGTTTTTGTTGTGCCTGGATATGAACACATAAAGCTGCCTTCAGGGGTCATTTTGCAGAAAAATAGGTGGTGGAGCTCATCCAGGGATTGTTATGCAGCTGCACATGCTATTCAATGGACAAGGTAGATAGGTGGGGAGGAGGAGGGGGAATCCCAGAAAGGAGCTCCTGTGAGCTCCTCCTGGCTTCCGTACATCAAATCAGACTCTTGGTCCATCAAGATCAGAATTGTCTACTCAGACTGGCAGCAGTGCCCTAGGGTCTCAGGCAGAGGTCTCTCCAGTCATTGGTGCAAATCGGTGCACCTACTGCCTGGTCCTTTAAACTGGAGATGCTGGGGATTGAACCTGGGTCTCACCAAGCTGATGCTCTACCACTGAGTCACAATCTCACAGCCCAAGACATTGCAGCCATTTAGAAAATACAAATACATCAACATCACCATGCTTATGATGGTAAACACATTATAGAATCATAGAGTTGGAAGGGGCCATACAGTCCATCTAGTCCAACGCCCTACTCAGTGAAGGATCAGCATAGAGCATCCCCAAAAAGTGTGTCCATCCACTGCTTAAAGACTACCAGTGAGGGAGAGCTCACCACTTCCGTCAATACCTGATTCCACTGAAAAAAAGTTTTTCCTAATATCCAGCCATTATCTTCCTGCCCTTAATTTAAACCTATTATTGCAAGTCCTCTCCTCTGCTGCCAACAGGAACAGCTCCCTGCCCTCCTCTAAGTGACAGCCCTTCAGATACTTCAAGAGAGCAATCATGTCCTCCTCAACCTCCTCTTCTCCAGATTGAACATTCCCAAGTCCCTCAGCTTTTCTTTATAGGGCTTGGTTTCCAGGCATTCATCCATTCTGCTCTGCACCTGCTCCATTCTGTCCACATCCTTCTTGAAGTGAGGCCCCCAGAACTGCATACAATATTCCAGGTGTGGCCTGACCAACGCAGTGTACAGCAGGATTGTGATCTCTTGCTATTTGGATGTTATGCCTCTGTTGATACACCCCAAGATCATGTTAGGCTTTTTTGTCACTGCATTGCACTGGTTGCTCGTATTTAACTTACAGTTCACCCATACCCCCAAGATCTTGTTCACACACACTGCTACCCGAAAGCCTATCTTCCATCCAGTATGTATGTTCCTCATTTTTGCTTCCCAGATTTGAATAATCTGGGTAGCAAAAATGAGGAACATGCATACTCAGAAGTTTTCTTCTTTAAATTGCATCTTGTTCACTTCCACCCACTTTCCTAGTGTGTTCAGATCTTGTTGAATTCTATCTCTGCCTTCTGGTGTGTTTGCTGCTCCTCCCAATTTGGCATCATCTGCAAATTTAATGAGTAGCCCCTCCAAATCACTGATAAAAATATTGAAAAGTACCAGGCCCAGAACCAAGTCCTGTGGCACCCCTCTGGACATTTCACTCCATTCAGATGAAATGCCACTGACAACTACTCTCCAACCACTCTTCCATTCTCCAACCGGTTCCCTATCCACCTAAGCAGGGCTTTTTCTTTTTTTTTGAGCAGGAACTCACAGGAATGCAGTCCCGGCTGACTTGGTGTCAGGGGGTGTGGCCTAATGAGTTCCTGCAGGGCTTTTTTGTAGCAAAAATAATGGTGATGTCAGTGGTGTGGCCTAATATTCAAATGAGTTCCTGCTGGGCTTTTTCTACCCCCCCCCCGCATCTAAGTATCCCATAGTCATCAAAGATTTCAGGTTTTCACGGCTGGTAACATCATTAGGGTTTGTAGAATCTTTCGGGCTCAAGTGCCGTGTTCTACTGGAGAAAGTTTTTCTTCCAGACGTTTCGTTCTCAGCTGCAACGCCACTGAGGATGTTCTCCGCAGCTGAGAACGAAACGTCTGGAAGAAAAACTTTCTCCAGTAGAACACGGCACTTGAGCCCGAAAGATTCTACAAACCCTAATATCCTATAGTCCACAGTCCTCCAGTTTACCCGTCACAAAATAATGAAACATCATAAAACAAAGTAACTGGTAATTTGCTCAGATTTAATGGTACCTTGAAAACTGTTGCCAGAGGTGGTCTGCCTCACTCTGCCTAATGGTAGGTCTGCCCTGCTCCTGTCTTGACAAATGTCAGCATCTGGATCAGTTACACCCGGATTACAATCTTAAGCATTTCAGAAGTAATACACAGACTTCAATGGACCGGTATATGAGACAATCTTATAGTAAAGGATTTGAGAATTGCTTCTTTGCAGCACAATCCACTGGAATATGTTCTTGCTCATTTGAATGAAGCTTGTGAGTAGAGTTGTCAACTAGCTGGATTGGGGTGGGTGGGAAATGTTCTGTCTCTTTAATAGAGGGCTAATATGCAGGAATGGGTAATTGAAACATTTCACTAATAACCACCTGATAACTGCTGCAGATGAAACTGTTATTAAAGGGACAGCTTAGAGGGTTTAAAATTGGTAACCTACTTGTCCAGGAGACCCCCTCCCCCGAACTGTGTCTTAGACAAGAGTAGAGTGAGGGTATAAATCCAATGAATAACATTCATCTGCTGGTTTATCATTGCAATGCATAGGGCTGAGACAGAAGCACTCCTGGAGTCTGAGCACACATGGTCTGAAAGACAAGACTGGGATCAGGTCTGTCCCCTCTGCCCTACATAAAGGGCACCTCTGTTGGTTAACATTATTCACACTGCAGAAGCTCTCAATCTAAATATTATATAAAACAGCAGACAGATGTAGACAATTGATGGACAGATAAGCAGCTTGGAGGGGAGGAAAAGAACTGGATCAGCAGTTCTTAAACTTTGTCTTAGTAGCCAACCTTCTTTAGAAAGTACAAAGAGAGCGAGAGAATAGTTTGACCCTCCCCAAGGACATGTCCATAGAGCAGCTGCTGGTTAGGTGTTGCTGTGTAACACCAAAGCAGGTGCAGGATATCTCCCTAGGAAAGGCATGTACCTTTCCCCCAGGGATGTCTCTGTGCTGACAGCAGAAGGCTAGGCGTGCTGACTGCATAACCAGTGGTGGCCATGGAGTCACCCTGTCCTGGTATGCAAGAGCCAGTATGGAGCCAAAAGCCTCCTGAGCAGATAGACTCCAGTGGCCAAATGCACGAATTGAACTTGTCCCCCCCCCCCAATTGTGTGTGTGCATAAAAGAAGAGAACACATCAGCCCTGGGGCATCAGGCAGACAGGGTGATGGTTGTCCTGAGTGGAAGCCTTTGAGCAAAATGAAAGGAGGGAAGATATAAAATATAACAAATATGAAAAGGCAGCCCATGTTGCATGTCAGATGAGGATATGGGTGACCCAGGTTCAAATCCCGCCTATATGGCCGAGGACCTGCTTACCTTAGGGACCACCCCTCTCCATATGTTCCCCAGAGAGCACTGAGATCCAGCTCCCAAAGTCTTCTAAAAATCCTTGGACCAAAGGAGGCCACACTGAAAGTAACGAGGGAGCAGGCCTTCTCAGTAATGGCTCCCCACTGGTGGAATCAGCTACCAGAGGAAGTGCGAGCCCTGCGGGACGTTAATCAATTCCGCAGGGCTTGCAAAACTACCCTCTTCCAACAAGCTTATAGGGAACTCTGAATGTTAGCCATCTGGATAGACATCCCACTGAATATAGCACCTTTAATTTATTATGGTTTTATAATTTTTATGTAATTTTTAAATTGTATTTTAACTGTACCTTTTATGAATTGTCACGGTATATACCATGTCCTGTTAGCTGCCCTGAGCCTGCTCCGGCGGGGAGGGCGGGATACAAATAAAACTTATTATTATTATTGTGCCATGGAAGCTTGCTGGGAAACCTCGGGCCAGTCATGCATTCTCATCCTTATCTACTTCACAGGGATGTTATAAGGATAAAATGGAGGAGAAGAGAATGTTGTAGGCCACTGAGAGTCCCCACCTGGGGGGAAAGGCAGAGTACAAATGAAATATGTAAAGAAATAGCTATTTATTGTTATTACCTGTCCCTCTGGAGGTACCAAGCCATATTGGGCTGGGGACAGAGGGGAGTAGGTGGAGATGATGGTGTGGCTCCCCTGCATCACAAGCACAGCAGCGCTCATGGAACAAAACTTAACCCCTTCCCTTCCTGATGTAGCCTGCAGGACTCCCCAGCTTGCAGCTCCTGGGGGGTTGGAGAGCACTTGGGGGCAGCATGAGGCACCAGCAAAAAACCACAGCTGCTCTCACTGACATGTTCTTCATACATTTTTGTGTACCCCAATGATAGGGTAAGCTGCAGTATTGCAGTCCAAACTCTGTTCATGGCCTGAGTTTGATCCCGGTGGAAGCTGGGTTCAAGTAGCTAGCTCAAGGTTGACTCAGCTTTCTATCCCTCTGTGGTTGGTAAAATGAGTACCCAGCTTGCTGGGAGTAAAGTGTACATGACTGGGGAAGGTAATGCCAAACCACCCCGTTACAAAAAGTCTGCCAAGGAGACATTGTGATGTGATGTCACCCCCAGGGTCAGTAATGACTCAGTGCCTGCACAGGGGATTACCTTTCCCCCAGCTTCTATGAACACCCAGACTCTTGTGCTTTTGAACGCACCCTAGCAGACAGTCATTAGAAGAAGTGACATTTTCTCCATCTCTTACTTCAGTGGCAAGAAAAGCTACACTTGCTCAGAACTTTATACCACCTTTATACCTTTGTGGGGTGAAATTCCTGTCCTACTTTTACTTTTGGAGGCAGAATGCATAGAGAAATGGACTTACAATTTCCCCCTCAGGACTGTGCTGCCTGCACATTAGTAAACCATGTCCCCAAAGTGCAGCCAACTGCTATTTAGGGTTCCCTTCCCCCAGTACACAAAAAGCACTTGGTGTATAAAATAACCCCAGGGAAATCAAGTCATTTTTGCAACTGGGGCAGTTTTTTACCCCAGACAAGGTCAACATATTGAGAGTATAGAGGTTAAAAAAAATACCCCTGAGAGTTTCCCAGAAAACACTAATCCAGGGAACCAATGTGAAGTGCTCTGGCAAGACAGCACGCCTCCCTAATTTCACAGAAATATAGTCTGATGGTATTCCATAGAACTGTTGTGAGTTAATAAATATGCAAGAGGGGATTGTTTATACAAAAAGTCCATCTCATGAGAAAGTGTGTATCAAGACTTTATGGGGTTTCAAACAGGCTGTAGGAGTAATGGAACATACCGACTTCTGCCACCACAAACATTTGGGTAACATTTAACCACCCTGATATACTGGAATTTGTCTTGGGGTAGTGAATAAACCCCCAGATGCGTTCTGTATAAGTGTTTTCACATCACTGTCATAGTAATGGTGCATTCACATTACACTTAATAATGTGTTTTACATTTGGATTTTTTTCTGTGTAAGAACAGTAAAATTCCGGATGCATTTAGTTTTATTTAGTGTACTGTGAATGCACCATACGTTTGGCACATTGGTCTGCACATGAGCACAATGGGTTAAAAAGTTAGTGCTAAGGCTTGTCAGATTTGACAGCTGCCCTGGCCATTCCAGGGCATACACTTGTCAACTTACAGTTCTTTCCCTTCAATAAAGTCAGTTCAGGAAAATCACAGTTTGGGGGAAGGGAACAATCCCAACCCATCGCCTGCCAAATTTTGGGAAAGTAGGCCTACTGAAATATTTAATGGATAAACTTGGGAAAGCAGTGGGAGGAGTTCCAGTGGTCCAACTTCGCTTGTTTATAAGAAAACAAAAACGAGATATCTAGCACCACAGAAATGCTGAATCAGGTATTCATTTATTGATTCAACTTGTGATCTGCCCTCCCCTATGCAACAGGGCTCAGAGCAATTTCCAAATTAACAACATCCACAGTCAAGCTAAAACAATTAAAACACCTTAAGCAATTCACAGAATCATAGAGCTGGAAGGGACCTCCAGGGTCATCTAGTCCAACCCAATGCACAATGCAGGAAATTCACAAGTACCTCCCCCTACACCTCCAGTGATCCCTGCTCCATGCCCAGAAGATGGCAAAAAACAAAACAAAAACCCTCTTCAGGATCTTGGGCAAAACTGCTGCCTGACCCCAACATGGCAAACAGCACTTCCCTGGGCACGTAAGAAGGGGCCAAGCAACCCTTCCTGCCCTCCTTCTCATGATCTGCTTAAGTTCACAAAATCAGCATTGCTGTCAGATGACCATCTAGCCTCCGTTTTTCCTACCTAAATGCAGAACTTTACATTTATCCCTGCTAAAATTCATTTTATTTATTTTAGCCCAGTTTTCTAGCCTGTCAAGACCATCCTGTGTCTTGACTCTGTCTTCTATTTATTTGCTACCCCTCTCAATTTAGTATCATCTACAAGTTTAATAAACATTCCCTCTATTCCTTCATCCAAATCATTTATAAAGATATTGAACAAAACAGGTCCCGGGACAGATCCTAGTTGAGGCACTCCACTTGTCACTCCTCTCCAAGATGATGAGGAGTCATTTACAAGCATTCTTTGGGTGTGAGCTGTCAACCAGTTACAGATCCACCTAATGGTAACAGGATCCAAACCACATTTTACCAAACCACATTTCAACAAAATATGTGGAACCAGGGCTTTTTTTCTGCTGGAGCCCTTAGGAGCAGAGCTCCACCTGGGCCACTCAGGGCTCTGGCTAGCCTGACGTGCCATGCGACAGCTATGTGCTCCCAGGCCCTAATATGCAAATAAGCTCCTGCTGGGTTTTTTGTACAAAAAAAGCACTGTGTGGAACCTTATCAAAAGCCTTACTGGAATCAAGATAAACTATGTCTACAGCATCCCCCTGATCCAGCAAGGTAATAACTTTCAAAAAAAGAGGCAAGGTTAGTCTGACATGACTTCTTCTTGAGAAACCCATGCTGACTCTTAAGCTGCGCCTTGCCAGAGACTGAGCACATTTCAGAGAGCTCTGAGAGAGAGCAGATAAGAAGGGCTATAAGGGTGAGGTTTGGCTTTCTAAACAGCTGGGGGAGTTGCTGAGAATTTCTGAGTTTGTGTGACTGTGTGATTGCTGAAAATTCTGAGTTTGTGGTTGCTGAGGAACTGCTGTTTGTTTGGTTTGAGTGGGCTGAAGGTAATTGTTGCTGATTGATTAGGAGTGGCTGTGTTCCTGGGGCAGACTGAGGCCCCATCCTCTTTGCATTATTAAGCTGTGCCTTGCCAGAGGTGCAAGCCGAAGGGCGAGAGCTAAAAGGCTCTTGGCCTGTGGCTCTTAGCATGGGAGCTGTGTAAGGACCAGGAACCCAGATCCCTATTTTCCTTGCGCTCCCAATAAGGTAAGTAGACCCTCCAGAAGGAGAACCACATAAACAAACAGGATTTAAAAGGGGACTGTATATTTTAAAAAAGCTATCATGAAGGTAGAATGCCAGCAGGGGGGTGGGGGCTTTCCAGTGTTTTGAACTGAGTGTCACATGTATGTCTTGGGTGTATGCTCCCCGGGCACAGAAGTCTTGGGTGTGTGCTTGATGCAAGGAGCTCCTGGTTCTCAGGGAATGAGTTCATACCCTTGAGGCTGAGGTGACTGACCTGGAGAAGCAGAGACAGTCAGTTAGGCACTTGGAGAAGACTCTCGGGGACGTATTAGATGAGCCCCACTCTGAACGTGGCAGCCCCATTGCTGCCAGGGAGCATGAGGGTCGAGAGGGAACAGGGCACCGTGCTGAGGATAAGGGGAATGTGCCCTCAGAAAGGACCTCTTCTTCAGTTGGTGAGCGGGTATCCTTTCGTGCCAAGGAACCATCCCTGGGCAGGGAGAGAGGGGGGCGTGTCTTGGTAGTTGGTAATTCGATCCTTAGGCAAGTAGACAGCTGGGTGGCAAAACCGCATACTGACCGTATGGTGACTTGCCTGCCTAGTGCGAAGGTAGCGGACATTACATGTGTTGTAGATAGGCTGATAGGCAGTGCTGGGGAGGAGCCAGTGGTCGTGGTGCATGTTGGCACCAACGATGTGGGGAAATGCAGTCGTGAGGTCAAGGAGGCTGCTAGGCAGGAGACTTAAGGCCAGAACCTCCAAGGTAGCCTTCTCATAAGTGCTACCTGTTCCACGTGCAGGGCTGGAGAGACAGGCACAAATTAAAAGTCTCAATGTGTGGATGAGACAATGGTGTAGGGAGGAATGGTTTAAGTTTGTTAGGCACTGGGATGCTTTCTGGAACAAGCAGGAGCTGTACAAAAGAGATGGTCTCCACTTGTCCCCAGATGGAACCAAGCTGCTGGCGCTTAAAATCAAAATGGTGGCAGAGCAGTTTTTAAACTAAATCTTGGGGGAAAGCTGACAGGAGATGAAATGTCTCTGGTTTGCGAGGACTCATCTCAAAGAGATGAAGGGTTAGCTGTTACTTTTCTACCGGGTAATGGATCAGAGTTGTCCACTGAGATGGTGACAAACAGTATAGAGTGTCTGCCAAAGTCTTGAGGCAACAGCAGGAAGGTTGCCGGCCTAACTTGCCTGGGAAATTATAGAGGTTTGTATACAAATGCTAGAAGTGTTCGAAGTAAAATTGGTGAGTTGGAATATTTAGTGTTGGGGGGAAACATAGACATTGTGGGAATTTCAGAAACTTGGTGGAATGAGGAGAATCAGTGGGACACGGTGATTCCTGGATATAAGTTATATCGGAAGGATAGGGAGGGAAGGGTTGGAGGTGGGGTGGCTCTGTATGTCACAGTCCAGTAAGACTGAGGTCAAAGAATTAGATTCCCTTCTAGAAATGCTATGGGTCGAAATAGTGGGCCCAAAAGGAAATTTAACTATGGGAGTTTGTTATCACCCACCAAATCAAAAGATAGAGGATGATTATAATACGATGGAAGGATTAAAGATAGTGGCTAAATGGAAAAACTGTGTCGTAATAGGTGATTTTAACTATCCACAGATTGATTGGGTCAATATGTGTTCAGGTCGAGAGAAAGAGATTGAGTTTCTAGATGCTCTCAATGACTGTGCTGTTGAGCAGATGGTCACAGAACCTATCAAGGGTGGGGCGATACTGGATTTGGTCCTAAGTAATGCCCAAGACTTGGTGAGAGATGTAAAAGTGATCACACCACTTGGGAGCAGTGACCATAACGTTATTGAATTCACCATTTGTATAAATAGGGAGTTGCCTCAAAAGACCAGAACATCCACGTTTAACTTTAAAAGGGGTAAATTCTCTGAGATGAGGAGGCATGTGAAGAGGAAATTGAAAGGAAAGGTAAATACAGTCAAAACCCTTGGGGAAGCTTGGAGGCTATTTAAAACTACAATCCTACAAGCTCAGATAAAGTATATACCACAAGTTAGGAAAGGCACAAACAGGTATAAGAAAAGGCCTGTATGGTTAACAAACAAAGTAGCGGAAGCTGTAAAAGGTAAGAAGGACTCCTTTAAGCGGTGGAAAGCTAGTCCAAGTGAGATTAATAAAAGGGAACACAGGCTGTGGCAAATCAAATGCAAGACTGTGATCAGGCAGGCGAAAAGGGACTATGAGGAGCATATTGCAAAAAACATAAAGACCAACAATAAAAATTTCTTCAAATATATTAGAAGCAGGAAACCAGCCAGGGAGGCAGTGGGGCCCTTGGATGACAAAGGGGTAAAAGAATTACTAAAGGAGGATAGGGAAATGGCTGAGAAGCTGAATGCATTTTTTGCCTCAGTCTTCACTGTGGAAGATGAGAAGTGTTTGCCTGCTCCAGAACCACTAATTTTGAAAGGAGTGTTGAAAGACCAGAGTCAGATTGAGGTGACAAGAGAGGAGGTCCTACAACTGATTGACAAATTAAAAACTAATAAGTCACCAGGTCAGAATGGCATACATCCAAGAGTTCTGAAAGAACTCAAAGTTGAACTTGTGGATCTCCTGACAAAAATATGTAATCTTGAATTGAAATCTGCCTCCATTCCTGAGGACTGGAAGGTAGCAAATGTCACCCCCATCTTTAAAAAGGGTTCCAGAGGAGATCCAGGAAATTACAGGCCAGTCAGTCTGACTTCAATACTGGGAAAGTTGGTAGAAAGCAGTATCAAGGACAGAATGAGTAGGCACATTGATGAACACAAGTTATGGAGGAAGACTCAGCATGGGTTCTATAAGGGAAGATCTTGCCTCACTAACCTGTTACAGTTCTTTGAGGGGGTGAACAAACATGTGGACAAAGGGAACCCAATCAATGTTGTTTACCTTGACTTCCAGAAAGTTTTTGATAAAGTTCCTCATCAAAGGCTCCTTAGTAAGCTCTAGAGTCATGGAGTAAAAGGACAGGTCCTCTTGTGGATCAAAAACTGGCTAATTAATAGGAAGCAGAGAGTGAGTGTAAATGGGCAGTGGAGGATGGTAAGCAGTGGGGTGTCATAGGGCTCAGTACTGGGTTCCATGCTCTTTAACTTGTTCATTAATGATCTGGAGTTGGGAGTAACAGTGAAGTGGCCAAGTTTGCAGATGACACTAAATTGTTCAGGGTGGTGAGAACCAGAGAGGATTGTGAGGCACTCTAAAGCGATCTGTTGAGGCTGGGTGAGTGGGTGTCAACGTGGCAGATGAGGTTCAATGTGGCCAAGTGCAAAGTAATGCACATTGGGGCTAAGAATCCCAGCTACAAATACAAGTTGATGGGTTGTGAACTGGCAGAGACTGACCAAGAGAGAGATCTTGGGGTTGTGGTAGATAACTCACTGAAAATGCCAAGACAGTGTGTGATTGAAATAAAAAAGGCCAACGCCATGCTGGGAATTATTAGGAAGAGAATTGAAAACAAATCAGCCAGTATCATAATGCCCCTGTATAAATCGATGGTGCGGTCTCATTTGGAATACTATGCACAATTCTGGTCACCGCATCTCAAAAAGGATATTATAGCATTGGAAAAAGTCCAGAAAAGGGCAACTAGAATGGTTAAAGGTTTGGAACACTTTCCCTATGAAGAAAGGTTAAAATGCTTGGAGCTCTTTAGCTTGGAGAAACGTCGACTATGGGGTGACATGATAGAGGTTTACAAGATTATGCGTGGGATGGAGAAAGTAGATAAAGAAGTACTTTTCTCCCTTTCTCACAATACAAGAACTCGAGGGCATTCAATGAAATTGCTGAGCAGTCAGGTTAAAACGGAAAAAAGGAAGTCCTTCACCCAAAGGGTGATTAACATGTGGAATTCACTGCCACAGGAGGTGGTGGCGGCTACAAGCATAGCCAGCTTCAAGGGGGGATTGGATAAAAATATGGAGCAGAGGTCCATCAGTGGTTATTAGCCACGGTGTGTGTGTGTGTATATATATATATATATGTGTGTGTGTGTGTGTGTGGGTATGTGTATACACACACATACACACATATATTGGCCACTGTGTGACACAGAGTGTTGGACTGGATGGGCCACTGGCCTGATCCAACATGGCTTCTCTTACGTCCTTATGTTCTTAATCACAGCCGTCCTTTCTAAATCCTCAAGGACTGACTGACTGAAGATTTGTTCTAAAACTTTTCCAGGTATAGACATCAAGTTGACAGGTCAGTAGTTGCCCAGATCCTAGGGTTGCCAATCCCCAGGTGGGGGCAGAAGATCCCCTGGTTTGGGGTCATCAGAAAGCGGGGTGGGGGGTGGGAATAAGGGAAATGTCTGCTGGGCACTCCATTATTCCCTATGAAGACTGATTCTCAAAGGAGAATTGATCTGTGGGTATCTGAGGTGCTGGCGGGGGGCTTTTTCTTAAGTTAGAGGCACCAGATTTTCAGCATAGCATCCAGTGCCTCTTTCCAAAATACCCTCCAAGTTTCAAAAAGATTGGACCAGGGGGTCCAGTTCTATAAGCCCCAGAACAAGGTGCCCATATCCTTCATTATTTCCAGTGGAGGGAAGGCATTTAAAAGGTGTGCAGTCCCTTTAAATGTGATGGCCAGAACTCCCTTTGGACTTATGCATGTCACAACCTTGCTGCTGGATCCACCCCCAAAGCCCCCAGATGTTTATTGAATTGGACTCAGCAACCCTACTGGATCCTCCTTTTTTCCCTTCTTGAAGATGGGGACAACATTTGCCTGTTTCCAATCTTCTGGCAGCTCACCTGTTCTCCAGGAATTCTCAAAATAATGGCCAGAGGCTCAGAAATTATGTCCATAAGTTCTTTTAGTACCCTTGGATGCAGTTCATCTGGCCCCTAGGACTTTGTTTCATTTAAAGAAACTAAGTGTTTATGCACTACCCCAAAGGCTGATCCTAGGCTGCAACTCCCTTCCCTCGTCATGTATCTATCTTTGCCACATGGAGCACCATTTCCCTCACAAGAGAAGACTGAGGAAAAGTAGGAATCAAGCAGTTCTGCCCTCTCTTCATTATCTGTTATAATTTCACTTTCCTGTCTTCACAATGGGCCTACCATGTCCTTGCTCTTTTTCTTATTGAACATAAGAAAAGAACCCTTCTTTGTTGTTTTTATCATCTCTTGTTAGCTAAGCTCATACTTTAATAACAGATTTTATGGATGGTGCATAAAAGGTACACTGATTTGTGTCCTTACCCCGTGAAGGGAGGAAGGAAGAAGAAGCCAGGCTAGATGGAGACCATTGCTGTCCTCCTCAACCATAGGTCTAGCAGAACATCTTTGTCTTGCAAGTCCTGTTGAATTAGGGCTCACGGAGCATGGATATCATGTGGCAGAGAATTCCACCAGGTTGGCACCTGGACCGAAAAAGCCCTGGCTCTGGCTGAGGACAGATGGATACTCTTTGGTACAAAGAATGAGATGGCTTGGCTTTTGTATCTTGTGTCAGAGTACTCCAAACATTCACTGACGTTAGCAGAATAACTTGACCTTTTAAAAGAGGGCAGATTTATGATTCCCCATTTGCAAGACAGGAGGTTGAACAAGACCCCCAAGCAATCTTGCAGCTGAAATGGGATTAGAACCCTGGATTTTTCACCGTTCTACTTGCTTTTCGCCAATCAGAGCAACATTACCTGTCTACCTGAAGGACCGTCTTTCCCCGCACGTTCCCCAGAGAGTACTGAGGTCGGGAACACAAAATCTCCTTACTATCCCTGGGCCGAAGGAAGCCCGCTTGAAATCCACCAGAGAAAGGGCTTTCTCTGTTATGGCCCCTACATGGTGGAATCAGCTGCCGGAAGAGGTGAGGGCCCTGCGGGACCTTGTACAGTTCCGCAGGGCCTGTAAGACGACCCTCTTCCGGCTAGCTTATACCTAGCTTGAGAATTTTAATGTAACTTGCCGGATTTCTTTTATATACAGTTGAAATATTTATTAATATTTATTGATAACCATGGTTTTATCTGTTTTATCTGTTTTAAATGCTGATCCCTTTATATGTTTAAATACTGTAATTTTGTTGGATCTATCACTGGAAGCCGCCCTGAGCCACTTGTGGGAAGGGCGGGATATAAATCCCAAATAAATAAATAAATAAATTAAAAAGCAGCAGCAGGGATAAGGTAAGAAGAAAGCTCTCTATGCCCACCCAGAAGGTCAGGAACGTGGCTGTCAGGGAGGGGCCAGTGGGTGCACATGGAATACTATTTTGTCTCATCTAAGACTTTTTTTTTTTAAAGGCCTTTAATTTTTGACATGAAAGTTTCCTTTTTAAGAATGAGAGCTTGTTTTTCAGAGAAGAAAATTTCCTGACCAAAAAAACCACACAAAAGTACAACCCCATCCCAACCTTTTAGTTAGAACTGTGAGCAGGAAAAAAACTTATGATGGGATAAAGATAAACCACTTTTCCAACCTGGGGGCTGGATCCTCCCTTGGCATGATGTCATAACCCTCCGTCATGCAGACTGGTTACAGAGGGCCTGGCCCAGCTAGAGAAGAGGGCTCTGTTGTCTCTGTGAGAATCAAGTTCAAGACCTGATTCATCCATGCATTCACAGGCTGTTTTTAGCAAGACAATGACAGTGTTACAGAGCAATTCTAAGCGGGTCTACTGAATAGTACGTTTCATTTTATTCAGAGGTGCTTACTCCCAGGAAAGCATTTTTAGGACCACAGCCTTAAATGGATGCAGCTCTGTAGCTAGGGGCCACAGAGGGAGAGGGCCACAGGGGAGAGGCCCATGGGGGTGAGTGCAGGAAGCTGTAGATGCTGGGGGGCATCTCTCTCCCTCCTGTGTGATTTAAAGAGCCTGCTGATCAGCTGATTGGTGGGCCCTTTAAATGGCACGGGGGAGGCAGTGGTACAATTTAAATCACATAGGAGGAGGTGGCCATGGGAAGAGGGTGAGGGTCCCCAAAAAACCTGTCAGGTGGCCAGGCCCCATGGGCTCCTGGTTAGCTATGGGCTTGAATGGATGTCTCTGTGAATCACACCCCTCCTAGCTTTCATTACATATGTATACAAAGGGAAGAATTTCTTCAGGAAGTTGATGTGAGGATGCTGCCTGCAACTTGTTGCAGTGGTCAGAGTGCTGGATGAGGATCTGGGAGGCCCAGGTTTGAATCTGTACCCTAACATGGAAGCTCACTGGGGGATCCTGGGCCAGTCATTGGGCGTTTTCGCACTGACCTTAATCGGCAGCGACGCCCCTCTTCACCGCGCAGGATCTGCGCGGATTTCGCACCAATTGCCGCGGAGCACCCGGAAGAGCCGCAAAGTCCCGCGGCTTTTGCGGCGCAAATGGAAACCGGTTTCCATTCGCGCTGCAAAAGCCGCGGGACTTTGCGGCTCTTCCGGGTGCTCCGCGGCAATTGGCGCAAAATCCGCGCAGATCCTGCACAGTGAAGAGGGGCGTCGCTGCCGATTAAGGTCAGTGCGAAAACGCCCGTTGTCTCTCTCATGCTGAGCTACCTCACAGGGCTGCAGTCATGTGGATAAAATGAAGAAGGGCAGAATGATGCAGGCTTCTTTGAGTGGAGAGAAAAGCAAGGTATAATTGCCTAAGTACAGAAAACCTTAGATATAAGGTGCACTAAAGCAAGGCACAATTATATATATGCACTTATTAATTAAAATAATTGAAGATTAAAAGTTTCTTTGGCTAACAAAGGTTAGGCAGATTCTGAATGGGCCACATGGCATGCTAAAGGTGTGACAACGTGAAGCGGCAAGTCAGTATTTCCTGTTCAGACTGGCAGTGGTTCTCCAAGGTCTTTTAGCTGGAGATGCTGGGGACTGAACTTAGCACCTTCTGCATGCAAAGCAGATGCTCTATCACTGAGCCACAAGTCTCTCCTCATGTGACCTTCAAATGTCCTGGATTTGGAAACAAAAATGGAATTGACCAGTGTAGTTAGATATTTATTTATTATTTTTATTTTATTTCTAACCTGTGCTTCCCAAAAACCAGCAAACTCTCTCTTCTGCTAGAAATATCACACGGATGGCTCAGGACATTATGTTGAATGCTGCATCTAGATTCAAAACATACACACAAAACCCTAGTCCTGAGTATGAATTGCTCTTATTTTAACACCTTTAAATCAATAGTTACATGGCATCTCTTGAAAGTAATGATCTGATGGTGATAGTCTGAACACCACCGTGAGACCGACATCACAGTTAGATGTTATTCCCATTTCACATAAGTGACATGACTTGTCACTCTTGGGGGGGTGGGGTGGGGTGGGGTGGGGATGCAGCACCAAGACTTGATAGGTGCTCAGGCTGCTATTCCTTCACACAAGCAGGGCTTTGATCCCTGCCAAAGGAATGCAGAGGACATATCAGCTATAGGCTATTTAAGTCAATCTCACATTGTGCGATGCAAAGGGAAGGACTTCCCTCTTTAAAAAAAAAAAATCAAACGTTTTGCTTGCAGTAGGCCAATTATTCATTGGTCAGCACATAGTATAGGGAGAGGCAGGAGCAGGGGTAATTTTGTAGAAAAAGAGGTGCCAGAGCTCATTAGCACAACTCATTTGCATATGCCACACACCCCTGACATCACCGGAAGGTGTACGAAATTATAGCAGCTCAGTATCTACCTTAAAATGCTTCTTGACTTATACTTGTCATAATAAAACCTTACTCCCATCATACTTTTAAAATTTCTTTCTCCTATGTGGCCGCAGTGGCATGATGAAGATTTCCATCTTTCTGCTTTATATGTTTTGGTTATTTCCCCATTTTTTGTGGGGAAATGTATTAGAAAGTTTGTCAAATCTTAGAGTTCGGCAAAATTCTCACAGGGGGTTTTGAACAATGGAGCCTAGAAGCAAGTATTTTGGGAGGGGGTAAAAAAGAAAGAGCACAATAACATTAAGAGGTCCTGGAGCTCCGCTGCTGTGAGCTCCTGTCCCAAATTAGGCGTGGGTAGGAGCCCCCTTCGTTTGGGGCATGGTGGTAAGATGTACTTATCTCTGCAATGTTGCAAAACAATCAAGGGCAGTACATGACTGGTAGAGTGGAGTATATAATTTTCAACAATATACACAAAACTTAACAAAAAGCGCAGCATTTTCAAAATGGTGGTGTATAGAGGGAGGGCAGCCTTAATTAAGGTCACAACATTTTATTTAAAGGCCAGATGAGCGTTCCTTGTTTGTAGAGTGGGAAACTACTTAGCTTTTAAAGTATAAGACAGAATGGCCTGCCTGAGGTTATCAGGAAGGCCCCATGTTTCTATTGCTTTGCAAACAGTACCAAACAGAAAAGTTCAGGGAGGCATTCTTACAAATGGATCAACACTGTAGTACAATGGATCCGCTGAGGAGGCTGCTTCTAGAAGGGACAGTATTCTAGTCTAGTATGAGGTTTATTATATCACGCACACCCCTTTGCTGTAATGCAATGTCTTTTATGCCTGTAGCCCTTTCTTCATTATATGTCAAGCCTCAGACATTTTGTTGCCTTAGGCAGTTTATTGCTTGCATTATTTTCAAATTCGCTTTGCTATTTCACGGAATTGTTTTCATATTTTGAGTTGCAGTGAGGAAAGCAGCCGATAAGTGAAGACAACAACAATTTACTATGGTGACCCTTTGATGGTGACCTAAAAAGAAACTTGGATGAAGTTAGGGTTGTCAGCCTACAGGTGGGGCCTGGAGATCTCTTGCTTTTACAACTGATTTCCAGTTGACAGAAATCAGCTCTCCTGGAGAAAATGACTGATCTGAAGGGCAGAATCTATGGCATTGTATCATGCCGAGCCTGAGGCTTCTCCCCTCCCCTCCCCTCCCCAAACCCTGCCCTCTCCTGGATCAACCCCCAAAGTCTTCAGGTATTTTCCAAAACAGACCTGGTAATCCTAGATGAATTTCTGTTCGTGAGGCCTGAGGAGGGGACAAGCTGCTTGGAAGGGTGCCTGACCATTGTTGCTCTCTCTCCATAGCTAAGCAACTCCAGGTGTTCTTGGGGACAGATTATCAATACCCTTCCAGTCTCGATTTAGGCCTAGTTTTTAAGACTGAAACAACCCCAGTTGTGCTGATTGACAGTCTTTGCAAGAAGACCAAAAGGGGGAGGGTACGTCTCTCGGTGGCTTTTGATACCTTTCACCCTGATACCACTTTCCAGGTAGGCTGTTGGGGAAACCCGTGCATGCGTGTGTCTTTCCTACTTCATCAATCCATTCTGAAAGGTGATGGTGCTGAGAGACTGCTGTTTGATTATCTGGCATTCATGCTGTGAGCTATGCTATGTAACATCTCCATTAAACTACTCATAGGGATATTCTGAGGACTGGGAGTGAGGTGCCATTGCTATGTCGATAACAGCCAGCTTTGCTTCTCCTGAACTTCAGATGGGTCTGAGGAAATATTGAGCAAGTTTCAAGAGACAGTAATGGTCTGGATGAGGGCCAATAACTAAATCTCAATCTAGACAGGACTGGAGGTATTGTTAAATCAGTCATAAAGCTAATCAGGGATTAACAAATCAGCCCATTCTGGGAGGGGCTGCACTCCCTTTAAAGTCCTAAATGGCTTCTGTCCAGTTTACTGAAGGAGAACCACCTTCTCTCCTGCCATTACTTCTGCCAACTAACATCTTAAACCCAGTGCTGTGTGCCCCCACCTATGAAAGGGACAGGTGGCACCATAAGGGGCAGGGCTTTGTCAGTGGCTGCTTCTACTCAGCAAAGATTCTCAGCATTGTTTTCATCACTGCTGTGAGGGTGGAGGCATGCACTCTTGTGATGGACCTTCAGCACAGGGAGTTTTCTGAACACTTTCCTCAGTCTTTAAAAATATATATTTTTAAATCCCTTCCACACCTGGTCTACAGTGACTCCACGTTGGGATGTGGTCATCATGTGCTTTATTGCAATGTCAACATACAAACAATATCCCTCCAGCTACCAGGTTGTTTCTGCTCCCCATTCCTTAGTTTAGGCCCAAGTAAAAATAATTTTAGTTCCCAGACATTGGGCTGATTTTCCTGACTCATTTTCTTGAGCACAGTTTTACTTGCATTGTGTATGTGTGGTTATTTGTCCAGTCCAAGGGAATATTACATTGCTACTGCAGTCCTAACCTCTGCTCATGACCTGAGTTCGAAGCTGAGTTCAGGTAGCCGGCTCATGGTTGACTCAGCCTTCCATTCTTCCGAGGTCGGTAGAATGAGTACCCAGCTTGCTGGGGGGAAAGTGTAGATGACTGGGGAAGGCAATGGCAAACCACCCCGTAAAAAAGTTTGCCGTGAAAACGTGATGCAACGTCACCCCAGAGTCGAAAACGACCGGTGCTTGCACAGACTACCTTTACTTTATATATATATATATATATATATATATATATATATATATATATATATTGCTACTGCTACTCCTATTTATTTTATGTTGTCTATACTGTATTTTAGGATGTTATGGGGTTTTAAATGTTTTAAATGGAATAGATGCTTCAAGCAAATTTCTGGAGAGGTGGCAAAGAAACTATAAACAAATGATTTTTTTTTAACCTTAGGTTGGTGCAGACCCAGGGAAAGGAACTGTGGGGTCATCCATCACCGATGATGGACTTCACAGGCACAGTGTGATGGAGGTATCATGACATTAACATAACATATAGCTGGTGAATGGGCAGATCTGAATATTCTCGCAGGGACATAGCGGGTTTTAAAATCTCTGTCCTGAGTATCGAGAAAGGTGATATCCCTTCAACAGAATTGCTATCTTCACATTAGACATCTGAGTACCTTTTCAAATGTGTGTAAAAACATTAATTGCAGAAAAAGCCCTATATAATTTGAAAAGTCCTAAAAACAACACAATGTTTTGTTTTGGGGACCTGTTATAATTCCTTCCAACTGTAAACATTGTGCTTGTGTGCCTATTAGTAGGGCAGTGAAATCAGGACATCTACAGACTAGGTACAGATTTCCAAATGCTCACAGAATTCCCCAGGTATAGAAAAAAATATGACTTTGTAAATTTATAAAGAAGAATTCCCCTTCCCTCCAATGGCCTGAGCATGCTTTTGGAGAAACAGAATGCCAGGCACATCTAGGGTTGCCAATCCCCAGTTGAGGGCAGGTTTGGAGGCCCTCCCTCTGCTTCAGGGTTATCAGAAGGAGGGGGGAGTGTTGAATGTCTGCTGGGTACTCTATTATACCCTATGTAGATTGGCTTCCATAGGGTATAATGGAGAATTGATCCGTGGGTATCTGGGGCTCATTTTTGAGATAAAGGCATCAAACTTTCAGCATAGCATCTGATGCCTCTCTTAAAAAAAACTCCCCAAGTTTCAAAAAGATTGAATCAGGAGGCCCAATTCTATGAGCCCCAAAAGAAACTGCTCCTATCCTCCCATTATTTCCAATGAAGGGAAGGTGTTTAAAAGGAGCATGGTCCCTTTAAATGTGATAGCCAGAATTCCCTTTGGAGTTCAATCGTACTTGGCACAATCTTGCTCCTGGCTCCATCCCCAAAGTCCCCAGATATTTCCTGAGTCGGACCTGGCAACCCTAAGCACATCTGAGTGTCATTTAAAAGGGTGAGGTTAGAAAAACAGGGCAAACCCCCCAAGAGGTGTCAGGAACCATTTTCCTCCCAGGCTCCCAGTTATTTCTATCTCCATGATTCCTCATGGGCTTCCCATGAACCTCACTGAGTTTAAAATTTCTGTGGTTTTTTGTATTTTGCTACTACCTTTCATTTATTTAATTTTTGCAGTATATCCATCTGTGAAGCAGCACAGAGCAGAGAGGATCCATATTTCTGTTGAACAGTCTAGCAAAGGAGACATGCATATGGATGCAGTCTTTCATGCAGGCGCTGCTTGCTGGATCAGGAATCAAAGACCTAATCAAATGTGCAGTCTTGATATTTATCTGACATCAGATGCAACTGACTATCATTGCATTGTTAGAAATTGAATGCATAGATGCAGATTCAAATACACATCAAACTGCGTGTCCTACTAAAAGATCCCGGGATGGGTCTTGGTGGGACTGGACTCAGGTATGTACCCTCTGAGCTCACTTTCTACCTCTTTAAACTCCTTGCTGAAGGAATTCATGTGTCCAACTGGATTATCCCGCATACTTTGGGGAGTAGATACTTCTGTCTGTACAGAACCTCTCTAGTCCTATTCCTTCCCAGATTTTAGCACCCAGCACATCTGCACATGGAACACTTCACTAATATGGAAACTGGAACATAATCATAAAGGCCATTCACGGCTAACACCGTAGAAGGATGGAAAGTTCTAATCTGTTCCACAACCCTACTTTCCTGTTCTCCTGTTGTGTTTTGCTCTGAAATCCGGAAGTACTGCGCAGCGACGCGGCAGAGATGACCAGAGGAAGTCCCCTGGCCACTCGGTGTAGCGCGCGAAAGTACTCCACCAATTAAGATCTGTGGCGGGAAGTTTGACTGGCCAGGATTGGACTGGGCCAGTCGGAGGTCTGTTCCGGGTATTGTATATAAAGCGGGACCCGGCCCGCGTTTCGCTCTCTTGTGATGTACCAGCTAATAAAGTATGTTGCCTTCAACACGTCTCGTCATCGAGTACATTACATCTCCTCTACTATACCCTGCCCTCCTGTGTACCATTGAGGCCATTGCCTCTGACAGAGCAGCGAGGGGCAGGGCTAGGCCTGTTTTTTCTAAATCTGGCACTGGCTATAGTTCTTCCAAACTACGTCCATTTCCTAAGAAGGAACATAAGCTATTCTTTTCCGCACCAAGAAACCAGAAGCTATATTTGTAAGCGTTAAAGAAACAATGCCTCTCCATTCCAAGCCCTTGCAGGGAGAAGCAGTAGAAAATCACAGATTATCCTGCTCTAAACTAAACTCTCGTAAAATCTATCAGTTAAAATTGAGGATTCCTGCAGAGAGTGGGGAATTAGTGGCATTATTTCAGCATTCCATGGTGTGAAGTTTTTCAAGAAAGTTTAAAGACCTGCCAATGCCTCCCCACCCCCCTCAAAAAGCAAATGCCCTGAATAATCAAGGAAAAGCAAGCAAAGATGATCTGTGATGTGGATGTAAATGCATAACTAGATGTAAATGTCTATGTTCATTGCTACATGCACTTGGGGCACACTGAAGAGTACACCTTTTGATGAGCATGGAGATGCATTGCACACCCCAACCCAGAACTGCCTCTTGTTATGCTTGACTAGTTGTCTCTGATTAGAACTGGCTCACAGTAACATCTTTGTTGTGATTACCTTTTTACATGTAGAGTAATGTTACCAGAGCAGGTCAACATACCATCATTTTTTTCAGAAGCAAAGAAAAATATGCATTTTGCATGCACATATATTTAACTGTATATTACATAGCTCCTCTGAAGGATTGAGCACGTAGTCTAAAACACAGTATGTGGGAAGGGAGGCCTAGGGTGCAACAGCCACTCCAGGGCCGAGGTCAGACGCACATAAACTGATGAGATGGGCATGGATGAAAGCCAGATGCATGTCGGATTTTATGCGGTTGTCCAAACATCAGCATCTGGCAATGGTCGTTGGCTTGTTCATGTCCCGAACTGCCACGACTGAGACGCGGACTTTTTTGATAGTACATTAAATCTGGAATAAGAATGCTTCCGATGACTCCTGCGCGTACTAGGAAGGTGGACAGTCGGTGGTCCCAATCTCCTTGGACTATGCAACCCAGGGCCTCCTTGGTTGTGCGAACCATGTGCTCCGCTTGGCTGTTAGTGGCGGGGTGAAAGAGAGCGGACCAAATGTGGCGGATGAGGTACCTATTCAGGAATTCCTGGAATTCCCGGGAGGTAAAAGCGGTGCTGTTGTCTGTCACTACGGTGTCAGGGATTCTGTGGGTGCAAAAAACCCTCCATAAGACTCTGACTGCGGCCACGGTGGAGGTGGAAGCAACTGGGATGACCTCCAGCCACTTCACCAAGATAAAGAATATTTGCCTCTGGTATGGCCCCGCAAAGTCTAAGTGTAGCCAGGACCATGGCACCCGATTAGCAGTGAACAGGGGTGCCAGGCAGATTTGGCCGGGACTCTTGGCAGGGCGGGCACCTCCTAACCCACCCCTCTATCTCTTCATCCATCCCTGGCCACCATACATAGTTCCGTGCCAGAGCTTTCATATGCACTATCCCCGGGTGTGTCTCGTGCAAGGCTTCGAGCACTTGCTTCCGGAGTGGGGGAGGGATCACCACTCTGCTGCTCCAAAGAATACACCCTTTGTGTAAGGAGAGTTCCTCCCGGTGGGAAACAAATGGTCTGAATTCAGCATACAATTTGCCCGTGGGCCAACCCCTCCCCACCCAGTCTGAAACACGTGCAAGTATGCAGTCTCTACCCGTGGACCTGGCTACCTCAGCTGCATGGAGGGGCTGCTCTGGTAGAGACTCCAGAAGCATTCCGTGGTGGGCCAGGGCTGGATCGGGGTCCATCTCTGGCAGCGGAAGGCGTCTGCATGGCCCATTGCCTTGCCAGGGCATTAGACGAGCTTGTAGGTGTATGTTGAGGAACTCGTTCCACCGCAGGACCCGCTGTGACAGGATATGTGGCGTCTGGCAGTCTGGGGCAAGTATGCCAAGCAGTGGCTTGTGGTCTGTGACAATCGTGAAGTGCCTACCATACAGGTAGCTGTTGAATCTGTATACGCCCGCCACGATTGCCAATTCATCCTTATCTATTTGGGCGTAATTGCGCTCAGTCTGGTTCAATGTCTGAGAGTAATAAACCACGGGGACCTCTCTCCCATCGAGGAGTTGGTGGCCCAGGACAGTGCCCACTCCATAAGGGGAAGAATCGCAGGCTAAAATGATGGGGAGGGACTCGTCAAAATGGTGGAGTACCTCATTTGAAACCAAGATGTCCTTGACCGCCTGGAAGGCCGCAGCCTGCTTTCTTCCCCAAACCCATGGGGCGCCCTTGTCTAGGAGTCTGTGTAGGGGTTTGGCCAGGGCTGCTTTGTGGGGCAAGAATGAGTGGTAAAAGTTCAGGAGCCCCAAAAAACTTTGCAGCTCTGCCTTGCAAATGGGGGCTGGGGCCTGGACTATCGCTCTGGTCATGTTGGCCGTTGGGTGAATTCCCATGGCATCCACCGCAAACCCCAGGAACTCCACCCTTGGCACCCCAAGCGAGCACTTCTCCCACTTCACCTTGAGACCTGCATTCTGGAAACGGTGGAGCACCTCTCCAAGGCAGCGACAGAACTCATCGGCGTCGGGTGCCGCTATCAGAACATCATCGAAAAAGGGTTGTACTCTGGGAATCCCTTTAAGGAGAGAGTCCATTAAGCTCTGGAAATTTTCCGGAGCCATGCTGACCCCAAATTGTAGCCACTGCAATTTGAAAGCACTCCGGTGCGTAACTATGGTCTGTGCCTCAGCCGTTTGCTCATCCACCGGAACTTGTTGGTATGCTTGAGCCAAATCCAGCTTTCCAAAAATCTTAGAGCCGGCCAGAGAGGCGAGGACATGGCTGACCACTGGGATAGGGTATGGGTGGTCCTCTAGTACTTTATTTATTGTCCATTTGTAGTCTGCACAGATGCACACGTCCCCATTCAGCTTGACTGGGGGGACTATGGGGGTTTCCCAAGTGGCATGGGAGACGGGCTCTAGCACCCCCTGGGCCACGAGGCAGTTCAGTTCAGCTTCGATTTTTGGCTTAAGTGCAAACGGAACCCACCGAGCCTTCAGCCTTAAGGGCCTAACCGTGGGGTCCCACTGCAGTGCGATAGGTGGCCCCTTGTAGGTTCCCAGAACCCCATCGAATACTTCTGGGAACTCCCAGCACACTTGGTCAAAATTGTGGGTCTGCATGTCCAGGGGCTTAAACCAAGCCAATCCCAAAAGAGTGGGGGTCTAGAACCCCTTTAAAATTTTTGAACTCCATCCTAACTCTGGCCCACCCCATGATCTGCGCTGGATTCTTTTGAAATTCCCACAATATGAACTCTGCGAGCTATAGGGCCAGCCGGTTGTGGGGGCAGAGTTTACTGAGGGTCTTCTCCGAAATTATGAAGATGGAGGATCCCATGTCCAATTCCAATTCCATCTGGCAGGGACCCCCCTCGATCAAGACCTGCACTTTGACCTTGTCGGGGGTGTCCAGGGGCAAGTTCATTACCTGGATGCTGTTTGAGGCCGTCGTGTGTGTGTCTGTCGAGTTGTGGTGTGTGTACTGGGGCCTCTTGTTGGTGGTGGTGGACTCAGCTTGTCCCTGCTGTCTCGTGTAGAATGCGTGCCTGTGTGTGAGATGGGACAGCTGGGGTGCTATGTGGTTCATCAATGCCTCGACCAGCTGGTTGTAGATGGCCCTTGCAAGGGTGGTTGGCGCAATGAGTCGCTTCATCAGCTGGATGGTCTCCACCCCACATGAACTCAGGAGAAGCGCCTTCTTCTCTGTCGCTGCCTCCATTTTGTGCAGCTCTATGTAGTAGTTGATCCGGTCTACCCATGATTCCCATAAGTTGAGCCGGGTGACGTTGAATGCCGGTAGGGTTTGTCCGGGAGCAGTAGTCATGGCCTCAGCCGCGGAAGCACTAGAGCTCGGAGCGCAGGACTTGCGGGCGGCTGGAGGCTGCTTTCTGCTCACCACCGGTATCCTACCTTTGTCGCCAGTGTAATGTACTGAGGTTGGAGACGTTTAGATGGCAATATGCTTTATTAGCGATTACATCACAAAGAGAACATGGCAGGACCGGGTCCCCCATTATATACATTTCCCGGAACAACCTACTTCCTGGTCAGGTCCAATCCTGGCCAGTTAAACTTCCTGCCACTGATCGCCATAGGTGGGCTGCGTTCGTCCCTTCCAGGCACCGTCCACAGGCACACGGTGTTGTACTTTCCTGGACAAATGCCAGACACAACAAAAGCCTTTGTTATACGCTCTCAGGCTAAGACTTGCTGTCATGTGACTAATTTTAAACTGGTATGAAGCTGGATTTTATTATTTTGCCAGCTGATTGTTTCTTTTTAAGTTTCTTCAGTGCTATGTAATGAGCAGTTTTCATCTGGAGTAAACTTCAATGAATGACTACATCCACACGAATAAAAGCTTAGGTTTTGTTTTTAAAAAAGCAGACGCGACTATCCTAGATCCTGGGATACGAGGGTCTAGCTTAGTATGAAAATCCACAGCAACAATAAATTAGCTTGTGAAGCGGAACAACACTTCTGTCTTTTTCTTGTGGCAAACAAACACGGCTACTCTTCTGGAATGTCTTCATTTCCTACTTAAAAATAAAATTAATTGCTATTTTAAGAAGCAAATGGGAAACAGCATCAGAGTCTTAAGATTAGTTTCAGGGTTGGGGAGGGAACTCTTTGTTTTTCTATCCCCTTTTCCAAACAGCAATCAGAACTTCGTTAAAAATTAAACAAGCCAACCAGCCTTGCTGAGGATGGTATTCTATGGAGAGCAGAGATAACAAGGCTGTGTAGTTACCGTTTCAGCAGCTTGGCTCCTTTAGCAGAAAAGGGCCTCTTTGTTTTGATGTTAAACATTATAGGACTTACCCCCTTGTGGGAGAATCTCTGCAGAGAGTCAGGGTCTCTGGCTTCCCTTCATGTTGACAGTTCTGAGCACAAAGGGCAGGGGGGTGTCAATCCTTCCAGGGAAAAATAAGAGAGCCCCTCCCCCCGCCTGTGTATAGGGTTAATCATCCCCCTCAAATATATTTTAAAAATAAATTGGGGTCCAGGTCCTTTTGAAAACCCCAAGATGTGTGGGAAATTACACATGAAAAATGATGAGTTAAGAAAGCAAGTTGTGGAACATTTTTGTTTCTGAACTCTAGACTTGTTTGGCTGTTCCATTTACACGTTTCATTGTAGGAAACTCTGGATGGTCTTGAGTAGGGAAAAGCAGTTTTTTTCTATTATTCTGCCTCAAGTTTCATGATCTTGGACCGTATGAAATCCACAAAACTACAAGGCAGCTTCTGATAATATTAGGTCAGCAACACTGAGACACAATACTGTCTTTGAAAAGCACTGGCAGAATTACAGATATAGATCAGCGGCTCCCAGACTTGGAGACTGGTTTTCCGAGGACGCAACATGAAGTTGTCAAGGGCATTGTAATCTCCTCTCTGATTCGTCCAGTTGGGCATCCTGATTGGCCAGGAGAGAAAGCAACAGCTCATCCCAGTCTCTGCAGCTGCAAACTATGGGAAGCCAAGGACATTGTTCAGGTTCTCTGTGTTGATATGGACTTGTGTGAGTGTATTTGAGTGAACTCTGCAGGAATCACTGTATGAGAGATCCCATGCTACCACTTGATTGTGGACACCCAGAAGATGTCGTAAGACTGCCAAAGGAATGATTTCCATATGCTTCACTGGACAGACTCTATCAGAAGAACATCTTGTATAACATCATATGCAATGTATTGCATTGAATGTAATCTAGCTAACATAGTATGTCAAATGTATCGGATGTAATGTACCGGACATAAAGATGAACACGACCACTTTGTGATGGAACGGGTACAACTGTGCATTGTGGAGCATAATACCCTTCTTACAATTTGTAATGCGGATTAGACTTGTCATGTTTTGAACCTTATTTAATAAATGTATACATTTAGCCGCCAAGTAAGACAGCAGTTGTTGCTGAGCAGAAGTTAGTGTAAACTATCCAGCTTCAATACTAGGCTGTCCCCACTGGCTTCCTCTATATGCTTTGTCTCTCCTACTGGCATCATACAATTATTTTTATTTAACAACAACAAGCAACAGGAGAATCAGGGAAGGGTAGACTCTCCAGCCTCATGGTGGGAAGAGCAGAATATAGGAGTGAGGAGATGCTAGTGCAAATCCAGGCTTAGTTCCAGGTAATCAAGCCACTACTCAGAATATTTTACTGCCCAAAGAGCAACACCACACAAGCCACATTCTTAAGAACATGATAATAAAGGGCAAGGGTTTATGGCTATAGAGAGGGCAGGCAGAGAGACTTCTTTTCCCTCTTTATATCCACATTCAGGGTCACCCAATATAAAAAAAAACATACAAAAGGAAGTACTTCTTCACACAGCATATAATTAACATATGGAATTCACAACCAAAAGATATGGTGGTAATCACAAACACAGATGACACCAGATTAGGAAAATGCATGTGGTATATATATCTAGTCATCATGGATACTAAATGGAACCTTCATGGTCAGAGGCAATGACCTCTGAACCACAGATATTAGGGACATACAGGTGAGGGCTTGTAAAAGACAACTGATTGGCCACTGTTGAAAACACCATGCTGGACTGGACTAGGTAAGCCCTGATCCAACAGAATTGTTCTTATGATCGAGAGATGCATCTCAGAATGTGTTGGCAGGTGCACAGAGAAACACAGCTCTCGGTCCTTCTCAAATTTGCCAGAGACTGCTGCTCCTTCAGGCAAACAGGAACTGGCCTTGTTGAATAGCTTTGTGTTCTTGCCTCATTGTCCTGAAAAACCACCTACATTTCCTCACAAAGGTATCTCGGCACCCTGTGGGGAAATACAGATGGTTCTTCAGGTTCTGATATCCACCCAAAGTTTCCAGTCTTGGGATTCTGCTTGACCATTTTCAATGTGTCAGGTTATCTGAAAAATTTTCTTGGTGCCTTCACTTTTCTTATAGGAGTTTTTAAAACATTATTTCTATGGTGCTCAGCCACCCTTTATATAAATAGATGGGATAAATAGAGCCCCTTCTTTCCCATTTTCCTAATAGTGACAATAATTTATTTTACATTTCTAATATGCCTGGTATGTGACCAATGACACATTGCATCTTTCTAGAGTGCACTGAAGATATGAATTGAACTTTAGTCTCTGAGCAATTAAGGCCCCCTGAAACTGCACTTCATTAATGGTTGTTATGCAATAAAAACTATAAAACTGCCCTTATTTGCTATATAAAAATGCAATTTGTTTTAATTTATGTTGCAAACTCCTCACTGAATTTCTTCATTGGGCCCTGCCATACATCTGTCTGACGCCAGGAAGGTTTTGTATACAGCAAAAGGGAAGAGAAGACAGAAATTACAACAGACCTGCACAGGAATCCTATGACTTCCCTTGAGGGTTCCTACTTAGCATGTTTCAGGAAGACAAGGGAGACATCCAAAAAGAAAACACACACACAATCTTACTCCACTTTTGCTATGGTTCTGATGGCAGAAAAGGAAACACTAAAGTTCTGCCCAAACTCATATTCATGGTTGAAATTGTGGGCATTCTTTCCCCAAAATACCCATTAACAAAATATCAAGACATTTTGGCTGGACTGGGAGGGGTGATCTGCTTAGGCTTACATGAGGAGTTATCTACTAGGCTAGAGAACATTTTTACTTTGACTCTGACAAGGGCATATCATGTCAAATAAACAGGGACAATCCATGGCTCGGTAGTAGAGCACCTGCTTTGTGTGCTGAAGGTTCTAGGTTATGTCCCTGATATCTCCAGTGAAAAGATCTCAGATGGCAGGTGCAGGAAAAGAGGTTTATCTGCCAGAGTCCTTGGAGTGAAGTTGCCAGTCAGAGAACACATTGAGGTAAGATAGCCAGCATAAGGTAGCTTCATACATTCACATGGCTTTTGAAACTTCTCTCCTTTTCAAAGCAGAATTCCATGCCTATGCAGCTTGAAGAACTAGTTGCATGGTTTTTTGAATCCTAGCCACAGAATTCCCTTTACATTCAGAATACTGGTAGATGAGAAATAGACCACATTCAAAATAAGGGACATTCTAGAGGCTTGCTATCAGAAATCATAGGCATACTTTTATCAGACCTAGGCTTCATCTGTGATGAAAATCAGCTCCAAGGAGACTACATTCATAATAATATAAGGGCAATTTTGCATCGATTTAAAAGCACTGCTGGATCAGACTAGTGTCCATCTTGTCCGGGATTCTGTCTTCAACAGTGGTCAAGCAGATGCTTTTGGGAAGAATTCAGGTAGTGCACAAGGAAAATAGATATATTGTATTGTTTGTTCCAAGCATTTGGAGATCTGTGGTACACTACCTCTGAACTGGAGGTTCTATTCTATCTCTGAATTCTATTCTTGGCTGTTACAGCTATCAATATAAATATCCGCTATGAATTTCTCTAATCTGTTTTTGCTTTATTAATGTAATCTATTCCAATCACAAAATTAAGATTGGTATATAAATGTAAAATAATTAGGAGTGTCAACCAGGTAGATTTGTTTTTACTTGAGTAATCACCTGCCTCTTGACCAATTAATTAATTTGTCATTTAAAATTAACTACTACATTCGTATATAACCAGATCCTCTACACAGGTTTCTTTATAATCAAATCCAAGTTTCTTTTTGGGAGACTGAAGAAAATTTGCGGTTCAAGACATAAAACTGACCAATCATTGGTACAAGGGAAAGTCGTCCTCTTTTCTTTGTTACAGTAACACACTAAACACAAAATAGGCTTGGAAAGTACATAACTGCAGCTGCAGCCATTAGCATTTGCTCTCCATCAGGTATATATTTATTGTGCATCAGTGGCATTTCTCAGACAATTGTCTCTTGAGAGAGTCAGGCCTCAGGCTCACAGACTAAAAAGGAAAGATGTACAAGGGAAGTGGAGTAAAGCAGAGGGCAAAGACAGGAAAGGGAGACTATTATGACATTGTCAGAATGAAGGTAAAATTTATGTACAGTTGGGGTCTGAGCTGGTCTTTCCTTGCTGCTATTCCTCCTTGGAAGGAGGCTGTGCATCTATCCTGTGACTCTGATTCCTTTGGTTGATGACAAAGTGCCCTTCCCTTCACTTCTGCAGCCTCAGCACAATTGTCAGAGTTATTTGTCACAGGAAAGGGGAGAGAACACTCCTTGTGGCTGCTCATTCCCTGGCCAAGGGCTGGAGCCTTGCCCTAGTGTTCTTCTTGGGAGGGAAGGGGTGCAGCCTCCCAGTGACCCCCATTCCTCTGGCGGTCAGTGACAGAAGGTTAACATACAAGCATACACATTTTTACAGACAAAAGAAGAGTAGTATATTAGAAGTGGTTTGAAGGCCATCTGGTCTAACCACCAGAACTGAAACAGGATCCTCCTTATCTCAACACTCTTTAGAGATTACATTTAGGTACATCAGCCAAAACATCATTTGTCACAGCACAGAAGAAAACTTTGCAAATAAACCATGCACTGCTGAAAAACAGGTCAAGGAACTAGTAAAAAGCAAACCCAGCAACCATACTTTTGGCTGAGCAAATGGAGATGTAAACCAGTTTTCTTTTGGATTAGATGACCACTGGGATCCCACACATGACCAAAAGACAGCAAAAAGCTATGTGTGGCTGCATCTATTCTCTTTATTTCTACACCAAGGAACTTCATTCAGCTGTATCCCATCTCCAGTCACTGCTGGTTCTCAAGCTACAGGACAAGGCTGATCACAGTGAACTCCCTTGATGTAGCCATGATGTCTCACTCATCCAGCAGTGCTCTGTTTTCTCAATGGTCTGGGTGTGAACAGACAACAAGGATGGGGGGAGCACAGAGTCAATAATCTTTAGCATCTTGTACCTGTATGAAGCAATGTAGGGTTGCAAATTCTTGTGTCAAAAACTGTAATAAGTACAACAGACTGGGACAGAACAAGGTATTACATTAAGCAGGCGAGTATGGTTTTGCACCATGTTTCCTGCCCTAGTCATTTGCCTACCTTGGCACTCATTCATCCACACAACCCTAGGAAGAGTTACACCTTTCTAAGCCTACTGACTTGAGTAGACTTAGAAGGGTGTGATTCTAATCAGGATTGCATAGCATGTTTTTCTGTGGAAGCCTGACTGCCTAATACTTTAAGAATCATTACTCTAGAGAAGGGGGGGGGGGGCAAACAGACCAAACTGAAAATAGATGGGAGTAGAAATTCTTCTTGACTTTTGCAGGCAAGGTTCTACATTACAAATGAGTTTCCCTCCTATGCCAAGCCCCTTAAATGATACCACCCATAAATCTATCAAGCTCCATCCTAAAATGAATCTTTATGATTTTTATGTCTGACAACCTGGCACAGAATCATCACCACCTGGAAGATGGGAAATTATGAGCAGAACTTCTCAAAGCTGTGCCAGATATGTGCCTTGGAAGAGGATGATAACAGCAACCTGAGAAATGACACCTCCCAAAGTGATGATTGTAAAAGGATCAGAGGCAAAATAGCTAGAGAAAATATAACCAAGGAATCCTGTCTAGTACTCAGACCCTTCCTGCAATGACTTGTAATACTGCCATATCTCCCAGAGGGACAAAGAAGCTAAGTTGAGCTAAGATAATGGATGGGTGAATGTAGCCGTAGATAATAGGTCTCATCTTGCCACTGGGAATACTACTTGCTGCACCTTGATTGGCAGTGGTAAGAGGACTGTCAGTGCCAGGTAAGCCAATGTATGTATGGTTCAGTCTGAAAGGCTATGCTGTTGGATCCTTGCAAGAGGGACACAAGAGAAGTGAGAGTTAGTTGGCTGGCTCATTACTATTCACAATTCATGTTCCCATTTCAAATTTTCTACCTAAGTGTCAAATGTATGTGAAACAAACAGAATTTGTTTTCTATCTTTGCCTATTGCATTTGTATATTCTGGGGGCATGAGCAGAGACAGTTCATAAAATGTACTTTGTAAAATTCACCTGGTCCTGGTAAGCAATCTGTCCATCTCTCCTCTCTCCTTTTGTATGTTTTAGGGATGTGCAGTCAGAACTTCAATAATCAAAATGTGGATGAAACGCATGCATATTTTTTGAATATTGTAAATGCCATTAATTCAACCAGAATTATTTTCAGACAGTTATTCTGGCACCATCCCTGTCAGGTTCAGCTGACCAGGCAGAAAACAGCAAGGAGGCAGCAAAGAAACAATGTGACTCAGCACAAATATGTATGGAAGATTTGTTATCCAACCAGAACAGTTTTCAGTGTTTCCACCAAATACAATTGTCTTCATTGGCATTTCTGTGCAAAGTGTTCCCATTTTGCACTAGTTGTCAAAATATGAATGGCTTGGGAAGGACTTTTTGATTTTGTTTAAATACTCAACATTCACAGAACAGAAAGTGTCTGAGGCAGAGGTTCAGGCTTCCCTCCCTTGACAGGAGCTCACCAGCTTCGTAGATGGGAGAGCCAAGCTACACGGCCTTGCCTCTGCCAGTGATGCCCGTAGGGTGTCTGCAGGACAGATAAGCGAAGGTGTTGCATGCGGGCAGGCTAGGCAGGCTGCAGGTGAATGGGACAGTTTGAATCCAGCATCCAGGTCTTTTCTGTGTGTGAGAGATCAGAGATCAAGATAACATTTCTGAGGAATCAGGCTTAGTGTCTCTTTAATTTTATGTAAGAGCATGTGACTGCACCCCTCTGCCCTCCCTCACGACTACTCTTCACCTTGCTGGGGGGGGGGGGGGGGAAGAAAGGCAGCCCCTTCCACCCACAGATCAAGAAAGCAGGAGTGTAATCAAAACTAGAACATGCTGATAAGGGGGTGGGGCTGCCTTATCACTTGTCTTCCTGTGCTTGAAAAATATTTTCTGCTGGACTGCCTCTAATACAGGCATTTGGGATGGGAGGAAAATGCTGAAATTATCAGCATACTGCAAGGTTAGGTTGGAAGAGAAAGACCTTAGATCACGAGCCTGTGTACCCCATTTTTTTTATTAAAAAAGAGGGAAAGATAACATTTCCAAACCCACTGTTTTGAGACCCTCAGTGTCATCACAACCCCCTCGGCCCACACTACATGGCAGAATCTGAATTTTCTCTTAAAACAGGGGTGCCTTTTCTTTTTTGATTCCTTAGGTGAGGGGTGGAATCCATGGGAATTTCATCCCAACTTGGTGATGTATTTCTTACTGAACCTAGTAGAACTATCAGAATGGTTAACTAAATAGCAGCATATTAAGACACTGACTCAAGAATTTCTAAAAACTCTCAAACTGAATGTTATTTTTTTTTTGCAAAACTTGTTCCAATGTAAGCGAAAGTTATCAAAATGCTAATTTGTTTATTAGCCAGTTTGGTGTAGGGAGAGCCAGTTTGGTGTAGTGGTTAAGTGTGCGGACTCTTATCTGGGAGAACTGGGTTTGATTCCCCACTCCTCCACTTGCACCTGCTAGCATGGCCTTGGGTCAGCCACAGCTCTGGCAGAGGTTGTCCTTGAAAGGGCAGCTGCTGTGAGAGCCCTCTCCAGCCCCACCCACCTCACAGGGTGTCTGTTGTGGGGGAGGAAGGTAAAGGAGATTGTGAGCCGCTCTGAGACTCTTCGGAGTGGAGGGCGGGATATAAATCCAATATCTTCTTCTTCTTTATTTATTTATTTTTTTAAAAAAAAACAGGATTAAAAGGCTCCCAGAGTTGGGCAGAGAATGGGTGTGAGTTTAAATTACACAAAACTGTGAGACTAGCATAAGATAATTGAGGAAGAGTTGCTTGGCAAATGATGGTCAAGAGGACATTTTAACATTATGTCGCTGAGCATGCTAAAGTTTGGCTCCCCTGCATAGTTCAGTAGGACGGGCCAGAGTCCACACGCCACTTCACTGGCTGCTACTAATGAGCAATGGCTTTGAGGTTCAAGACAAGATTTGGATGCAGCAATATACATCAACTTCCAGTTTGATTTGGGGAAATATGTTGATCTTTGCCTGATCTGCCTACCAGGTATACCGGGCCCTGCTTCCAGTGCAAAAAAAACGAAACCAAAAACAAATATGGCACAATATGGTAAGGCCAGAAGTGATTGATGGTTTATACTATAAACTCAGCAGTGCAGGGGCACTTCCATTCATTATTGACACTACACTTAACTTCAAGATTATGGCCATTGTTTGCAGTGATACTGTGGATCTCCAGATACTTTCATGTCAAAAATGACAGAGCTTCCCTTGCAGGAAAATCACACTTTTCCTAGTACTTCAATAGCTATTTGCCACTGCTGGGAAAACGTCATATTTATCGAGGATAGTGGTGCATGAAGTCTGTGGTTGCATGACTGTCGCAATGCTGACTAGATTGTGTGCATGACATTACTAGCAGTGAGCAGCACCACCGCTCCCACCCACCCCAATCCAGTTTGCTTACTCTTTAAAAGGTGTCCTCTACTGGTTGTTAATTTCTTCCTAGTAGGAGGTTTATTGGTTCTTTCACTCAAGAAAGGGAACTCTAAAGTAGCTCTTTAAATACAAAGGGCGTTTTTGCACTGACCTTAATCAGCAGCGACGCCCCTCTTCACCACGCAGGATCGGCGTGGATTTCGCACTAATTGCCGTGGAGCACCCGGAAGAGCCGGAAAGTCCCGCGGCTTTTGCGGCGCAAACGGAAACCGCCAAAAACCAGTTTCCATTTGCGCCGCAAAAGCCGCAGGACTTTCCGGCTCTTCCGGGTGCTCCGCGGCAATTAGTGCAAAATCCGCGCCGATCCTGCGCGGTGAAGAGGGGCGTCGCTGCTGATTAAGGTCAGTGCGAAAACGCCCAAAGAGTAGTGAGGAGGGATCATCAACAAAACTCTCTTGCAGCTCCACAACAATGCCCCCCACCCCTTCATTGACTATAGATTGTTTGCATGCTGGGCACCTTTCTACTTTAGGCACATATTGTCCAGACTTCAAAAAAGGCTCTTGTCACTTTCAGTATCCTAGTATTGGTAGCTGGGAATGGTTAAAACTCCCCAAGGCATTCCTTCTGATCTATATCTCATCCCTGAGGGACATGCTGGAATATTTTGCAAAGAGGGAAAACACCAGTTGGGGTTCAGTTTGGCAGCTCAAAGTACTCAGAGATTTCCCAGAAGGCTTTAGAAGTCCTTTGAGCAGCAAGCAATCCTGAAGCTACCTGCCACAGGACCTTGCATATGATGTACTCTTTCAATCAGTTTTAAGCATCATTTGCTGTCTCTAGTCCTAGCCTATTACCATTTTATGTAGTTGCTTCCTGCAGTCAATGACAATTAGAAAACACAAATTATTTCAAGAAAAAAAATTAACTTAGCAGGATGTCTGTCTACATTGTATTGTTCTGATTGTATGAAGCCTCTGACTCTAGAAGAGCAGTGCTCTGTTGGTACAGCATCTGGGTCCCAAGTTCAGTCCCCCAGTATCTCCAGTTAAAAGGGTCAAAGAGATGGTAATGTGAAAGACCTGAGACCCTGGAGAGCTACTGCCAGTCAGAGCAGACAACACTTACCTTGATGGATCAATGGTCTGAGTCAGTATAAGGCAGCTTCATGTGTACCAGCAAACATTGATTTGCTCAAGCAGATACAGTGTCATGGAATGAACGTTCAGTTGCTTAGGGAACTAAACAGCTGACAGATCACTTTTTGTGAGGGAAAGGAATGTTGTCAGTATGTCTTGGACTACAATCTTGCCCATGGGATGACTAAGAAGAGGCTCCAGGACATGGGGGTAATTATTGGACGGGGATCCCAGAGGCAAGGAGGCATCTGCCTTTTCTTTGTAACAAAATTTATTTTTGTGCTTCAATGTTCAGAGCCTTATGTCTATATATAAACATATATGCCCACTGAGTGTAACACTTCATGCACTCGTCAAAGTGGATTCTTCAAGTTCACGAATGTTTATGCCACACTACCTTTGTTAGTCCTTAAGATATCACAAGAGTTCTTGTTGTTTTGGCTGCAGCAGTGTAACTTGGCTATTCCCCTGGAATGTGGATCTGTTTGTTTGGTACAATATTATCTACACTGCTTAAGACTCACTTGAACTTTGCTTGAGCAGTCTGAACTTTTTTGGGTTGTGTAAATGTTCTGTATGTCGGCAGTGGGATGGTGCAAAAGAATAAAACATAGGAATCAATGAGGACCAGTTTGAAAATGTAACATCTTGTTAGTTAATAGTTCATTTTGAAGTTAATTTTTCCAGACAACTTGGGTGGGACACATGACCTCTGACCTCTGTGTCTCTAGCTTTAGATTCATTGGTGCCATAACAGGAAGTCCTTGCTTTCTTAACATAAAGCAAGTATCCATCAAACTGTGAACTTGTTATATACCACTACAAATGAACATGGGAAGGGGGAAACATTGAAGGGGATGACCATGTTGGAGGTATGCCAGTATGGGAGAAATCAAGTAACTGAGTTGGCTAAGTTTGCTCCTCGCCAATCGAATATTAGTCCAAAAACACTCCACAGCTACAGAGGAAGCACATGCCACTGGGCTTCTTCAGACTAAAAGACTACTGGGGACCTGTCTTAAATGTTACTGTGGTCTCCTACACATCTCCTATCTCTATATTAACTATGCTTACTCTCTCGCCAACAGCAAAGAACCTCTACACACAAGTGTTGTGCAGCTCACACATACAGAGCTTCCTTCCCTACAACATCCTGCCTCTTTTCTGTATGTTTCAGCTTTGCAGAGAGTTTTCATTTCTTGTGACAGGGCAACAATACTCTCTATTTCTCCACAACCTGATAAGTGGCTTTTTGTTCTCCCATCTTGTGATGATGGATAAGACAGAGAAGTCCAGACCTGGACACCCTCCCTGCAGCTTTAAGAAGCCCAGGACAGGAAGACAATGAGCTCTCTTGTCCGTCTTTCTGACCTGTTACCTGGGGCAAAAAACTATAGTCCTGTTTACTTCCTCAGGAAGGACAGAAGAATAGGGAAAAGGACCATTCAGATCTTCAGGTCTGGACCTGGCAATTCTAATGATGAAATAGTTGTTATTGTTCTCTGAATACTTGGTGGGAGGTTGTGCAAGGAACTGGGTAAGAACACATCCCAGACTGAGAAATTCCCAGACCGTGAGCCCACCATAACATTTGTTTAGTCTGTTATATGAAGCTCCTGTGCTGGATTGGACTAGGATCCATCCAGTACAGCATTCTCTCTTCAACACTGGCCAGCCAGAAAAGTTCGCAAGAAAAGCAAGATAGAGTAGGCAGCCTCCATTGCTGACCATCCAGGGACCAGGTAAACAGCTATAACTATAGAACGGATTTTGAGTCCAGTGGCACCTTGAAGACAAACAAACATTTATTCAAGGTATGAGCTTTCGTATGCACATACACTTCTTTGGATACAGTGAAATGGAAGTTAATGTTTCATATGTATATATTGGCAGATGCCTCTATAACTATAACTACAGTATACTTGGCTTAGCAGCCTCCAGTTCTATGTTGCCCCATAGAATGGAGCTCTTCCTAATCAAGTTCCTGAAAGCCTTACAAAACACCTCTGCTCCAGTGTCTTGGTGTTCTGAGTTAGTGAGGGTAGTTTTTTCTTAATGCTGCTGGAGCTGGATTGACCTTGCATCCAGTGGAGAAGAAGGGAGAGGTGGGGGGGGGGGGAGCAACATCTGTTGTTGTCACATGGGACTGCCCCCTCCTTTCCTTTCCCAGGAGCCCCAGCCTGTTCCAATTTGTGGAATGCCTTTGGGTTTGGCGTGCCTCACCCCACCCTAACCCTGGGTTCATCACTCCATTCCTCCTCCTGCCCTCCCCCTTTGGCTCTCAGTTGCCTTGTGTGTTTCAAAAGCATCTTCCTCAAAAGTTAATTGCTGAACTTTCCCAGAAGGAAGCTTGAATGATTGCTATGGAGAGCAGGGCAGGCTCTCTTCTCATTACTAATCAGGCCCAACAGGGCGGGCTAGGGGTGAGCAGGGAGTCAGCAAGAAAAGCTAAAAAGCCATTAGCATTGGAGGCAAAGCAAAGCAGCTGGGAAGCAGTGTGGGGGAGTGTGGGCTCACCACCAGCAATTTTGCACTGCTCAAGGCACACTGCCTCAAATACAGAAGACAAACTTAGCAGGAATCAACATGATGGGCTGTACATACATTTGTGCATCATGCACTCAATTCTGAATCAGTCCAACATGACATGTATAAATAAGGGTATGTATGGTACAAGATTAGGGGGATCAGGAAGCAACCCAGACAGTGTTCTCCATACCCAGTACCAGACTCCACACCCTATACTGTCCCCTTATTATTGATGTCAGCGTCATAGAGCTGGAAGGGATGTTATAGGTCATCTAGTCCAACTTGCTGTTCAGTGCAAGAGGTGGAAAACCAGAGCATTTCTGATAGAGAGCTGCCCAGCTTCTGCTTGAAAACATTCAGCTGGGGCAAATCCACCCACTGAACCGACCCCCTGAATAATCAGTCCCATTTGTACACTGCCCTCACCATTAGGATGTTGTTTGGTCGAAATCTGTCCTCCAATAGCTTAAGCCTATTCCATCTAGCCTCGCTTGGTAGAGCTGCAATTAAGAAGTCCTTGGGCTCTTCCATGCGACAGTCATTCAGGTATTTGAAAAGTATGACCATGTCTCCAGTCAGCCTTCTCTTTTCTAGACTAAACGTTCACAGTTCCTTTCCTCATATAATTTCTTTTTCAGTTGTGTGACCATCTTCACTGCCCACCTCTGAACCTCTTCCAGTTTGTCTACATCTTTCTTAAAGGGTGGCATCTAGAACAGCACGCAGTGCACTAGATGAAATCTGACTAGCATGGAGGAGAAGGGAGTGTGGTGTGGCTTCGAAGAAGGCTCATGCCACACTTGTGACTTGGATACTGTGTGGCATGAGCCTTCTTTGCAACCCCATCACATTGCTGACTCATGTTCAGCTTGACTCACCACAAATGTAAAATCCATTTCATGTGTACTACTGCCATGTGTAGTACTGTCCTACTGCCAAGTCAGACATATCCTGTCCTACATATGCATATGTGATACTATAGGATGCTCTTTGCATGTCTTTCTGATGCTTTCAGTCTGGTTTCCCACTCTATCAAGGTCACTTTGATTTTTTTTTGTCTTCCAGGGAGTTATCAATCCCTCCCAGTTTTGTATCACCTGGAAATCTGGAAAAAAATCCCTTCATCCCTGTCACTGTAAAATGTTTTGAAGAGTACCAGGTCACTGACTAGGATATAAACCGAATCAGGGTTTACCAGAGTCACCTGAAGAGCCTATTCTGAATGACAGGACTCCTCCCTCAAAGATGAGAAGTAACAATATGCTGGGGACACTTTTGTCAATGTTCAGCATGCATTTCATCTGGTCACTGGGCAGCCATAGCCAACCTCTACCTTCAGAGGATGTGGTACTGCTGACAAGCCTGATCTCAGGCACTTAAAAATTGGTCGCTGGTTATCACATGCTACCAAATGAGCTCCTTGAAGATGTTGAAATATGGTTGATGAGATGACATATGAAAGTACCTTAGAATGATGCTTGTGTCAATTTCAAGCCCTTAGGTCAGTTCAGACCTGCTTACTGATGGGCTGTTTGCAAATGGAGAGCAGCACCTTTTAAGCACTTGAAAAAAAAGTTTGCTTTTTATGGAATGTTCACTGTTGTTTTGCACATGCATATTCTCACTCCATGTTAGGCCAAAGGATGAGAGTTAAAGGGGAAGAGCAGGTTGTAGCTATGGAGGGCCTCTGGGGGCCCTGCCCACAACTCTTAACGAGGCCCCCCAACTCAGGGGCCCCGACCTGTCGGAGCAAGGAGGGAGGGTGAAAGGTGGCCGTGGCAGGTCTTTTTTTTTTTTTGTGCTCTTGCAGCCAGCTTTAAAGCTGGCTGTGAAAGCAGGAAGACCCGGCCCAGGGAGGCCATCTCATGCCCCCTCATCCTGCTTGGCCAAGCAGGACAGGCAGGCAAGAGGTGGTGGGTCTTCATACTCTCTGAGCCAGCTGGCTGCAAAAGCAAGAAGACCTGGCCTGCCAGCTGCGCCTCTCTTTCCCCTCCTGCTCAGCTGAGCAGGACGGGTGGGTGAGAAGGGGCAAGTCTTTGTGCTCTCACAGCCAGCTGGCTGCAAAAGCAAGAAGACCCAGCCCAGGAAGGCCACCTCTTGTGCTCTCCTGCTCAGCCAAGCAGGAGGGGAGGGTAAGAGGCAACTGTTGTGGTGGATCTTCATGCTCTTGCAGCTGGCTTCAAAGCCAGCTATAGAGGCACAAAGACCTGGCCTGGGGAGGCCCTGCCTCTCTCTCCCCACCTGCTCAGTTGAGAGGAAGGGAAGACAAGAGGCAGCCACAAGTGCCCTCTGGTTTTTTAAAAAAGCCCCTTGACCTGAAAAATCCTGACTGGACAAGAACCAAAGGGATTCTGTCCCTTAGGTTACACCTGGGACCTATGACAGCCATCCTCATGAATAAGGACTCCTCCAGGATATATTTGATTTCCCCCCCTTGTCTGACATGTTCAAGTTACAATGTTTAATTTGGTATGTTTTGGAAATTTCTGCAACTTTGAGTCCTTTTGGGGTGAAAACCAGCATGCATACAAATGTCCTAATTAATTAATGTGGCTTTGGGGCTGTGTTGAACATAGGCTATCTGAACACAGTACCCCTAATTTTAAAAGTATACTGAATGCTGGTTTCACCGTTTGCCGTAACAGTGCGTTAACCCCATATCAAGGAGAAATGGTCCTCCATATTGGATTTCAATGTGAAGCCCATTCTTCCTAGATACTTCCTGTGGATGAGGTTCAGAGATTCTTTGTCTCCAGGAGGCCTGCAGTTCACAAATTGTGTTCAAATATTATGTCCCAGAATCCAGAAAAGAAATTCATTTGTGGCATGGTGCAAACACTGAACTAATTGTGTGGCAGAGAAAATTCTGTCACTGATTGCTCTGAGCTGGTGTTATGGCATGAAATGGCCACAAACACTTCAATTACTCAGGGCAGGAGGCTGTCAGAATGTTTGTCATCAGAATGCTTAAAATAGTACTTCTACGATAAAGTGGAAAGTTGTCCGTTTGGCTGGGATGAAGATCCTAGACAGGTCCTAAAGACAAGAGTAGCTTTTTGGAACAGCTCAAGTATTTTTTAAACATTCTCCATCATTTTCAGACACCTATATCAAAGTCTGTATCATTACAATAAACAAATAGAAAGGCAAGATTATCCTCATGCAGCATATTACAAAAGGTTGTGGGGATGACAGTCTTCACAAGAAAATGTTATTGTGAAAATATGAGAGAGAGAGAAAATGAAGTCCTAGCAAAACAACCCTATTCATTTCGATAGATAGATACCCAAGTGAGAAACTCCTCCCTGATACCTTGCAACTTCTAATTGACAAGGAAGTTTCTCCATTTAAAGACCCTAAGTTTACTCAATCAATTCGGGGTAGGTACAATCTCAGTTTCCCAAAATCTAACAACTGCAAAATCTAGCAAAAACATTTCTGGTATGACAAGAAACCATAATCTGATGTCTTTGCACAAAGACCACTTATGGGGAGTTACAAGCTTTCGTCTTAATTATGCCTCAGATCACCTTAAAGACAGTATTACAAACACTTTTTTTACTGTGAGGGTGGGCCAATCACAGGTGCTGAAAGGTATGTCTCTTCCCACACAATTTCCACAAAGACCCCATAAATTTTCACTGTCAGTTTCTTATGTGCCCACTCAGTGGCAACTCAACAGCACGCTAACAACATTAAAAACAACATCAGTGGCAACCTCTGCTGCAGAGACACCATAGCAACAGTGCAGCTATAAACCAATCAAGTCATCGCCCAAAGAATACTCTCCTAGAAACTATACCCGAAAAAAAAAACTAGTCAACAAGCACATCATAGCAAGCCTAACATCCCTTAAGCCATTCTTTTCCATCCCCCCAATACAATGCTCATGGAGAGTTACAAGCAAGGGAAGAGCAACCTTCCTGATTCCGTAGCCCAGCAACTGGGAGGGCTGTGTGCATAATTAGAAAACAGCAGTTCAGTCTCCACTCTAGGAAAAAAGAAATATCTGTCCTAACTTAGCATCAATATCACAACACTCTACAGTCTGTATTTTGGAGGTGTGGGGTATGTATGTATAAGGTCTTAACCTGCTCTTCTTTCCCAGGAGCTCAGGATAACATACATAGTTCTTCTTTCCTCTGTTTTATTCTCACAACAACCTTGTGAAACAGGTTAAGCTCACACAGCGAGTTCCATAGTAGAAACTGGATTGAAATTACTAGGCAATATTAGCTCTCCCGTTATTGTGGAGGTAACTGTTTAGAAGAAAATTGCCTATAGCATGAAGTCCTTATTTATAGAATTAAAGTTAAAACCAAGCAAAACAGCAATGTTAGACTCTGAAGATTCTGAAATAGTCTAGTGTCTCTCAGAGGGGTGTGTGGTTCCTATTGGTTCATAATTTGCAGGTCCTTATTAATATTAACTTATGAAAATTCAAAATTGCATTGATGAGGGCTGCCAGCTTACCCTCTCATCCACTTTGTCTGCTCCTTTGGCTTTAACAGCAGTTTGTACAGCAGATATCAGTATACACAGCTTTTCATGAAACAGAGATCAACATTATTACTTGGCAATGCAGGGCTACACAAATCAGTTAGGGCTATGGGCACTTCCACCCTCAAATCTCCAGGAATTTCCTGGAGAAATTTTTGATAACTCTACTGTGGGGACCATTGTGTTAATATCTGCAGATAACATTGTTAAAAGTACAGAAGTACGGACTGGCTAAAAAAAGAGTTGGTAATAATACCATTGACAAACATAGAAACTGGGGGTGGGGAGGGGGGAGAAGAAGAAATCACACAGGATTAAGGGTTGCCAGCCTCCAGATGTAGCCTGGAAATTTTACAAAATTAGCCTGGAGATCTTACAGAATCTCTAGATGACAGGAATAAATCCCCCTGGAGAAAATGCTTGGTTTGGAGGGTGAACTGTATGACATTATATCCCTTTCAGGTCCCCCCTCTCCAACCCACTCTCCCCAGTCTCCACCCCAAATCTCCAGGAATTCTCCAAGCTGAAGTGGATCTGTTTAGAAAATCAATTATGCCCTTTAAATTTGGCAAGGTAGCAACCTCGTAAAGGCTGTGCTAAACAGCCAGATTCCACAGAACAATGCCCTAGCCATAAAGCTTTTTAACAACCCTTGTGGTAAACAAAAAGCCACCTGCTAAGTAGTAGAAAATGACAGCAAATAGGTACATTCCATCAGGGACAGGGAAAACCAAGGCCTGGCTTTTGTGTTCCTGTCTGGAATGACTTAGCTATGGCAAGAACTTTCTCCCTTGCTTTTTCCTGAAGCTTCTTACCAACTTGATAGGATTCACAAGGCTAGCCTAAGAGACAACAGCAATGTGTTATTTTTTTCCCTCCCTGCCCCCAGCCTGTTCCCCTCACAAGCCAGCATCAACAGAACCCCCACCTCCAGCTGGGATTCTTAAACCCTCCTGAAAGCTCCATTGCTGCTGACTTCAGCAAAGCTTCTCAAGGAGAGTCTCACCACACTGAGAAATCTCTAATATTTGAGTTTGGAGAAGAGAGGGCTCCCTAGCTATTGGACATCCACCTGCCAACAAGATGAATGCCTACAGTGAAAAATATCAGCTGTGGGAATGAAATCAATTGTTGGCTGGAAAGGCCGGTCTGGACATGAATCCCAAACTCCAGTAACTGGGTTCCACCAGGCCAAACACAAATCAAGTTGTTTTCCCCAGGAACAGTGTTACAAATTAAAATTCCAAATCCACCTCTATTTCCTAAGCTGTCGTGCCCTTTTATATTGCCTTTTTAAATACACACGTGGGCACATGCACAAAAACCCTATTAAGCCGTTTAAGACAAAAGCACAGTTGTCGGGAGGAAGATTTGTAATCAGTTCACATTTATTAAGTGCTAGACCTCCTGGTGGGTTTTTTTCTTCCTTTCCCCCCCTTGCATTTTCATAAAACAGACTGAGACCCAGGGACTCTCCTAGGCCACCTTTTCTAATTAAAATAATTACAACCTCCCAGCATCACTTTGGGGCATATTTATTCACTTTAGCTCTCAAAAGCCAACTAAAAAGAATCCGGAATTTCAAGCAGGACTGGAACAGTTGCTTCTCTTTGAAGCAAAGACTGAATTTTTTGCTCTGTCCTCGCCCCACTATGGAAATAGAAATTACTCTTATTCTCTCCCTCTTTTATCAAAGAACTGCTTCTCTGATTTGCCTTTGGAACAAACATGAAATATGAACAGGGAAAAAACTGCACAGAATTTATTTTTCATCATCAGCATAAGTGGGATGGAAGAATCATGGTTTAATTTGAACCAGAGATGAGCTCTAATGTTGGTATTTCTTATCACATCTCAGCCCTGGAACCAGGAACCAGCCACAAGTGGCCTGTGGAGTCATGCCCCCCTTGTGGATACTCTCAGCCCCCTTCTGAATGTGAAGCATTCATTAAAACAAGTAAACCTCTTGGCATTTTTAAAAGGTGATTTAAGAGAGGGCATGGAGGCAGTATTAGACCAAACTGGTCACTAAGAAGTAAACTTGTTCCCCTATTCCAGTGTTCTGGACAATGAAAGGAAAGGTACTGGAGTACTTGATAAGCACTAGCCCTACCCTTTAGCATACATTTTATCAATATATAATAGCGTTATTTATACTATTTTATTTAAAAATATTTATATCCCATTTTTTATGTAAGCTCCCAAAGCAGTAGACAAAAAATGCTTTGGTCTATGGCTTACTGATAAAAAAAAGAGCCCCGTGGCGCAGAGTGGTAAAGCTGCAGTACTACAGTCGGAGTCCTCTGCTCACGACCTGAGTTTGATCCCAGCGGAAGCTGGTTCAGGTAACCAGCTCCAGGTTGACTCAGCATTCCATCCTTCCGAGGTTGGTAAAATGAGTACCCAGCTTGCTGGGGGGAAAGTGTAGATGACTGGGGAAGGCAATGCAAACCACCCCATAAAAAGTCTGCTGTGAAAATGTGAAAGCAACGTCATCCCAGAGTCGGAAACGACTGGTGCTTGCACAGGGGACTACCTTTACCTTTACTGATAGAGCATCTGCTTTTAATCTCCACTTAAAGGATCAGATAGCAGTAGAACAAAATCTGAGTTCAATGGCACCTTAAACAAACTTTTCCAAAGTATAACCTTTAATTAACAAAATCTCACTTCATTAATACGCAAGTCAGTAGGTGCCATGAAAATCAGTAGCTGAGTCCTCAGTGACATGTTACCAGTCAACGAAGACAATATTGCCATAGATGGACCAATGGTGTGACTTAGTATGATGCATGGCAATTAAAACTTACCAAAATGCAACAAGACAACAGAATGTCATGAGCCCTGAGGAGGAGGAGCTGGAAGGGTTAACAGACCTGGAAGAGTTGCCAGCCAGTTCCTCAGCTGAATAAACAGCAGCTTGCCCATCAATCACTCTCCAGGCACCAGTGTCAGCTGTTGACGATCAATCTCCTCCAAGCTCTCCTCCTCCCATCTCAAGAGTTTGAAGCAGGCTCCAGAAAGAACTTTCAGAGTGAAGACATGAGGCACACCAATGCTTTAGATATCTCAGCCCTGAGTTCTAGCAGAGTCACTGCCACCCAGGGAGCAGGCTGATTTGAGACTCCCATACAGCTCCCACCCAGAACCTCGTAACCTTGTGGAAGCAACAAGTCTGCCTTGCATCCATGCTCCTTCCTAATTCCTGATCCTGACCTGCTTAATTTCCTTTGCACCCTGACCTTTTGGCTTTTGGACACTGACTTCTGATTCCGGTTTGTGATTCTGTATTGGTGACTGGGCTCCTGCTTGACTTCTTGGACTTTGACCCTGGACTGGCTTTGGACTCCTGCCTGCCTGCACCCTGAGAACATGACACAGAAGTGAACTTATGGGTAATTGTCGTTCATCAACATCTTCTGTATAGACACACATTGGGACTGTGCATGCACAGGCCAGTCCTGCAGATAGGAGTTTTAGTTTCCTTAGGAACCAAGGGATGGACCCCTTGCTTCCAGGCAGATATGATTTTTTTCCCACTCAAAACATTATGTACTCTGGAGGCACATGCCCCTCTCTCCCTCAGTTCCTGCTTGTCACTGCAAACTCTCAAAAAAAGTTTACAAACTTAATAAAGAAGAGAGCTCAGAATGTGGCAGGAGGGAGGGAATGTGTGTCTGCACAGAAGATGTTGATGAACAACAGTTTCAGTTAAGGGTATCTCTGTTTTTATCTTCCATCTTCAGTGCAGTCCCACGTCAGGATTCTAGCAAGCTGCTCACCAATAGCAGGTGGGCAGATGCTCTCATAGAACAATGATTGATGCACTGCCTTTCTCACATCAGCTTCTCTTCTTGACTGTAGGTCTAATGCATAATGCTTCATGAAAGCGTCCTCAGCCGACCAGGTTGCAGCCTTGCAGATATCAATGAGGGGAACCTGTAATAAAAAGTGGCAAAAGAACCCAAGGCCCTGGTGGAGTGGGCACAAACCTCCAGAGATAAAGGTTTTCCTACAGCCTCATAACAAGAAAAAATTGCTGCAACAACCCATTGAGAGAGCAACTGAGGTGAAGCAGCCTTTCCTAGGATCTGAGTAACAAACCAACAAAGATTCGTAAATTCCGAATGGCCTTGTTCTGTCAATATAATCCAACAAAGTCCTCCAGACATCCCATGAGTGTAGGGCAAGCTCGGCCTTGGTTGACAGAGAAGGAAAAAACACTGGTAAAGCTACCTCCTGGACTAAACAAAATCTAGATACCACCTTGGGCGGAAACTCTAAACTGGGATGGAGAACCACCCTTTTGTTGAACACCTTTAGGAAGGTGCCAATTCAAAGGGAGGCCAACTCACTCATCTGCCTAGTGGATGTAATTGTCACCAAAAACACCACTTTTCTAGTTAATGGAGCCAACAAGCATGAACCTAATGGCTCAAAGGGGGGCCCCTTGAGTTTAGATAGTACCAGTGAGAGGGACCACTGAGGGGTAATGGTAGGAAAAACACTGAGTAGTCCCTTAAAAAAGACTGAAATAGTCTATGGGAGAAGAGGGGGGGGGGGGCCTTCCACCAAATTGTGGTATGCTTGATAGAGCAGCTAGATGTGCCCTGACAGAGGACACAGTGCACCAAGGAAAGCAGATACTCAAATATTTCTGAGGAAGGGCAAGTAATTAGAGAGACTCCCCAGAATGTATCCCAAGTCTCAAACTGAGACCACTTCCTGGAATAGGAGTATCTCATGGAGGATTTCTGTGCCTAGACCAGGATATCGTGGACCTCAGGAGAAAAGAATGCACCCTCCAAGCGGTGAGGTGAAGGTGCTCAACATTGTGGTGCATTAATGGTCCCCAGGTTAGAAGTTCCTGTGCTACGGGAAGTCGAATGTAATCTGTCTGTGCCAGAATGGGGGTATTAAAATGCAGTCTGTCCCCTCTGCTATCACTTTCCTTGGGACCCTGCCAAGTAGTGGAAAGAGGGGTGGAGCATGTAAAAAATACTTCTCACCCAGAGTTGTGGAAAGCTTTAATGAATAACCCAATTGTACAATGGTAAGGACTCACTTATTGGAGCAAATTCCTTGCCATTTGGGAAGGAAACATGCAAACCTCTTTAGGAAACCTAACTTGCCCTCTATAGGCTGGACAGATAGTCAGAACTTTGGAGTAAGCTGTCTCTGATCCTGGAGATCTAGGCCTGGAGGTGGTCTTCTTTCTCTGAAAGGAAGGAGACTGAAACTGACAAGGATACAGCTAGGGGGGACTGCTGTTGTTGAAACCTCTGCCTGTAGTGAAAGGAAGGGACAAATCTCTGCTCATGGGGAGAAAAGAGCTAGTGTGGTAGAGCAGTGGATGGAAGCATGCCCAAGGATTTAGCAGTCTGTCTGTTCTTCCTCATGGTTGTGAGAAACTCATTGGTGGAGGATGACAAGAGTGAGGATCCCTCAGAAGGGAGGTCTTCTACCCTGTATCAAGTGTCCAGGGGGAGCATGGTAGTGTGCAACCAAGAATGCCTCTGTAATACAATGGCAGATGCCTTACATTGTGGGGATACATCTGCAATGTGCCTCCCTGCATTGGATTACTCAAAGGCTTCAGACTGGATGAGCTTTGCCAATGCACGGTAGGCTTGCTGGTCCCAACTGGGGATTCCCTGGTTTTACAGACTCCTCCCCACTGCCAGCCAGCTGACCAGCAGGGGAAAGCCCCACCCCAACAGCCACCATGTGCCTTTAAACCTAGCAGACTTAGAAGATGCTTGCAACTGTTTGTGTTTTGGAATGTATGTGTGCCTTTAAATCTCAGCAGCAGGAAAGCAGGGGGCAGGGCAAGCAGGCAAAGGCACAAATGTGTAAAGCTGTGAAAAAGGCAGAGAGCAAAGTCCCTCTGTTTTGCATGCACTTCAGAAGTTGTTTCTATAGTACAATGGATAGGAAAGAGTTAGGTAGAACCTGATTATGGGATGAGGAAAACTCCACCCCTTAGACGGCTCTTCTTTCCTGTCTGAAGAAGCTGGTTGAAATACAGCAGATTTTTACATTCAGCAACCCACATGAGTAAATTGCCCAAGTGAGATCACAAAAGTGTGAGCTTGCAAAAATTTTGGCTGCTGTGTGTGTGTCCCTTTAAAAAGCCATGCTTAGAAGAGCCTCCAAAGCCTGACAAGAGAATTTGCGGGGACATGACAGATTTCATTTTTTCTTAGTGGAAGTGCAGTTGCCAGGGTAGGCAAAAAAGAGGGTCAGGAAATGAAGACTATTCAGGGGACTGCACTGTTGTATTTTTATTTATTTAGGGAATGGAAAAGTCTCCTGGCTTCACCCCAAAGTCTCAAGTATTTCCTGAGTCGGACCTGGCAACCCTAATTCACAGGGCTCCTCAGGGAGGATATCCAAATACTGGGAGAGTTTCTCCTAGAAGAAGAGCTGATAGCCCCCCCCCCCCCCATGATGGCCTGGTAGGCTGCGATTCTAAAGGTGAGGGCAGTGGAGGAGTACAGCTGCCCCAGAACATCAAGGTGCCTGCTTTCCACATCTGAAGTTGTGGAATGCTGCCTGTGCATTTGTCTGGATTACATCACTTCTGTGACTATAGAGAAAAGGGGAGAATGAGTGGTCAAAAAAATCCTCAGGCATCCTGTTTTACCTTGTAAAGGTTCTCCACCTTATGGATGTCATGGGGACAGAGCAGGGCTTCTGCCAGACTGGGATCATAAGATCAGTTAAGCCCCTCAGAACAGGGAAGGCCACCACTGAAACTGATGGACTAAGGTTGGAATGCTGTCCTCCAGAAGAGGATGTCATCTGAACTAACCATACCAATTGGGGCCTTGAGGGCAGATCGGAGGTCTGAACCTTCAGAACTGACCAGGTTGAAGCTGGTCTTTGTTGGTCAGAGGCAATCTGTTTTGAAGGAGCCAAGGAGGTAAGGCCCCTCTTCCAAAGTATGGCTTTTAAGCAAAAGGCTCTATCTGACCTCGCCTTTGGGGTGAACCCCTGGAAGATTTTACAGACGCTGACATTATAGGCTTCCCCCAGGCACATTAAGTACAGGGTGTGTTTATTGCTGTGTCATTTTGGCGGCATAATGGCTACATTTTTAATAGGGCTTTTGACAGACATGCCCTCGAAGTTGGAGTGGGGAATAACTGGATAATGGCCGGAGGAGGGGAGGTAGATCACCAGAAGCTACCTCACCCAAGAGAAACAGTTGGGAAAAAAATCAATGTTGGAGGTGAAGAAACAAATTGAACTCAGCCAGATAAACACGCTGAAGGTCTATGAACTAAGCATAACAAATGAAGGTAAGGACTGATGGAAAAGAGTTCTCAGATGCAGCAAAGCCAGGGAGCACCTATCACAGTGGCCAAAAGAGGCACTGAAGGAGAGGGTGTGCATGCCTCTGGAGTGACAATGCTTTTAAAGTGACTGGGACAATAAAAATTTGTGGAGTTAATTGAGTTGGCAATTTTAAAATAAGAACTATTGGACAGTGTTGAAGAAGATTTGAATTGGATAAAGGGGAAAAAATAAAAAAAATAAAGTGAAGCAAAAGTTGCGACCGCCATTTTGGGGGAAATAAAAACTTTAAATACGAATATCTGAGCCTGGGAGGCTCAGAGGATGGCAAAATTGGGTTCATTGGAAAGGGCAAGCTTCACTCTATTAAACCTGATGGTCCAAATTTAATTTGGTGAGATAAAATTTTTTGATCTTTTTTACATGTCAGATCCGAAGCAAATCCGTACTAGGTCTTCTTCAACAGAGAAAGTGCAAACCCAACTAGACGCAATGGAGGCCAGGATAATGAAAGGGGTGAAAGAAATGATAACTGCCTCTAAAAAAGAAATAAGAAAGGATATTGAGGACTCAAAAAAAGAATTAAAAAAAGAAATAGGGAATCTCAGAAATGAAATGGCAGTAATAACAAAAAAAGTACAAGAGGTGGAAGAAAGAGTGAAAATACATGACTCCACCTTGTTAAAATTACAAGAAAAGGTGATAATACATGACTGTAAGTTGATCGAGACACAGATTCGTCTGAGAGGTGTACCAGAGGATGAAGAAGCTGATTTGAAAGACTATATAATTAAAATAATTGCAGAATTTTTGGAGGAAGATCTTGAAGGGAATAGAAATATGTATGATTATATGTATAGGGTGAATTCACTCTATGCAAAAAAGAATAATCTGCCAAGAGACGTAGTGATTAGATTTATGACAAAAGAAATGGTGGGAAAAATCATAAACAAAAATTTTGAAAAGACATTGATAGTGGGAGGTAGTAGAATCAGAATTATGAAAGAGTTGCCAAGACAAGTGTTAACTGACAGGAATGCATACAAAAAACTGACATAAAAACTACGTGACAACGGAATAAGATGTAGATGGTTAATACCTGAAGGTTTGAGCTTTGAACTTCAAGGGGAAAGGATTACAATTACAAACACACAAGAACTGCGTAGATTTTATGCAGAAAATAAAGAATTTGCACCATGATGGATTACAAATTGATATCTTGGAATGTGAATGGACTAAACTCACCACAAAAAAGAAGGGCAACATTTCAATGGATAAAAAAACAAAATTGTAATATAGTTTGCTTACAAGAAGTACACATCAGACAAAAGGATTATAAATTTTTATGGAATAAGCAATTGGAATTAGAATTTTATACATTGGCTGAACAGAAGAAGAGAGGAGTAATTTTTTATATTAAAAACGAATTAGATCCAAAATTGTTTTTTAAAGATAAGGATGGAAGATATACAGCGGTGGAAATTATATTGAATGCTAAAAAAACTTTATTGTTGGGACTTTATGCTCCAAATGGTGCAAAGGACATTTTTTAAAAAAATATTATGCAACATTTGGATGAAATGACTTATGAGCAAATTTTGTTGATGGGGGATTTTAATGGAACAATTCAGAATACAATTGATAGATCTGGGAAGAAAAAAATTGATAAAGAAGGGAAATTGCCAAAATCTTTTTTTGAGCTGGTTAAGCAAGAAAATTTGGAGGCTATATGGAGAAAGTTTAATCCTGAAGTATGGGACTATACTTTTTTTTCAGCCAGACATAACTTTTTTTCTAGAATTTACATGTTGTGGGGTACCAGAGATTTGAGACTTATAACAAAGAAGATAGAGATTTTACCCAAAATAGGAGCTGATCATAATCCAATAATGTGGATTACAAAATTGTCTAAAAAGTCGAGAAGATGGAGATTAAATGAAGATTTACTACAAAATAAAAAAATAGTGTCATCTCTTGAAAAGGAAACTAAAGCTTACTTCCAACTTAATGATAAAGAAGATATAGAATTTCAGACGTTATGGGATGCCTACAAGGCAGTAATGAGAGGAATATTAATAACATTGAATAACAAAGATAAGAGAGCAAAAGATAAACAGATGTTGGACATTCAAAATGAAATTAAGAAAAAAGGTGAACTAAGGAAAAGACCAGGAAAAAGAAAATTATAAGGGAGATTACAATATTACAAACACAAATGAGACATTTGTTAAATAAGGAAATGGAATGGATATGTTTTCTACTTGGGTAATAATCTTTTGCCAAAAAGAGTTGACAATCGGGCAGTCCCACCAACAGTGTAAGGATGAAGCTTTCATGCCACAGTTTCGCCAACAAAGTGGGGAATAACTAGTATTGATGCTGGCGAAGTGAGAGAGAGTGCGGTACCATCTTGATATAATTTTGTAGTTCTGTTGAAAAATTGCTATTGATTTGGTCTTGCAGACTTCTGATTCCCATATGGCTTCCCATTGTGTGTTAGTAAGTGTGAGTTTGCATTCTTTGTGCCATTTTTCACAGTAGGATGGTAGACAGTTACAGACCTGCTGTAGTAGAATACGATAGATTTTAGAAATAAGGCCCTTGGAATTTAAAGAAGAATGAGAAATCAAATATTCAAAATCCGTTTTGGGCCTAGTAGTAGCCATTTTTGAGAAAGAGCTGTTAAGGAAGTGGCAGATTTGTAAGTATTCAAACCAGGGGATCTTAATAGTTGTGGATTCCTCCAACTGAGCCTTCGTTTTAATTCTGTTATTGCTGAAGAGTTGAAAGAGAAAGACCGTTGAAGCAGATTCCCATGAGTAGAATGAGGGAAACTGGAGAGCTGGAGGGAACCAGGGCTCTTTTAGAAATTAGGAAAGAATAGATAAGTCAGGGGCCAGAGCCTTCCGGACCTGGTCCCAAATAGTGATTAAGGCCTGACTAAAAGTCTTGATTATAGTCCAAGAAGGGCGATCTTTTTTCTTTAGCCATAAAAATTCATGATATTTGTAGGGGGATATGTGAGTCTCCTCTATGTAAACCCATGCTGGGCACCGTCTTATATATAGTATGTTGACCATGGAAGATATTACAGAGGCTTTATAGTAAAGATACAGATTAGGGAAAGCTAATCCTCCATTATTTGGGGGGCTTCGGATTGTAGCAAAGTGGGTTCTAGGAGGTTTATCACCCCATCTAAAGTTTGTCAGTAGGGCCTGCCACTCCTTAAATAAAGTTGCTGGAATGTTAATGGGGAGGGCTCCAAATAAATAAAGATATTTTGGAAAAATAAATGACTTAATTTTTTAAGTATTATGCTAAATTATTTAAGGGTGCTAAAATAAAGAAAGAAGAGATTGAAGCGTATTTGCAAAAGATCAAAATAGCACCCTTAACTGAATATATGGAGAAAATTTTGAATGATCAAACTGAATTAATAGAAATTGAAGCAGCGATTAATGCAATGAAAGTTGGAAAGGCACCCAGACCAGATGGATATACGGCAAAATTTTTTAAAACTCTTAAAGAAGAATTAGTACCGAAACGTCAAAAACTAATGAACACGATAAGATTAAATGGGAAAATACCTAATACATGGAAAGAAGCTGTAATTTTGTTGATTCCAAAGGAAGATAGAGATGTCACGAATGTAAAGAATTATAGACCAATTAAATTATTAAATAATATTTATAAGATTTATACAAGAATCCTGGCAGAACAGCTTAAACAATATTTAATAAATTTTATAAAGGAAAACCAAGCAGGTTTTCTCCCTAACAGGCAAATAAGAGACAATATTAGAATTGTTGTAAATATTGTAGAATATTATGAAAGACATCCAGAGAAGGAAGTTGCATTATTCTTTGCGGATGCAGAGAAAGCTTTTGATAATTTGAACTGGGACTTTATGTTTGCAGTAATGGAAAAAATAAAGTTGGGGGAAAACTTTATAAGAATGATAAAGGCAATATATACTGAACAATGTGCAAGGTTATGTATAAATGCAGATCTTACAGAGGAAATGATAATTAGTAAAGGTACAAGACAAGGTTGTCCGCTTTCACCATTGTTGTTTATAATGACTCTTGAAATCTTATTGATGCAAATACAAGATGATGAAGAAACAGAAGGAATGAGAATTAAAGGATTTGCTTATAAATACAGAGCATTTGCAGATGACATAATGTTTATAAATGAGATTCCTACACAAGTAACACCTTTGTTGTTAGCAAAAATACAAAATTTTGGAGAATTGGCTGGATTTTATGTGAATAAAGAAAAAATAAAAACTTTTATGTAAAAACATGCAAGTAAATAAACAAAATGAACTGCAGAGAATAGGATGTGAAGTTACTTCTAAAGTGAAATATTTGGGTGTGGAAATAACAATGAAGAATATTGATTTGTTTAAAAATAACTATGAAAAGTTATGGCGTAAAATGGATGAAGATATGATAAAATGGAACAAGCTTAATTTGTCATTGCTTGGGAGAATAGCTGCAATTAAGATGAACATTTTGCCGAGAATAATATATCTATTTCAAACTATTCCGATTGTGAAAGACAGTAAACAATTTAACAAATGGCAAAGGAAGATTTCAGAATTTGTATGGGCTGGAAAGAAACCAAGGATTAAAATGAAAGTTTTAATAGACACTAAAGAAAGAGGATTCCAATTACCAGATTTAAGATTATATCATGAAGCAGTTTGCTTAGTGTGGATAAAAGACTGTGTGATGCTATTAAATTAAAAACTTTTAACGTTGGAAGGTCATGATAATAAGTTTGGCTGGCACGCTTATATGTACTATGGGAAGAAAAAGATGGATGGTTTTCTCTCTCACCATTACATAAGAAATAATTTGCTAAGTATTTGGATGAAGTATAAAAAATATGGGGATGAGAGAAAACCACTATGGATAGTGCTAGCAGAAGTAATAAAAATAACAGCTGCTTCAGGAGAGGGAAAATGGATGTCATACGATCAACTATTAAAAATACAAAGCGGTAAAATAGAATTGAAAACTGCTGAGGAGTTGAACTATAAATATGCCTGGTTTCAAATGCAACAAATAAAGAGTTTGGTGGAAAGTGATCTTAAAACTGAAGGAATAAGACGAGAACAAACACAAATGGAAAAAATTCTGCTTGGAGATAATGAAAAATCAATTTCGAAAATTTATAAGTTACTTTTAAAATGGTCTACGGAAGATGAAGCAGTGAAATCACAAATGATTAAGTGGGCAATTAATGTAAATAAAGAAATACTGATGGATACATGGGAATATTTGTGGAAGAACTCTATGAAACTCTCAACATGTCAGAGTATTAAAGAGAACTGTTTTAAGATGATGTACAGATGGTATATGACTCCTAAAAAGTTGGCAAAGATGAATAATAAGATGCCAGATAGATGTTGGAAATGTAAAAAACATGAAGGTTCTTTCTACCATATGTGGCGGACTTGTGAAAGAGCGAAGAATTATTGTCAGATGCTTCAACAAGAGATTTCTAAGATCTTGGGACATGAATTTAATAAAGTTACAGAGACTTTTCTGTTGGGATTACAAATGAAAATTTTTTCAAAAGAAGATAGAACTTTAATCTGGTACTTGCTCTCAGCTGCTAGGACATTGTATGCACAGTTGTGGAAGCAAGAAAAAATACCAGAGAAATGGGATTGGATTGTAAAAGTTATGACATGGAGTGAAATGGACAAGTTAACAAGAACCTTAAGAGACTATGATTTGGAAGTATTTAAGATGGAGTGGAAAAAGTTCAGAAGTTACGTGGAAAAAGAGTGGAAAATAAAAGGACATTGGACAATTTTTGATAATGATTAAGTACAAGAGGGAGGAGTATATTAATTTTGGTTCTTAGTAATTAAGGGTATTAAGATTTTAAGTTTAGGACACCGGCGGGGGTCAACTAACGGGGGGAGGGGTGGGTAGAAAGTAATATATGGGATAGAGGGAGAAGTAGTTATTAATGATGTAAGAATTGGATTATGCTACCATATGTTACTAATAAATTGTTTGAAACAAAAAACAATTCTAATTAAGTTTTATTGGGTTTTGTTGTTTGCTGGCTGGCTTTAATCTTTCAGTCACCTTGTGGGAGACTATTCTAAGAAGCTGTATACAACATTGCAAAGTAATAAATAAACAATATACTTGGAGGCCGCAACCTATACTAGTCAGTGAGTGGAGCCGTATTTGACACTAGTACCTGGCCACACAAGACATTCATGGAGGCAAAGCTGGCATACACTTGAATTATCTAAACGCTTTTCTGCTTTCCTTCCAGCTTGTGAAAAATTTCCTGCCAGGAAGAGGAGCCTGCCTTTGGCATGTGGAAATTAAGGCTGCCGACGCCTGATTGTTTCGAAGAGCTGAAAGTCATTTGAAAGAAGGATATTTGCTCAAAGTATGTTACTCATCTTACTTTCTCTCAGGGCTTTCCCCCCCCCTCTTTTAGCAGGAATGCACAGGAACACAGTTCTGGATGGCTTGGTGTCAGGGTGTGCGGCATAATATGCAAATTAGTTCCTGCTGGACTTTTCCTACAAAAATCCCTGTGCAAAACAATAGTGACATCAGGGGGTGTGGCCTAATATGCAAATGAGTGCATGCTGGACTTTTTCTACAAAAAAAGCCCTGCTTACCACTTGTCTGCCACAGCAGGTACCTATCCACCTTTCTGCCCTTGTGCTGCTCCCTCTACAGAGCAATGAGAGAAAAAGTCAATGGGGAAACAACCATGTGGACACCATGACATCACTTCTGGGAAAGCACCCAGAAGTGACATAATGCTGTGTGTGACACCTAGGGATATCTCAAAATCTCTATGGTCTTTCCTACGGAGATTGTGGGAAATTTAAGACACTGTAGCTGTAGACACTAAGTGTTTAAGACACTTTAACTTCATTTCTGGGTGCTTACCCCAAAGTGACATCACAGCATTGGCAACAATCCCCCTTCCCAGGCTCTACTTCTAAGAGGCTGGCCACCCTACTTTAACCAGAAGTGAATGCAGGATTTTTAAAAGTGTGGACACCAGGCCTGTCTCAAGCCCCTTAAAAACAACTCTCTATCTCCACCGCCATAGATACACTGCCAGAGGAGAACGGAAAGAAAGTTCATTTCCCAGAGACAGACACATTGGTTGGGAGAGAAGATCGGCTTGTGGTTAATTTAACCTCCCCTCCCCTGAACACAGAGCCAGAAAGCTACACGTAATAACGGCTCACCCAAGAAGATTTGGCAGGCGTAACTTGTTGTGTTAAAATGCTGCAGGGATGAGAAAACACCTGCTGAGATTCCTTCTTTATCAAGCCATGAAAATTGAACAATACCATCCTCTAGTATTCCAGCCTTTTCACGTCTGGAACCTATGTTTAAACTCTAACCTAATCTGTATGAATATTGAGTCCTGACCTGGATAGTCCAGGCTAGCCCTATCTCATCAGATCTCAGAAGCTAAGCAGGGTCAGCCCTGGTTAGTATTTGAGTGGGAGACCTCTAAGAAATACCAGGGTTGTGATACAGAGGCAGGCACAATGGCAAACCACCTCTGAACGTCTCTTGCTTGAAAAATGTATGGAGTCGCCATAAGTCAGCTGTGACTTGACAGTAGTTTCCACCACCACATATGAATATCTGACAATGTCTTGTGTCAAGGCAGGTCATTCCTGCTTCTAGCCCTATCCTGACTACTAGTGGGGACTTGATCAGAGACTCTCCCAACACTTGAACATTTTGGGGATGGAGCCAGGTGTTTATGGGAAAGGTAGGCTATTAAAGCAATGGTAAACAAAATGGTGGAGTGGGGGAACTTTGGAGGGGAATTCAGATGACCAAAGGGAGGGGGAATATTGCATACGGGGAGAAGCAAAAAGCAAAGGAAGAGGAGCTTGTTATATCTTAAAGGCTATATAACATTCTGTTGGGAGAAAGGGTTGATGCCTTGTACAGAAATACATATAAATAAGGTGAGCCCGGGTGGGCAAAATTGAATTGTATAAGGATACTGAACAGGGAATTGTGATAATAAAGTTGAACAATGCGGGGGGTGGGGGGAGCTTTGGAAAGGAGAAAGGGGAAATAATTTGACCCAATCATCTCCAACATATTTTTTGTACTCTGGAAGGGATAGGAAAAAATGAATTGCAAAAGAGGGAGGTGTTCTGTAGCAGATTGGACAACAGCCTATACTTCAGTTGGCCTTCACAGGGCTCAGCTGTAGTCTCATGTAGGGTGAACGGCAAAAATGACAGTGTCAGTGTTTAATATCATGATGATCAAGACCAGCTGTGGCACTGTGCTGATATAACCAAGGAGGTGGCATCTGCCACCAACAGTTTCAATCCTATGCATGTCTACTTAGGAGTAAGTCCAGCAGTGGGGCTTGCTTCAAGATAAGTGGGCACTGAATGGCAGTCTTGAGCTGCTGGGCAGTTTTGTGTTGGTGTTTGCTGCATCACCATATGGTCAAATGTATGGTGTCAGGTATTGACAGGGAGACAGATCTACTCAAAACAGGGCAATTCTGTATAGAACAAATGTCATCCTAAACTGTGCAGGTGTGGGAGCATGCATGTGGGTGGATATGAAGAAACAGTAGGTTTGGACTTTGGGAAGAGGCAGAGAGAGGGGCAGTTAGAGACAGCTTCGAGTTGGCTACTGGGGTACTGGCAAGCAGGGTCTCTTTCTCTGGGGATCCGATGTGAGATAGAGCTTCTGCTGCCCTCTAGCAGTGCCTCTTTACCTCCACATGTGGTCTTGTATATCTGTAAATAAAGCAAATACTGCAACAACTCCATCAGTCTTCAAAGAGAAGTAACTTAATTAGTGCTTTCTCTGGAACTTCTTGGTGCTCAGAGGAAGCAGGGAACATATAACAGTGTATAATCTTTCTCGTTTGCTTTCCTTTAAAGAAACCGAACAAACAACAAACTAAAGGGGTGCTGGTGCACTCAGCCATAGGGGTCCAATACCAATCACAGTTCCTGATTCACCAATGGAAGGCTGATGAATTCTGTTGCAGAAGATCCCACTGGGTGGATGGGACCAGTGTATTTGGGATGGAGTTAGGGATACCAGACCCCCTGGTGGGCGTGGGGGTTCCCTGATTCGAAGCCCCACCTCCCCACTGCTGATCAGCTGGCCAGCGAAAAAACAAAAAGGGAATCTCATTTCAGCATTGTCCCCACCCTGACTTAAACATGAACTAGAGCTAATCCTATGATAGAGTTTTTGTCCAAAAACCAGAGTGTCACTTTGATATCCCCAATGTGCCTACGTTACTTCCAGGTCAAGTTGGAAGTCACATTGGGGATGTCACTGATGATGCTGAAACATCAGATAAGATTCCCTGCTCCTGGTGAGCCTGTTCTCTATCCCCTGCCAGCTGCCGGAGGGATCTGGTAACCCTAGATGGAGGGGCTCATGGAAGAAAGATAAGAAACTGTAGACTGCAAGGTCCATCAGGCTGATATCCACAGCAAAGCAGCTACGGAAACAACTGAGGAAAAAAATCAATCAGCTGCAGGGAAGGAGGTAAATCTAAACACTTGTTTGAGAGCTGGTGGGCATAATTATCTGGGTACCCAATAAATCTCAGCAGTTTCAATGTTACATTCTAGGAAGGAAACAAGGGCTTTATCTTCTGTATTTTCACTGCATCTCCAGATCACCGGCAGACCAGAAGTCATTGTAAGTGCATATTTGCATTTTTATTGTCTTGGAATGTGGTTGTTTCTAGCATATCATGAGGATACGAACAAACAAAATGCCCTGCCGGATCAGACCAAAGTTCAGTCTAGCGCAGCATCCAGATGCCTCCCCCAGGAAGCCTGCAAGCCGGGCATGAAGGTTGTTTCCTGACCATTTGCTCCCCCCAACATTTGCTATTCAGAGGCCACATTACCGGATAGAGCTAGTAGCTATTTGGTGAGAATTCTACCAAAAAATAGCAAACACTCACAAACAAAGTAGGGGATAACTTGTTTACTGAAAACGTTAATGTCAAGTAATCACCTATCAGTAAGGAGAGATCACATAGAACTTCATTAATGATTTGACATCACAGCAATAAATCATATTGACACAAATAATTTGGAAACACAAATCACTTCAATGTCTGGATGTGGTGTCTTACAAATCATAGTACTTCTTCAAGCTCTGCTTTGTAGGAACTTTCTGACTCAGCTGCAGTTTTCCTTTTTTTCTTTTTTTATCTACCACTTTTGACTCTCATATATGAATACAACTAGAGACCATTTCAGTTCTATCTGCTGTAATGCTAGGAATCTCTAGCAGAATTCTGTTCATGCTCAGCAAACTGAATCCCCAGGATTCTTTGGAAGAAGCCATCAAGGTGAAAGGTGGTGCAAGTTTCTGTTTAATTATATTTGGGGTTTGTATTTAAATCCATCCACATAGATTTAAAAACAGCTTTATGGTGACTTACAAGTAAAAAGCTAACAATAAAATAATTAACAATTAACAGTAAAAAAACCTATATAAGGTTAAAATGCAACCATTAAAATTATATAAAACAATAAACTATCTCAGTGCAGCAGAAAACAAATAACAGGCAACATAAAATGGCACCTGCTTCAACTTCTGAACGGCATATGAAATAAAACCAATAGAAATTAACTAATTTATGGAAGGTGAGGATGGAGTTACGCAGCGGCAGGATTCTCTTTGGATGGAATTACTTCAGAAAAAACTCTGGCCCTCATCCCCATCAATCTCATTTCCATCATCAAGGAGCAAGTTCCTCCCTGGACCTTAGTGAATGGGGAACTGATAAGGGAGAGCCCTTGCATGAGTTTAAAGGTGCATTCTGTTCGGAAATTGAAATCAACTGGAAGCCAATGGAACTATTTTAGTGGAGGCCTGACCTGTTTCCCCCAATGAGATAGCCACCTATTGAACTAACTGAAGTTTTTGAACAGTCTTCAAAGGCAGCCCCACTTAGAATGCGTTGCAATAGTCTAGAGCAAACAAACAAACAAAAATCACATAAATGGAAACCGAGGACTCTAAGTTTTGGGTGAACAGATATTAGTATACAGGTCATCTGTATTTCCAGTGGCTTCAGAGAGAGGGAAATTGGCAAGTCCTACATGCATGATGCTGGGGTGAGAGAAACTGCACCTACCAAAAAAAAATTATCTTATTTACTGTCCACTTAGAGGAACTACATAATCATGGTAGAACATCTGCATGAGGTCTCCAATTAGTCCAAGCACATTTACTAGTAAAGGATCTCATCTAGCTGAGACCCTGTGAAATTGCTGCCAGCCTGTGAAAATGCTGCCAGTTGGGGTAGGAAATGCTAGACTGGGTGGACTAATGGACTCTGACTTCATATAAGGCAATTTAATGAACTGAACCACAAAAGCCAGATTCTCTGTTACATCTGAATTCTTCACCCAGGACAAACATCTTCAGGGAGCATCTTCCTCAGCAGGGACTCTAAGCAATCTCATGCGTTAGAGGCTTCATAGCTTTACCTACTCAGCAATAATGTAAATCATTCTAACACTGAAGTCCAGTAATTTTTAAAATTTAAAAAACTTTCATAATGTGAGGCCTGAAACTGCAATCTCGTTAGTTGGTGCATAAATCCCTCTGTCTGCTTTTGCATTCTGTTGGGAGCAGGGCTTTTTTGGTAGAAAAAGCCTAGCAGAAACTCATTTGCATATTAGTTCACAACCCTTGATGTCACCATTGTTTCACATAGGGCTTTTCTGTAGAAAAAGCCCAACAGGAATTAATTTGCATATTAGACCACACCCCCTGACACCAAGCCAGCCAGAACTGCATTCCTGTGTGTTCCTGCTCAAAAAGAGCCCTGGCTGGGAGGAAGCTGATGTTTGTTTCTTCTAAGAGGGGGTCATCAGCTACAAGTCTCTGGGGAGAAAAACAGTTATGTGCACTTCCAGATTTTAATCTTAAAAGCCCTCTCAAAAAACAAAAAACAAAACCCCCACCTCTCTCTGCCTCCCCAGGAGCTGAGGCCAAGAGTAGTGTTTCCAGTCTGGCTCCGACTACAAGCTGTTAGTGCAGACTTATCACAGCCTGCAGGACTAAGCTTCCCCACTTCCCAAACTGCTGTCCAGCCTTTAATTTAAGGGCTTGTAAATCAAATGCAAGTTTCACGCTGGTGACATGGTAACAGAGAGAGAGACAGACATCTGGGAACAGTCCTCTGTTATCAGAGAGATCTGGGCGCCTCTGTGGGTAGCAGACCCAGCAAGATGAGGCAAGTAACTGTGAAGGTCTGGCTGCTAATAAGGATGGTCAGGGAGGCAGTTTCCCCCCCACCCCCGCATACGCACCTTTTTGTCTGTGTCAAAAGCAGGTTGTCTCTTGCTCAGGTGTTCAAGTTAACCTGAATGTGGAACAAGGAAGAGTAGTAGAGCATGAACCCCCACAACCTCCACCCACCATAAATTGTCTCCAAAACTATACATTTCACCAGCTGCCTGAGAACTCAGATGATGTATGGTGAGCACCTGTCACCTGGGAAGCTGAAAGAACAAATGTATGAAATTTTCTCTTTAGGCACGTAAACTAGAGTAGAGCAAGAAGCCTGGGGATAAGGGGAATAGAGGTTAATGGATGCCCTTGAATTTGGCAGTGAGTGTACAAAGTTTTGGAGGGTTCATACAATTTTGCTGTAAGATCTATGTTTCCAACTATGCACTGCACCTATATTATATCTGTAATATTCTTTATGGATTTGTGGCTCTGGATACACTTATGCACTTTTTACATGCTCAGGATTTACTGTCTTTTACTATGTTTTTAAATGCTGTTTTAATGGCATTAAAGGTAAAGGTAGTCCCCTGTGCAAGAGCCAGTCGTTTTCGACTCTGGGGTGATGCTGCTTTCACAACGTTTTCACAGCAGACTTTTTATGGGGTGGTTTGCCATTGCCTTCCCCAGTCATCTACACTTCCCCCCCCCCCCAGCAAGCTGGGTAATAATTTTACCGACCTCAGAAGGATGGAAGGCTGAGTCAACCTTGACCCGCTATCTGAACCAGCTTACGCTGGGATTGAACTCAGGTCGTGTGAGCAGAGGACTCCGACTGCAGTACTGCAGCTTTACCACTCTGCACCACGAGGCTCTTACGTTAATGGCATTACATTTTCTATTTCTATTCTTTTAGATCCCTCTGAAGAAGGGTAGGTAAAATGCATAGGAGCAGTATACCTAAATAAAACAACTCTCCCCCCCCCCCACTCTTGATTTAAGACACTTGATTTAAGACACTTATTGAGATAGTTTACCTTAGAGAGAATGTGCTGCATACCAATAAATCTTCTCTTAATTGGTTCACCTTTCTCCAGGTGTGTGAGCAGAGGAGCACTCTTTTTAAATAGAGGCAGCCAAAAAGAGTCCCTGACTGGGCAGCTAACTGAACTCAATCACCTGAATTGCTTGGCAAAGTCTCTTAGGTGTCCATATGTTGGTCAATTACACAGAATATCAGTAGTATCTCAGCCACTTCAAACAAACACAGGATGATGATGATTTACAATATATATGCCCATCTTTCTGCCTTCATCAGGGTCACTAAGGCAGCTAATTGTTTAAAAACATGCATAATATAAAACCATTAAAACCTTGACCCGCTATCTGAACCAGCTTACGCTGGGATTGAACTCAGGTCGTGTGAGCAGAGTTTAAAAACATGCATAATATAAAAGTTTAACAAAACAAAACCAAACAAAAATGCATCATTAAAACAATTAAAATCAAGCTAAAACATAGGGCAGGAAAACATAGTGCATGAAGGAGGGATCCCTGAGGGCATGTCAGATAAAACAAAATCTTTACCTGTTGCCAGTAAACAGTGACCGAAGGGGACAGCAAGTCTCTCTGGAGAGAAATTTCCAGAGTTTTGGTGCCACAACCATGAAGGCCCTCTCTTGAGTTGCCATCCACATAATCTTAGAGTCTGGTAGCACCCAAAGCAGGACCTCAGAGAATGACCATAGTAGTCAGGTAGGTTTGTAAGGGCAGTCCTTCAGGTATGCTGGTTTCAAGCCGTATATGACTTTAAAGTTCAACACCATCACCTTGAATTATGGCTGGAAACAGACTGGGAGTCAGTACAGATAGGCCAAGACTAGAATGATATGGTCCCTACAACCCACTTCAGTTGACATCTTGACTGCAGCAGTTTCAAAACACTTTTAATAGAAGAGTTGGTTTTTATATCTCACTTTTCTCTACCCTAAGGAGTCTCAAAGCAGCTTACTCCCTTCCTCCCCCCAACAACAGGCTTCTTGTGAGGGAAGTGGGGCTGAGAGAGTTCTGAGAGAATTGTGACTGGCCCAAGGTCACCTGCTGGCTGCATGTGGAGGAGTGGGGAATCAAACCCAGTTCTCCAGATTATAGCCTGCTGCTCCTAACCACTACACCATGCTGGCCCTTTTCAATATTGTATTGCAGTAATTCAATCTCGATGTAACCAGGGCATGCATGGTAGTGGCCAGATCTTTTCTGCCAAAGAAAGGACAAAGCTGGTAAAAGGCACTTTCAGCCATAGCTGCCACTTGCTTATCCAGCAGTAGGACTGGGCCCAAGAGCATCCCCAGACTACAGACTTGTTCCTTCTAATGGAGTGTGACCCCGTCCAGAATGAGTGACTCCTTGACCAATTCAGCATTTAGCACTTGCCTCCCTTCCATTCTGTGTGGGGCTCCTCACAGTGGCTCTTTCCCCTAGATCCTGCATTGGCATCTCTGGAGTGGGGCTGCATGTTCCCTGCTTGCTCCCTGCCCCATGTAAACTTGAGAGCTGAGAACAAGACCAGGACAAAGCTAATGTGGAATTGGTCCTTAAATCCTGGGTCAGATCTTCCACTCACCAGTTGCTACCAGAAATGCTGGAAGGGTCTTCTCTTTTTATGGGGAAATTTAGCAGAGAGAGACCTGGTAGAGCTCTTATTAAATGGAATCTCCACCTAGTGTATACCAGTACTAGCTCTGGAAAGAGAGAGAGAGACATTGGAATGACCCGGTTAATTTAAGATAGAAAGGAATTTTTATTGAACGAAGAAGAATATTTTAATATACACACAAGCAGAATTTAAACACATACAAAAGAACACTAGAAAATAGTTAGCAGAGTGGATAGGGAGTGTAGATGGTAGGGGAAGGTTATAGCTACCTGCCTGGAGAGCTGAAGTCCACGAGGAAGAGCAGTAGAAGAGAACCTAAACGATTCTGGGGGTGCAAGTCTGAAAGCGCCACAACAGACACACTGAGCATGTCCAGAGTTTGTCCTTAAACAGGCAAAAATGCAACCTTGGGATATAGGTGGTCAGGATGTCCCTTGGAACAATGCAAAATTGGATTATGAAGTTGTGAGACAATGTAAGCAAGGGCAAAAAAGATGGTTTTGCTCAAACAAAGGGTCTCAGGAAATGTGGGTGATGGGTTTGAGTGTGACTAATGTATGCTGAAAGCCCAATGTCAGAAAAGTGAGGAGAGAAGAACTGAGGATGGGTATAGGGTGATTAGATCAGTCAGGTGGAGTTAGAAAGGCAAGTAATTTCTGAGATGGAGGCAGGGGAATCAGAAATTGGAACTGCAACATTAACAGGAAATACTGATAGACTGTTGACACAACCAGCAGTGTTATAAACAAAGACAAAAGTTGGGGGAGAAGATAGAAACTCCAGGGAAAAGACTTTTCTCAGTCTATGCATTCCATGGAGGCTGAGAGGATTATGAGATTAGCTAGGCGTCTGATTGCTCCTGAGCCCAGGGTCACACCTTACCTAGAGATAACGAGATTGATGCATAGAGATCTGACTTGCCCAGTGCCTGCATGAGCTGGATCTCTAGGACATACTGTTTGTGCAGCTGGAGCTGCCTTTCCAGGTGCTGCAAGACTCCATTTTATATGCCAAACCTGGCTGAGGGTGTCCCAGAGTCCATCAGTGTCAAGGATGCCATGCGCTACTGAGGGGTGCCCACACTACTGTGCATCCTGGCTGCCCCTACACCAGGCACGTGTGTGAACAGAGCATACAGGTGGGCTAACACAATGGAATATCTGAGAAGTGTTAAGCAAGACGGTCACAGCAGTCCACTACACAGTCCACCACTTTCTCCTCTAGGACAGATCCCAGCAAGCCTCTGACCATCCAGGACAACTGCTCTAGGGATAGGCACAAACTACATTTTTGTGGTTCATTTCAGTTCATGGCTAAACCACAAACCGATACGACCCAGGAGGTTAGTTGGCAAACTGAATGGGTTCATATTGGTTCATGACCCCCGCTTTCTGGTTTTTTGGCACTTTTTGCTACAAGCCATTTAACTACCTGGCTTCCGCTCTCCATCACTTTTCTTTTTTCTATATTGTGTGTCTCTGCACATGGAAGTCATGGTGACCTCTGGTGAATGACTCCTACTAGGGGCCTGGAGGATATGCAGAGAGGTGGCTGAATAAAGCCTGCCCATGTCCTCCCAGCTCCCTGTATGTCAAGGAGGTCTCCCATCCAAGTACTTGCCAGAATTGTCCCTGCCTAGCTTCCGAGATCGGGCTTGCCTGGGCTATCCAGGTCAGGGCAACTTTTAATGGGAAGCAGAAAGCAGCAGAAAGATCATCAACAGAGTGCCCTGGCTGTGCCTTGCCCGAGGCCAGGAGAGCAAGAGACCCAACCCCAGCCTGCCACTGGAACAGGAGAGCCAGTTTGGTGTAGTGGTTAAGTGTGCGGACTCTTATCTGGGAGAACCGGGTTTGATTCCCCACTCCTCCACTTACACCTGCTGGAATGGCCTTGGGTCAGCCATAGCCCTGGCAGAGGTTGTCCTTGAAAGGGCAGCTGCTGTGAGAGCCCTCTCCAGCCCCACTCACCTCACAGGGTGTCTGTTGTGGGGGAGGAAGGGAAAGGAGATTGTGAGCCGTTCTGAGACTCTTCGGAGTGGAGGGCGGGATATAAATCCAATATCTTCTATCTTCTTCTATGAGTGTGGGAGGCCCGCTAGCAGCCCTGGGTGCCCCTGCCTGGCTAGGTTGGGTCTCTCGCTCTCCTGGTCTCAGGTGAGGTATGGCCAGGTGCTCTCCACTAATGATCCTTCCGCTGCTTTCTACTCCTTGCTGCTTTTGGCAGGGAGCAGAAAACAGGGATTTAAATGGCTCCTTGCTTTCTGGTCCCCACCACTTTTCACGGGGAGTAAAAAGTGCCACAGACTGCCTTAAAATTTGTGGAAATTCATGGTGGCACTTCAGTTTGCAAACCACAAACCATCCAAAATTTGCCTTGAACTTTCATTCATGAGACGTCCATCTCTAAACTCCTCCAGCCTATACTGTGCAGGCACAATCATGATGGGAATGTATAGTTCTACAAAACTGGAGAATATCCTAGAGCTATCAGAATGCCATTTAGAATGCCATATGGCTCCAAGCTGGTTCATTGTGATAGATCCCCTACCAGTGTTCCCTCTAAGCTGAGTTAGCATGAGCTAGCTCACAGATTTTTAGTCTCCAGCTCACACATTTTGTCTTAGGTCAGGAAAAATGGCCCCAGAGCACAATAATTTATGCAGTAGCTCACAACTTTAATGCCACCAGCTCACAATCTTAATGCCAGTAGCTCACAAAGTAGAATTTTTGCTCACAAGATTCTGCAGTTTAGAGGGAACACTGTCCCCTACCCCTGCAGCGTCTTGATAAATCAAAACCTGATCAAATAGCAATCTATGACAAAGGAACTGTCATAACATTTCTCCACTCTCAGATCACAATCTTGCCAGGTTTTTGTTTTTGTTTTAATCTTTACTTGCATGGCTTCTGCAAAGGGAAGTCCTGCCTCACCAACCTTTTGGAGTTCATTGAGAAAGACTCGCCAGAGATTCCTGAGTAAACTTAGCAGTCATGGGATAAGAGGATGGGTTCTCTTTCTGATTAAAAACTGGTTAAATGACAGGAAGTAAAGAGTAGGAATCAGTGGAAAATTCTCACAACGGAGGGAAGGAAGCAGCGGGGTCCAACAAGGATTGGTATGGGGCCAAGACTATTTCATTTATTCATAAATGATTAGGAACTAGGGGTGATATGTGTGGCAAATAAAGTTCAGTGCTCGTAAGTGAAAGGTGATGGCACAGTGGGACAAAAAATCCCCACTTCAAGTATAAGCTAATAGGGACAGAACTTGCTGTGATTGAAAGGGGGGAAATCCCAAGAGTGTAGTGGATAGTTCAGTGAAAGTGTCAACCCAGTGTGCTGCAGCAGTTAAAAAAGGCAAACTCTGTGGTAGGTATTCTTGGGAACAGGATTGAGAATAAAACAGCCAATATTGTAATGCCCCTGTATAGATCTAAGTTGCAGCCTCGTTTGGAATACTGTGTACAATTCTGGTCACCATATCTCCAAAAGGACATTGCAGAGCTGGAAAAAAGTAAAGAGAAGGGCAACAAAGTTGATTAGGGGGTTGGAGCACCTTCCCTGTGAGGAAAGGCAGATGAGTGACTTTTCAGTTTAGAAAAGAGATGACTAGGGGGGGGGGGGGGAGGAGGTCAAGATAGAGGTTTATAAAATTATGCATGGGGTGGAGAGAGTTGACAGACAGAACTTTTTCTCCCTTTCAAAATACTAGAACTCAATACAATGAAGCTGATAGTATATTCAGGGTGGACAAAAGGAAATACTATTTTACACAGAGAGTGATTAAAATATGGAATTCGCTCCTCTGACTGCACCCTTGGATCATCAAGGAGATCAGTTCCTAGGGTGACCATGACCCACAAGCTCCTCTTCTCCCTAAAGCAGCAACAATAAACTCTTCTTCTTTTTTTAGAACCCTAGGCAACCTCCTACTGCCAGGGCCAGTTCATTGCCCAAGTAACCCCCGATCAGCTCCATGGAGTGCTAACAGGTGGAGGATGCTGACAAAGGAGAAAGATGACATGTGTGGTGTCCCTGTTGCCCTTTCCTCACCAGAGACCAGAGCTGCTGCTGTTAAGGGTCCAAAGCAAGAAGCAGAGACTTCTACACCCCACCTTGGATCTTGCCTGAATAGCATAAGAGGACATTTACATTTTCCTCCCAGGTGACACTAGAGGATGTTTGCCCTTCTCTGCTGCCCATGCTGGCTCCATTTGAGGCAGGTTGCAGAGGAAGTGACTCTGCAGTCCACCTCAGATGGAGAACTTGGGTAGGTGGCAGCAGAGAAAGCACACACTTCATGCCAGAGGAAATATCCTTGGTGTCAGGGTCAGAAACATCCCATGCTGAAGGAGGGATCAGCTCTTTCTCCCAGTCCTTCTCTCTAATTGCTCAGTAGCACCAGAGTAACCTGGTGGCATGGCCAGATTTGATGGCTGGACATAAGATTCACAGCCAGGCTTGAAGGCCTGCATCATTGCAAAAACAAAAGCAGCCTGACTTAAATTGTTTGGTTGCATTTTATACTGCATAATGTCTATAGCAAGGTAACCCCCACATCCAGGATAATCATCCTTCTTTGTTTTTAAGCAAAAACATTCATAAGAACATAAAAAGAGCCCTGCTGGATCAGGCCAGAGGTCTATCTAATTCAACATTTTGCCTCACAGAGTGGCCAGCCAGTTATACTGTCTGGAGGGCCAAGCCCTTCCCCTGATTTTGCTTCCTGGCACTAAGATTCAGAGGTTGACTGCCTCTGAATGTGGAGGTTCTTGCCCTTCACTCATACCAGTACAGAAAGCTCACTTCTGCTCAGCTTGTAGAGCCAGTGAACAACTACATGTATAGGTGCTCATGATGAACAGTCACTTGGTATCTGAGGCACCAAGGGTGGAGGAGAACCAGCCCTCAATGTGGTATAACTGGTATGGGAACTTCCCCTCTTCGCTGCATTTTTTTTCCAGCCGAAGTTCAGAAGCTTCTATGCAGAGCTATATATGTTGTATCCAACCAAGCTTTTTTTACTCTGCAGCTAAAAACGGTTCTTTGGTGCAGAAATCTCAGTTTACATTTGTTCTAAAGCATTTTTCTAGTCCTTGTAATCATTGAGAAAAGCTGTTGATTGTGTGCAGTGCTTATTGAAGTCTTGGCGACCCAAGAGTGCTCAGGCAGGGCTTCTCAAAGATCAGGGACAGGGGTAGATGGCAATACCCTCCCATCTTACTGTGCATCTCCAATGGCTTAATTATTGTCCATCTGACCCTAATATACATGTCCTTCCCTGTTCTCTATAAACTGCCCTTTTGAATTTGCTTTTCTTCACCCCTGGCTTCAAAGTCAAACTACACATTAGTTCCAGGTAACTCTCTCCCAGCATTTTAAAAATTGTAATTTTAGAAAGCCAGAGGCTGCAGTCAGGAGCTAAAGGAAGGGTGGGTGGAAGTAGTTCAGTTCCAAATCAGGAAAGGAACAGAGTGTGACCTCCTTCTCCCCCCACCATGGAATGGTTTTTCAGGTAAAAGGTGTGGTCTGGCCTGGAGGGATGTAGCTTGGCAGAAAGCAGGCCCCCTCTGCCTTGCCAAGTTCTGCTTCCCAGAAAAAAGATAAAGAGAGCGTGAAAGGCATGTCTGTACCTTCTGCTATCAAACAATATGCAGCTGCAGCTGTATGGTTGATATCTGCATTTCTTTAGAGATTTGAGAACAGCTCATTTGGTGGCACCATAATGGGAAAGCCAAATCCCAAACCGTCTTTCTTTCCAGCCTCAATTTCACAGTAATTCACCGATCCCATCTCTCCAACTTGAGATTACAGGCAGGCTCCAGAAAGCTTTAGAATCCCTGTCCTCCCAGCATGTATATCACTGTCATGTTGGATATCACCAAATTAAGTAACAGACCTGCCATTCCTTCCTGCCTCTTGCTCCAGTTCCTAGAAGATGTCTGAGCCAGTTGCCCTGTATGATACCAATCATTATTAGCACCCTGTAAGATGGGGCTGGGGAAAGGAATTAAGACTGTCTACTGATGCTAATTGCAGGAAGAAATGGACTTTCCCAGAACTACTAATTTGCATGATTTGCCTGATGTGGGGAAGGTTGTTTGAACATGAGGCTGAAAGACCAGCTTACAAGTTTGTAGAAGGAAATAAAAAGAGGCAGAAGCCTGGGTGTTCTCACTGTGATTTACATATAAGGCAGAGTTTAGGGAATGAGTAGTAGTCTGTGGTTGCAACATGATAAAACACACAAGGTGATGGAGACTGACAAAACCAGTTTGGGGTTGCGCCAAACAATTTCACTGCTTTCACAGATGCCAGAAGGGCAGAAGACCCACTCCAAATCCCCATCCCAAAGCCAGGTGCATCATACCTGTCTTAACAGATACACGAGGTACATAGCTTAATATTTTTGGCAATGTTTACATAACTCATCCTGCTGATATAATTTCTAAGAGCAGAACTTCCAGATGGGTAGCCATGTTTGCAGCAGATACAAAAAAGAGCCTTACAGCTTCTTGAAGACTAACAAATGCCCCAGTAGTTATACAACTGATCTCCCCACTGCATCCTGAATTTTAGACAAAACAACTATCTTGCATTATATCTCAGACTTCACCCTCTTACCCTCACTCAGCCTCAGAAAAGAAAACCAGTGTGCTATAATTGTTAGAGGGTTGGACTAGGAGGGGAGACCCATAGACACTGCCCTGAGCACCCTGGAGGAAGGACAGCATGAAAAGTGCCCCAAATAAACACATTCTTGCCCCAGCACTAGCCCCTGGAGAATCCATGTCAACTATCTTCCTTTCCAAAGGACAGGCCCTAGGAGCAGCCTGCTTTCCCTGTTCTGTATAAGACCAGCCTTCAATGTGGAATGGCACCTCTCTGAGTGGCCAATATGGTTGCCAATTGCTGCTAATATCTCTTTAATGCCAGAAATGTTCATAGACTCCCAATGGGAAATAGTAACTTCCTGGGTGATGGGAAATCAGCTATCTGTCTAGCTGTCAGGAGTTACCAGCTGAACCTCGTTGGATGGAAAGTCGCCACTATGAAGGCCACTCTCATCTGGCACCTTGTTTCCGTTTTTCATTTGGCTTAGCTGATTTAATCTTAATTTTTACAAACTGTATTTATTCACAAAGGTTCCCGGACGAAGTCGTTAGAGTGTGGGATAAGCAAGGTAATGTTTGAAGAATTCAGCTCCTAGATTTAGTAAGAACTCCTTGAGAGACCTTAGCTCTTCTAGATAATAATGTAATTACTATAATCCAAAGAAGTTGTGCAACCTATTGGAAACAACAGAGCAGAACAAATGAAATGTTTCAGTACGATTTTTAACCGGATGGACATTTTTTGGTCAGTGAGAGGAACAAAACTGACTTCACTTCTGCATTTTCAAATTTTGGCAGGCACTCTAGTGTTCTATTTTTAAAACATTAGACACATTGTGCATTTGGATTGTATGTTGCTTCAAGAGGACTTTTCTTTATGAGGTTCTATGGAACTAGTATGGCTTGAAGGCAATAATAAAAAACAAACAAACTACTGCATACAAATTATTTTTAACCACTGCACAGATTCATGGCTTAGGGGCCAGGCCTTTGCAATACTAAACTTCATGGGCTGGATCCCGTCTAAAACTTTTGTACTCAGAGGCCTAAATCCCTCTTTCCTCCCCTCTCTTGAAGAAACCTGAAATGCTAATTGGGAGGGAGATAGGGAAGTCTGGGGAGTGGGAAGAGCTGGTGTGAGTGGAGTGGCAAAAATCCCCCCCCCCTCCCGCCTGCTCTTTTTCTGGGATCCTGGGCCAACCATTAGGGTTGCAGACTCCAGTTGGGAAATTCCTGGGCATTTGTGGGGGGAGGCTGGGGAGGGCAGCATTTGGAGAGGGGGAGCTCAGTAGGGACATGATACCATACAGGCCACCCTTCAAAGCTGCCATTTTCTCCAGGGGAACTGATCTCTCTGGTCTGGAGATCAGTTGTAATTCCAGGAGTATGGATGGGTACAAACCAGCTGATAAACTCAAGCCTGTCATGAATTTTGGCCAGTTCGTGATTCACAACACAATGTTTGTGAACTGAAGGATTGCCACAAACTTTCATGGATTTTGATGTAGTTCATGGAGGTTCATGAAGAGCAGTTTAAACCCTTGCTTTCTGCTCTTCACCAGAAACAGCTTCACTAGAAATGGTTCAGCTGTTTGGTTTAAACGGCTGGCGGCCATCCTTATAGAGTGGGTTCTATGGTTTCCAATAGGCTGGGAGCCACTTAAAACACTGCTTTCTGCTCCTTGTGTGAAGCTGTGAGGAGCAGAAAGCAGGGGTTTAAATGGCTCAAGAAAGCCCCTTTAAACAACTGAGGTGCAGGGGTACCCTTCTCCCACAGCTTAGCTGTTTAAAGGGGCTTTCTTGGGCAGTGCTGGTGGCCTAAGAAAGCCCCTTTAAATGAGTGGCACTGAGCAGGCCACAGCTCAGCTGTTCAAATAGGAAACGGCCAAGCCTGCTGGGGCTTGCTGTCTAAGAAAGCCTCTTTAAACAGCTGAGCCACAGGAGCAGGCTGCCCCCATGGTTCAGCTGTTTCTGGTCTAAACAGCTGAGCCTTGGGCTCCTGCGACTCAGTTGTTTAGATTGGAAACAGCTGAGCTGTGGGGGCAACCTGCTTCCAGGGCTCAACTGTTTAGAGCCTGAAACTACTGAGCTGTGGGAGCAAGGTGCCCCCACGGCTCAGCTGTTTTGGGCAGGAACCTCACAAACCCAGTTTGGTCCATACGCAAACCGACTGGGTTCATGATTTGGTTTGTGGTTTGCCCGTGAAGCAAACCACGTTTTTGTGGGTCATGCCCATCCCTATCCAGGAAAACTCCAGGCCCCGCTTGGATGTTAGCAGCTCTATTTCTCATACTTTTTTTGTGTGTGGCTTTTGATAGGAACACCTGTAAGCACCATCAAGTGTGCCACTCCCACACATAACAATTTTGCTGTATCCACAGGTCTTTTGCTGTATGACATAAGGAACAGCCCTTGGAAGAAGGCAGGAAGCAGTTAGGGCTGACAATCTGCAAGTGGGCCCTGGAAATCTCCCTGAATTACAGCTCATCTCTGTACTACACAGATTAGTTCCCCCAGAGAAAATGGCAGCTTTTGAGGGTAAATGTATGTCCCTCCTACCCAGATTCCATCCCCAGATCTTCAGGAATTTCCCAACCCAGAGCTGGCAACACTAGAAGTAACAGAACCGCAAAAGACTGATCTTGGGAAGCACTCGGGTTGCCAACTCTCAGGGGCTGTTGGGAGCTCTCCCGCTGTTACGACTGATTTCCATACGACAGAGGTCAGTTCTGCTGGACAATATGGCAGCTTTGGAGGGTGGATTGAACATATGAAGCTGCCTTATACTGAATCAGACCTTTGGTCCATCAAAGTCAGTATTGTCTTCTCAGACTGGCAGCGGCTCTCCAGGGTCTCAAGCTGAGGTTTTTCACACCTATTTGCCTGGACCCTTTTTTGGAGATGCCAGGGATTGAACCTGGGACCTTCTGCTTCCTAAGCAGATGCTCTACCACTGAGCCACCGTCCCTGCCCTGGATTCTAGGGCAGAGGTGCCAAACGCATAGTTGCGAGGGCTGGATCTGACATAAATATTACTTTGTGGGGCCAGGCCATGTGTGCCATAAAATGTAATGTCAGGTACTGGAGATACAAACTTTATAACGGACACAGGCAAACCAAATAACATTATTTTTTACTCAAAATATAAACATGCTTAAAATGTGAACACTCTTACAGTATTTCCTTAAAGTATCTCCTTGATGGCCACCCTCCCACTTCCACCACCCATTACACATTAGCACTGGGACAGCATACAGGGACATAATGCATGGCCTCTGTCAACTGGCAGTAAAGGGCATCAGTTGCTCATGGGCCAGATAAAAGTCCTCAATGAGCCAGTTCCAGCCCATGGGCCATATGTTTGTCACCCCTGTACTATGGCATTATATGCCAAGGAAGCCCCTCCCGTCCCCAAACCCCACCTTCTACAAGCTCCACCCCAAAATCTCCAGGTACTTCCCAACCCAGACTTGGCAAACTAAGGAAGCACAAAGAAGGAAACACCGAGTTGATTTAACAGTGCACCGATGTGTGTTCCTATTTAAGATTAGATAGCAGAGATATAAAACTTTACAAAGGACACAGACAAACACAAAGTTTGTTTTAAAAAAAAAACACTTAAAACATTAGCACTTCTTGATCTTAAGGTACTTTCTTTGTATTTTTTGCATAGGATCCGGGGAACTGGGCAAAGGAAGCTCTGGCTCTTTCCCTCCCCCAACAGAGGACCAGGAGGGGGAGAAGCCTCAGCTAATAGAAGGGAGAGAGGCTTGGCTCAGTACCTCTGCTGTGCAGTTGAGAGAGCCTGGAAAAGCAAGTTCTGCCTCCCCCCTTCCTCCCCAAGGGAGGAGCCTCAGCCACTGGAGAAAATAAAGGCTTTGCTCTGTAGGTCCTGTACAATTGAGCAAGCTGTGATGCAGAAGGAAACAAGAGAGAAGGAGAAGGAAGCAGATGGCAGCCAGTTACTTGGGGGCCTGATAGGAGCCCTCTGGGGGCCTGATTTGATCCCTGGCCTAGGCTCTGTTAGCACCTGAATACTGCAGCAAGTCAGTCAATAGGAAAGACACTTCTTGATGTGCCTAGTCTAGTGCTGTTGTGATGACTTGAGGCCTAGACTTGCTTGTGAACCCTCACCAAGCTTCCTTTATTCGTCCTCATCAGAGTTTTACTACTCAGTGACTGCAGACAGCTGCATGGGTAGAACCACTCTGAAAGACGGGGAGAGTTTACTGTTTTGTTTCAAGAACAGACAGTAAAGGACTTTTGTGTCTTCATGCCACCTGGATTCAGGAATGGCAGAAGATGAACGTGGAAGGATTCAGGGCTTGACACTGCAAGGACAGGCCAAGAAGGTAATGGACTCTAGCAATGGAAACAAAGTTCAAGGACATTAGATGTAGCTGAAAATACTGCAACCCAGCCTAAGGGATTGGGTGGCAAAAAATAAACCTAGATATTAAAAATCACAGGGCTATATTGCATAGCAGACCCACTGGATGGTTTATGCCACCATCTGCTATTTAGCATCTTGGTCATGATATCTGCATGAGGGTCCTTCAAATGACCTTCCTCCATAGGAGTGGAGAAGAGGTTGGGCTTTCTAACAAGATCCCCACCCCGCATTTCATTCTTCCGGTCCTTCAAGAGTCTCAGCTCGCCCTCTGGTGGATATTCAACAAACTTATCCAGAATCAATTGTAGAGTTGGGGTGAACAAGTAACAGAACTCTTCTGTATTTTTTATTGATTTCAGAAATCCACACTGCTATATTAATGACCCAAAGGCATTATTTTATTCTCAATTTATAGGTTTTTTTCTGAAATCTCCCTTACAAATTCTTCATTTCGCCTTCCTTTAATCTCTGTTGTTAATCTCTGTTTTCCTTTACTAGTCCTCTCCCCTGAGTAGGGTGACAAGAGTCCACAAGGCTTTCCACTCTCCCCCTGCCATTTTGACACCAGTGAGGCACTCTCAGGGGCAGGTGGGCCATGTAGCAGCAAGCGGGGGCGGCGGGGGGGGGGAGAGAAACTGATACCAGCGCCACAATATGCCTCTGAATCCAGATAAAGCTGGAGTTATGAAAAGGCACAAGCAGAGTTGCCAACAAGCCAGTATAAGCTTTAATGTGTATGTATACTTCTTCAGATACAGATAAGCGTGCATGCACATAAAAGTTTATACCTAGAATAAAACTTTGTTGGTCTCAAAGGTGCCATTGGACTCAAACTTTGTTCTGCTGCTTCATTCCAACACAGCTACCTGTCTGAATTAATGCTGGCCATATTTAAGTTCCCATGTGTAATACTGACAAGCTGAAGCTCATGAGGAATTGCAGATGGATAAATAATTGTGTAATCTTTTCTTCTGAAATACTACAAAAATCTCAGCATGTCCATTTCCCATCTTCCTTTCTGTTTCCTTTAAAAATGGAATCTCAACTGCCCTCAGCATTCTGTGACTCTTAGGTAATGGGCATGCATCGTCTTCCTAAGGCTATCGGGTGTTTGTGCATATGCATCTGTATTCAGTTTTTACTGCACAATTTTTCTGCCTTGTGAGTCCCTAAAATATGCAGCAACCCCTGCCTTGTCTGTGGGTGGTCCTGTTTCATTGCTCAACTGTTAGACATTTGAACATCAACTTTGGGCAGAATACACTTCACACACACACATTCACTCTGAAAAATTCAGATGAGGGGGTCGTATGGTACTACAGGATACATAGTTGAAAATGTTGGGTGATTCTGGCTTGTGACATCATAACCAACATTTGCTTATTTCTGATCCTCTTCTGAGGCCTCAAGGCCGTGAAGACAGATAACCTTAGAGTGTGTGAGTCAAGCACACTGATGATATTTGTTTGAACTTGCACAGAGCCTCAAACTTTTGCTCACTAATCAAACAGCAGAACAAAATGGAATGCTTGATTCAATCCTCATCTCTCAGTTCAAGACTTTGATGACTCTAAGATTGTGGATCTGAAATTTGGCACTTTTTGCAAATTTCAAAATTGGTTTGATGACTATCTTTCAGAAAAATGGCAGAGAAAGAGGTAAAGAGAAGCACAAGTTTATGCTGCTAAATGTGTGCCTTGGAGATTATATGGTGGAAATGTATGGAAGAGTTTAAGTGTCCTTTGTCTAACAGACACATTGACCTTTCTCTTCAGGCATGTATAACAAAAGAACCTTTCCCCAGAGGCCCCTGAATCATCCTTCCTCATAGCTTGGGTTTTAGATGAAAGGCATTTGCATGGGGCACAAAAGCTTCTAGTCAATTGCTTTATTTCACCTACAGGGGAAGAATCAATAGCAATGGACTTTCCCTAGTCAGGTAAATGAGTGCCTCCACTCCTTTCTTGCCTAACTGAAAGGTGTTCCTTAAAATCAAGGCAAGAATCAGGAAGGCAACCAATAGGAAGTGACAGAAGGGGTGAAGGCAAGTCATTTCTTCCCTATCAGTTCTGTTCAGCTGTACTTACAAGCTCAGCTTTACCAAACCAGCCAAATTCAATCCATTCCAGCCAAAAATGAATTAAAGTGGCTGTACCTGAGTTTAAAGTGTTCCATTCATTTAAAATTTGATCCAACTCAAATGGCTAATTTAAACTCAAGCCAGGGCACATTTCCCACTGAATCTGAAGTCAGTGCCTTCCAATTTGTCTCACACTAACCCAAGTAAGGCAGATTTTATTGACAGGTTGCATTAAATATTTGTTGGTAAAGTGCTTCTTTTTAAAAAATAGAAGATTGGCATTGCAATCCTGAACAGAATTATACCATTTAAAACCTAGTTATGTTTAGAAGAGTGTGACTCTGTTTAGAATTGCATTATATTCTGTATAAAATCTGTGCTAGGACAATCGGAGAAATACAGAAAGCATCTGGCTAACCTACACTATAGGCAGAGTGCTAGACTAAATGGACAGTAAAGTTTTTATTCTTATATTCTGTGTTCGTTATATTCCTAAAAGAACAGTGGAGAGAAAGTTCATACAGACTATTACACTGTTTCAAAGTCTAAAAACAACCAGGGTTAGGAAACTTTCAAAGGTTTTCCCTCTGCCTGTTTATTCGGCTTCCTCTGGGAACAAACAGAATTTTCCTTCTGTTTTACACACATGTGGCTACTGGCTATAAAAACACAGAGCAAACTCTGCCAAAGTTTCATGCATTTCACTAGAGCATATGACATAGAGATGTGTACTGCTTCTGAACGCAGAGGCTCTGTGGCCTCAGGTCTCTGAAAGTGGCCTCTTGACATTCAGTAAACAACATAATAGGATTTGGACTGTAGAAATCTGGATCCAAGCAGAAATCTGAACAGCACTAAGACAAAGCATAACATAACATATTAAATGATGCAAAAATTACACTGCAGGATCCTACTGACAGTATAAGGTATACACAGTAGTATAATCACTAGTCCCTAACCCTTTATCAAATCATCTTTCTGGTCCATTTGTTACAGCACAACCCTATTACCTGTGTAAAAAAGCCCTTGAATAATTCAGTTTTGCATAGTTGGGGGAAGCCAGGAGAATGGCAACCTTCCTAATGTTATCAGGCATTACTGAGATCTCCTGCTTTCACAACTGATCTCCAGCAGGCAGAGATCAGCTCCCCTGGAGAAAATGGCTGCTTTGAAGAGTGAACTCTAGGGCATTTAGGGTTGCCAAGTCCAATTCAAGAAATATCTGGGGACTTTGGGGGTGGAGCCAGGAGACTTTGGGGGTGGAGCCAGGAGACATTGGGGGTGGGGCCAGGAACAAGGGTGTGACAAGCATAATTGAACTCCAAAGGGAGTTTTGGCTATCACATTTAAAGGGACAGCACACCTTTTCAATGCTTTCCTTCCATAGGAAATAATGAAGGATAGGGGCACCTTCTTTTGGGGCTCATAGAATTGGACCCCCTGGTCCAATCGTTTTGGAACTTGGGGGGTATTTTAGGGAGAGGCACTAGATGCTGTACTGAAAATTTGGTGCCTCTACCCCAAAAAAGTGCTCCCCCAGAGCCCCAGATAACCGCAGATCAATTCTCCGTGATTTTCTATGGGAATAAATCTCCATAGGGAATAACAGAGTTCCCAGCAGACATTTCCCTCCCCTCCCCCCGCTTTCTGACGACCCTGAAGCGGGGGGAGGGCCTCCAAACCGGGGGATCCCCTGCCCCCACCTGGGGATTGGCAACCCTAAGGGCATTGTACCATGCTGAGGCCCCTCCCCTCCCCAAACCCCGCCCTCTCCCAGATCCATCCCCAAAGTCTCCAGATATTTTTCAACATAGAACTGGCAACCCTAACCTGTTTGTCTTGCTATCAGACATGTAGTAATAGAGAGGGGCAGTGGGTCAGCTCACCACTGGAGCATGATGGCTTGAATGTGCAGAGTTACAGTTATTTGCCCCCATGCCCTGCTTGTAAGAATGTAGTGTGAGGTACAGCAACTAGGCAGAGCCTTTAAATGGCAATGCAGGTATAAGGTGCTGGATGTGTGACTCTGTTTAATAGGAGATAATCTTAAGAGTCATTGCTGGGAGTGGGGACCCAGTTTGGCACCAGACTGGGGACCAAGGAGAAGGGAGATCTCCAGACCCCACCTGGAGACTTGGGATGGCTGCAGGGTTTTTCCAACCTCCTGGGGCCAAACAGAAGGAACAGGAAGGGCTTCTGAAAGAAACAGAACTTTTTTTTCACCAGGCAGCTGGCAACAATGCTAGCTGCACTCCCAGCAGATAGAAGAACAATGCTCGAATGAAATTGTCTCTCCACAGAACATTTGAATTGAAGAAGTGATCAGTGTAGGGTTGCCAGGGCAGTGTTGGAAAATACCTAGAGACTTTGGGAGTGGAGCTGGAAGAGGCAGGGTTGGGGGGGGGGGGCTCAGCATGGTGCTATGCCAGAGAGTCCACCCTTCAAAGCAGCCATTTTCTCCAGGGGAGCTGATCTCCGTCAGCTGGAGAGCAGTTGTAAAAGGGGGAGATCTGCAGACATCACCTGGAGGCTCGAAGCCCTAGAGCAGCGACTCATGAAAGCTCATACCCTGCCACAGATTTTGTTAGTCTTTAAGGTGCTACTGGCTTCTTACTCTTTTCTACAGCTACAGACAGACTGACATGGCTACCCATTTGTATCTTCATAGAACATTTGTAGAACTCTGTGTGTGGGGCCAGGAATCTCCAAGAAAATATAACTACAGCAAGCTATTACTCCCAGAGCTCTTCAGGGTAATTAATATAAACAAACAGGGTAATTAATATAAACAACTGTGATTTTTTTTTTAAAAAAAGAAGGAAGTATTTTTTTTTAAAAAAAAAATAGCAGCAATTAATATTTCTTTCAGCTAGGTTGCCAATCCCCAGCTGGGGGCAGGGGGTTCCCTGCTTTGGAGGCCCTCCCCTAGCTTTGGGGTTATCAGAAAGTGTGAGGGAGAGGTGGATATGTCCACTGAGCATTCCATTATACCCTATGGAGATTGAAACCCATAGGGTATAATGAAAATCAATCCGTGGGTTTCTGGGGCTCTGGGAGGGACTGTTTTTGAGGTAGAGGCACTAAATTTTCAGCATAGCATCTGGTACCTCTCCTCAAATCTCCCCCTATGTTTCAAAAAGATTGGATCAGGGCGTCTGCTTCTATCAGCCCCCCAAAAGGTGCCCCCCATCCTCCATGACTTCCTATGAAGGCAAGGCATTTAAAAGGAACACAGTCTATTTAAATATGATGGCCTGAACTCCATTAGGAGTTCAGTTGCGCTTGTCACAATCTTGCTCCTGGCTCCACCCCCAAAGTCTCCTGGCTCCACCCCAAAGTCCCCAGATATTTCCTGACTCGGACTCAGCAACCCTACCTCCAGATCCACAGTGTCCCTTTCCCCCTCCCTCCTCACCATCAGGAAGTGCAAGAGCAAGGGAAGCCTAAATGAAACAACCAGGAAAGCAACCATTGCTCTCATTGAAAACTTCAGACGCTTTGGGCATTTCCAAGTCATTCACGCCACAGGTAGCTGCCATTTTGTCTGCAACTGCACATTTTGGCACACGAGGCATTTAGTTTTCTTTCAGGGGTGGGAAAATGAATAAAGAAAAGAAGCTGAGCATTGGAGGAAAAGGGAAGCCACAACTGTAATATTGGGCCAGTTATTGCCAGCAATAAATATTTTTGATCTCTTCCAGAAAGTATCTTTCTACAGCTGGTAATTACACTTCTCAGACTCTCCCACACATTCTGCTCTGAGGTCTGCATCTTTAACCACCCCCCTCCCTTTACCCACACTGAACTGCAAGCTTTATTCAGAGGTCAATGCATTTTGCCCTCTTTTATTCCTTGTTTGTTTAAAATTATTTATGTCATCTTTACAACCCTGCCTCCACCCCTCTCCCAACATCATGGCATTCTGGAAAGGTCTTTATTAGTGCTTGCTGGTAGCCGATGTTTGGGTGGATGCACTTGATGCTTCTTCAATAAAGCACCTGCTTATTGAACACATAAACAAAGAAACTGTTAAGCCTCTGGAATCTCTCATAGGCAGGACTTTTTTTGAGCAGGAATGCAGTTCTGGCTGGCTTTGTGTCAGGGGGTGTGGCCTAATATGCAAATACGTTTCTGCTAAACCTCTGAACTAGAGTTGCCAAACCCCAGTTGGGGGCATGGGATCTCCTGGTTTGGAGGCCCTCTTCCTTCTTCAGGGTTATCAGGATATATAACTTAAAACATGCTTAAAACATTAGCACTTGTTGGTCTGAAAGGTGCTTTCTTTGTATCTCTCTCACTCAGGGAACTGGGCAAAGGAAGCTCTGGCTCTTTCCCTCCCTCCCCAGGGGACCAGGAGGGGGAAGAGTCTCAACCAATGAAGAAAATTGAGGTTTTGCTCTATAGCTCCTGTGAAATCTTGAGGAAGCCTTGCAAAGCAAGCTGAGATGCAGAAGGAAGCGAGAGAGGGAGAAGGAAGCAGATGACAGCTAGTTGCTCGGGGGGGGGGGGGTGATGGGAGCCCTCCAGGGGCCTGGTTTGGTCCCTGGGCCACATGTTTGACACTCCTGGTATAGACTTTGGAAAATCTACTAACAAAGGTAGTTTTCATCTTGGAAGCAAAAGGCAACTAATTGCTTTGCGTACCCTGATACCTGCCATACTGAATGGCACAATTGTGGGAGTGGATAATATGCATGTCCCCTCTATTTAACATTTACATGAAACTGCTATGAGAGTTTGGCCAGAGATTTGATGTCATCAATATTCTGAGGGCAGCAACTTTCGCTCTTTCTCTTCTTTTCATCAGATCCATGGAAGGCTGGGAAGGAACTTCCTGAGATCAGTGATGGACTGGATGAGAGCTAATAAACTAAAATTTCACTCAGGCAAAATGAAGGTGCTTTTACTCAGCAGATGAGCTGAGCAGGGAAACAGCCTGTTTTGGATGCATGACATTCCCCAGTAAACAATTTGAGATTGATCAAGCAAACAATTTGGGTTTGATCAAAAGTCCAGGATCAGATAGTCAGAGGCAGCTGCCACTAGGAGTTCTTTTGTCCAGTTGATGCGCAGAATACCTGCACCCTTTCCTGAGGAGCACTGGCCACAGCCAGAGGCAGCCCATCCACTAGGCAGCACTAGGTGGCTGCCTAGGGTGCAGGCCAGGGGTGCCAGATTGGGCCCTTCCTGCCACCGCCTCCTTGGCAATTGATATCACCCAGGAGGAGAGACCCTGGGAGCTGGGAGGAGGCCACCTGTTGCCTGGCTTCCTTCATGGCGCATCCCACCCCACCAGCTGCCCCCTTCTGCTGCCCCTGCAGACAAAGCTGGAGGGTGGGGAAGGTGTGCACAGCGGTGCAGAGAGTCTGCCCAGCTGCTGTCGCTCAGCTTCCACTTCTGGAAGGCAGAGTGATGGCAAGTGAATGACCTCTCTGCACCACCATGTGCGCCCTCCCTTGCCCTCTGGCTTTGGGGGGGGCGGTGGCAGGGTGCCCAGGGTGCCAGATGCCCTAGGGCCATCACATTCTTTCATTACATTCCTATTACAGTACTGTAATGTGCTCTGGATGAGTGTCTTGAAACTTCAGCAGGTACACAGTGCTAGAGTATTAACTGGGGCCAGATTCTTTGAATATATTACATCAGTATTGTGCCTTTTGCATTTAGGTTACCAAATCTGGGTTAATAAATTCTTAGAGATTTGGGGATGGAATGTAGGGATGACAGGGTTTGAGGAGGGGACCTCAGCGGAGTATAATGCTTTAGAGTTCACCTTTCAGTGCTACTTAATTTGTTCATAAATAATCTGGAATTAGAAATAAACAGCAAACTGGCCAAAATTATTCAAGATGGTAAAAACCAAAACAAATTGTGAAGAGCCTCAGAAGATTTCTCTCTTCAGACTGGGGAAATGGATGACAACATGGCAAATGCAGTTCAATATAAGTGTCAAGTGATCCGTATTGGGGCAAAAAACTTGTTACCTTTAAATATATGCTGACAGGATCTAAAATTTTGATTATTGACCAGGAAAGTGATCTTGGGTCACAGTGGATAACAATAGAAATGTTGATTTGATGTGTGGCAGTAATGAAAAGCAAACTCTATTTGAGAGATTATTAGGGAAGGGTTTAAAAATAAAACATCCAGTACTGTAATGCCTTTGTATAGATCTCTGGTGTGCACATGTGGAATACTGTGTACAGTTCTGTTCACTACATCTCAAAAAAGATATTGTAGTGCTAGACAAAGTGTAGAAAAGTGCAATCCAAATGATCAAGGGGTTAAAGCACTTTCCCTATGAGGGATGCTTTGGCATCTGTGCCGTACATTTGCAGGCCTTCCGGTGTCATATGGTTGGTCACTGTGTGAAACAGATGCTGGACTAGATGAAACGGTTAGTCTGATCCAGCACTGCTGTTCTTATGTGAGCTGGATAGGAATTGATCTGGTTCAATATATGCACTTTAGAGCAATTAGATCTCTTTTGCTGCTGGTTTATGATACTGTTGTTAGCAATATGTTGAAAATTTTGTTAATCTGCTGTTTTATTATTGCATTTTGTTGTTATGGAGGGAACCCTACATAACTAGGTCCTGGATTGGATCCAGCAAGGGTTTTTTTTGTCAGCCTTGCCCATTTTTCTGTCTTACTATATCTCCTGTGCCATGTGGCTTTTGTGTATGCAGGTCCATTTTGGATAATCCAAGAGGACTGCTCTGTCATTTTTCACCAGCTGAAAAGCTGATTGGGTCTAATACCCTATATCAGATAAAAATATTTTAATAGCTAAAATTAAAACAAATGCACACCAAGTGTAGGTACTGTTAATACACCTAAAGATGAAATGTCAAGGGATTCCTGAACTCATCCATACAATTAAATGATACAGTTGGATCTGGACTATACCATACTGATCTAGTCGTAGGGCTATAGTAGCTCACTAGGTTGGCTGAATGGACAGATGTAGAAAAGGCTGAATATCTGCACCCCCAGAGAGGCTGCTGAGATTCTCACTGCTTCCATCAGAAGACTTGCTCCAGCCTGGTTTTTCAGAGCATCTACAGGACATCATCCTGCTATTGTTCCCCTTCCAACTCCTTCTCTGATTTCCTGGTCCGCCATGATTTTTTCCCAACCAGCTTGACTTTGATTTTTTTTTTTGCAAGCCTTTAAAAACTTCATAGTAGATAGTGATACATCAATTACTAATTTTTAGAAAAAGCCAGCAAAAAGCACTCCATCGGGGGGAGGGAGGGTGACATAAAGGAATACCATGGCGAATACCTAAGTGTGGACACTCAGTTGAATGGAAACATGCAGCTGCCTTATACTGAATCAGACCATTGGTCCATCGTGGTCAGTATTGTCTATTCAGAGTAGTAGGAAATTTCCAGTAGAGGTTTTTCACATTATCTACTACCTGACCCTTTTAATTGGAGATGCCAAGGACTGAACTTAGGACCTTCTGAATGCCAAGGAGGTGCTCTACACCACTGCCCTTCCCAGGCAATAATAAAATGGGGAATCATCCCTGTGTGGAAGCAGCCTCTGTACAGTCTCTTAAGGGCTAGTTCACACGAACAGGGCTTTTTTGAGCAGGGATTTTTTTGAGCAGAAATGAACAGGCAGAGCCGGTGCGTCCATTAGGCAGCATGAGGCTGCTGCCTGGAGCACAGCTCTGGGGAGGGGGCATCAGTGTTGGTGCTTCTGCCCATCTGAGGAAGCGAGGGAAATAGCAAGTTTGGTGGCTGCCTCAGCGTGCATGCACACCGCTCGCTTGCAGTCGCTCTGTCCTTTGCGTCTGTGCTTCCAAGCACAGATGTGAGGAGCAAAGCAAAAGAATGCATGCGTGCGTGAACACTGATGGCAGAAGCCCCACTGTGGCTGCTGCTGAGCTCACCCTCGCTGAGGAAGCGAAGAGCGGCAAGGGGACCTGGCCTGGGGCGCCAACCTTGTGCCAGCTTCCCAGTGCTGGCACTGCAAACAGGAATGCAGTTTGGGCTGGCTTGGAGTCAAGGGATGTGCCCTAATATGCAAATAAGTTTCGGCTGGGCTTTTTCTACAAAAAAAGCTGTGCAAAACAATGGTGATGTCAGGGTGTGTGGCTTAATATGCAAAAGAGTTCCTGCCGGGCTTTTTCTACAAAAAAGCTCTGCACACATGAATATGCACAGCCAAAAAAGACACAGTGCTGTGAGACTCATGGTCAGATCTCCAGAATTCTAAGAATAGTGAATGAGCTCTATATCTGTGCTTTCTTATGGCAAGAGTACTTAGCCTGGTGTTCTGTTTGCCATTGTGCTGTGAATTTTTATATAGATGTGTGCTCCATCTATATACTTTTTCGGACTGTGGATACTGTAAGTATTATTGTAATAGACGTAATTTTTTAGAATATGTTTGCTGGGTTTTCATTTTGTTATTGTGATTTGCATAGGACCATAACCTTGATTCCATTTTTGGATAAATCTCTTGACACCCAAAACAGTAGATATCAAACTCCATTGAGAGAGATACAAATACAGGAGATGGAATAACAGAAACAGACTCTCACGTTTTGAATCAGTGATGTTTATTGGGGAGTACCCTTATTACAGTTCTTGATGTGGAAGATTTTTGCTTGAATTTCTGGAAGTCTTTATTGTCTACTGGACTTCACAAAATTTATACTAATATTTCTGTTACCATTGGTGTTATTCAATTGTTTCTTATTCTTAGGAATGTTGTGCTTTGTATAGTGTTGTATAATAGATTTCTTGTTTCTTAATCTTTTGGGAGAGTTTTTGTTTCTTTTCTGGTTGTTTAACCTCCCTGCTGTGTGTCCAGATATTTTCCAGGTGGTAGCTGAAGATCTCCTAGGATTACAACTGATCCCCAAGCAACAGAGATTAGTTTGCCTGGAGAAAATGGCCATTTTGGGAAGTGGATTCTATGGCATCATACCCCACTGGAGACCCTCCCCCCCAAACCCCATCCTCCTCAGGCTCCATCACCAAAATCTTCAGACATTTCACAAACCGGACCTGGCAACCCTATTTGCAAAGTTCTTACACAGATAAGTACCGTATGTTATTTGTTTACTTCATTTATATCCCACCTTTCTCTCTAATAAGGACCCAAAGTGGCTCACATCATTGTCGTCTCCTCTATTTTATATTCACAATAACCCTATGAGGTAGGATAGGCTTAGAGTATATGAATGGCCCAAAGTCACCCAGCAATCAATGGGGATTCAAATCTGTGTCACCCTTACCCAGATCCTACTCTGACACTCTAGCCATTATACTACACTGCTGATAACAATGTGATGTGTGAGGGGAAGTTTTTATCAATGAAACTGCATGGGGAAATGAGTTAAATACTATCTCCCCCCTCCAACTGATCCCAATCTGAATCAAGGCCCACAGAGTTAGAGATGCTTGAACACCCACTGGTTTGGCACACATCCTGTGAGCAGGGAACTGATTTTCCTTTGAGCAGTTTGGCTGCTTGTCTGCAGCTCAAGCCTGTTTGGTGGTACTTTGTAGGCACGGGCAGGAACCAAACCATCAACCCGAACAAATGGTTTGAAACCAGGCCTCCCATGAACTGTCCCTGAACCTCCCGAACCTCCCGTGAGAAGTTTGGAAGGTTTGAGGACACTTAGCTTCCCCAGGCACCAAGCAGCTGCAGGGCACCTGAGGAAGCCAAGGGGAGGCAGTTTAAACTGCCTTCCCTCCAAGCCCCAGCTGAGCCCATGGGGAGAGCTCTCCCCACAGAACTGACTATTCTACAGGCTCTGCTGCATTGCTTGGTTGAAATCGGGCAGTACAGCACAACTAGCAAAGCAGCTGATCCTGTGGGGAGACCTCTCTCTGCAGGACTACCGGGCACCTGAAGGGGGACCCCTGAATAATTAATGAATACCCCTATAATAATGAATAAAAGCATACTTCTACCTTTAAAATTAAGATGTTTGAAGCAACTGTCTGTTAGAGGCCAGATAGTCTCAGTGGATGAGGATTCAAGGTTGTAAAGTAGATAACAAAGAGACCTCAGAGAACGCATGGAATTGATAACGCATGGAGACAGGACGTATGGAAAAATACTAGAAGTTACAGGAAGGTGGAGCATGTTGAGTTAGATAAGCTTGGGAGCCTGCCTGCTTGTTTTGTGTGTGAATAAAAATGGTCTGAATGAAAATAATTTTAACTTAGTCAGTTTGGAGGCTTATGGCCGGCTAAGTTCTGCTTTGGTGCCAAAGTAAACTCGTTTTCAACACAGTAAGAGTGTGGGCCACGTTATTTCTCTGCTTCACACCCCAGCAGAGTCTAAAGAACAACTGATCCTGCAGGGAGAGCTTTCCCCATATGATCAGCTGTTTTGTGGGCTCTGCTGGGCTGATGGATGAGAAGAAAGATCTGGGAGAGATCTCTCCATTGTATCCTATGAACCCATAGGATACAATTGAGAGTTTGTGGGATGGAGAAGGGAGAGGGTAGCATTTAAATGTCTCCCACTCCCTCCCCCAGTCATGTGGCTGCTGCAGACTGGCTGGAGAAGGGAGGGATGGCATTTAAATGCCTCCCCCCCCCCCCCAGTCATAAGGAACCATGAACAGTTTGGGGAAATTGTGGTTTCATTGGTTCATGGTTTGTGAAATCAAATGAACCATGAACTGAAATGAACCACCCTTTTCACTGGTTCGTGCCCATCTCTAGTACTTTCCCTCTGCTCAAAGACTACAGTGCAGTGCAGTCAGCAGCATCTTACAAAAGTACATCCTCACAGAGCCCAATAAGAGTCCCAGTTCCCTTTCCATCTTCAGACCTCTTGTCAGTGTTGGAGGAGGAAGTCGGATGATAACTTCTTTTCATGCTTAACCTGTAGCTCTCTAAGGCCCTCTTTGGAAGAAAACCAGCAATGAAGAGACACACAAACCTTATCAGCTGAAGAACAAGAGATTGCATTGGTCCACACAAACTCCTTTCTATGAGGAGGAGAACTGTCATCCCAAATGTACAAATCAAGATAGCCACAGGTCTCAGAGAAGATGATTCATGAGTTAGTCTTCTAAAGAACAGCCCTTTCTGAAAGACATGTTCTTGCAGCAGATTTCTGCCAATATTTTTAGGTCTGTCGAAAGCCTTTGGCTTCATCCAAGGTTTTCCCCAGGTGACAACTCCTTCTGTTTTATAGGGAATGGGCACCTGAGCAAAAATCCAGCTAAAGTTCCCTCCTGGAACTAAAGGGACACTTTGGACAGCAAAGAGAAGTGAAAAGGTGAAACCTAACCTAGCTTCCTGACAGCTGAAGAATCCCAGCCCCCTCCTCTGGGACAAGAATCCCAGAAGTGTCTGAGATGTTGATAATTGCTATTAAAATTAACTTGAAAACCAGATAAACAGAATAATCTCATAACACAATGACAAAGTCTCGTTTATCACATCTCTTTGCTGACAGCAATCCTCTAGGGTGACTTCCAGTGGATTAAAGTAATTGAAGGCTTTTAAATGTTAGCTGGCACCATGGTTTCTCCAACACCTCTGAAGGTACAACCAATGCCTCTGGACAATAAATATAAAAGGATAATCTGAGCAAGCAGTGGGGCAGCTCAGAGAAAGAAGCCCCACATTTCCTGCTGTCCAAATCCTAAGCAATTCCAGTATCCTTTACAAGTAAGATGCCCCCATTTTGATATCATGCTCAGTTCTGTGGAGTCTCCTTTCCCTATGTGTCTCGTCCTGGATCTAGTAATTCACACAATCACCAATGCATTTGTGGTGAAATGCTTTCTGCTCTAGGAGTAGTGCCAAAGTTTGCAGCCACAAAGGATAATTCATGGGTTTGCCCTCTTTGAAGGGTCAGGGACGATAAGGGACTCTTTACTGATAAGTAGATGGCAAGTTGTGAGTCAAGTGGGAATGATTCACTTCTCTAGTGCAAAGCAGAAATTAAAATTACCCTAGCCAGAGCATGCCAATGGGCACCATGAGTCACACCTAAGCTGTAGGAGGCACAGGATGCCAAGGTAAGAGTGGACCTTCTGGCAGAAAGGAACAGAATTATAGTCTGTAGAGGGATGAAGTTGGGGAAAGGCAGAGAATAAAAATTTACAGTTTGTTGAAGAAAGAGGCCATTTTACATGCATCCAGGAGGAAGAAGGATTCCATCTTAGTTCAAGGGAGCAACCATAAGCATCCGGTCCTGAGAGAGCAAGAGGTGAACCCTGAATACTGAAATCATGGTAATAAACAGGGCCGGCTTACCCACTAGGCGAACTAGGCACTTGCCTAGGGTGCTGGGAGGGAGGAAGCGCCGAATTGGGCTCCCCGCCCCCTGCCCATGACAAATGCCTAGTTTGTCTGCCTGCCTCTCTCCCCTCCGCTGCCACGGCACCTTTCCTTTCCTTCCCTCCTTTCTGTCTGCTCCTCCATCGCTGCTGCCACACCTTTCCTTTTCTTCCCTTCTCTCCCCTTTCTGCCTGCCCCTCCAATTGCCAAGGCTCAGCCCTACCAGCTTCAATGAAGCCAGCATCTTATCCCCACGCCTGCCACCTACTCGCAAGTAGCTCTGTGCCTACTTGCGAGTAGGTGGCAGGCACAGGGCTACTTGTGAGTAGGCAGCAGGCCTGGTGACTTGGGGTGGGGGCAGAGCTGTGCTGCCTAGGGGACCAGAAGGGCTAGGGCCGGCCCTGGTAATGAATCAGCCTAAATTATTGCAACTTAAAGAATTAGCATTTCTCTTGTTATTCTAGCAGAGAAATATATTCCATGGATAGAAGATCTAAGTTTATATTTTTATTCTTGCTCAATATGTTGCAGTGCATACTTTTAATTTACTTACTAAACTTCTTTAATTTTAAGTGCAGTCAGTTTGATCTCTGTGAACTATTTTAAGACCTACTCAGTCCATGCTTATCAGTGATGAAAGAGGAGAAGGAAACTCAGAAGCAATGTTACAGTCTTTTAAGAGGTTAAATGAGAGAAGTCTAAGCACAAACCCTTGGGCTCAGACAAAACCTCTTAGCATTGGTTTGGTGCGACACCCTGAGAGTGAAGTGGGGGAGCAGAGGAAGAGGAGTTTTGTTAGGGGTCTAGAAGTTGGAGACCCAAGTTGCACGAGCAACTTCACCATTCCTGAGTACAGAAAAGTGTACTGTTATTGTCACCCCTGCTCCCTTTTCCTCCATTTCCATCAGAAACTGCCATTTGGTCAGCTCTGGAGGACTCTTCCATACGAATCTGTCAAAAACCTGTGAGTGGGGGAGAGAGGAATCACCCTCAAAATATTTCTCTTCTCTGTACCTCTTCTTGCAATTATACAAGGAACTATGATGACTGATGCTGAAGCCCAGAGTTCCACAGCATGATATTTTCCCCAGTTGGTGTATATACTTCCTAGATTCGGCAGTGTACAGATTATAGTGATACAGCCTCCTCCTTTTCTTCTCACAATTGTTGATCACATAAATTAATGGGTGCGGCCACACCTCACATTAAAAGCGGGTGTGTAGCGCTCAAATTTGAACAGCTGAATATTGATTTGATGCAGGGCTGTTCAGACGAGCATCCAAGAATGCGACTCGTTCTGTTGTTGAGCGATCACACATCCAAAACTATCACACTCTTTTCTTGGAGCATGCGTGATCAGATGTTGATTTCTGGGAGGGGGGGGTCCATTGAACATGTGCCCTACTGTTTGGAGGCGGGAAGTCAAACAATGCTTCAGAGGCAGGGGGGGAGGGGGGAAATTTCCGGAATTAACATTGCAGATTCAAACCAGGAAACTGCCAGGAATTAAATTCCTAGAAATTGGCAGTGACAATGATATCTGGAAATCCTCCACATTGAAAAAAAAGATTTATTTTTCCTGTTCTAAAGAGTGGGATAACGTTTCCCCCCCCCCCCTCCGATCCTGTGTTGATTGGAGAAGCAGAAGCGTCACCTCAGATTCCCAGATGATCTGGCAATGCGCATGTCTGCTGGGGCTTTTAAAAAAAAAAAAAGGTGGGAGGGGCGGTAAACATTCCAAGCGGCAGTATCGCGTGTGAGCTGTGCAAACAGGAAAAAGCCGATTTTGTGCCGCTGTTTTGAAAAAGGGCCGGACTTTCTGCGCTGTCAAATTAATGCGGCACTGATCCACAGCAAGTCGGAATGACCCTGGATGATGCTCGACTGCCAGATGTGGATATCTGAACGATCACATTTAATCCGTCAGCGAGACGGAGCTGTGTCACCACTAATGGTACGTCTGGCTGCACCCAATGAAACATAAAATACATTCCTTTAAATAAATGTTCTGATTTTTCATTCTCTGAACTTTCTTCTCACAAGTTGAATTAGTTGCTCCAGCCCACTGAAGTAGGGTTGTCAATTCCAGGTTGGGAAATTCCTGCAGATTTGGATGTAATGCCTGGGGAGGATGAACTTTTGTAAGGCCCTGGGAGCTTTGGGGAAGCAGTGGCACAGGAAAATGACATTGGGTGTTGCTGCAACATCACTTTCATGTGTGTACTCAGAAGTGATGTCATAACATTGGAAGATGCTCTAGGAATTTCCTGGTTTTTCCACAGAGATTTGGGAAATTCTTAAGAGTGTTGCCAATGCTGTGATGTCACTTCTGGGTATGTAACTGGAAGTGATGTTGAAGTGTTGCCTGATGAAAGACCCACACCCCTTTGTTCCCATTGTACACAGAGCAGCATCAGGAGCCTAGGGGCCAGATGCAAAAGGTTGCCCACCATAACAGGTTTGCTCTCCCTAGAAGGGAGGGAGCTCAACAGGGCTGAGATACCACAGAATCCACCCTTTATAGCTGCCAGTTCTTCCAAGTTCTCAGTAGTCTGGAATTTAGTTGTAATTCCAGAATTTAGGCCCCACCTTTAGGTTGGTGTAATGTACTGGGTTCGGAGACGTTCAACAGCAAACATACTTTATTGTAGAGCACATTACAAGACAACATGGCAGGGCCAAGTCCCCGTTTATATGAAATCACTCGGAACAACCCACTCCCCTGCCTGGTCCAATCCTGCCCGGTTAAAGTTCGCGCCACAGATCTTAATTGGCAGTCAACATCAGTCCCTTACAGTCAGATGACCCGCGGTTTCCCATGGCTCACCTCAGCGTGCGTAGTCGCACTGTGTTGGAAATTCAGCCTCCAAAATGCAGGACACAACATGCCTCCCCCCTTAGTTCAATGCACATAGTCATTAAGGTATGCTGGTGGCCACCGTTCCCTTGGCCTGGCATGCTCGAGCGATGTGGTCAATTTTCCCGCAGTTCCAGCAGTCTGCATTCTGGAACAAGCAGTCCCGGCATTTGTGCAGCTTGTGCACTTTCCGGAGGCTTGCTTCTCAGTGGTCCGTGGTTGGGCCGCTGGTTGGTTTCCGTGGTGGGCCGCATGGTGAAGCTGATGCGCTTGCTCCACATCCAATCCATCAGAAGCTGAGGCTGCTGTTGCCTGGTGCGTGGCCGTAGCCTGGCGACCACTGTGAACCTGTTTGAAGGCAGAAGTCTTGTGGAGCGCTCTCGGGAGGGTGATGTCGTCTGTGGCAAGTAGCTTGTGGCACAGCTTCTCCTCCTGGACACCCACTGCAAATCAGTTGAGCAGGATCTCCTCCAGGTCCCCTTGGAAGTCACATCGCAGGGTGAGGCCTCTGAGTTCGGTGAGGTAGTCGGCTGTGGATTCGGCCTGCTGCTGCTGTCACGTGTAGAACACGTGTCCGCTTGCCAGGCGGGTCGGCTGTGGTGATAGGTGGTCAGTAACTGCCTTTATCAGACCCTGGTATGTGGCAGCTGCTAGTGTGGTAGACACGATGAGGCGCTTCATCATCTGAAGAGTCTCAACCCTGCACGAGCTCAGGAGGAGCGCCTTCTGGTCATCTGCTGTCTCCATCTTGTGCAGCTGGATGTAATACTTGAGCCAGTCCACCCATGACTCCCACAGGTCCGGCCTGGTAGGGTTGAACTCTAGTGGTTCAGCAGGTCCTGCTGAGGTCAGCAGGAAAAAACAGACTGACTACCCCGGGGCCAAAAGAAATTAAACTCCAGAATACCCGCACACGGGCCTTTTCTTCTGCGGCCCCACACCTTTGGAACCAGCTCCCAGAGGAGGTACGGGCCCTGCGGAACCTCGACCAGTTCCGCAGGGCCTGCAAGACCACCCTCTTCAAACTGGCATTTATGAATAGCTGAACTGCAAGTGCATAATGAAGAATATTCGCCATCAACACCAACCGATAGGTATAGCGTCAATGATAACATTATGGTTGTTTTAATTTAAGGTAATTGGATTAATAATCGTTTTTAATTAATGTATTAATTGGTTTTAAGGCAAATTAATGCCTACTAATGTAATGTTTTATTAATGTATGGTATTTTATTGATGTTAGCCGCCCTGAGCCCGCTTCGGCGGGGGAGGGCGGGATATAAATAAAATTTTACTTACTTACTTGGTGTCCTGGAGTATCAGCCATGATCCCAACTGTGATGCGTGGCCCTGTTCACGATTAGAGCACTGGAGCAGATGTGTGGGGTGAGCGGTGCAACTGAGCAATGGGCTGGCTCAACAGGATCCCATCTTCATCGCCAGTGTAATATACTGGGTTCGGAGACATTCAACAGCAAACATATTTTATTGTAGAGCACATTACAAGACAACATGGCGGGGCCAGGTCCCCACTTATATGCAATCACCCAGAACAACCCACTCCCCTGCCCAATCTTGCCTCGTTAAAGTTCATGCCACAGATCTTAATTGGTAGTCAACATCAGTCCCTTACAGTCAGGTGACCTGCGGTTTCCCGCAGCTCATCTCAATGCGTGTAGTTGCACTGTGTTGGAAATTCAGGGACCGAAATGCAGGAGACAACAGTTGGTAACTTTTTGAAGAAGCCAGATAGCTTCTAGGGATGGAAAATGGAGTAGTGTAGGAATCTCAGTTAGGAAAGAGGCTGGGGTTTTTTTTAACCTATATACTTAACCATGATGTGTTTATTTACAGAAATTATCTGGAAAGATTTGTTGAAGCAAAACATAAATTAGTAAAATGAACAAAACTGTTATCTTATTTGTCTTTTGGACTTTAGATGCCCTTTAGGTGAGGTCAGAATCTTACTGCACTTAAAAGTGTTAGGTATATTGCTGACTCATTAGGTATATTGCTGACCCAGGTAGTTCTGCACATCTACTGGGGAAGGCAATGGCAAACCACCCTGTAAAAAGTCTGCCATGAAAACGTTGTGAAAGCAACGTCACCCCAGAGTTGTGAATGTCTGGTGCTTGCACAGGGGACTACCTTTACCTTTTTTACACATTCATACATCAATGGCATAGTAAGGAACATGACATTTTTGATGCATTAGGAAGAAATTTTCTTAGTATTTAGTGCATCAAAAATGACATTTTTGATGCACTAAATACTAAGAAAATTTATTCCTATTGCATCAAAAATGTCATGTTCCTTACCTCAATAATCCTGACAACAGCCCTGTAAGGTGAGCCAGTACTTGAGACTGTTACATCTGAGAAGAGTACTACATGAATTTGTGGCAGAGGGAAGTTTTGACTTGAGGACTGCCCAAGTCACACCCATAATAATTATGCTACACCAGTTCTCATATATAGCCTGCCTCTCTTGCTTGGAGTCATTTGCATTGCAGGAACCTTTGCTGTAATGTGCACTTGCTGTATGGCCATGGCACACTTTTGGTCTTGATTGGACAGCTGTGATTGGCTGGTCTTGTCCAAAGATGGACAGACTCGATGGAGTGTGCTTTCTTTGAGCTCTATGACTCTAGCAAGCATTTCCTGCCCCTAGTGTATAGCTTCGTCACTCTCTTTCCAGTGAGCCATCTGACTTCACCGGCAATGTGTTTCCAATCTCTTCCTCCTAAATCTCACTGAAATCCAAACCACGTGCTATCAGCTCACCTGCAACTAATCAAGTCACAGCTACTGAATAAATGTGTCCCTTCCCTCAGCCTGTGCTGTGTTGTTGGTCTCCTACTCCTCTCCAGTGGCAGCCCAACACCCTTTTCTCTACTCATTTCATTTGCGACAAGCACCAGCAAGACACTGGCAGCTCTAATAAGGAGTGAAGGGAAGCCTATGGTTGTATTTGGCAGAGTCCTCTCTGAAAACCAGTTCAGGAAAGGGGGCTCTCTGAAAACCAGGCTATCTCCCAAGCAAAGCAGCTTGCAAATGTTCCCACCATCCTGTGGAGCTGCCACTACAGGAAAACCGTTCCAACAGGCTCCTCTGTGAGGACTGTTAACATAGAATTGGCTCTAACTAGGACTGCCAACCAGCCAGTATTTTACTAGTCTAACCAATAAAAGCATATTCTGTGAGGTGATCAAAGGCAGAATCATAGAGCTGGAAGGGACCTCCAGGGTCATCTAGTCCAACTCCCTGCACAAGACAGGAAATTGACAGATATCTCCTCACCCCATTCCCAGTGTCCCCTGCTTCATGGCCAGAAGATGGCAAAAAACCTCCAGGATCCCTGGCCAAATTGGCCTGGAGAAAAATTGCTTCCTAACCCAAAAGTGGTGATCAGCATTTCCCTAAGCATGTAAGAAGGGGCCATGAGATGTTTAGTTCTGAAGCTGAAGACTCATAATAGTTTTTGAGGTGACCAACAAACATTCTGCTACAAAGGCAGTTTTGCTCTCTTATAAATAGACATATTTCTTCTGTTCCAAGCTTTTAAAAAGCAATTGTGAAGGTTCTCAGTATGTTGGCATTTGAAAGGGAAATATGTGCCTATGGAGGGCACCTGTTGGCTTAGCCAGTGATGTCACAACTCATTACCCCCCACCCACCCACACAGACAAATCACAGAGTAGTTTTGCCAGTCTGTTTAAAATGATTGGATTAAGAAGGTGGGAAAGGTAAAGAACGAATATATAATGTACATGTGGTGTTTTAAAAGCTTTAAAAAAAAAAAAGAGTTGGGCAACCTGCCTGCTAAAATAACTTTTGATCTATTAATACATCTGCCTGTCATGCAAAATACAAAACCAGAAAGAGCAACCTGCTCCAACAACTTCTTTTTAAATACTGCATTATCATTTACCCTTAGAAAGTTGAATAAAGTTTGAAAAGGGACCTTTGCTTGCTCAGTGTACCACTTTCTGCTTCAGTTTTGCCAGGGTTTGTATTGTTTCAAATGTCTGCAAATCTACTGGACTAAGGCAATTGTGGAACAAAGGAAATGTATGAGTTAAAAATTACAATCTACATTCAGCTTGAAACATGCCACATCACCAGTTTTTTTTTTTTTAAAACAGTCATTTAAGGTTTCTTCCTTACCCTACCAGGCCTTACTGTCTTCCTCTCATCCTCCATATTGTTGTCATTATTTAAATGTTGCTTACATTTTAATAAATTAACATACATCGACTTGTCTGCAGGTAATAAAGAGTGCTGCCCTCTTCCAATGCATGAGATGTTGAAAGATCTGTCACTTACATAGAGATGTTGCCTTGTCTCAAATGTCTTTGTTTGGCATCACATAATTACTGTAGTCTGTCTCTCATGCACACACAGAGAAGAGTTTTAAGCACATTCTCTCACTTCCACTCCCCAGCACATGCCACCTAACTCCACAAGCATTCTGGAATGAAGGGCTAACTGCAGTGCTCTGCCTTGTAACACATTGCTCATCCTCCATTGATATGAGCCCCTCCTTTCTGCAACGTGATAGGATGGACAATTAATATGATCTTTTGTGCTGCTTCAGTTCCCAGGCCTCAACATGGAGACAACCTGAGGGGAGAGCACAGCCCCAATATGTCACTTATCAGTGCTTTTTGGCTTTGGTTTTAGAAAATTGATTCTAATCTCTTTAAGGATGTTTCATGCACCACCACCCTGCAATAGGTTTCATCTCTCTGCTCTCCAGAGCAGCAACATCTACTGGTAACTGTTAATATGAATAACGTTGCTTTCTCTCTGCATAAAGCTAACTACTTTCCATTTGGCCTGATAAAGAACTTACCGTGAACTCCTCAGAAGCCTGCATAAATGGTCTCCTACCAACAGCAATACAGCATCATAAAAGACACTAGCACTGTGATTCTTTGTCTCACATTGTGGGATCTCTGCCCTCATGGACCCAACAGAATAATCAGGTCAGGAGTGATGCAACAGAATGGGAGTCATTTTGCATCCCAAGTTAGAGCTTCTGTAGGTGCAAAGATTTCCACTCCCTGAGCATGATCCTTCCTGCAGAAACCCAAAGGGCCCCTGTAATCCAAGGCATAGGATTTTGAGGACATTTCAGGCTCCTAGGAGTGAGGGGATCACATCCTTTGGGTGGAAGTCCTTGCACCTCCAGAAATGCTAGTCAGGATACAGATATATGATCTCAGCCAAATGGCCAGAATAAACTTGAAGCCCCATGAAATCCTGGGGAAAGGAAGTTGGGCAGGGGCACAGGATTCATAGCCCTTCATTTAGACACTTAGCTTTTAATTTGCTAAGACTCTGGTAGTTTTTAATTGTATTTGCCCTTGCAATGACACAATGCGATAGGTTTCCAGGATCATCACTTTTAAAAGAGAGGAATTTGCCCAAGGCAAAAGAATTAGTAAATGTACTGCAGAGGTGAGAATCTCTGAGATTCAGCTGTGTGTCTTAGTTGAGGAAGAAGAAAAATCTATACACTTATGGTGAGGGGCCATAGCACAACAGTGGAGTTTATACTGTGCTTGCATAAGGTCCCGGGTTCAGGCAGATCCACAATTAAAGGATCCCAGGCAGCAGGGTGGGGGAGGACCACAGCCTGAGACCTCTGACAATTGCTGCTAGTCAGAGGTGATCATAAAAGACTAGAAAGATCATGGGCCAGACTCAGTTTAAATCAGCTACACATAGGACTCTAGAGTGGTTCTGGCTGCATATAAACATGGGGCAGGAGACACAGTAAGTGTGATTTTTATGTCAGTAAATTGTATAAGAGGCCAAGAAACCATGGCAGTGAATTCCATTGGTAAGCAGAGAAATTGACTTGATAACAGTCATACTTTATTCCTAACAAGGAGAGCTGTCCCTCTAGCTGTCTTTCTGAAGGTTTTTTTTTTTTTAATTAATTCCTTGATCCATTACTACAACAGGGAACCAGCTACTGTTAACAGCTTCCGGTTGAAGTTTTTGCAGGATTTTTAAACAAATCAAGTGGTAACTCCTAATTCCTTTGTTCTAATGAGAGAGGGAAATGGGGTTTTATTAATCATTTGGGGCTTTCAGAAATTGCCTTTAAGTGCCTCACTTTGTAAAGGGAAAAAATCAATAAAGAAAAGAAAAGCTAAGTTTGTAAATGGACACAAGTGACAAAACGCGACCAATTACTCCCCAAAATGAGGCACTTGCTGAGCTTCCATTAGCTCAATTATAATTTCAAAAGCCTCTCCTCCCCTTCCTCCTTCCCCACCCAACTCTGCATCATTTTTATATCTTGTTCCAGAACCATTAACTTGGACAAAGTTATTTATTGGGGGAAAGCCCATACTTTCTGAGTGGAAGGTCCTAATCCCAGGTTGCGGGGCTGGATTGGCTTGAAGTGGCTGACGGATATGAAAGTGAAAATGGCTTTCTCCAAGCAATGTACTTCTCGGCTTAGGTAATACTACTGTCTGGGTAAGGTAAGAGGACATTTTGGATTCACAGGAAAATGAATGTAGCTCATGGGACTCCTGAATCGCAACTTTCTACACAAATAGAGACAAGTCTCTCTTCTGGTATCTTGGCTACATTTTGCACAGATCTTCTCTTGGGTCATAGTAAAATGTTAAATAGATTTATGAGAGTCAGTGCAGCTGGGACAGGCTACTCTGGGTGAGGACAGAGGGACAAACATAATCAAAGAGCAGAAGGCTGGAACCGAAGAGAATCACATGAAATTGTTTTGCATCAAGTCAAGCTGCTGGTCCAGCTAGACCAGTATTATCTACTCTGACTGGCAGACTCTTTCTGGGATCCTAAGCAGGGGCTGTTTAATCGTAATTGCCAGGGACTGAACATGAACTAGGGTGACCATAATGTCTGAAGGCCAGCCAGGGACACCTTGGGGGGGAAGGGGGGAGGCACGGGTGCGCGCGCGCAAAGCGCGCGCGCCGTCGGAAACAGGAAGTGACGTCATGCCACCGCCGGAAACAGGAAGTGACGTCATGCCACCGCCGGAAACAGGAAGTGACACCACTTCCTGTGACATCATTTCCCCCGCGTCACCTGCCGGAAACGGGAAGTGACATCACTTCCTGTGACATCACTTCCCCCAAATGACATCATTTCCCCCAAATGCCACTGCCGGAAACAGGAAGTGACTTCACAGCACTTCCTGTGACGTCCCCAAAAATCCCCCAAATATCACCGCCGGAAACAATTTTGTTCTCAAATCCTGTATATACTTCATCAGTATATGGGATAAGGCACTTTCTCAACTGTGCTGCATAATGCAGCCTATTTATTTTGTCCTGTTTGCTCTGTTGGCTCTATCTGCGCCACCTTCATCACTTTCGGGGTGTGGATCCCCCAGTGGGGTGGTCTCCCGACTCCCTCCGCTGGCTGTTTCTGATAGCCCTGCACCCCCTCTTTCATTTGATATGTGTCCCGTGCGGGTGCCACCCTCCCGCCGGGAGATGCCGCAAAATGAGCCCCCTTGAGGCTTATGGCGGCAGGGCTCAGGGGAAGCGAGCTAGACTGCTGTTCTTTTGAGGGGTTATAGAGTGTTTCGAGCCCGTCCCTGTGGCATCGGTCCCATCATTGTGGGACCCAGGGGGCCGGCGCAGCGGCCCGCCGAAGCAGCCTGTCACTAATAACACAGGTCGAGATGCAGGACAGGAACCCGGAAGTGACCGACAGGCTGCTTCAGCGGGTCGCTGCGCCGGCCCTTTGGGCCCTACAACGAGTCTCTGGAGGGCTTCCAGCGACCAGCGGAGGCCGTGGAGAGGCCTCCGCCACCGCCGCCGGGCCCCGCGCATGGGCGGGGAAGGCGGCGAGTGAGGGAGGGAGCGTCCCTGCGTGTGTGCAGGGGCCCTGCACACGCGCAGGGACGCTCCCTCCCTCACTCGCCGCCTTCCCCGCCGGCGCCCGCGGCCCACCGCCTCCGGGGCTGGCTAAACCGGGACCTCTAAATGGTCCCGGTATAGCCAGCCCGGGAGGCGGGAATAAGGGGCCAGAACCGGGACATTCCCGGGCACCCGGGACGGTCTGGCCACCCTAACATGAACCCTTCTGCAATAGAACCCCTGAAATAGTGCCAGGATGGTCCCACACCCGCTTTGGGCACCCGGGGGATGGGGGGAGCAGTAAAGGCTCCGCTGATCCTCCTTCCTGCCCCCTCCACTGCTTTTCTCCTTCCCAGGTCTGTGCACAGAAGCAGAAAGTGGGGGCATCGTGGCAACGTGTGCTCTGTCCTTGGAGCCAAGGATGGAGCAAACAATGCAGCGCCACTCCCTTGTCCCTGTTGCTTCTCACTCACATGCCAAGCACAGACCTGGGAAGGAGAAAAGGGGCGGGCACCTGTGGGGGGGAAGACTGGGGGTGCTTTGCTCATGTGGGGGTGGAGGTGCCTTGTCTGGGGTGGCGGGCATGCCCCCACACCATTTTTTTGAGTGGGTGTGTGTGTCATTTTTTTTTGTTTTGCCGCCACTCAAAAAATAGGTAGATCCAGACTAGATTGAGAGAAGAATTTAAAAAAAAAACTTAACAGAACTTTGGTTTTATAGCAACATAACATGGACCTGTTTGCATCCAAGTTAAAAAAAATTTGCTTTTACATTTTAGCTCACCTGATAAATACAAATATAATTAAGAAAACATATTTCTAATTGTCTAAGACCGAAGCATTAAGTCCAAAGTAGTAATCAGCGCAGCTTTCAAATACCATGCAGAATAAGGAACCCTTCAAACACATCCAAAAAACTTTAACAGAATTAGTCTGGCAGATCTCTGGGAAGACGGCATTGCAAAGAGAAGTGCCACCATTTTGGTAGATATTAATAAACACTAACGAAAATGGAAACAACCATATTAAGATGTCGTCAGATGATTATAGCACACAATACTGGGAGGAAACATACAAGAACTGATACTAGACGCAATGCCATTCAGCAATACTACTGAGTGTGAATACAAGCTTCCTAGTCCAATTCCACTATGCTCAGGGCTGGTTTCCAGGTGGAGGCCTTTGGCAAGATGGCCCTGACTTAGGGCCATGACACAGTCAAGTGAATGGCAGTGGCTGCTCCTTGTCACTGTTGCTTCTCACTCACCTGCGAAGCAAAACAAGTGGCCACCACTGCTAGGAGTAACAGCCTCTGCTCACTTACCTGCATACACCTGCTGATTGGTACCTGCTGCCACTAGCAGCCATCCCTGCCCTCATACTGATGCCAATCCACTCCAAAACTCCTGACAATCTCACTGGTCTTACATAGAGATTAAAAGGAATTGGAAATACAACAAACCCTTGGGGTATTGCACACATCAGCTCCCAGATAGCTAAATCTACCTCTCTGATAGTAGCTCTTTGTTTCCTGCCAACAAGAAACAAGCAAAATCAATGGAGGATGGTTCGTTTTATCCCAAAAACTGATTGCAGTTGGTCCACCAGAATATCATGGTTCTATGTATCAAATGCCACTGTTAGATTTACCACTATCAGCAGCAATGGATTGCCCTTATCCAATTGTAAGTAAAGATAATCAACCAAGGCCACAGGTGCTGTTTCAGCCCTGAATCCCATCATAAAGTGAGACTGAAACAGGTCAAGAACAGAATGCCTGCAGTTTGCTCTGCCACAACCTGCTCAGTCACGCCCCAAAAAGTGAAACTGGGCACAGGTCAATAATTGTCCACATCCTTCTTATCCAAAAATGGCTTCTGAGAACTAATTTCCTTCCTTTAGATGAGAAGGAAATTCCTCTTGTGAAAGAGACCTATTAATAATCTTCTCCAAAAGTTTTAGAACCTTTTCCCATCAGGTCTTTTAATTGCGAGAATGGCCAGGGATGCAGTGGTTTCACAACCCCATCTGCTCTGTGAACATCAGTCAAGGAAACCCGCTAGAAGCTAACCATAGGACTCTGATAAAAGGTTGCCACCAGAACCCTCAGCACGAGATTTACCCTAAAACTGGCATCTAAATCAGACTGGATGAAAGAGACTTAATCAGTATATAATAAAACAAAATCATCAGAGCTAATTTCCAAATCTGATTCAGATTAATGCGGACCAGTGGACATTAAGCCCTAAATATTTTTGATGAAGGAGATTCAAGTGACACAATGACAGCAGAAAAGAACTGGCCACCTTCTCCTCCACCTCATGGGCCCTTAATTGAACTCTGTAATGTGATCTGTTTAATTTGGTGTGAGTATTCTATCAATGGCAGAGAGGACAGGGGGAGGCCAATACAGTTTGGGTTCCTGCTACCTCAACCATAGGCCTGGAGGAACATCTCCATTTTACAGACCCTGTGAAGCTGCATCAAGTCCTGCAAGGCCCAGATCTCACTCGGGAGACTGTTCAACCAGGACAGCATCAGATCTGAGAAAGCTCTGGCTCCGGTTGAAACTAAGTGGACACCTTTCAGGCTGGGGGACCACCAGTAGATGTTGATCTGTACAGAGTAATGCTCTACCGGGATAGAGAGTCCTGAAGGTATGTTGGTCCCGGACTGCTTAGGGTTTTAAAGGCTAAAACCTTGAACCTTGCCTACTATTCAACCAGGAGCCAGTGCAGCTAGTGGACCACTGTCCACTTGTATTCATGTTTTCAAAGGTGTTCCTTAAGAACACATGCTGCTGCATTCTGGACCAGCTAAATCTTCCAGAGCAGTCTCAAGAGAAGCCCAGCATAAAGTGAGTTACATGAATCCAACCTGGAGGTGACCACTACGTAGATCACTGTGGCTAGTTAATGGGGGGAGAGATAGGGAGCCAGATGCCTGACTTGGTGAAGATGGTAAAATGCCAATGTGGCAACATTCTTGACTTAGGTGTCCAAAGTCAAACCCAAGCTCTTCATTGTTGGTACTGGTTTTAATTGTGCCCCATCACAAGCTAAGAGTTGGGTTCCTATTCCCATCCTCCCTCAGCCCAGGCACAGGACCACTGCCTTTGCTGGATTTAGCTTCAGCTGGCTCTGTTTTAACCAAGGTTGTTGGTTTTTTTGTAGAAAAAGCCCAGCAAAAACTAATTTGCATATTAGGCCACACCTCTGATGCCAAGCCAGCCAGAACTGTGTTCCTATGCGTTCCTGCTCAAAAAAAACCCCCTGGTTTTAACCACCCAGCCACAGCCTCCAAACCCTGAGCCAAAATGTCTGGGGCAGAGTCTGGTCAGCTGTCCATCAACAGATATAACTGGGTGTCACCAGCATAATATAGGGGAGAGAATTAGCCTTGCAAGACACAGCATACCAAACGGTAACACAGAGAAAATCTCTCCCCAAGTGCCATCCTCTGTCCCCGACTGCGGAGAAATGAGACAAACCATTGGATTTTTCATGTGTGAACTGGCAAAATCCAATTGGAAAGTGCACTGTAAGTGGATTGAAAGTGTATTATTTAGTGTGTATGAAACAAGTATTATTTAGTGCGTATGAAACAAGTATGTTTACTTGTATTGAAATGTGCTATCATCAAGGTTCTTTTGTGCACACGTTTTCACACTGCCTTATGGAATCACAATACCTCCCCACATCATTTAATTCCCTGACACAGCCTTCCATGTTCCTGGAGGAGAATCAGTATATCCTACTCTGCAGATACAAGAGCAGCTTGCCAGACAGGAAAAAAAAATTAAACTGTACTAGCACAACTACTGCAGTACCACAAAGCTGTTCAGCGGCTGCTCGAGTCAGACAGTGGTTAGATGCAGAGATCTGAGGCTCTGCTTGTGAGTGACTGTGGCTTCAAATATGGTATGTTTGTCTGCCAAACACATTCACCAGGAAATCTGCAGCATCCCTGAATCCCATCTGTACTCCTGATTTCGTTTAGTTCGTCTTTGATGGAATTCCTGAGAACTGTATCTGTGATATGAAAGCAAACAAGGATAATAAATCACAACAGACCTTCCCATGGCCCGACCCTAAATATCTGGGGCCTGAAGCTTCCCGATCCATAGGTCTACTTCAGGCTCTGCTCCTGCCCTCACACCTCTCTCCCTTTTAGAAGGCAAGAAGCATATTCCACCTGGGTTTCCCTCAGCCAGGGTATTCTGTTTACACTATTTGCTAAGTGCTAAACATTGTACTAAACATTGCTCTGCACAAGAAATGAAAACAAGGCAAGAACCTGCCCAAACGTCTTGGACTTGCAGTCTAAAATAAATGTAAAAATAATGGCACCCGGTTGCTCTGACTACACACATTCGGGCCTCCTCCTGAAGACCAGAGAATATGATGCATACACAACACATTCCCCCTCTCCAAAAATACAGTAAAATGGGGTGGGGGTGGGGCTGTTATGCAAACACTAGCCTGATTCTATGCCAAGTGCACCATATCTAGTTCCCTCTCAATAGTCTGCCTTTTTCAAAAGAGAAAGCTATTCTGCGGAAACTTCACCCAGCCCTCCCCCCTTAAGGTAAGTACCCACAGCCTCTACTGCTGTGAGGAGAAGATCTTAGTCCAGCCCTTGCCCTGAAAGAAGTTCTGCTCTGTTGTTGCTACAGATCCATTGTGGGAGAATGTAAAAATGAGGGAAATGGTTGAGAATTTTGGTTCTCTCTCTCTCTCTCTGAAACTGCAGTTAGATCTGCTACAGAGGAGAAGAATGGAAAGCCTCCTCCATATCCCATCAATACAGTGAGCAAGCCTTGGCACCAGAGCACAAACTAGGAATTTTAATGAAAGGGTGACATTTCCATGCATTACCACCTTCACTCCTGCAGTCCCTCTCTACTTTTCAAGCAAAAATTAGAATAAATGGACAAACCCTTGTCAATGTTACATTATTTTGCCTTGCAGTTGTAGCAGGACACACTCTAGTTTCAACTACAGGAGGGACAGCATTTTAGAATAGGTAATGGTGAAAGGCAAGGTGGTGTGGGGAAGGCCAGGTGATGGAGAGAGGATTGCACGCTGTTACCAAGTCCATCACATGACACCTCTCAAAACCAGGTCAAGTGATAATACTGTGTCTGCTCACATCTGAAGTGATTGCCATATAATTGCAAAAAGAAGCTGCAAAAATCACTATGAACAGCTTCTTGCACAAAAAGAATGCTTAAAAATCAGGAATGATGATGGGGATAGGGTGTGGGAATGCATTGGTTTGGTAGAAATATAGTCTGGATTCTCAGGATCAAATGAACGAGCAAAGGATGTCAGTATCTAAGAAGGTTGGTGAGAAGGCATCCATGCTGCAAAGGAGGATGGACAGAAAATTATAGAGCAAAGGACCACTGGAATGAAGAACAGCAAAGTGGGGAGCTGCGCAGCAAGGCAAGGAACAGGAGAGGAAGAAAAAGACTGAAGTTCCTTGCTCCGCATTCTACCCCCAGATTGCAGCAGATCTAACTTTGACTTCCATACAGCATCACTGTGCCTCTGCCAACCTTCTGGGTTTTCCCCAGCTCCACTGCAATTTTTTTCAAAACTTCCTTTGGGAGGAAGATCTTACCCTAAGCAGGTCTGGGAAAGGGTGAAAGAGACGGTGAAGATTTTTGCACACCTCTGTCTATATCCAGCACCATTTCTCCACCTCCCCATCTTCCATTTGCCTTCTCCCACAGCTAATTGGTAGGAGGGGAGAGTAAATTGAGTAAATCTGCATGTGCAGATAATGTTGCCAGTGACAGAAAAATAGGGAATCATCCCTGGGAAGCAGCCTAGAACTGGCAGTGTGGACCCCAGATGAAAAAGGATTCTATACCTAAATGCTTAGACAAAATATTTCAGATAGTATGTCATAAACAGAGATCAGGAGTAGCAAGATGACCATGCTAGAGTCCCTCAGGAGAGCGAGGAATAAGGTGAGCAACTTAAACTCAAATGTCTCAAATGTCTCAGCCATAATATGCAGTTCAGAGGAACCTTTTCCTCCCCATATGCTAAAAGAAAATATATATACAGGCCAGCTTAATCCAGGGAGAAATATTGTAAATAATAACATGTCTACTCCAAATTTGTTATTGTTGTAGCATTATTGTTTGGGTTGCATGGATATATGCAATTGCTTTTGGTTAGGGTTAAACACTAAAAAGAAAAGTAAATCTGATTCTGGGATCAAACTAATGTGTTTGTGTGTCTGGCTTTGCAGGCTCCAGAGAAAGAGCTCCAGTTGTTCAGCTCCTTTCCTGGGCTGATTGATGCAAAGAGACAGTGGCTACAGTTTTCAGGGGCCAGGCACTTGATCGTCAGTATCCACTTTCTGGATGCTGAAGTCTTTTCTGTGTCACAGAGAAACCATCTGAGCCCTTCCTTACAAATTTACCAAATTGTGAGGGGGGTTTATGCATAATGATAATTGAATTAACATGATTTCCCCTTACCTTCCCCCACTCCAAACCCTCACTGCAGATGTCTCGTGTATGTTAGACCATAGAGAATTCCCCTTGCAAAGCCCATGTGCTTTTTGTAAAAGGCATCAGTGCCTCTGGGGAACAGATACTAACTGAAGAGATAGGCAAGCTGCAGGACTCTGGAGATATGAGTTTGTGCCTGGAGTCTCCCATAAACCAGCGTCTTATTCTATGAAAGCAGCCCTGTGATTAGGGTTGAACTGGATAGTCAAAATGGTGAAACAACACATTTGAATGGCCACATCTGCCTATTTTTATTTAATTTGATATATAGTGTCCAATAATCAATAATTCCGTAATCTGAGATTGGTTAGTGGGTGTCACATGGCCCAGGGCATGTTACAGTTTATCATTTATATAGCACACTTAACGCACACTCTGCTTTACAATATTTATCTTGCTCATTCTCACAACTCCGAGAGGAGGCAGGCCATTATGCTTCCCGCTTTATAGATGGGGGAATTGAGACTGAGAGATAGTAAATTGCCCCCAAAGCCACCCAGCAAGCTCTTGGATGACCTAGGATTCGAACCAAGGTCTGCCACTTTATATCAATTCAACATCCTGCCTTTCCCTTGCTATTTGACAGGATGAGCCCAGTTTTGGGAAAGGCAGTCAAAAATTCAAATACATACATTTAATAAATGAATGGATTTTAGCACAGTGGAGCTAATGCTCACCTTATTGACAAATGCACTGAACTTACCAAGGCAATAGGAAGATCACATCATGCAATTGATGCTGATGGAAGTTCTGCAAATATTGTTGCTTTGATCCTTTTATACCTCCTACACGTCATGTGATTTAAGATGGAATTTTCGAATTTATGCATGCTTGTAGCTTTCAACTAAAGTCTTTATACAGGACAGACTCCGTTTCTATGTTCCTCTGGATTGGATTCACAGGTTTCACAGGCCTCGGATAAACAAGGGCACAATGGAGCACTCTGCCTGGGGAGAGAAGGTCATATAACTATTAACTAGTGCAGGTCTATGTGGCTTAATCCCTTGGTTTAAATTTATATAAAATTGCACTGAAAATCCCCCAGAGGTCCAGGATGCTCAATCAATTTTTTCAGATACAGGAATTCTAAGAAATTGCCTCTTCTATCCCCCAGCATCTATGCTAAAATAACTTTATTAAACCTGCCCAATCTTCACAAAGTCCATTCAGGCAAGTGCTTTATTGCACAAATAACCACTGTTTTTGCAGGGAATGCAAACCATTCAAACCCCTTACCCCAAACTACCAGGACTATTACATGTGTTGCTACTTGGAGTGCTTGTGAGTACGATGGTTGCTGGAGAGTCCAGTGGGAGTGGTTACTGCTTGTGGCACAATTGATTCCCTCACCCCTCCTTGCCCACTGGCAGGGGATCAAGGGTAGGCTTGCAAGATCCAAGCTGAGAAACTCCTGGAGATTTGGGGATGGAGCCTGGGGAGGACAGGGACCTCAGAGGGACCCAATGTCATAGAGCCCTCCAAAGCATCCATTTTCTCCAAGGGAACTGATCTCTAGTCTGGAGTTGGGCTGTAATTCTGGTGGATTCCCAGGTCTCACCTAGAGGCTAGCATCCCTGCATCAGAAAACTACCCCCCTATGTTTTTAACTACTTCTTTCCCACACTTACTTCCTGGTTGCCTTACCCTACTCACAAGTAGGTCTTTACTCCTGAGCGGGTCTTTACCCTGCCTTGTGTAGTCTAGTGCTAACAGCTAGTTACCCTTCCTTCTCCCTTAGGGGCTCATTTGTTACTCCCTCTTCTGTTAAGCAGAGCTACTTCCCTGAGGATTGCTTCTCGCATTTCCCCTCCCCCACTTGTATGTAGTGATTCCTGGTCTGCAAGTGATGGAAGGCTTGCAGCAACAGGCACAAGTGAAAGAAGAAATCCGCAGGGAAAAGGTGAATTATATTTGGCATAAATTATAGGTAGTAAAAAAATACACAAGAACATTTGAAACATTAAAAAAATGGTTCGAGGCAATGCTCTGTTCTTTAGTTCAGGGTGGACAATCAACTGTCCACTCTTTAATTTTAAAAAACATGAAAGAAAGTAGTGAATGGAATGGTCCACCTGCAAAATGGCTCTCCACTCACACTGCTGGCTGCCCTCCAATAGATGATGTGTCACTAAGGCTTACAGTTGTCAGCTCTGGGTTGGGAAATACCTCAGGCCTTTAGCCATGGGGGTGCCCTGCCCTCAACTTCCTCTCAGGATGCCTCTACTCAGGGCCCCTGACTTTCCCTCCTTCCCCTCCGCTGCCGCTTGAGGGGCTGTCAGGGTGAATATCATGCTGGAGGGGTGCGAAGGAGCAGCCATGCCATGCCATTTAAAGGGCCACCGAACAGGGCTGGATTAACAATTAGTCCAAGTAGGCACTGGCCTATGGGCCCCCATGGCTTTAGGGGCCCTGGGCCGGCTCCTCCTGGTTTTCCCCCTTAGGGTTGCCAAGTCCTCTTGAAGCTCTGGTGGGGGACATTTGCGCACGTGTGACGAAATGATGTCACCTGAAAGTGATGTCATCAAAATGGCGGTGTGCACACAAGGCTGCTCTAGGCGTTTCCAGGAAAACTCTATGGTACCTATTGAACCATAGAGTTTTACCTCCCAAATGGCTAGAGCATTCGGGAAAACCATAGAGTTTCCCTGGAAACACCTAGAGCAGCCCTGCATGTGCGCCAACATTTTGATGACATCACTTCCAAGTGATGTCATCGCGCCGGCAATGCAAGGGGAGGTTCTTCCTGCCGGTCCAGTGTGGGCCAGCGGATTGGGAACCTCCACGGTGGGGTATACCCCATCTTGGCAGCCCTATTCCCCCTGCTTGCAGTCCTCCCAGCCTGCATGTGCAGCCAGCAACTGAGCTACTCTTTGCCCGACTTGCCTGGTGTGGCTGCTGCTGGTGGCATCTCCAGGTTGGCCTCTCTCTGCCTCTCCCCCGCAGCTTTGTCAAAGGGGCTTTTGAGAAGGCACCTGCAGGCTACAGCAGGGACCACAGGCAGTGGAGCAGGCACTCCAACTCTGAAGTAATTTGTGAGGGTCCTGCCCAAGATTTCAACTGCCTAGGGCCTGCACAGGGTTTAATCTGGCACTGCCACCGATCAGCTGCTCAGTGGGCCCTTTAAATCACAAGGGAGGCTAGTGGCTGCTTCTGCCACCTCTCCTGTGCTATTTAAACAGCCCTCCCTCCCCCCACTGGCCAGCTGGCTGCCTCTGCAACATGCTGCAGGTTGTTCAGGAGTTCTTCAAGAAGCTGAGCCGAAAGTGTGAGGTGAGAAATGAGGCAGAAGTGGAGCAGAGACCAGGTGACAAAGGTGGAGTGGCTGCACATGGGCTGGGGTCTCCATTTCACTTTTAATGGAGGGGATAAGAGATGAGTGGAAAGAAGGCGGGAGACAGGGTGGCATTGCAGAGAACCAGTGACTGGGCTACTGCTTAGCTTCTCTTTTTTGTCCTGGAAGGGGAGAAAAAAGTTTGCACCAGCAAGTTGCTAGCCCTGCAACTCCAGCCTCACACAAGCACCACTCCGCTTGTTATCCCTCAGACCAAGCAGGTCAGGAACTTGATTAAAACAACTTAAATGGCAAGGAGTTTTGAAATTCACAAATAACAAATATTCTATTTCACATAGAGGGGAAAGCTGAGGTGAAACCAGGGCTTGACATTTCTGAGGTAAAACCAGTACATGCACATACTTCAGTTCTTATATTTCAGGCTAGTTGGAATTATTTAAAATCTTTATGTTGAGAGGCTTTTGTATCCATGTTTTCCCCAATCATTTCAGTAGACTTTCTTTGAGTATTCTTGAACTCTTTTGATTTCCAGAAGGCTGGTACTTCCCAGTATGCAAACCCCTTCTTTTGAAGCACCAGTACTTGTCTTGAATTTTAAGGTTTCTAAAGGCAGTTTCTAACCACACAAAACCAGGGATCTCTTCACTCTTCAGAGATAACTCCCTGTTTGACTGGGTAGAGAAATTCTCCTCTCACTAGGAAATCTATCACCTTTCCTTGGCCTGAATGGGAGTCTTTGTCTATTTCCCAAACTTCCTTGCCAACTTTCCCCCAGTTCTCCTGTGTTACACTGTTCTCAGTCAGGGCTGAATTCAGTACTCAACTCTTCTCAGTAATGGCATAAATATGACTGACTCTCTCCTTAGCATGCAGCTTTCTCTGCTCAGCGGATGCTAACCAATCAGATTGCTTGGGGCAGCCTGTCACTCAGGGCTCTCTGTTTTTGTGAATAATTGACCTTTCACAGTCCTTCAATCTGTACAGAACTTCAAAGCGTTTTAAAAGTATAGTCCATCACAATCTCTTTAGGATTGCTCCCTGATGCTGGATGGCATAACATCCAAATTGCAAGATGTCATTGTCCTGCTGCATTGGTCAGGCTGCACCTGGAGTATTGTGCGTAGTTCTGGAGGCCTCAGATCAAGAAGGATGTGGACAGAATGGAGCAGGTGCAGAGGAGAGAGACGAGGATGATCAGAAGCTTGGAGACCAAGCCCTATGAGGAAAAACTGAGGGACTTGGGAATGTTCATTCTGGAGAAGAGGAGGTTGAGGGGGGACATGATTGCTCTCTTTAAGTATTTGAAGGGCTGTTAGAGGAGAGCAGGGAGCTGTTCCTGATGGCAACAGAGGATAGGGCTCACAATAATGGGTTTAAATTAAGGACAGGAAGATACCATCTCAATATTAGGAAAAACTGTTTTACAGTAAGAGTTGCTCAACGGTGGAATCAGCTATTGAGGGAGGTGATGAACTCCCCCTAACTGACAGTCTTTAAGCAGTGGTCAAACTGGCCAGGGATGCTCTAGGCTGATTTTACATTGAGCAGAGGGTTGGACTAGATAGCCTGTATGCCCCCTTCCAACTCTGCGATTCTGATTCTATTCTGAGATAGTTTAGGCAGGAAACGTGATTGGGAGAATTTACTTTGAAATTGTTGCTTTTTTTTTTAACAATTAAGAATAATTAATTTGTGGTACATTTAGTTAAAACTATCACAACATGCCTCCTTACAAGGGAAAGAACCCTGCTCCTTTTTATACTCGTTAATATTTTCCTAGCAGTCCAGTCATATGCAAGTTTACTCAGAAGTAAACATATCTGAATCGGATCCAGTAGGGTTCACAACCAATGAGTGTGCTGAAGTTTGGAGTGATGCAGCCTGATTCTAGGAATGTTTTCCTAGAAATAAGTAAATTGAATTAATGGGGGCTTATTCCCAGGTAAGCGTACAAAGGCTTGCAGCCTTAAACTGCCTTTATGGATTGCAACCTTTGACATATCTCCAAACTATTCACATATTTCCTGTCACAAAAAAGCTAATGGAAATGTGCACTTTGAGACCAATTAACTCTCAACTGGAGAAAACATGAAGGAAATAGAAGTTTCCGACTTTCTTTCCTCCTCTTCTCTCCCTCCTCCCACCCCAGCCTACCAAACCTTGCTTGTCTTTTAAAACGCAGCATAAATTGGACAAAATAAAGGAAGACATCCAGGAGGGTTTACTTACATTGTCTGCACCAAACAAACTTGCAACGGATCCAAGGACACCTGTGATATCAGTGTCAACTAACTGCACAGGAAAGAGGACGAGGTTACACAGAGGTTACCCTGTGTAGTTCAAGAGGGGGAGGGGAGAGATTAAATTAAAGAAAGGTCCTATAACTGTCTGCTGACAGGATCGCTGGTCTTCATCTGTTTTATTGTCTTATTTGCTGCTACAGCTGTGCCACGACTGTGCAGAAGGCCCATCCGCCCCTCGGAGGACTCAGAAGCCTGTTAAATGCATCACCTCCCTCAGCACGCATTATGGGAATGGGTGAGTCTCTCTGGCTAGAGCGGGCATCACCACATGGATTTCCAGGGACGGCGCTGATGTCTGGGGAAGGCATGCGTGATCTCATTGTCCATCTATTCCCTTGACAGGTCAATTTTCTCTTGTATTTTACAGGGGCTTTTTGGTGCACCGGAAATTTGATCTCATGGCTGATTTATTCTCCTACCTGGTCTTTGTTTTTTAAAAAGGCTTTGTTGTCCCTCTGGCTCTGGTTGGGCACACAGAAAGTGTCCCATTTCAGTAGGCCTCTTGTCTTGGGAGGCCTGATGTAAAGAAAGATCTCTTTGGAAGGCAAATGATTCTGAGCTCCATGCTGCATTGCTTTGAGATCGCTTTGTTTTATGATGGAAAAGGCTACCTGACTGCTGACATCACAACAACTATTTCAGATTGGTTGAATGTTGACCTTGTGCTCAGTGCTTGGACATAGTGCAGTTTCACATATCATTATCAAGTCCTCATACACAATAAACCCACAACTCATATCCCATCCCTCCACTGGTTCTCTTGACCATCTTTCCTCATCCATGGTGTGGGCCAAAATGGCAGGCCAGAATTCCCCAACCTTTTGAGCTTGGAATTTTTTGAAGATAGGTAGTTGGCACCACAACAAGATGTCTGCTATATGAAGAGGGGAATTACAAAATGGCTGCCATCAGGGCCATATTAAATCCTGTGGAGGCCCCTAGGCGGTCAAAATCTCGGAGGCCCCTGGCAAATTATCTCAGAGTTGGAGTGCCCACCCCACCACCCACAGCCCCTGCTGCAGCCTGCCGGCACCTTCTCACCTTCACTTTTACTAAGCTGTGGGGAGAGGAAGAGAGGCAAACTTGGCAATGATGCCAGCATCAGCTGCACCAGGCAAGTCGGGCAAAGAGCAGCTCAGTTGCTGGCTGTGCATACAGGCTGGGAGGCTGCAACCAGAGGGGAAACTGGGGTGGGGGGAAAGCTGGCCTGGGGCCCATAAAGGCATGGGGGCTCATAGGCCAGTGCCTACTTGGCCTAATTATTAATCCAGCCCTGGCTGCCATAGGTTAATGGGGCCAATCACAAAATGCAAGAGAAACATTCTCCTACTTCGGAGGCAGATTGCTTTCTTTTTTAAAAATAGGGGTTCCCTGCTGCGGTGAAATGCTTTACACCCCAGAATTTGCACACTCTGGTATGTGTATCAAGGTTTCTCATAACTTGGTCTGCACTCTGTACAGCCTTAAAGGTTATAAAGCACCTTTTGTTGGCTAGTAAAAAGGAAGGGGGGAAAGTGGCATGTGTGACTCACATCCCAAGCATGAAGCTATCTAGTGCCATAGAAATGCATAAGACTGTAGCCAGAAGAAGGATTACTGGCAACATCACACCTCTCTGACAGTCACACTTAAAGCTACAGAGGTTGGTGAGCCAAAATGCAAGAACAGATCTTGCCAGTCAACCACATGTAACATGTTCCTTATGTTGAATCAGACTATTGGTCTCTCAGTTTGCCCAGACTGGCAGCAACTCTATGAGGTAAAGAGTAGCCTTTTCCTAGCAACTGCTACCTTAGATCCTTTCATTCAAGATGTTGGGGATTGCACTTGGAACCATCCAGTACAAAGCATCTGCTCTGCCACTGATTTATAACCCCTTCCCGTGGCTCTGTCAGCAATACTACACTACACTACACCGGTGTTTTAAGAGGTGAGGACCAGCAACCTTGTTCCATAGCATCAAACTGAATCCTTTCTACCTTTAAAATTCAGGAAGGAAGTCCTGCTTAAAGTACCCCTGGTTAAAGACATCCTTAAGCACGTGTACAAAGTAATGCCTTTTTAAATGGTCTCCCACATTGCTGCACAGTTTGCCCATAGAAGCATTTAGATGTTACCAGGGGTCATTTTGTAGAAAAATAGATGGTGGAGCTCATCCAGGGATTGTTGTGCAGCTGCACATACTATTCAAGGGACAAGGAGGTGGAACTCTCAGGAGGAGGAGGAACTCTCAGAAGGAGGAGGTGGAACTCTCAGAAAGGTTCAGGAGCTGTGCTCCTGTGAGCTCCCACTGAATCTGAGGTCTGGATGTTACTAAAACCTTTTCTCTTTAAACTGGATTAAAGATTTTTTTTAAACCAAACTTTTGGGGGGAGTTGATATGTTTTGCTATGTTGCAGTCATTAGTTGGATTGTTCATACTGAATTCCAATTTTAATATTCAATACTTTGTAGAAATATCAGCATTTGATGAGTAAAGGCTGCCAAATAGTCAGGGGGGGGGGGACATTCTCCTGTCCCTTTAATATAAGTTCAGTGTGCGGAAACAGGCTTTGAAGCTTTTCACCTCATGGCTAAATACATCACCTGTTAATTGCTGCAGACCAAATTGATATTAAAGGGACAGCTAGAGGGACAATTTTAAAAGCTGACAAGTCTATGTGATGGAGGGTTGCCAATTGCCTGGGGGGGATTCCATTTTACTGTTAAAAAAAAGTCTTGAGTCTTTAATAGAGGTTCAATGGGCTGTTATGTACCAGGTGATGTTATTTACCTTTATACCATGAAAATCTCCAGCTGCCCATTTCTCCACATTAAGCTACTATTAAAGAGGCAAGACTTTTTTGTCCAGGTTGTTAGCAACCCTACTTATGTGAGGCCAAAAGTACATTTACCCTGTGTCTTGTTTCATGAACTATTTTGCTTTGTACCGGTGTATTTAGAAGGCAAATGGCATAGGAAAACTGCCAAAGTAGAGACCATAGCAGGATGGGGGGTGGGGTAGAAAAACATATTCTGTAAGCAGTGATAGCTTTATTGCATAACTTTCACATTTCTAAAAATAATAAACTGAATACTGTACCAGGAGGTGATAATTATTACCAATTAGCTAACACTAAAAACAGCATGATCTTGGCACAGGAGTCTTGTATCTGTGATCCTCCATCATTTGCCCTATCAAACTTAAATTCAGGAACAGAATCCAAAAGCTTTTGCTGTCAGCCTTTTACAACAGGTGTGTACCTATACAGAGCTAAATTCCATGTCAAAACTCAACTTGCTGGCATGACCAACAGCCTCAGTAAAGTTGCATATATGAAGAAGGCTCAGTATCTGCTGTGTGTGCATATATGTGTCTTGGCTGTCAAATATTTCAGACAACAGAACAGATGAAATCTCTTAAGGAGCACAGATGCTGTTTTCTGGCAAAACATCTTTCACTGATAAGCAGCCTAGGAAACACCACATGCAGATGAAGAAATACAGGATTGTAAAGTGAGGTAAACAGCAAAGTGCCCCAAGGATCTACATCGGGAAATGGATTATTCATTAACATTTTCATTACTGATGTAGACAAGAGGAAAATCAAATTAGAAATTACAGAGAAAGGAGACTCAAACTGCAACACAAAATTGGGACTGCGCAACACAAAACTGGGCAATCAAGTGACAAAAGGTTTTTTGGAGAGACGGGGCGCTTGTCCTCTGGGGTAGAGATGGAGGCAGAGAAAAAAGCCTGCATCTTTAAAATCCCTGTAGCTGCTGATGAAATTGAGGGGGAGGGGGGTTAGCAGGAAGAAAGAGACTTTCACAGAGGATCTCAGGTAAGTATGCCACCAGCTACTCCAAGGGAACAGCTGAGATCAAACAACAAGTAAAACTTTGTTGGTGAGGCAAAACAGAGAATCCAGATATTTAAACAAACCAGCACAGCACAGTGACAAAAAAAAAAGCCCAGAAAAGACAGGGGCAGAACATACACAACAGGCCTTATTTACCTTCGTAGGATATTCACATCTTGAATACACTGCACACCCATTTCCAAAAGCACTGATAAAAACATACCAGATACAGCATAAAATTAATAACGATGCATAGAGATCAAGACAGGAAATAGTGGCTACCATCACCCCCAGAGTATGGCTAGAATTTGACAAAATCTTCATTGACCTCTATCCTATCCAAGCCCTTTTGCTTTCATCACAAGATGTTTTAAAAATTAATGTTGGTATCTATCCTTTTTACTTAACTTCTATAATCTGAACCTCAGAGGAGCAAACCACCATTTCACCTCCAAGTTTTCTAGACCACCAACACTGAGAGTCTGATTGCCGATCTGTCTTATTGATTTGCAGCCTTTTTGAGAAGTTGCCCACAACAGAAAGCCTCTCCTTCCAGGGTGACAGTTACTGGAGTGGCTATCACCTGTCTCTGCCTAAGGCACAGGAATCAGCATGTGCTCTGTCTTGATTACAGGAGGTGACCTGCTGTATTCAGAAACAGGAGAGGCAAGAACCTATCAGCATATCCCAAATTAAGTCCTTAAGTTGGCAAAGAGAGAAAGCAACTTCAAGGGCTATGACATCGCTCTTATCTCTTCCCATTTTTGAGAGAGTATTTAGGAACAGAATGATATCACAGTGCATCACAAAGAAACACATTGCCACTGGAGAAGTGCGGCACCCAAGTTCAAGCTCAAGACCAGTCTGAAAGAGGTAGCATGCAGGGACATTTTGCCACCTCTGCCAGAACCATTTGTTGTTGTTGCCATCAAGTCACAGCTGACTTACGGTGTCCTAGTAGGATTTTCAAGTCAAGAGACATTCAGAGGTGGTTTGCCATTGCCTGGCTCTGCATCATGACCCTGGTGTTCCTTGGTGGTCTCCCCTCCCAATACTAGCCAAGGCTGACCCTGCTTAGCTTCTAAGATCTGATGAGTTCTCAGACTAGCCTGGGCTGTCCAGATCAGTATGCCAGAACCGTTATTGAAAGGGTATCCAGAACATCAGCGCCGTCCTAAGTTCAGAGGATGGGCCACCCATCTTGTTCAGTGGGATGTGCATTGCTGCCTCCATCACCCAGCTGTTTTATCAGCTTCATTATGTGGCTATGGCTGCATCTGTCTGACCTGCAGCTGGAGAGCTACAAAGGGACTTTGTCAGTTCCTTTCAAACACATTGCACAGGCATGTCCCTGTAGGCTGCAGGAGCCAGCTATTGTTCCAGAGGAGGCAGGGAGAGGCTGGTGCAGCCAGTTTTATATGATCGGTTCCAGACGGAGAATTCTATACTTACCACGGGGAGTGGAATTGGGGGGTGGGGGGGGAGGACATAATGAAGTAGTGAAGTCAAAATGAACACCCGTTGAATGTCCAAAGTTTGCTAAGATCAGAGGCAGCTTATGAGAACAAGTTGGAAGATCAGTTGCTTTGAGAGGGACGGATTTTTTGTTCTTTGTTTAAGAAACAGTGGCTTGCAAACAGCCCAGCCCACAAAGAGGCGTACTTAGACAAACTCAGCAAATATTAGGGTCTTACTATAAGAAATGATATCATACACATACACACACAAACAAGCAGGACCACACTCTATCCGCTTTATTATCTGTAAAATACCAGACATCATGATGGACAGGGATGGACAGGGAGGTTGTATACTGCAAATATCACAGGGGTGTGTGTGAAGAGCCACTCTGTGCACCTTGTACGCCATAACATATCTCACATATACACCATGAGATTTAGTGCAGACCAAGCTGTCAAGTGTAGCGGATAGCTTTTGTCCTGATTGTTCCCCAGTGCAACAGTTTATTCTGCTTCATATGACTGATTGGCAGCTCTTTTATGAGAAAAGTAAAAAGGTACATTTGGTGAGCACATTGCATTGGGGCTACATTTGCCTCCTGCCCTTGGTGACTCTGATGCTTGGAAAGGTTTTGTCCATTTTTCAACTGCGTCCCAGATTGAATCCTATTCTGCTTTTCCCTTCATCCAATGCTTGGTCAAAAATGTGTATGTAGGAACGCAATTCTCCCAGCACCATATATAAACCCCAGACTGGAGTAAAAATAAAGTAGGAATCTATTGCATCCCTTGGAAATTTCAGCATCAAGTGGCAACTTGTCTATGCAGAAGCAACACAACAGTTCCAGTGCAGTAGTTTTCCACAGAAGGTGATTTCTGCATGCCACTGTAACCTCCAGTTCCTTAATGTTATACATACAGTCCAGATGCAGCATCAAACCATGTTTCATTTTAATTAGTTTTTGATTTGGCTTGCGTGTGATCACTCAAATCCTGGTTTCCCCCTGCAAATAAAGGTTTGGAGGGGCCTAATTCTACTTGGGTCTTCAGTATGGAAGAGAGAGTCTCCTGTTTTCCCACCATGCTTATAGCCTCAGGATACAATACTCCCCCAGGACTGTTTCAGCACATGAAAATGCCAAGGAAGGAGGCAGGAACCCTTCCTCCTCCCTATGTCATGGTCCCAAGAGTTTCACATTTGTAATAGAGGTATGAAGCTGTCTGGTACTGAATAAGACCAATGGTATATCAGGGTCGGTATTGGCTATCAGACTGGAAGTGGCTCTCCAGGGTCTCAAGCAGCGTTTTTTCACATCACCTATTACCTGATACTTTTAACAGGAGTTGCCGGGGATTGAATATTGGTCCTTCCACATGCCAAGTAGATGTTCTACCACTGAGCCCCTCTGAACCAATCCAAAGTAACATGCATACATGTGTAAATAGGCTTCTTGAGATGTGCATGAGGGTCGAAGGCCAAGAAGGTGAATTTTTCCACCAGAGCAAGTGGCAGAAACCATTATCCAACATATTCTAGAAACCAGGGCAAAAAAGAATAAAATGTTAAAAATGTACCTTAGAAAGAGTCAGAGTCAATAACAAAGAGAGAAAGTAAGAAACGCCTTCAAGGTCTGGTGTGAGAGCTGTCCATTAATGATGCCTGCCGCATTTGCTCTGGAAGATGCTCTCTGTTTTATTAGGCCAATGTCTTGGCAAAACCAGAAAAGAAATAGATATACTTATCAAAGCTTTCAGGCTGGAAACACAACAAGCACAGAAATATACTTCAAAAACCAACTGGCCTCAAAACAATCCCCTAGGATGTGGTGGTGGCAGCAATCAATGATTGATATGTATGAATGAGGCTCAAAGTTGGAGTAACTGATGGAGAAAGAGTCAAGATGTGCTCCAAAATCTAACTTGCTTGCTCAATAATCCCCAGTTAGGATAAGTCTGTCTAAAAGATCTATGTGTATGAGGATTAGGATACTGAATTTACACAAGGGAGCATGTATTGCTGGAAAACAAGTATGTTCCACAAGCTAACTCATCACAGTGGTCAGTTTTTCAAAACAGGAAGAACTCAACCATCCCTGGAGATTACACCTTTTGACTTACAATACCTTACCTGTAGTTTCAGATGCATGGAAACTATCTGAACTTAATGGAATGTCCTCTGCATTCTTAAAACCAGTTTGCATACACATTTTCATCCCTTGATGACTGTGGGACATGTGAACAAACCATTCACAAATCAAAAGCCCCAAGCAGAATTTTCATACCATCTGAGAACTGTGATCAGGATTGGGCCAGTGGGGGCACTTCCTCACATGGAGTACTGTTTTAGTCCATCAAAATGGGCTTTGAATTTTGTGACATGGCAGTTTCCATTTAAATAATTTGAGTTTATCTGTGGAACACTTCTGGTGGAGAAAAAAATCCCCATAAGCATGGCAAGAGGACATAAGAAGTTAAAGCAGGGAAAGCTGTTCAGCCTGGGACTGTATCCTCTCCAGCTATGATGTCATGCTCCTCCCCTCCCCCAACACAAACTGGATGGCTGGGGAGGGCTGAAACCCTACCTGCCAATGTTACAGCCCCACCTAGTGAGTCAGGCTGGCTATTGCCCTCTCTGCAATATATTAAGGTCACAAATTCATCTGTAAACTATCAAATGTTGATCAATCCAGCAATGAGAAATCATGAGGCAACAGTATGTGTGAACTGGCCCTTAGAGGCATTCTCTTTTACTCACATGTTCCAGGGCTGAACACTGAAAACAGGTTCCATGGCTCAGATCTGGTTTAGATTAAACCCAGCCATCTCAAAATAAACCTCAGTGTAGCATAAAGTAACTCTATTTCTGTGTCATACATATGTGGGGAGGTGGGGAGAAGATTGACACCCATCACTGGCAGCATTTCCTACAAACCTGTGTATCAGGAGCTAACATCCTTGAATCATTTCCTTGCTGGTTCCAACTTAGAACCAGAAAAGGATCTCCATATGCAGCTTAGACTGAAAAGGGAATTGGCAGCAACTGTGCCCCAATACATGACAGCAACTTTTCTAAAACATTACAGTACTTTAAAAAAACAAGGAAAATTCCAAATCACTAAAGTTAGTATATAACCAAATGCCCTGTCTAACTTAATTTATCAAAGATTTCAGGTTTTCACGGCTGGTAACATCATAAGGGTTTGTAGAATCTTTCGGGATCAAGTGCCGTGTTCTACTGGAGAAAGTTTTCCTTCCAGACGTTTCGTTCTCAGCTGTGGAGAACATCCTCAGTGGCGTTGCAGCCGGAGCAGGCGCTCAGACCTTCTTGGCTGCTGTGCATTGAGTGGGGCCAGGGCTGCTGGAGAGCTGCTATTTCTAGGCTGGAGGGGGTGTGATGAAAGGGCAATTAGTTTGTGGATGTGCCCATTGTTTGGTGGGGCTTCCTAGAAGGGTAGTGATAAGGAAACTGGCTGTTGAATGTGACCATTGTTCCGTGTTAATTGCTGGGAGGGTTGGAAGGGGTTTGAAGATAAGGAAGATGGTTGTTGACTGTGCTGATTGTTCTGTGGAATTTGCTGGTTGTTCTGAGACTTCCTGCAATTTATAGTCTGTAGGGTGTTTTGCAGAGCTGGGTACCAAGATTGGTGGATGAAAAAGCCTTCTTCCTTTCTGTTAAAATTGTGCTGGTGTTTGTAAATCTCAATAGCTTCTCTGTTCAGGCGGGTATGATAATGTGAGACCGTAGAAAGGACTTCAGTTCTTTCAAAGTGGATGACGTGGTCTCCTTCTTGAAGTGCATGTTCAGCTACAGCTGATTTTTCTGGCTGAAACAAGCGACAGTGTCTCTTGTGTTCGGTGAGACGGGTGTTGATACTACGTTGGGTAGTGCCAATGTAGACTGCACCACAGGAGCAGGGTATTTTGTAGACTCCAGGGGTTGAAAGTGGATCTCTCATATCTTTGGCCGAGCGTAGCATGTGGCGGATCTGTTGTGTGGGCTTGAAGACTGTGTCAACATTATGGCGTTTGAGAATTTTGCCAATGCGGTCGGTGACAGATTTTATATAGGGCAGGAAGGCTGTACCCACATTTGTGTGTGGCTCGGGATTTGGTGTGGATGGTCTCCTGGGATGGAGGGCTCTTTTAATTTCTTGTTGGGAGTATCCATTGGCCTGCAGTGACTGTTTGAGGTGGTGTAGTTCCTGTTGGAGTTGGCTTGGTTCACAGATGCGTGATGCACGGTGAATGAGGGTTTTTTTACAACTGTACGTTTTTGGCGAGGATGATGATTGGAATTCTTATTTAGATAGCGATCGGTGTGTGTGGGTTTCCTGAATACAGTGTGGCCGAGTTTTCCGTCATCTTTCCTGGTAATGAGAACGTCAAGAAAGGCAAGTTGACCATTGTTTTCTTTCTCCACGGTGAACTGGATACGAGGATGGACTGAATTCAGATGAAGGAGAAAGTTATTCAAAGCAGCCTCTCCATGACTCCAGATGGCAAAAACATCATCCACATATCGGAGCCAGCAACGTGGTTTTTGGAAGGCAGATCTTAGTGCTGTATCTTTGAAGGTTTCCATGTAAAAGTTAGCGATGACAGGGCTAAGGGGCTTCCCATGGCAACTCCATCGATCTGTTCATAAAAGTTATTGTTCCATTGGAAGTAGGTAGTGGTGAGCACGTGGTGGAATAGGGCAGTGATGTCATCAGGAAAGATGTGTTGCAGTTGAACAAGGGTTTCTTTGATGGGAACCATGGTGAACAACGAGACGACATCGAAACTTACTAAAAGATCGCTGGGTTGGAGTTTTAGGGGTTTGATTTTTTCCAAAAAATGTGATGAGTCCCTAATGTAAGAGGTGGTGTTGCCCACAAGAGGTTGAAGAAGGCCGGTCAAGTGTTTGGCTATGGCGTAGGTAGGTGAGCCGATGGCGTTGACTATCGGTCGAAGAGGAACATTGGGTTTGTGGATCTTAGGTAAGCCATACAGTCTGGGGGGGGCAGAGCTTCAGACTTTCTGAGCAGGCGTTGATCCTCAATCGGTATTGAAGAGCCTTTGATGAACAGATTTGTTTTCCTTCCAGGAAGCCCCACCACAACGGGCACATCCACAAACTAATTGCCCTTTCATCACACCCCCTCCAGCCTAGAAATAGCAGCTCTCCAGCAGCCCTGGCCCCACTCAATGCACAGCAGCCAAGACGGTCTGAGCGCCTGCTCCGGCTGCAACGCCACTGAGGATGTTCTCCACAGCTGAGAACGAAACGTCTGGAAGGAAAACTTTCTCCAGTAGAACACGGCACTTGATCCCAAAAGATTCTACAAACCCTTATAACTTAATTTACTTACTTTCTTCAAAACCAAACTTGAATAATAAAGAATTTTACTTTGCCTTGTATGATCCAGAGGCTTGTCTGCCTCCCAAGTGCAGCCAGTCATCACAATCTCATGATCTACGTCTCCCGTATCTTCCTGAATCCCCCTTATTTCTCTGTTTGTTCATTGACCGCTAATGGACACTGCTTACTAGCAAGCTTTCCCAGTTCTTCCTCTTTGAATGAGTATTGCATCCTCAACCATCCCTCCTGGTACCTGAACTCTGTTTGTGGTCGTGCTATTCAGAATTCAGATGTAGAAGCTAAATAGTGCTTTTATGGCTCAGTTTGGCGCTCATCCAAAGCCGAATGTAGAGCCCCTAGTATTTATGCCATTCACGGTGGAGGAAATATGACAGTTTGAGGAGAGGGGCTTAGGAGGCCGCTCACAAAACTGTCTTTAATAAACTTGGGCTTAATGCCATTGTCCCCGGAGGGCCCAAAATCATGAGGTTAGTTTAACAATGGCAAGAGTTCAAGCAGACCCTGGGTTCTATTTCTGTGCTCTCTGGTTTCCCAGTTCTTGGGGTCACATTGCAATGTTTCCAAGCTGTAACTGTGAAGGGGGGAAGGAAACTTCCTTTACAAAATCCATTTTTATTCCTGCTTCTCCTTCCTGAGTTTGTAAAGATGTGGTGGATTTGGAAGCAGACTTTCCCCCGTCTCTCCACATCCTGGCAGGAATAAAGCAAACTGGAATAAACAAGGAATGGACTCAGCCAGAGTACCACCCCTCCTCTCCACCCTCCTGCAGACCCCTGGCTTCCGTTTCCCTGCCCTAAACTTCCCATCAAAGTGGTGGTGGCTCAAGATGGGAGCTGCTTTGCTGGAATTTTGGGTGGAGAAGATGGAAGCCCATGTGCTCAGCCACTTAACCAGGTGGGCTTTGTGCAAGCCACTCTTAGGACAGTCGTTCAGAGCTGTCAGCTTAAACAGGGCAGGAGTTCTGCAGCAATAACAATACATGGAATTCACAATACAAGGTCTTGTTGCATTCTGTCAGCTAGACTTCCGGGACCACAAAGAGATCTTAAGGCTGAGCTGTGCTCAGAATAAACCCTGGACATATTCATTCATTGATTTAATACCCCACCTTTCCTCCAAGGAGCTTAGAGTGGCATACGTGGATCAGGGACACCAAGGTTTCCTCCCCCTTCGTTTCAACCCTGTGAAGTAGGCAAGGTTCAGAGGTCTGTGTGCCAACTGACCCAAGGCCATGCAGTGACTCTCATGAGCCAAGTAGGGATTTGAACCCAGGTCCAACATTATACTTCAGTGACACCCATACTTTCTTCTGAGATGCAGGGATAAAATCCAATGAGTCTTGCATAGAAAAGGGAGCTTCCAGGAATTCCCTATCAGGAGACTATTAACTGCTGAGCTTATCCTGGGCTCAACCATGCATCTTTGGCTTGGACATGCATGGCTGCAGCTTTACATATATCTCTGAGCTTGGCAACCTCCTTCTATGCCCATACAGGGAACAAACTCTCCCTTTCTTTAGAAACTGGAACCAAACAGTATCTCTACCCCAGATCGAAGAGCCAGTCCCAACTTTTCTACCTCCTTGGAGCAAGAGGTGCTGCAGATTAGACTAAGAAGCATCACATTTGAGTCTTCAGGGAACTCCCATTCAGAAGCAACTGCTTTCATTGTAACAGGATATTTGCCCAGAAGCCACTCATGTTGTCATTGGTGCTGCCCCCCACAGCATCCGTGTTGTGATTGGCCACACTCCTCTGGCAGTCATTCTGTTGTAGCACCCACTACCCTTTCTTAAAATTCCAAAAGTGCCCACAGCCTCAACCAAGATGGAGATGCTTGATGTAATCATTATACCACGCTGGCATGGCAAATGTTGCCACCCATTCACATAGACTATAAATAATACAAGCCCTGGCTGATTTTGCTTATAAGATCAAAAAAAGTGTTAAAACAGTTCAAGATTTTCAAGTTGCATCCCAGCAGCCATGATAATAGGGTGAGAATTCCACCCACCCCAATATAACAGGGAATGGTTTGGGGTTGTGCAGTCCCAAGTACACATTATAAAAGAGCCATCATCACTGACAGGATGAGGTCCAGCAGCAGTGACTCTATTCATGCATGGAAGTTTCCCCTCCACTTCTCTAGCCCCCTAATTTTGAGTCTTGAAAGCTAGTTTCTTGTGCTCATCAGGCAGTTGCCCTGCATCACTTTTGTGGGCCTGGATGGGTTAGAATCATAGAGTTGGAAGGGACCTCCAGGGTCATCTAGTCCAACCCACTGCACAATGCAGGAAATTCACAAATACCTCCCCCTTACACAATCACACAGTGACCCCTGCTCGAAGCCCAGAAGATGGCAAAACAGAGAAAAAGCCTCAAACTGGCCTGGAGAAAAATTGCTGCTTGACACCAACATGGCGAACAGTTTTTCCCTGGGCATGTTAAGAAGGAGCCATGACAACTAAGCACTGATGCAACCCTTCCTGCCTTCCTTCTCAAGATCTGCCTAAGTTCATCGGAAACAAATGCCGTAGGTCTTTGCGGGGAGTTTCTGTGCATTTTCCTCCATTGTTAACTTTCCTACTTAAAGCATATCAAATCAACTGACACAAACAAAGCAGTGTTATCACCGTGCTAAAATGCACAACTCAGTTGATTTTGCAGACTTTTGCTGACAAAATATTTCCATTTCCTTGCTAGATTAATCAATGTTTAACTTCCTTAAGGCTTATTTGCCAGCCTAGAGGCTCAAGCACCTGAGCAATGGAGCATTTTGGTTCTGTTTTCTGAATTGTGCCGGTACACCCTAATCTACTTGAAATGGGCTACTTGGATTGCTGGATATGGAGGATCCTGCTGCAGTGGCCATTGTGAAAGATTTGATTATCTCATAGTACATTTCCAGACCTTTAGTTCTATGAATGAAATCATAACAGAAGGGCCAAGCAGAAGAGATGGGAAGAGACAAATAGGGCTAGACAGAGCCTCAACTCTGTATCTCCCATCAAGCCACTAGCTTCTTCTGCAGTTTAAGTAGTGAGATATTGGGTACAAGAAAATCATTTATCTGTGCATAATTCCACCCCCACCCCCCAAAAAAAAAATAAAAACAGGACATGTCTTTTATTAAACCAACCAAAACACCACACAGTGTGCAAACTTTCAAGTTCTCTAGAGATCTTCATCATGCTGGACTTAAAGAGGTGGTGTGGGTGAGTGTTTGTGGAGGTGAGGTCTCTCAGGCCTTTTTATCAGGATCTTGTGTAGAATGCTGTGCTAATTTCATCAAGCATGGAATATGGCTAGTATCAGGTTTTATGCCTGATATGCCAAAACCAAGAAGCAAAAAATTCATGTATCCTATTGAAAACATAACAGAATTGAACAAATGATCCTGTGATGGTAAACAGAACAGATAAGGCTCTTTATAAGGCCAAGAGCAAAAGGAAAATGCAGGAGCCCTTATATTAACAATAATGGAGATTAATATTATCTGATACACTTATGTAAAGAATCAAATATCAGCCCTATTGTAGAAATATCACCTAGTGAAACCTCCCATACTCTTTTTTTCCCCAGCAGTTGCTCTTTACCAGCTATACTCCCAAAGCAGACAAAAAGTAACCATATTGGTCCATATCAAAATCCCAAAACAAAAACCATGTATATCCCTTTATTCAGTTGAACCAGAAATAACACAGAACACTGTGCAAGCTTTCAAGTTATCCAGAAAGGATAACAGTGCAAGCCTATGCATGGTTACACAAAAGTAAGTCCCCCTCTAGTCAATGGTGTTTACTTCCAGGTAAGCATTTTTAACATTGAAGACTTTATCAAGGTAGGGCCACAAAATGTGCAGGGCCTGGATAAACCAAGAAATGGTTCTAAATCAATCCACAGTACCACCCCTTATGTTTGCAGCATTCAAATGCCAGTTAGCTCTAGCCTGGGTAGAAGCTACATGTGAACACTGCACATTCAAGATATTGGTACTGACCTTTAAAGCCTTACGTGGCCTCAGACCAACATATCTTAGGGACTGTCTCCCCCCATATGTGCTTAGGAGAGCCTTGCATTTGGCAAACCATAATTTACTGGTTGTCCCTGGCCCAAAGGATGTCTGCTTAGCCTCGACCAGTGCCGGGGCCTTTTCTTTTCCACCCTGGTCCCAGCCTGGTGGAACATGCTGTCATCTGAGATTAGGGCCTTGTAGAGGGTTGCCAGGTCCTTCTGAGTTCCAAGTGGGGGACTCTGAGGAGGCTCCAGGAGGGGGCGGGGACAGCCTCAACATGATGATGTCACACAGAAGCGATGCTATCATGAGGACCACTTCAAGCCGCAAATTCAAGGCTTGGATTGCAGGTGCGCGCTGCCCCCACTTCTTCCCCAAAGCGTTCAAATGATCCTTTTAAATGCTTTTGGGAAGAAGGAGGGGCATGCACATGCGTTCCAAGCTGTGAATTTATGGCTTAGAGTGCACACACACATGGTCCCATCCTTCTTCTCAAAAGGACTTCAAGGAATTCTTTAAATTCTTTAGAGAAGAAGCAGAGGGTAGCACACATCCCTCTCTCTCCCTCCTGCAAGATTTAAATAGCCCTTCAGCTGATTCATGCTGCCTGCTTCCTTCTCCCTCTCTTGCTTCCTTCTGTATCACAGCTCGCTTTGTCAGGCTTGCTTAGTCAAGCTACAGAGCAAAGTCTCTATTTTCTCCATTGGGTGACCAGCACGTGGAGCAACTTATGTACAAAAGCTCGCAATACCCAGCCATTTCATATTTTCTCTGGGTCTTAGGCTCAAAGCATTGACCATGAGATTTCTGTAATGAAAGTCAGTAAATCAAAAGTAGGTTTGCAACTTACAGATACACACCTGACCAACACTGAACAGCATACTCGAGATTGCTACAGCACAGACATTGTCTCCAGATTTTGATGCAATAATTCAGAGCAAGAGGTGTCAGTTATCAGACTGTTAAATAAACAGAATGTTGCAAGAGTGCTAATGCTTTATTTAAAGTTTTTTTTTTAAATTAATTGTGTTTGTCTGTGTCCTATAGTCAGTCAGTCAATATTTATTAGTCAAAGACCAAAAGAAGTTCAAAACATCACTTAAGGCCGTCTTACATTCATAAAATTTAGAGCACTAAAAACCTATTCCTATTGTTCCAGACAGCTCTGCTTTTTACTTACTATAGTACAGAATTTTACTACTGCATCAGTTACAGATTTCTGCGTATCTTCTAAGAGACATTTCTAGAGTACTTCAGTCCTAAATTCATATAATACTTCAGTGGTACGAATTTACAGAGGTGTGGAGTAATTATGTCAGATCTGGCCCTCATAACAAATGAGTTTGACATCCCTGCGTCGAAGCTGTGTGTGTGAGCAGCCACACATTAACACAGGAAGCCCCACTCAGTAGCAATCTGAAGCTGGGCAGGGACATGCACTGCCCACTTTAAGATTACAGCAGTTATGTTCTGCTCAGGATGTGAACTGCTCTGCTCAGTAGAGGGTGGAAATCAGAAGGAACATTGGTCTCCAGTACAGTTTCTTATGATCGACCAATGGTATAGCACTATAACCAATTATTACCATTGTATGTTCAATACCACTAGATACTTAATGATATTGTGTGTTATTGTGGCAGAATGAGCCTGCTCTGGCCTGCAGGCCCCATTCCACTGTGCCCTCCTTGGGGGTTCCCCACTCCTTGGAGGGGCTTTTCCTTTCTCTCTCCCAGTAGATGCCACCAGCATCACCTGATCAATATAGGGATTTCTGACTGAGGGGATCAGGACTCTCAGCTTCCCTTCCCAACTCAGAAGCCTTGCCTCTGTGTCTCCTGCTAGTCCAGCATCTGGTTACCATAGGGACAGTCTATTGCTTTGTGTGCCCCTGAGGGAATAGCCAATTGCCAACTGCTTCCTTCCCCTCCCCACCCCACCACCTGGGGCTCCCCTTTTAAACTAGCATGTCCAAAGCAATGGGGGTTTATGTGGTAAAGTGAGCAGCTCCTTGTATCAACAGTCTAAAACACGGGTGTCAAACTCATTTATTATGAGGGCTGTATGTTTGACACCCCTGGCAACCCTGTTACCATCAGATAATGACATGCAGGGCTTTTTTTGTAGAAAAAGCCGGCAGGAACTAATTTGCATATTAGGCCACACACCCCGATGTCACCATTCTTTCGCACAGGGCTTTTTGTAGAAAAAGCCCAGCAGGAACTCATTTGCCTATCAGGCCACACCCATTGACACCAAGCCTGCAAGAACTGTGTTCCTATGCGTTCCTGCTCAGAAAAAGCCCTGATGACACATATAGCTGAGAGGGACAGAGGATTTGCATTTTACTAATTTCTTTTGTTCTTCCTTGCGTCAGTCTGGTGCAGTGCTAAAAATATTTATTTATTTATACTTTCAATTTTTGAATCACCCAATCTCTGAGTTTACAGGGCTCTGGGCAATGAACAACAATAAGTAAAATACATCACAACAATATTAAAATACTCATTATATTCATACAACAATACGCTTGTAGGCATTTTCTTTTTAATAAATATTTCAGACCAGGGGTGTTAAACATATGGCCCACAGGCCTGTTCCAAAAAAAGAGGGGGGGAATCCAATGGAAGACACAGATGGCTAGGGATAGATCCTACTTAGCAACAGACTCAGGGTGTCAGCGCATCTCAGAGAAATCAGAGCAGCACCAGTAAAGTCTCTTCAAAGGAGACCCAAGCGCGCAGATTTGGCTCTCTTACAGAGTCATCCAAGAAGCAAGGTTTGGGCAGGTATCCCTTGGACCCATCTGCTGCTCTGCAGTTGTTTGAAGTAACACCCCTTTCAAGATACCGGCCTGTTAATCCTCACACTTCATCTCCTATTAAGTTGCTCATTCCCTCTCCACCCCAACCCTGCCCTCCACAATTCCTGCAAACTGAGCAATCTGGTTTTATAGCTGTCTTGGTTGGGCTGCCTTCCTGCCCAACACTGGCTTCTTTGGCCACCCCTGGGTGCCCTTCCTGGTCTCCAGGAAGGGGGGGGGGGTCTGAAGCTGGCAGAGAGCGAGAAAGAAGGAGCTTCTCTTCAGGATGGCAGCAAAAAAATAGGGGGGAATAATAAGAAGGGAACAAATCCAGCACTTGCCCAAAGCCTCTCCAGCTGAAGCAGCTCCAAGCGAGCACAAAGGGACTTCTCAGCAATATCTCCACTTGGGCTCTGGCACTGAAAGGTGCTCCAAGAGAGGTGCTGTGGCCGGCCCTGCTCCACAGTGCGCTCACTGGTTCCTGGCCAACAACTGACATGCAGTCACAGCTGTGCACATGTTCCTGGAGACTGCGGAGGCCTGTCCGCAGGAACGACCCTTTCCCCTCCTTCTGCGGAGGCCGTTCTGCAGGCGCAGCAATGGCCCGTCCACGTCCCTCAAGTGCAGCTTCCTGCCGGTGTTTTCAGTCTGCCTGCATTTCTTCCTCTTCCTCCCTGCCACTCCAGGCAACAGCCTACCCCGCCAACTCGCCAGGTGGAGAAACTTCTCAGGCATAGACCCAAAGGGTAGTAGACCTGTCCTCTTGAGTTATCCATTTGTTCTGTCTTTGCCTTCAGCTTAGTAGTTTCACCAGAATGCAAAAAAACTTAGTTTGGGAGGGGGACTCCAAGGCAGAATCCGTGGAGCCAAAGGGAGATTCCTGAGGTAAATGGAAAGAAAAGTGGATGGATTCCAAACATGGGGAACGCAGGATGGAAAGTGAATGGGAGGGACGGTGGCAGTTTGGGTGTTGGAAGCTGAGACAGGTGGGCATGGAGTCTGGGCATATCGATAATTTAAATTTAAAAAAATAAAAAATTAATAAAATTAAATAAACACTAAAATAAATAAAAATAATTAATAATCTTTCCTACATTTCTTATGTTTTTAAAAATTGGTTGTGGGGGTGCAAGTAGGTAGCCTCACCTAGGGCACCAAAAACCCTGGGACCGACCCTGTCGTCAAGGCTGTGCTGGAAAATACCTGGAGACTTTAGAGGCGGATCTGGGAGAGGGTGGGATTTGGGGAGGGGCCTCAGCATGAAACAGTGCCACCCTTCAAATCAGCCATTTTCTCCAAGGGAGCCATGGCTGGCGGGTGGGAGTAGGTGAGGTAGGTGGCCGCCTCGGGTGCTACTTCATCTATAGGGTGCCTTCAGTTGCCCTCTCCCACCGCTTCACCACTCTTGGGACTGTGAGAGCGGCAGGACCGTGCTCCAGTGTGTGCTCTCTTCTGAGTCTGGCTTCCTAGCTGGGCTTGAAGGAGAGTGGTCTTGCTCTGAGGCTGCCTCCTCTTGCAAGGGGAGACAGCCTTGAAGCAAGGCACAGCAGCCCCACACTCAGGCAGACGAAATAGGTGGCACAGCCTTGCTCTGACCCCCACAGGGGGTGCAGGCGTGGGAGCAGCCTGGGGCAGCAAAAAACCCAGCGCCACCCCTGAAGGGAGCTGATCTCTACCAGATAGAGAGCAGTCATGAAAGCAGGAGCTCTCCAGACCCCACCTGGAGGCTGGCCACCCTAGATGGTAAAATATAGGACAGGCCTTTTATCTTAGGTGTTCTAATTCTCTAAAGATCTGCCATTACCTTAAAACTCACTCCCAGCTAAGGTTGCCAGGTTAGTGTTGGAAAATACCGGAGCCTTTGGGGGTGGAACTGGAAGAGGCAGGGTTTGGGGAGGGGAGGGGCCTCAGCATGGTACTATGCCAGAGAGTCCACCCTTCAAAGCAGCCATTTTCTCCAGGGGAGCTGATTCTGCTGGCTGGAGATCAGTTGTAAAAGTGGGAGATCTCCAAGGCCCACTTGGAGGTTGGCAACACTACTCTCAGCTCTTTAGGACAGCCTCATGGTCCAAAATGGCTGCCTGCTCCCCACCTCAGACAAGAGGCCCTTTCAGCTCAGCATCCCAAGGGAAAAAAGATACTTACTTCTACTTGCAAGGAAGTTTTATTAACGCTCTGTCTCCACCCACTTGGCCCTGGTCAGCTCAGGTCAAGATTTATTTTCCTGTTGTCTCCAGGAAGTGGCTTGCTGAAGCCTATCTAGGATTTTACACCTCCAATCCTCTATTCTCTGCCTGAAGAGGAGAGAGAAAGGGGGAAGGGCTTATCCATCCCATTGTCTTTTCTACTGGAGTCATTAACATTTATAATGTGAGCTGATGTGCCAGGGAATGGATTTTCTCCTCAGACTGGGGGAAGGGGATAGTAAAATGCACAGGGAAGGCTTTTGCCGCTTGCCAACCCTCCAGGAGACAATGCATTTTTTTCACAGTTATATATGAAATGCTATAAAAATGTCATTACATGGCAGGAAGCCATGCTATTTAATTTTAAACCCTATTATACACCAAGTATTAACCACTGCCAAATATAATATTGCAGTGCAGTTCAGTCTATCTTTGGGGGAAGTTAAGAGTTCACTGGAAGCTTACGTAACTTGGGTTCATCAATGTGTTCCTCAACTGAGAGACCTTTCTTCCTCTACTGAATTTCTAGAGTCCCCTTTCAGTTCATAATTGGCCATGGTACCTCAAGCGTGCACCCTACAACATGCTCCAGAATCCTCTGCAACACATCAGTCATGCAGAAGAATTAATTAACAATTATCATATGGTAGATCCTATATTGGCTGGTAGCCAGAAGAAGACAAAGATGATATTGGATTTATATCCCGCCCTCCACTCCGAAGAGTCTCAGAGCGGCTCACAATCTCCTTTACCTTCCTCCCCCACAACAAACACCCTGTGAGGTGGGTGGGGCTGGAGAGGGCTCTCACAGCAGCTGCCCTTTCAAGGACAACCTCTGCCAGAGCTATGGCTGACCCAAGGCCATTCCAGCAGGTGCAAGTGGAGGAGTGGGGAATCAAACCCGGTTCTCCCAGATAAGAGTCCGCACACTTAACCACTACACCAAACTGGCTCTAGCTCTTTTAGCTCTAGTTCTTTTAGCTGAAGTTCTAGCTCTTTTAGCTAGGTGGAGAGCTAGACCGGGCCGGGGGGGGGGGGGGAGTTCCAGGCAAGAGACGTTTCAAAGGGGATTTGACACTGCCTGCCTTTGCCTCTGGTGTTCCATTGTAGGTCACCCATCCAAATACCAGCCAGGGCCGACCCTGCTTAGCTTCTGATGGGATCAGGCTAGCCTGGGCTATGCAGACGTTCCATGGTAGACATTAATAAAGAGAACATTCCCTGAAGGTAGGCAGTTTGAAAATCACCATGATAAACCATTGCATACCAACTGTCATATCACATCTTGAAATCAAATATCCTTCCATGTCAAATATAGATATCAAATTTTTCTAAGACTCTTCAGAGAAGAGCTGAGCGCTGAGAGAATACCTGGGGGATATTCTGATGCAACCACAGGAAATATCCCCCAAAGTGTCCCACAGATGCAGTAGAATGCTGGAATAATACCTCAAGACTAGCGGCTATCTTTGAACTCCCTGAGATATAGCTTTATATCCTCTTGCACAATCTTTTGAAAGCTACAGATGCGCAACAGGAGGTGCTTTTGTGGGGGCCCATCCCACGATACTCTGCAGCTGTGGGGTGGGGCTTTAAATATTACACAAGGGCTGGAACACAAACCCAAGGAAAGCTAGCTCACAAGCACTAATATTAACTTGTATACAGTGTCATTGCCTTTGGCTGCAGTCCTAAGAACATCTTCTTAGAAATCAGCCCCACTGAATAAAATGGGACTTACTTTTGCATAGACCTTGCTCCTTTTAGTGGCTGAGTTGCTGGTTTCACAGAATAAGCTGTACAGAGCAGGTATAACAAGTAGTGGACCAGAAAATGTTCCAATGCGGACAGCTAATTTTTTTTAATTGCTCAGGATTTTTTCTCCCAAGGATGGGGAAACATTTTTGGCTGTCCTTCATAACCAGCTCATATGTGCCTTCTCTAGGAGCCTGCTCCTCTCTCAAAAGCCAAGAGCTGAGATCACAGCTCTGATATTACAGTGAATTTGGACCAGCACAAGGCCAAGGATGGTTCTCCACCCCTCTCTAGCTCCATTTTCAAGAGGACTGGAGGAGCAGAAAGGGGCTTTTGCTGCAGCAAGCAAGTTTGTTAACCACTGCCTTCATAAGCATTCAAAGCAAAGCATAGGACATGCAGTACAGCAGGTTTAGTAAGTAGACAATGGCATGGCAAAGCAATGTTGTTCAAAATATAAGAGCAGGAAAATAGGGCTGAGTAAAAATGAGGCGTATGAAATGTGTATATGCTTGTGCTCACTTTCAGCAACTGTTTAAGCGATGGTTTTTTAAAAGGGATAAAAATATCCACCTGTTCATTATGAAGTCATTCTCTACTTTAATCTTCCAGAGCATTCAATGGGTGACCTCAAAGTAGCTGTTTTACTGCAAAGGAACTTCAAGAACAGAATGGAGAGGGAACTTGCTGAATTACAAATTATTATGAAACTGAGGACTGAACGGGGATATTGGTTTTTTTTTTAATCTCATTACATATTCGTTACGTAGACTAAACCTATTCTCACTATATTTTAATGTATTCTTTTTTTTCTAACGGCAAATTAGAATGATGTTTATAATGCATGTCACATATTAAAAGTTAATTAGGTGGGCAGGAACATCTCTAAGAAAAATGTGTCTTTGGTTTAACCCAGACTTGCAAGCAATAGGGCAATTAACAGACAGCTTTTATTACCTTTTATTGGTTTCCCACACAAATGCTATCCAGATCACATGTTCTTTCAATTTGTTAATTTCACTATTTTGCCACTGGATTCTAAGTTTGTACCACTTTGCATTCTGAACTACTGCCCAGCAGCTCTATGTAGCTCTGCTCACTGTACCTCATTCCATTGTCTGAATGGAATGAATGCTAACAAGTATGAATGCTAACAAAAACTTACATTCTGAATAAGACTTTGTTGGTCTTAAAGGTGCTACTGGACTCCTACTTTGTTCTACAGAAAAATGATCCAGCAGCTTATCTCCCATTCTCTAATCTGGCAAAGTGATTGAGACAGCAGTAGCAGATCCATTCCCAGCCTTCATGGATAAGTCATCTGCTCTAGACTGTTTTCAGTCTGGCTTCAGGCCAGGCTGTGGGTCACAGAGACAGCACTGCTAGCTTCAGTTGACAACCTCTGTCTGACTGTAGACAAAGGTCATGCCTCTTTTGTTGCTCTTATTGGAGTTATCAGCAGCCTTTTGATATGGTAGATCGTACCATCTTGCTAAGGTGCTTAGAGGCAGAAGTAGGAATGGGGGGGAGAGTATACTGAATTGGTTCAAATCATTCTTCACAGATCAGACTCAAAGGGTTGCTGTTGGAGACCAGTTGTCGTCACTATGGAACCTATCCTGTTGAGTTCCACAGGGTTCAATCCTGTTCACATACTTTTCAATCGCTATGTCAAGCCCTTAGGACAAATCATTTGTAGCTTTGGAGCTGGATGTCATCAATATGCGGATGATATCCTGCTTTATATCTCCTTATCCAAATCCCCTGGTGATGTGGCAGAGGTCCTGAATCATTGTCTGGCTGCTGTGATAAACTGGCTAAGAGTGAACAAAGTAAAACTAAACCCTAAAAAGACAGAAGTGATGGTATTTGGGAAAGTGGAGATCTTGAAAGGCACTGTGCTCTCCACTTTTGATGGCGTGCAGCTGACCCTTACTGACTCAATTCAGACCCTTGGAGTCATACTGGACCCAACATTATTACTGGAGAAGCAAGTGAATGCAGCTGTTTTCTTTCAACTCAGCCTAGCCCTAAAGATGACACCTTACCTTAATATGGCTGATCTGGGCACCTAATCCACAAAAACTACTATAATGCAAGTCTGTACATCAAAATAAGTTCAGAAATTCCAGTTGGTACAGAATGGCTCAGCTATTAACAGGAGCTAGATGGAGCATGCATGTTACTCCCATCCCACAGGCACTTCACTGGCTGCCCATCAATTACTGGGCTCAATTTAAGGTATTAGCTATTGCATACAAAGCCCTTCACGGATTTGGACCTTTATATTTGCAAGACTGCCTCTCTCTCTACATTGTTCCACAACAGTTTTGCTCAGTGGAATAGGGTCCTCTGAAGGTGCCATCCTGCAAACAGGCAAAATCAACATGGGCCTTCTCCACTGTGGCTCTCACTTTATGGAATGGCCTGTCCAAGGAAGTTAAGAAGGCTGCCATTCTTCTGGTTTCCCACAGGCTGTGCACAACTTAAGTGGACTTTTCTAAGCAGGCAACAGAATCACACTATATTAAATATTTCACAAAGTTACTTGGGTAAATTATTAGAGACTATAGTCTGCACTACTGTGCATACCTTGCTGAAACTAGTGTCATTTTTTGTATAATTTAATGCTTTGTTTCAAATCCGTTTTGCAGAACGAACCAGAAGTCTAATTCCTATTGCATTGTTCATTGAAAGCCGCATCCTGTTGATTGTATTGACTCACTCTATGTAATCTGCCTTGAGTCCAAGTAAGAACAGCAGACTAGAAGTAACATAAATAAATGACACCATCTAGCCAGTTCAGAACAAGGGCAATGCTTCCTTTCACTCTGATGTGGCTTTGTGAACTGTATGCAGTCAGATCTGAACTGCTATATGCCTATATGTGAGCACATTATTCTATGTGAGCTTCCAATGGCAGCTATAGTCCCCTAAAAACATCTCAGCCTTTTCTTTTTAAGGCACCAGAGCTGCTGCTCAGGGACAGAAACAGTTATGAACAGATGGCAAACAGCATGCAAAAAAAAAAAAAAAAGCAAAGGGATTTTTCATTAAACTCCACCCTTCCATTAAAAAAATCCTCCCCTTTCACCCTGAACATTTTCATGGTCAAAAATTCAGCCCTAGTGGGTTTAAAAATGGACTGCATTCTGTTGATTGCAAGCTGTCTGGCCTTGGAGGGATCAGATTACTCAAGGCCCCAGAAAGAACACAGAAAAAAAAATCTTGAAGATGTAGGAGGCAACTTTCCTTCACAGTGGTTACTGATGAAGAGTATTAAGAGGAACTGAACAGAATGCCATTTTGCACATCTGGGCACACTCCACCACCACCGGACTTAGAAATCCACCAGAGAATTCACAGTCCAAGGAATCTTGGCTTTTAGGATCTAATTGATTCAAAGTATTCAGACTTCTCCGGTTTGCAGAGAACAGGGAACGAGAGCAGCATTTTGTGAATGTTCCAGAATTACACCGGGAATGGGATAAGAATGTATATGCCTGCAGTGTGTCTTACGGGACTGCAACCCCTCTCCCCCAATTTCCTGACAGGCCACGGTGCTGGACTTCTTAAGGGTACAGGTGTACCCGTTGGATTTCCACACGTTTTGCTGTAGCTGTTTAAGACATAGACAACGCAGGGCGGTAGCAGCCACCTTCTTTTGTGGCAGAATTCTGTCCCCTTGACTTCAGTAGCACACTTCTACGCTGCCCTGTTTGCTGGCGTCTCTTCCCCTGATGCAATGGCAAACCACCCCGTAAAAAGTCTGCGGTGAAAACGTTGTGAAAGCAACGTCACCCCAGGGACGGAAACGACTGGTGCTTGCACAGGCGACCTTTCCTTCCCCTGAAGGGGAAGAGACACCAGCGAATTATATTCCCTTCTCCGCTGATACCTCGCATGTGTCCACGTATGCAGATACGTGTGTGCATGGCCACAGCAGAGCACCGAGTGGGGAACCCAGTAGCTGCGACGTGGGCAACTCCTTCATACGCTGATAGGTCGGGAATCGAAAGGAAAATCGAGCTAGTTTTGCGGCTGCCTCTACAGCCGCATCTGTGCCTGGACAAGATGCCCTTCGTCTCATAACGCCTTGGCAGCGACTGCGTTCTCACGAGAGCTTTCAACGGAACGGAGCTCAAAGTGATTCAGAAGCAGAGGGACGTATCCGCCGCTCCAACCAGGCAGCAAGCAAGCAACCCGCCTCCCCTGGATCTGGCCGCATCCAGGGGCACTCCCACCGCAAGGTCTTTGCGCCTTTAAATATCCCGAGCTACGGCCAAGCAGGCACCTTCTCCAAACATTTAGGCCTATTAACATTGTTAAGCAGTGAGTTAGGGAGTGTCAGAAATGTGCTATTTTCACACGCAGGCTGATTGATGAAGGGCGACGCGCGCAGGGCCCCGGGTTGGCAGCGAGACAGGCTTGAACAATGAGGGGGCCCCCAGCCAGCCAATAAATACCAGCCTCTAATCTCATTCTCCCCACGTGGGGAGAGACAGGCAGCAGCCGCGTTCCGGCCATTGGAAGACTTGCAGCCAACCAGAGCGTGTCAAAAAGAAGCTTCGCGCCCCTATTGGCTACCCGCGTTCCCTTTTGTTCTCACCATCGGCGAGCAGTTAACTCGTTCTTCGCTTCCTCCGGAGAAGGCTGGGAAGCAAAAGGGGGCCAGGTGGTGCGAGTTTCAGGCTCGGCGCCGTGACGCCGCAGGCTCAGCTCCCTCCGTGGCTGTAGTCTGGCTCGAGGCCGTGATACTCCGGTTGGTCAACCACGCACCCACGTACCTGCTGCATGCATCCCAGTCATTGTCGAGGTGACGGGCCCCAGAATGTCTTCCAGGACGGGACGGGCATCAGTCAAGAGCTGCAATCTTTCAGAGCGCGTCGCGCCCCGATCTTCACGGCCCAAGGAGATCAAGAGCGCTTTAGCCACGTCCCAAGGCAAGGAGCAGAGAAGTCGCCCCTCGGCTCTAAAACAGCCCTTCCTTGCAATGATGAGTAGGCGGGGGGGGGGGGGGAGAAGGTCGCCGGCAAAGAGCCGTTCTTTCCATCCGCAGCAGAACCGACGCGGGGAGGGGTTACACTGATAAGTAGAATCGGTCCCTACTGTTAACGTCCGCATCGCAACTCATTAGGATCGTTTCGGGGGATCCCCCGATTTATGGCCAGTGGGAAAAGCAAAAGGTGGAGTGTAATCTTGAGAACGCTTTCCTGGGAGTGAGCCCCACTGAATAAAAGCGGCGGTTCTTGCTCAGTAGACGACTTTAGGATGTCTCCAAAGCAGCAAATGCTGCAGGCGCCAGGGCCATCCTGGAGTGGAACAGACAAGGCACTCTTTGTCTTCCCTCCAAGAAGTTCAGGGCAACCTGTGGCTCCCCCATTTTATCCATTCTCATCACAACCTTGTGAGGTAGAGCTGAGAGCGGCGTCGTTCTATGAGTGCAAAGAAATGAGGCAGTCGAGCCCCAGGTGGGGGACTGGTCTGCGCCCGGTCAGATTGCAAAGGGGGCGGCGGGATCTGTCTTCCCCCGCACAAAGGATAGGCTCCCGCCAGGACAAAAGTAACATACAAGGAAACAACCCAGTTTAATTTTTCTCTCTCCAAAATGCTGCTTTTAAAAAACAAGTGTCTTTTTATCATTTGGGAAAGCATTCAAAAATGACGGTCCTTGTCCTATGGCATTGTTAATTGGAAGGCTGTGCTAGCTGATTCTTTTATATTCTGTAATCCACTCTGGGGTTATAGGGTTGCCAGCCTCCTGGTGACAGCAGCTGGAGATCTCCTGAAATGACAGTTAATCTCCAGATGAAAGATCAGCTCCTCTAGTCTAGAGAAAATGGCTGCTTTGGAGAAAGGACTCTATGGCATTGTACCTCATTGCAGTCCCTACCCTCCCAATCCCTTCCCCGCCTCAGGTTCCACCCCCCAAAAATCTCCAGGAGTTTCCCAACTCAGATTGGCAACCCTAGGTATAAACAAAGTAAACAACATAAATCTCCCTGTGTTTAAAGCAGTCTGCCACCTCATGCTGAGGAACTGACCCAAGGCCACCCAGGGAGCTTCCTGGTAAAAGTGGGGATTTGGATGCAGGTCTCCCAGGCCCTAATCCCACTCTCTAATCACTTATCTGGGCTTTAGCTAGATCAGAAGTGTTGAACTCATTTGTTAGGCGGCCGGATTTTACACAAATGGGTCTTTGTGAGGCTGGGCCATGTGTATCATAAAATGTAATGTGACGTTGCAGAGATACAAACTTTATAAAGAACATAAACACAATTAAATATATTATTTTAAAGTTAAAATGCAAACATGTTTAAAACTCTTGCAATATTTTGTTTAAAATGAAAATGTGGGGGAATAGTGGGATTTGGCAATGCAGTTTTTAAAATAAAACTTCAAGAAAAAGCACAAGGATCACATCAGAAACTAAAAATATAAAATGCTCTTGACCCTCGGAAAACAATGAAATGGCACTGCAAGCTTCTCCCCCTTCCCCCACCAGGGTCTATTCAGATTGGCAATTGTTCTCCAGTGTAATATCCCCTTTTGACTGTCGGTTTCCAGGTTTGAGTACTCACTACAGGTCCATTCAGCTGAGATAAGCTGGCTCAAAGCATCTACTCTTTTATTTGCAAGGACACAACTCCAGGAAGCATGAGCTTCAGTTGTCTATATAGGAATGCTGAAAGTGAAACTGATCTCCACTCCACTGAAACACATTACAGCACAAAGATGCAAGGAAAATGTGAAATGGATTTTCCATTAAGGTCTCTGGGTCCTGTCTATCTGGGCACAGAGACCTTAATGGAAAATCCATTCCACATTTTCCTTGCAGCTTTACTTCCTGCTGCAGCCAGCAAAGACAAGGCAGAAAAAGCAGGGAACTTCATCAGCTTCGGAGCTTTAAAAGGTGAGGATAAGAAGGGGAGTATAGGGGAGAAAGCCCCATGGGGCTGATTAAAGCTTTCTGTGGGCCAGTTATGCCCCCAGGCTGGACATTTGACATCCTTAAACTAGATTGTAGGCCTGTAGCACTTTAAAGAGCAACAAGATTTTCAGTATAAGCCGTCAAGAGTAAAGAATAGAAACCATGAATACACTGCTAGCATAATGGCAGAAGAGGAAAGGTTGGGCATTCAAAGAGCATAAAGGTCAAAGTAGTTTTCCCTATTTGTTTTCTGTGGGCCAGGACAGAGCCCATATTCTGTCACTACACTAATGTGGGGTGAGGGGATTTTGGTAGCCCTGACGTGCCATACAAGAACAAATTCAAAAGCAACAAGATACTAACCCTACTGTTACTTCCAAATGGGATGGACACCAAATGGGATGTACTGTCCCTCTACATGGGGCTGCCCCTGTGCTGAACCCGGAAGTTGCAGCTAGTGCAGAATGCCGCTGCCCGGCTGTTGTTAGGGCTCCCTAGATGGGAGCACATTCAGCCGGGGTTCGGGGACTGCACTGGCTGCCGATAACATACCGAGTTCGGTACAAGGTGCTGGTTATGACCTTTAAAGCCCTTTATGGCCTGGGACCTGCCTACCTTAGGGACCGTCTCTCCCCACATGTTCCCCAGAGAGTGCTGAGATCGGGGTCCCAAAACCTTCTTACAATCCCTGGGCCAAAGGAGGCCCGTCTGAAAGTCACCAGAGACAGGGCCTTCTCGATTGCAGCTCCCTGTTGGTGGAATCAGCTCCCGGAGGAGGTGAGGGCCCTGCGGAGCCTTGAACAGTTCCGCAGGGCCTGCAAAACAGCCCTCTTCTGGTTGGCATACAATTAACTGTTATCGGAATGCCTGAACACTCAAATCTCGATTATTTAATACTGGAATATTGAAGAATTGACTTAAGGAAGGTAGCATAGTACATACTGAAGTGAGTTTTATGTGTTTTTATGTATTTTATATGTATTTTATGTATTTTATTGTATAATTATAATTATTAATGTATTTAAATTGATTTTGTTGGTTTTTATGTTGTAAGCCGCCCTGAGCCCACCTCGGTGGGGTAGGGCGGGGTATAAATCGAATAAAATAAATAAAATAAATAAATAAAAATACTGTCACACAAAGAGACAGCTTTGTAGTTTTGTTTCTGTTTTTACTGCATGGCTCAGTTCTACTACTCGACAGAGGGTGGCACTACACCACCCCAGCTTCATTTCCCCATATGTGTAGCAGGGGCAATATTACCACATATGAATTAGGAAATGGATGACACCCTTTCTGGGCTCTTTCATCCAATTTGGACAGGGGCAAGTAAGCTGGTGGGTAATAGATGGCTCAGCATGATAGATGAAATGGTGATCACACATGGGGGAGATGTTGCCCTACTTTTAGCTGTGCCTGGCTCCCAATCCCACCACTAGCTGTACGACCGGACTTAGCATAGATCTCTGCAATACCACTGGCCTTTGCAGCTGCCCTTAAGCTACCAAACTCCCCTGCCATTTAGTTTTAGTTATGGTCCCTCATGTACCTGTTTCAGGCTAGACAACAGCACCTCAGCCACCCCATACAATGCCCCATGCCCTCCAAAACACCTCATCTCTTTCAGTCGCCCAATGCCAATGCTTCCCCATGGCTTCTTTTAATCGTGTTCTTCTCATGCATCCTGAAATCACCCCTCCCCCTCTCCCCCCAATATGTGGTATAGCAGCCTGGCAGAGATTCCTTCCAGTGCCATCCCTGACTAAGCAAGTTAACAAGTGAACAGTCAAACGCAGCCAATTTGGCTAGAGCTGTATTGTGACGAATGCCAATGGAGGGGAAACAAAAATGGCACAGGGAAATTGTGCTACCACCTGGGCAAGGATAGGACATGTGCTGGCAAGCAGCCACCAGTATTGTGCCCTCTTCCTGTTGGTTCCACTTTACTTTGACTCCCCAGTGTGATGTTCCAGAAAGACCATTCTTGCATGGTAACTTCAGATAACCATTCAAAGTCCAGAGATCCCCTACTGAAGTGATGAGTAAGCAAGATAGATGCTGTGACCAAGCTCATCCAACCTAAGCTTGTTTCTCATCCACAAATTGAAGCACAGTGCAGAGTTTTATCACAATTGCCTGTGCATGTTCAAACATAGGTATAGCAGAATAAATCGTAAGGGAAGCTAGGTTAGATTTAGATAAAGTGAGATATACAGATGACAATACATTATTGGCAGAAAACAGTGAAGACTTGAAAGGACTACTGATGAAGGTTGAAACAGAAAGTGCCAAAGCAAGATTACAGCTGATCATCAAGAAGGCAAAAGTAATGGCTTCTGGGGAAGTACACAACTTTGTTGACATGAAGAAATTGAAAATGTTGTGATTTTCTATTCCTTGGCTCCATCATCAACCAAAAGGGAGGCTGCAACCAAAAAATCAGAAAGAGATTGCGACTGGAAAGGGCATCCATGAAGGAGCTAGAAAAGGTCCTTAAGAGTAAGGATGTCTTGCTAGCAACAAAGATCAAGCTAATTCATGCTGTGGTATTCCCCATTTCTATGTATGGGTGTGAAAGTTGCACAATAAAGAAAGCAGTCAGGAAGAAATTAGATACCTTTAAAATGTGGTGTTGGAGGAGTTTTGCGATACTATGGTATGGACTGACAAAAAGACAAGTAAGTGGGTTCTATACCAAATCAAGCCTGAACTCTTCCTAGAAGCTACGATGACTAAACTGAGGCTATATACTTTGGTCATATGAGAAGACAAGAGTCACTGGGAAAGACAGCAGTGCTAGGAAAAGAGGAAGGCCCAACATGAGATGGACTGATTCCATCCAGGAAGCCACAGGTTGCAAGATCTCAGCAAGGATGAACAATAGGACATTTTGGAGGACATTAATTCATAGGGTTACCATGTCAGAAGCAACTTGATGGTACCTCACACAAACACACACACAGTTCTGAAGTCCAAATAGCTAGTGAGGGGTGGGGCTTTGTCATTTTAGGAAAGATGTCTGTGTGCCACTGGTGGAGGCAGAACTTGTGTGGTCCCTGTGACTTTGCGCATATTTTGTGCCTTGTTTAAACTGTGCCACAACCTGAGCACAGCAGCTATGTGTGTTTAGTCTACACATCAAAGATCTGCAGCCCTTGCATTTTTTTGTTGTGGTAGAAATTAAGCATGTTTAGATTTTGTGTATGGGTCAGGACTTTGGCTCTGTGCTAGAGTACATGCTTTGCATGAAAAAGTTCCCATGTTCAGCCCCCGGTATCTTCAGTTAAAAGAATCAGGAATGTGAAACATCATCATGACCTAAGATCCTGGAGAGCCACTGCCAGTCTGAGGAGATAATTCTGACTGTGGGCAGGCCAGTGTTCTAACTGAGTTGTTCTGTTCACAAGTTACAGTGAACGCATGCACAGTCTGCATTCACTTGATTTTTCTGTATACGTGTGTTGAGTAATTCTCGTGTTACATTCAGCGCATCTAACCATGTGTATGGCCAAACACGGATTTAGCCTCAGCATTGTACTGTTACCCTGTGTCTTTTGTAAAGTGTAAGGTGTCACTGTAACTTGTGAACAGGGCTACTATAAAGGAGGACTGCCACACAGTTTAAACGAGACCCTGAGCCAGTGCCAAGTCACAGTATGGGAAATCTTTTGCTTTGTGTTTAAATCCAGCCTTCAAGATTTGTCTGCGGCACAAATTTTCACAGATCTATCATATCTGCCACGCATGCTGTTGCTTATGAAAAGTTATGCCACAATTTTAAAAAAAAAAATCACAGCTCAGTCCCAAGTATGTTTACTCAGGTTCTGCTGCACTGAATGGACTGACTTCCTACTCAGTATGCTTCTGCTTGCTGCTGGAGACTCTTAAAGTACCACAACAGCCTTTGCCATCTTGCACTTGCAGAAAAACATGACTTTTCTAGAATCAGCCACACAAGGACATTTTGAAGGGGGGGAAAGCAATTGTTCTGCCTGTTTGGGAACATTTTGTGTGCTTGTCATTGAGACGTGGGGCCAGAGAATATCTTTGGTGTGTACATAAGATCACAGCCACTTATTCTTGATTAATAAATCAGCCATACTCCTGGTTCTGTCCCCACAGTCACTAGAGCACCATCCTAAGCAGAATTTTACTGTTCTAAGTCCCCTGAGATCAGTGGGCTTAGAGAGGCATAACTCTGCCTAGGATGGCACTGTAACGTTTCAGTCATTTGGAACTGTTCTGGATTTGTAAGTATGCATGGAAAGAAGGTCTGCATGGCAGCAAAGGGATAGAAGGTGGAATAATCTACCTATTTGTTATCTTTTAATAAACCCGGTTGGCAGATCTTTATTTTTTTTAGTTCATGCACATAAGGTTAACCTACATTATGCGACATTGAATCTTTGAAGTTATTCCTAAGGGGAAACAGGGATGCCAGCTACTCCACCACCTTGGGGCAAGAAGAAAGAAAGCGTTATGATCACATTTTGCCTTGGTTCTGATAGCAGAAGAATGGACTTGGTGTCTTTTTTAAAGAGTTCCATTTGGCTTAGCTTCTGTGGAAAATCCAAGTTCCTAGTCTACATGGTTGCAGACGGAAACATAAGTGCATAGTGCAAGTACACGTTAATCTGCGATGTTTTCAGTGACCAAGACCCTTTTTTCCATTGCAAACAAATCATATGAGACTATGCCTTTGGTTTTCCCCTTATTTATAGCTACTGATGCCAATGCTTCACGAACCCCATCTTTTTCCCCCTACAGTCACTCTAGTCCTTAAAAAAAGGGAAAGCCTAAGTTTGCAACAAAATGAGATTGATATAGTTTGCATACATCACTCAAATCAAAGTAATTTCTAGACATTTAAAAGACAAGAACACCCCCCCCCTCCACAAACACACACACACACACCACTTCTTAGAGCACAATTTGCCAAAGGCAGACTCCTACATCTATAACCACATCTCCATGGCAGCCAGTTGCTAATTTATTACATTTATGTTTATTGAAGTTGCCATCTTGTCTTCTTGAAGAAAAAGGGACAGTGCTCATTTGTTTGTAAATCCAGTTAAAATTATGCAATCTTATTGTATAGCATTGGGGCCAAGCCATTTTAAAATGGGGAAGGGGGGGAGAGAAACCGTCAAGTTAAGTCAGTATAAAACCAGTCAGGTGGCAACCCTAATGTATATTTAAAATAGAGCATTAAAATGGCACTAAAACACCCACCAGGTGGTAGCCTTCGTAATCACGTTTGTAGAAAACACAGCCTCTCTAGCTACTGTATATCCTATTTTAACTCCTCCAGTAAGTTCAGGGTGGTGTCCATGGTTCTCTTACTCACCTGCCCCCGCTTTTATCATCACAATGACCCTGCGAGGCAGCGAGATCATCTAGCTCAAGGCTACCCAGTGTGCTTCCTGGGGTAGGGACTGGAACTGGGGTCTTCCCAATCATAGTGGAACATGCTATCCTTGGCATCGTGGCCACTTTGCACAGACAGCACTCAGAACAACCAGAAGCCTAACCCACTGCTCTAGAATACTGGAAGCCTATGTCAATGTTCACCTAATATGCATGTGTGTCTGCATCTGGAAGTCATGTCGACCTCTGGTGTCTGACCCCTACTGGGGACCTGGAGGATATTCAGAGAGGTGGCTGGATAAATCCTGCCTCTGCCTCCCAATTGCTGGTATTCCAAGGAGGTCTGTCATCCCGGTACTTGCCAGTGTTGACCCTGCTTAACTTCTGACATCTCTTGCTAAAGAGTCAGTTTGGTGTAGTGATTAAGTGCATGGATTCTTATCTAAGAGAACCGGGTTTGATTCCCCACTCCTCCACTTGCAGCTGCTGGAATGGCCTTGGGTCACCCATAGCTTTTGCAGGAGTTGTCCTTGAAAGGGAAGCTTCTGTGAGAGCTCTCTCAGCCTCACCTACCTCACAGGGTGTCTGTTGTGGGGGAAGAAGATAAAGGAGATTATAAACCGCTCTTAGACTCTGATTCAGAGAGAAGGGCGGGGTATAAATCTAAGGTGGTCTTCTTGTCTGGACTATCCAGGTCAGGGCATCAAAATTCATCCCTTGGCAGGTGGAGGACATGTTAGAATTGATTGGAGAAAGAAGGAAACAGCACAGATGGATTCCCTTCCAGATTTCTCTCAGGGTGGACACACTGCCCAGTCTTCATGGCCATCAGTTCAGCCAGGTTTCAGTGCATTTCAAAATAAGGTGCACAGCAAGGGGGAGAACTGGAGCCCTGGCCTGAAAGCACCCCACCCCACCTCACTGTGTCCTTTGCAGAAAGCCTAAACAGGATGCTTTGGTGGTTAAAACAATTTGGAAGTTGACAGTGTTTGAAGTCCCTTGCAGATCACTCCCTGGCCTACTGTCCCTTCCTGGGTGCTTTTCGGCTGCCTGTCCAGGTGAAATCTGCAATGGCTGCCAGATAACAGCAAGGAGGAGAGGATGTCAGAAGAGCTTCCTTCCCTGCCCATCTCACTGCATGACTACTGTCATGAGCAGACAAGAAATCCAAGCGGGGTGTGCCGCATCATGCTCCATTGCTTGCGAGATGTGAATAATCAGAGCCTAATCCAAGACCAAAGAAAATTGCTTCTCAAAGAAAAGCCATGCGTACAATGCTGCCCATCCCCAGGTTTCCTGCCATGCCCAAACCCCAGCTGCCAGTCAAGGGCCTCACTTGCTACTGCTGCTTACCACTCTAACATGCTATGTGCACAACTTTTTCGGCAACTTGCCTTCTTTCCATAAAGTCACCCCAAGGCTAAATGGGGCATTTCCATCATCAGCCATCCTTTTCTGGATAGTTTACATGCGATTGTGCCATTGATAACAAGGCACAGAATGCGGAGGTGGCATCATATGCAAATAACTCCTTGGGGGTCAAGCCATTTTTTCCTTTGGTGTGCATGTGTTTGTAATCAGATTCTAGATGTGTGACCAGATTCTAGATATGCGGTCTGTTTGTAACCAGATTCTAGACAGGGAGGAACATTTGCTAAAAATTTGGAATGCACTGAAGGTTTTCAAAAGATCTGATGTTACTGAAAGATACATAGAAAAATGGGTGTCAGATTGCTCTTAAGCCATTGTAGATCCTGGCCTAGGGCATGACCAGCAACAGACAAGAAACACATTGGCAATGGGGGGATGGGGGGCTTTTTCAGAAAATGGCTAAAATCCTATTGAGTGCTCTCTGTTCCCTGCTGAGGCATCTTTTCAGACTGTGGCTGCATGTCAAAGGCTATAAGTCTTAGCTCCTATACCTCAATCTGCTCATCACCTTTGGTATGAATTAAGGCTGCTTCTAGCTGAGTCAGAAAGCAACCCCCTGCTTTCAAACCTGACAGCATTTATAAACCTGCAGAAGGATAATTTGATATATTCATACTATCTCAGTCTCATAATCGCATATTTCCAACTCAGTCTAGCTTAGAAGATAGCGCCCTACCTTGACATGATGGATCTGGCCACCTCGATCCATCCCATAGCAACATTGAGACTGGACTACTGTAATGCCCTCTACACAGGTCGCCCCTCAAAGTCAATTTAGAGACTCCAGTTAGTACAAAACACTGCAGTTATCACTGGGAGCCAGGCAGAACATGCATCTTACTCCCATTCTGCAATTCTCCCTTGGCTGCCCATCAAGGATCAGTTCAAGGTATTGGTTCTCACATACAAAGCCTTTCATGGCTTTGGTCCATCATTTCAGCAGGAACACTTCTCTCCCTAATCTCTGCCATAAGAGCTTTGCTCATGTCAGCAGGGCCTTCTGCAGGTAGCATCCTGCAAATGGGCAAAATCAACAACTGCCCATACATGTGCCTTCTCCATTGTGGCCCCCACCTCACAGAGTGGCCTGCCTGACAAGATTAGGAAGACACCTACTCTCTTGGTTTTCTGCAACCAGGCAAATCTGGCTGTACTGGAGGGGTTTTTTGCACTTGTAATAGGGCTGAATTTTTCAGAAAGTTGCATTAGCAAAGGGACAGGGAATGGGGATGCTACTACTCTGATCTGTCTGCTCTAGAATGTATGCCTCTAATATGTACATACTGCATTGTTTAACATGTCCTGTTTAAACACTTGTGCTTTGTTATCAGGTTTGTTTCAGCTTTGTTCCAGACTTCTGGTTGGCTCGGCTCCAGATTTCTATAATCTAAATTGTAGGGGTGTCAAACATGTGGCCCGGGAGCCAAATCAGGCCCCTGGAGGGCTCCTGAGCAACTGGCTGTTGTCTGCTTCCGTCTCCCTCTCTCTTGCTTCCTTCTGCATCACAGCTTGCTTTGCCAGGCTTGCACAATTGCACAGCAGAGCTTTTGAGCCAAGCTTCTCTTCCTTCTGTTGGCTGAGGGTCCTCCTGGTCCCCTGGGGAAGGAAAGAAAAACAGGTTGCTTACGTGTAACTGATGATCTTCAAGTGGTCATCTGTGCATTCACACCAATGGGATATAGTGCGCCTGCACTGGTTCCTATCGGTACTTCAAAGCTAATTCTAGAAGGATTTTCATGCCCTCTCCAGTGGTCATGCGCGTGGGCTCCACCGCTCATGCCCACTGGGACGGGCGCGAGGATCCCGCCTGTTCCTTCTGATCGCTGTGACTTCTGAAGGACCGACAGCAGTGGGGGAGGAGGGCGGGTGGTGTGAATGCACAGATGACCACTTGAAGATCATCAGTTACAGGTAAGCAACCGGTTTATCTTCTTCGTGGTCTCTGTGCTTCACACCAATGGGAGAATAGCAAGCAGTATCTGTCTTACCTGGAAGGAAGGTGCTGGAGGTTCTCATAAGCGAACTGCCTCCAAGACTGCCCGGCCCACTGGAGCTCCTTGAGAGCGACGGACGTCTAGGGCATAATGTCTCATGAACATGTGTGGCGTGGCCCTGGTGTCAGCTCTGCAAACGTCCACCAGGGGAACCCTCTGAGGAAGGCTGTGGAAGCAGCCAGTGCGCACGTGGTGTGCGCATGAACAAACTGCAGGAGCAGCTTCTTTGCCAGCAGGTAACATAGCTTAATGGTTTCTACAATCCATTTAGATAGCTGCTGAGCAGAAATTCTAGTCCCTCTGATCTGGGTTGTGTATGAAACAAAGAGAGAGGAAGAACAGCGAAACTCTTGTGTCCTGTGGAGGTAGAAGGATAGGGCTCACCTAACGTCCAAAGTATGCAATCTCCTCTCCTCGTCCGAGGAGGGAGCAGGGAAAAAAGTAGGTAGAACAATGTCCACTGATAAATGAAACTCTGAAATGACCTTCAGTAGGAAGTTCAGATCAGAGGCCAAGCTCACCCCGTCTGGGGTGAAGGTGAGATAAAATGGGTCGCAACATAATGCCCGAAATTCCCCCATGCGACGTGAGGATGTGATTGCTATCAGGAAGGCTGTCTTCCATGCCAGGAGCTGGTGTGAGCACGTAGCCATGGGTTCAAAAGATCTTGCTGTCAGCTTGGATAACACGAGGGATAAATCCCACGCTGGCGACTGTTTGCGAGATGGAGGAAGAAGGCGAGTTACCCCTTTGAGGAAACGTTTAGCGGACAGGTGCGTAAATACAGAGAAACCGTCCACCTCTGCATGTGCTGCTGAGATAGCCGCCAGATACACTCGGATGGACGAGTGACTCAGCCCTCTGTCTGTGAGGGAGAGCAGGAAGCCAAAGACTAGGGTAAGGTCCGCCTGGGGCGCATGACCTCTCCAGTGTGTACAATAACAGACAAAGGCCTCCCACTTTGCTGCGTAGGACTTCCTGGTGTGTGGCCGATGACTATTGAGCAGGACATGCTGTATCCTATCAGATGGCTGAGTTAGGGCAGTCGCCATGCAGTCAGCTTCAGCTGAGGTATGTTGTGGCAGTACCATGGCAGTACCATGCCCCCTGCAGGAGGTCTAACGCTAGAGGGAACTGGCGCCATGATTGGTTGGAGAGGTGAGGCAATGCTGGGAACCAATGCTGCCTTGGCCACCACGGGGTAATCAGGATACCCACTTGTCGTTCCTCCATTATCTTGTGCAGGACTTTGGTCACTAGAGGTATTGGAGGGAACATGTAAAGATGTCTGTGGTGCCAGGGGTAAAGGAGCCCGTCTCCCAGCGCTAGAGGGTCTGCACCCCCTCTGCAGCAGAATGCTGGACATTTTCTGTTCTCCCTGGTGGTGAAAACATCTATGTCCGAGTACCCCCATTTCTGAAAGAGAGGTTTTGGGTATAGCCAGTTCAACTCCCATTCGTGAAAGGATGCTCCTCCTCTGCTGAGGGAGTCCGCTGTCACATTCTGTATACCCGGGAGATGAACGGCAATCGGATGAACCTGCCACATCAGACCGTCTTCCCAGATGTCCATGGCCAATTTGCACATCCGGAGGGAGACCGTACCTCCTTGTTGGTTGATGTAGTAGAGGGCTGTGGTGTTGTCCATCAGCACGGAGATCACCTGGCCCTTAATCAGAAGCTGGAAGGAGTGGAGAGCGTACCGCAGCCACGCATGTAGCAGGACCGAGGTCGTGGATGCCATGAGTCCAAGAAGTCATTGGATCTGGAGCGCTGTGGCGATCATTTGCCGACGGATGGTGTGGATGAGGGTTTGGATCGCAAGGATCCTGTCGGGGGGTAGGAATGCTCTGCAGAGAGATGAGTCTAGGATCGCCCCTATGAATTGCACCCGATTGGAAGGTGTGAGGTGTGATTTTTTTTCAGATTGATTTGGAGCCCCAAGTCCTGTAGTAGTGTCATGGTGAGTTGAGGGTAGTCCTGGAGTTGCTGGGGTTATTTCACAACCACCAGCCAGTCGTCAATGTATGGAAATATTAGTATTCCCTGCAGATGTAGGTGTGCTGTGATGACCACCATAGTTTTCGTAAACACTCTGGGAGCTGTAGAAATGCCAAAGGGGAGAGCCGTATATTGAAAATGTTGGTTCCCAATGGCAAACTGGAGGTAAGGATGGGATGGATGAATGGATAGATGGAAATACACGTCCTTGTGGTCTATGATGGCCATCCAGGCATTCTCCCAGAGGAGAGGCAAGATGTTCTGCAGGGACACCATCTGGAACTTTTTGTAGGTGTTGAGTGCTCTGAGGTCCATGACGGGGCATAGGCTCCCATCTTTCTTGGGAACAGTAAAATATTGGGAATAGAAACCACTGTTGTGGGTGGGTGTGACGACCAGTTCTATTACTTCTTTGGTGATGAGGTTTTGTACTTCCTCCAACTGGATGGGTATTGGAGGTGTGACAATGATGCCGGAGGGAGGAGGAATTTGAAGGAATTCTATGTGGTATCCCTCCCGGATGATCGTGAGGACCCACTTGTCGGAGGTTATCCTCTGCCAGGCAGGTAAGTATGGCTAGAGACTGGTTGGTTGGGTTGTGTGAGGGTCCCGTGGGGTAAAGTCAAAGGCCCTGTTTGGCTGACTTGGCACCCTTGTGCTTCAGTTGTTGATGAATCGGGGCGAACTTTTGTTTTGTTCCGTAGGCCAGTCTGGATTGGCTATGTTGTGACCGGGGGGACCATGGTCGGTCTGGAGATGGTTTGGAATACGGTTTTTTAGACCAGGGTTTGGATCATGGTTTCTGCTTCTGAATTCTGGAGGATGTAGAGACTCCTAGATTTCAGGATGTTTTAATGCTCTTGTCGAGCTCTTGGAGGGTGGTATCTGCGGTTGAGCTAAAGAGGCCCTCCCCCTCAAATGGTAGGTCTTCGACCCAAGATCTGGTGTCAGTTGAGAGCGCTGTCTCAGAGCCAAGAGTGCCGTCAGAGGGTTACCGCAGATGTAAGCGTTTTAGCAGAGATGTCCAGGGAGTGTTTGGGCATGTTGACCTGATGCTTTGCGACCAACATCCCTTCCTTCAGAAGACGTTTAAAGTCTTGACATTTGTCCTCCAGCAGCAGTGAGGTGAACTGTGCAGCTTTCTCACACAGGGTGTACTGATAACGGCTCATTCAGGCTGCGTAGTTGGCCGTTTTTATCCCCAACGCTCCAGCTGCGTAGAACTTCTTGCCCATTCCATCAAGCTTCTTCCCTTCCTTCTCGCGGGGTGAAGAGTGTGTCTTCTTGCTCTTGGAGGAGGATGTTATTACCACCGAGTTTGGCTTAGGGTGGTTGAAAAGGAAACTGGCTTCAGTTTCTTGGGTCTTATACATATGATTGATCCTCCTCGAGGAGATCAGTGTGGAAGCTGGTTTATCCCAATGCAACTTGGCAGCCTGGAGAAGTACGGAAGTCATGGGAAGAGCTATTGGTGTCGAAGCGTCCTTTTGTATGATGTCGAAAACCATGTCTGTTATGGTGAGTTTCAGTTGCGATACTGAAAGCGAGAGGGTTTTTGCCATCTGTTTGATGAAATCGCTGTAGGCACGGAGATCTTCGGAGGTTGTTGAGGCGATGAGGTTTCTGTGCTGGTCTGGTTGCTCGGACTGGTGCTTGGACTGGTTGGACTCAGCCTCTGAGTCAGAAGATGTCGCTTCACCTTCCGAGAGCCCTGGAGATCAAGGTGGAGTGCTCGGTTTCGGAGTCAGCTTTGGTGGTGGAGGGGTATGGTCCCATCTAGGTTTCTTCGGTGCCGACACCTCAGGTGGTGGTCTGTCTCAGTCTTGATGTTTGGAGTGGTGAGACGTCATCAAACATGCGTCCCAATCTTGGTATGAGTGGGGCATCCAAGGGAATGGCATGAGTCCCAACATGGTGGTTTTTGAGCTTCCAGCTGCTTCAATATTGGTTGCTCCGGGTTTGGCTGGGTCTTAGGTGTCAAGGGAATATTCTGCGGCGCAGGGTTCGCTGGCTGTGTGGGAGAGTTGTTCGATCCCGACGAGGTAGATCTGGATGATTGTTGGGTCAGGTCAATTTCGAAGTCGGACAAGCTGGTGTCCTGGGTGCCTCCCTTCTGTCCCGACAATTGGTGTATTGGAGAATGCAGAAGTTGGAGCGGTGATATTTTCTCCGGTGCCAGGATAGGGCCCGGTGACGATGGAGGTGGGTGCGAGCTTTTAGCAGAGTCTTTTTTGCGCCTTTTCTCCTTCTTACGCTCTTTGTCCTCCCTGCGTCTTTTTGCAGGAGTGGAGGCTTCCAATTCGGGCGCCGGGGTCAAGCGTTTTGGCACCAACCGGCATCAGATCAAGTGGAGGGTGTAGCGGTCGAGGTGGAAGCTAGCCTGGAGTCGGATTGCGACAGAGCCATGGACTGCGTGGTAAGTGCAGATTCCATGACAGCCGTTTTGAGTCTTGCCGCCCAGTTTTTTCTTGTCTGTTTTGAGAATTTCACACAATGTGTGCAGGAGTCTGGTCAATGGGCTTCCCCGAGGCACAACAAGCAAAGTTTGTGACCGTCTGGAGGGGGGATTTTACTGCCACACCACTTGCACCTTTTGAAGAACCCCCAGGGTTTTTCCATGCAGTGCCCAGGGACCACACTGCCCCAAGGATGGGGTGGGTTGGGGGTTGTTTCCCATATCGGGGGAGGGAGCATCCGGGTAGTCGTGCTTACCCTGCCACTGAAAATTTCTTCCTTTATTTTCAGGAGAGAACGACTGACAAAACACGCTGAGAGGCGAAAGGAAAGGTGAGTACCGACGAGTGGATGAAGAGGGAACCGATCTGCATGGCGATCAGAAGGGAACTGGCGCGATCCTCATGCCTGTCCCAGTGGGCATGCGTGGTGGAGCCCACACGTATGACCACTGGAGACGGCGTGGAAATCCTTCTAGAATTAGCTTTGAAGTACCAATCGGAACCGGCGCAGGCGCACTATATCCCATTGGTGTGAATGCACAGAGACCACGAAGAAGATAGAGCCAGTTCCCTAGATTGCATGGGAGAGATACAAAAAAAAAAACCCCGCCATTAAGACCAACAAATGCTAATGTTTTAAGATTTTTTTAAAAAGTTTTAAAAAATCTTTGTGCTTGTGTCCTTTATAAAGTTTATCTCTCTGCTACTAGCCCTCATGACAAATGAGCTCAACACCTCTGGTCTAAATCCTATTGCACTTTTTATCAAATGTCCCATCCTAGTGATTCCATTAGGTTTACACGATGTAATCTGCCTGGAGCCTCCAAGAGAAAGCCATATCAATAACGTTAGATAAACAAATACATCTTTATCAAGATATTTCTACCGTGCTCTCCTCCCCAGTGGGAACCCAAAGTAGCTTCCAACATTGTTTTCTCCTCCACCATTTTATCCTCACAGCGACTACCCTGCGAGGTAGGTTAGGCTGAGGGAGTAGGATGGAGCTCAAGGCCACCTAGCAGCTTCCATAACAGAGTTTGAACCCAGTTCTTCCCAGACTATAACCTAACCACCATGTCACACTGATGCTCTACAATACCTGAAGGTCCCGTGACGTTCAGGACACAGGAAATTTTAACTTCCATGTTAGAAGTCATGCAAACTCCCCTGAACCCATTTTGGGGGTAGGGCAGAGTATAAATTGAATAACTGAAATATTTCTGTTTCCAGACACTGGCGTTTTGGGGGTTAGTTATGTGTATATTTCCCCCCCTAACATAATGCATGGGCTCTTTGCTATTAACTGTCATTCATTGTTAATCCTAGTTATTGTTTTATTCTGCTGGCTTTTATGATGTACAACATACAAAGAGTATCACAGCAGAAAAGGACAAGGAAACAAAAAGCAAAAAGCCCCACGTGAACCAGCTTCTATATCCAATTACATAACAAGAAAAACCATCCAAATATAAGTAATTGTATTTAACCCACATATATTGCACTTTTGGGTGTTCAGTTAGAAAACATTTGGGCTATGATTGCCTTTGCTTTAAGAATTTGCTACGAGGTGTATTGCAGCTTGGAGAAGCTCTTTGCTAAGATGTCTATTACAGCTTGAATATGCCCTCTACCAAGAGGTTTATTGCAGCTTGAAGAAGTCTCCGCTAAGAGGTCTTTTATAGCTTGAAAAAGCTTTTGCGAAACAAGGGTATTAGTACAACCTTGTCCTTTCCTCTTTGAAAATTTGGCTGCATCCATTGAGAGACATTCATCATTGGGAATATCACACCAGGGTTACGCGGAAAAGCTGGACAATTTTACTATATAAAGGAAAAGAACTCTTGGTGTAAATGCTTCCTTTTGTTCAAAGGACTGAGTGTTATGGTTGTTTTGATGAAAGCAATATATGTGGGTTAAATACAATTATTTATATTTGAATGGTTTTTCTTGTCATGTAATTGGATATAGAGGCTTTTATGACGTAAGCTGCCCTGAGCCCATTTTTCGGGTAGGGTGGGGTATAAATTGAACAAATGAAATGAATTATTTTAAAATGTTGTTTTGACCATTTTAATGTGGATTATTTTAATGCCTACTGTTGTTGCTTGCCCTGACCCCACTTGTGGGGAGGGCAGGTTAAAAATCAAAATAATAATCAATACATAAATGAATAAAGCCAGTGTGGTGTAGTGGTTAAGTGTGTGGACTCTTATCTGGGAGAACCGGGTTTGATTCTCCACTCCTCCACTTGCACCTGCTGGAATGGCCTTGGGTCAGCCATAGCTCTGGCAGAGGTCGTCCTTGAAAGGGCAGCTGCTGGGAGAGCCCTCTCCAGCCCCACCCACCTCACAGGGTGTCTGTTGTGGGGGAGGAAGGTAAAGGAGATGGTGAGCCGCTCTGAGATTTGGAGTGGAGGGTGGGATATAAATCCAATATCTTCTTCTTCTAAAGTCCTTCCTCCCGATTCTTCATTATATGCCTGTTTGAAGAGAGACTGACTGAGCTTTGTGTATCTCATTGGTGCATGATAGCTCCCCTGGCTGAGCTGATGTGGGCAGGGCCCTGGAGTGACCCAGGCTATTGCTGATGACTTGGAGATCCCCTTTGGGCCACTCGGCCTCCACTAGCAGAGCACTCCTCATCTCAGTCCAGGAAGCAGCAGCTGCTGCCCCTCTTTCTGCTTCTACTTTGTGCCTTAATCACTTCACTCCACAGCTAGTGTGTGTTTACTCATTATTAATAAACCCTGTCATCTCACTCCTTTCACCCAGGCCACCTCTGTGCCAAGGAGTTCTTGAGCTCCAGGCTTTTCATTCTTTAAAGGGACAGAGGCTTCACGGTACTCTCACACGGCCAAAATCACTGAATCTTCTCACCTTTTATATTGATTTTGTTACTTGACAAATCTGATGTTAAATGCCAAAACTGCTTTTATTTGTAGCCGTTTGTTTGAGCCTCCATCCTTGTTACCTTTCACAGCTTCCCTCCCTCCTCTTCTTAATCTGCAACCCTCTGCTTTTGCTACTGTGAGCCGTTTCACACTGGAACTTGTACCACTGCCTTATATTGTGTCAGACCACTGGTCTATCAAGGGTAGTACTGTATTCACCCTTCAAGGGTAGTACTTCTTCACCCAAAGGGTGATTAACATGTGGAATTCACAAGCATAGCCACCTTCAAGAGGGGTTTAGATAAAAATATGGAGCACAGGTCCATCAGTGGCTATTAGCCACAGTGTGTGTGTGTGTGTGTGTGTGTGTGTGTGTATAAATTTGCCACTGTGTGACACAGAGTGTTGGACTGGATGGGCCATTGGCCTGATCCAACATGGCTTCTCTTATGTTCTTATGTGACACAGAGTGCTGGACTGGATGGGCCATTGGCCTGATCCAACATGGCTTCTCCTCTGTTCTTATGTGACACAGAGTGTTGGACTGGATGGGTCACTGGCCTGATCCAACATGGCTTCTCTTCGGTTCTTATGTGACACAGAGTGTTGGACTGGATGGGCCATTGGCCTGATCCAACATGGCTTCTCTTCGGTTCTTATGTGACACAGAGTGTTGGACTGGATGGGCCATTGGCCTGATCCAACATGGCTTCTCCTCTGTTCTTATGTGACACAGAGTGTTGGACTGGATGGGTCACTGGCCTGATCCAACAGGGCTTCTCCTCTGTTCTTATGTGACACAGAGTGTTGGACTGGATGGGTCACTGGCCTGATCCAACATGGCTTCTCTTATGTTCTTATGTGACACAGAGTGTTGGACTGGATGGGCCATTGGCCTGATCTAACATGGCTTCTCTTATGTTCTTATGTCTACTCTGACAGATGGTGGTTGTCCAGTAGCTCCCTCCCACACCTCAGTTGCCACAGCCCTTTCCTTCCTTCTTCATCCCCATTTCATAAGAACGTAAGAAAAGCCCTGGTAGATCAGACCAGTTGTCCATCTATACAACATCCTCTCTCACACAATGGTCAACCAGTTCACACCTGTTGTCCCCAGCGGACTTCATATCTATAGAGCTCAGTGGTCTATCTAGCTCAGTATTCAGTCTGTAAAATCTCATATTCTAGAAAGTCTTGTTTTATTTTGGATTAGCCAACCCCTTTGAACAAACGGCTTCACTTCAAGTAGAATGGAATCCTCAATTCACTTACAGCCATGCATTAAAAAATGGCGACATCCCTCCTTTTACTACCTTGATTACAAATATGGCATCCTGGTTTAAAGTATATAAAAAATTAACTAATCAATATAAAGTTATCTTCTGTATGCTTCTGGAAAGGCTGGCAGCTGCAGATTCTTCAGCAATCTTAGGGACAGGGCAAAAGGGAGAGACAGCATTTAGACTGGGCCTGGAGAGAATCAGGTTGAAATTTCCGCTTAGCCACAAAGCTTACTGGATAACTGACCACACGGGGTTCTTGTGAGTATAAACAGAGAAGTATTTTATACGCTCCTGAAGCTCTTGTAAAAAGATTTGGATCAACACGTGATCAATAGAAAAAGGATCATTCCATTCCCTCCTCAAGTTCTATATCAAAGTTTAGCAATGGCAGATCTGAAGCCTTGATCTTATCTGCCTGCAACTTACCGCGGCCAGCATGCTGAGTTTGGACATGGCTGGCCTGGCTTCCAGTATCGGTGCAGGGATGGATCAACTACCCAGCAAGCAAATATTGATCTGAGCCTCAGCGCTCCTTCTGTAAAATGAGAACAAATGATCTGACGATTGGGGTTTTCATTATCAGACCCCTCCACATGTCATATTGGGCTGCAATTCTACGGATCTTTATAGGGAAACCACCCCACCGAAGGCAGCGTGACTTTCTTCTGAGTAAACTTGGTTGGGATTGTACTACCCCTGTGATGTTCTCCCAAGCCTCCATTCCGCACCATTAGCAATGGCCTCTGCTGGGCAAGAAGAGGGAGCCCTGCTGCAATTTGTATCTTGCTTTAGCGTCCCCCCAACAATACCAGGCATTGTCCCTGAATAGCAAGCAGGCTTCTTGGTCTTTGGGCTTCATTTTCAAGTCAGCCCCAGGTTAAGGGGGACATTAGGGGAGGACGGAGTTCTACGAAATCACATTGCTACTGGGACAGGAAGAATGTGATGCTGCTTACCTCTGTGCCCATGACACCCAATAGCTGTCCACAGCACACGGCAACTGCATTCCGCATTTCAATCACCATAGTGATAGGCTGGGGGAGGGGCAGGGAGACAATTCCATTTTTTCCAGGTGCAAAGCACTGCATGTCGAAGGCTGGGGAAACGCTGTATGCCTCGAGCAAAAGCAGCACCTTAAGGAAAGGCCTCTGGAGTCTACATGCGGCAAATAGGCAACAACTGCATTGTGCTAAAAATGGGATCCGTGAGACGGGCCTAAGAGTGGCCCAGCAAAAACACCATAGATGTTATTAGCAGCCAGAAGGGGAAGAGTCTGAGAGCAAGACACTGGAGGCTCTGAACAGTCTGCTGAACAGCTGATGTTCCTATCCATAAGGAATGTGTCTGTTTCTAGTCATTTAAAACACACACACACACACACACACACAACTCAGCTGTGCAAAAGGCCTCCACAGGGTTCCATGACAAAGAGGCTTGTGGTGAGAAAAGGAACCTCCCTTTGGCTTTCAACCAGTTGCTGATGACTTTTGTCGGGTCTCCTTTAGTTGTAGGGTTGCCAAGTCCAGTTCAAGAAATAGCTGGAGACTTTGGGGGTGGAGCCAGGAGCGAAGTTGTGACAAGCACAATTGAACTCCAAAGGGAGTTCTGGCCATCACTTTTCAAGGGACTGCATGCCTTTTAAATGCCTTCCCTCCACTGGAAATAATGAAGGATAGGGGCACCGTTTTGGGGGGGCTCATAGAATTGGACCCCTGGACCAATCCTTCTGAAACTCGGAGGGTATTTTGGGGAGAGGCAATGCCATGCTGAATATTGGGTGCCTCTACCTCAAAAAACAGGCCCCTCAGAGCCCCAGATACCCACAGATCATTTCTCCATTATAGCCTATGGGAATCGGTCTCCATAGAGAATAACGACGTGCCCAGCGGACATTTCCCTCCCCCCACTCCACTTTCTGATGACCCTGAAGCAGGGGGAGGGCCTCCAAACAGGGGGATCTCCTGCCCCCACCTGGGGATTGGCAACCCTGTTCATTTGGGGATCTCAGTCTCTCTACTGCAATGATAGCAGCAGCTGCCCACAGTGGCTAATGAGTGTGAAGATGGTCCAGAGGGCGGAAGAGGTTTCAAATGATGCTCACCCTTTGTGCACGTTTGCAGCCCCTTGTCACTGGATGACTTTAAACTAGCTACAGGCTCAGAGATCAATGGCTCACATGTAACCAAACACACACACAGGCACAGAGCAATTCTCAGGTTGACAGCAGCAGTGCCACACTGCCCTCTAGTGGCTTCCTGTAAAAATACCAAGCTTGATTTGCATTAGTCCGAGACCACCAGTTGAAAGCAACATGAAGCAAACTCAGCTCCTCTGCGCAGTGAAAAGTGCCAGGGCTAGCATTTTTCTACGTTGAAAGATCCCTGTGATACTGTATGGTATTTGCTTTATTTACAGGTGTATATTTCCCTGTGTCATGAAAAGCTTCAGTTTCCCATTTCTAGACATTAAGCCTCTGTGAAAGAACAAACCATTTTTCCCTCCAGGGTTATTGGAACACTACTTCCAACTTGGTGCTTCAGACAACTGACAGCCAAGCTCTCTGTTTCTCTCTTGGTCTCTTCCTGCATCTCAATTCCACTTCCCCCACCCCCCAAAGCTTCCCTGTCTACTTTAACTAGACAGGAAGTTCATGTCTTCCCAACCTGATGGGCACTTCAGCAAGCCCATTTCCTAGTCCCCAGGGCTCATTAAGGGGATATCTACAATCCTTACTCTTCCTTTTGTCATGTAGGGGAGAAGGCAATAAAGAGACCAACCCAGCACCACTAGTTGCTGGGCAGATCTATTTCTATCTGATCACTCAGGAGTGGTAGGGCCAGTTGATGCAAGCTGTGTCAAATTAAGTGATTAAATACCTAATCTCTAGCCTTAGAGATCTGCAAAGGACCCATAAAGATGAAATAAAGAACAAAATCCACTAACTTAAAAAAAATTATGTAGTCACTCCACAATTGCGTGCCTTGGATTCAACCAAAATGTAACATCTTAACATATTTTCTGCATGGTATAAAATCTGGTTCTGAGAAGTACTTTTATCAGTGCTTTTTTTAAAAAAAAAAAAGAAAAAGCCCAGCAGGAATCATTTGCATATGAGGTCACACCCCCTGACATCACCATTGTTCCACCCATTCTACAAAAAAAGCCCAGCAGGGACTCATTTGCATATTACACCACTCCCTCTAACATCACCATTGTTTCACATAGCAGGAACTCATTTTCATATTAGGCCACACCGCCTGACACCAAGCCAGCTGGAACTGTGTTCCTGCTCAAAAATAGCCCTGATTTTTTTTATTATTTTACTTATTTAGTGCATTTTTATCCTGCCCTTCCTTCATGAAGCTCAGATGGAGGTTGACAGCAAGCCTGGAGAAAAAAAAATCCTTTTAACAGAGGCTTTATGTATGGACATGCACAGCTGAAGCTTTTTCTGGCTTGGAAGTAAATACTTGCTAATTAACATCCCATTAAAGGGGCAGGACATTTCCCCCCCCCCCCCCCCAAGCAGTTAGCACCCATTGCAGCTCAGTACCAGCAGAAGCTTCTGGCAGGGCATGAGAGAGCCTCAGGGGCAGGACGTTTCATGGCACAGCCACTTGAGACTAGGGAACAAGGAAGTTTGAAATCTGCTTTAAGGCACCCACCTGATGTCATGGCTCAGACAATCAATGCCACATTTGGCTGAATAAACCAATAACCCATAACTTAGGAAGTCCATGTGCTGTTGTGGCCCAGTGGTTACAGTGTTAGACCAAGACCTGGAATTTCTCTGGTTCAAATCTCTGCTCCCCATGAGACTCACAGAGCAATCTTGAGGGCTGCCCAGGTGGAGGCATCTGGATGCCAGTGCATATGTCCCTAAGGTGTTCCAGCAGATATGGGGAGGCAAGCAAACTACTGAGAAGCGGGGCTGCACCGGCTGCAACCATGCAAATAACCCCAGCAACTACACTGTTTTGCCCAAACAGGTGTAACAGCAGGGCTGTGCCAGACAAGGTGGACAAAACCAATCACGGAAGAGCAGGAATGGGGACTCAGCACTTCATAGCCAAGGGGAGGGGAGAGGAGGGGCCATGAACTACTGTGGCACCCCCCTTCCACATACACACACTCCATAAAGGAGTAGGACCCCGCTAAACATCAGGGCCAGATTAAACCCTGTGGAGGCACTCAAAAATTTGGGGGCCCCCTCACAAATTATCTCAGAGTCAGAGTGCCCACCCCACCACCTGCAGCCCCTGCTGCAGACTGTAGGCACCTTCTCAAAAGCCCCTTTGACAAAGCTGTGGGGGAGAGGCAGAGAGAAGCAAACCTGGCGACGATGTCAGCAGCAGCTGCACCAGGCAAGTCAGGCAAAGAACGGCTCAGTTGTTGGTTGCGCGTGCAGGCTGGGAGGGCTGCAAATGGGGGGGGGGGGAGCTGGGGAGGAAAGCCAGCCCAGGGCCCCTACAGGCATGAGGGCCCATAGACCAGTGCCTGCTTGCCTAATTGTTAATCCAGCCCTGCTGAACAGTAATGGGGCAACTGACAAAGTTGGCAAGGGGTCCCAGAGATCTCCCACTAGCACTGGCCTCAAATAGGTCCGTGGCTCATATAAGCCAAAGGGTACAACCACTAAGAAAGGGGCATGAGGAGACAACATGGAGAATGTGCCCAGCCAGGGGTCTCTGCCATTTCCTGGCAGGCACCTCCTAGTGTCCTGGCCATACCACCAAGGGTGCCCCCCCAACCCTCCCCCAGGGGGCAGCGAGGGGGGAGCCTTGGTGCAAGCGCTGAAAGATCCCCCAACAGCCTCTTGACGCACACCTGTCCATCCACAACATCCCTTGCTACAGCCAGCAGCCACCACAGACCCTGTCAGGTCTTCCATGCACTGGTGACCCCGGGAGAAAGCATCTGGCCAATGGCCACTCCCACTGGATTGCTACCCTCATGGAAGAGGGAGGGGGGATTGGCTCGGCTGGCCACAGAGAGACCCTGTGCCTGGAGCCCCAGCAGGGGATCTGATTGAGCCCCCACATTCCACAGGGCTGCAGCAGCAACAGCACCCAGGACCAGTGTTCCCTCTAAGCTGAATTAGCATGAGCTAGCGCAAAGATTTTTAACCTCCAGCTCACACATTTTTGTCTTAGCTCAGAAAGGATGACCCCGGAGCACAATAATTTATGCAGTAGCTCACAACTTTAATGCCGGTAGCTCACAACTTTAATATCAGAGAGCCAGTTTGGTGTAGTGGTTAAGTGTGCGGACTCTTATCTGGGAGAACCGGGTTTGATTCCCCACTCCTCCACTTACACCTGCTAGCATGGCCTTGGGTCAGCCATAGCTCTGGCAGAGGTTGTCCTTGAAAGGGCAGCTGCTGTGAGAGCCCTCTCCAGCCCCACCCACCTCACAGGGTGTCTGTTGTGGGGGAGGAAGGTAAAGGAGATTGTGAGCTGCTCTGAGGCTCTTCGGAGTGGAGGGCGGGATATAAATCCAATATCATTTTCATCATCTTCATCTTCTTCTTACAAAGTAGAATTTTTGCTCACAAGACTCAGCAGTTTAAAGGGAACATTGCCCAGGACCCAAAGCAGCCGCCTGCTTCCCTCACCAGCACCCTCTCCATCTCCCCCTCTCCAAAAACATCAAGTTCCTCTGCTGTTTTGGCTCCCTTCAGCCATTGGTTCCTGGGAGCCCATAATGCCCAACACCCGGAAGACAACTCTCTCAGTCACCATGACTCATCCTGAGGGGGTCAGGGTGCAAAGATGGCCCATGCCATCAGTAGCAAATGTGAGGGGAACAGTCAGGGGAAAGCAAAAAGAGCAGCACCTATGTTGTCGGGGTGAGCCATATCATGCTGCCCCTGGACCATGCCCACAGCCACTGCATCTTTCTTACCCCTCCCCCTCAACCTCACAGCCCCCTTACTGACCTCCATCTCCTCCAGGCTCAGCACAGTGGAATTGCCAGGTGCAGTACCCCACCACGGCAGACAGGGTGACCACAATGGCTGACTTTCTCCTCCTCCAGCCCCATGGCTGATTCTTGGATGCCCAGGGGGTCCGAGACACCCCCTCAGGCCCGGCAACACCATCCCTGCCAAGTGAGTGGCCTATAGGGGAGAAGGGCAGCTGTGAGCAAGTGACAAGAGGGTGGGAACAGTGCAGGGGATTTGCCAACCCCCACCAAGGGTCATGGCCAGGACTCCACACACCCACCGGACAAGACCTTGATGCCAGGGCTGCCCACAACCATGAGTGGTATCACCACATGCACAGTGGCCTCAGCTCAGGGCAGACTCACTGTCTGCTCGTATGAGATGCCCTGGGCCACGCTGTCCAAGCTGGAGACTCACTCCACTACCATGTGCCAGAAGGCACAGCAGTGGTGAGGGCCACACCGGCATGCTCCCTCTCTCTCTCTCTCGGCTTGGCTTCGCGAACGAAGATTTAAGAAGGGTGCAATAGTCCACGTTTGCTGCAGGCTCGCTGGTGGCTGACAAGACCAATGTGGGACAGGCAGGTCCGGCCACAGCGGCTGCAGGGAAAAGTCTGATTTAGGGTTGGTGCTGTAGCAGTGCGATTCTTCCTCAATCTCCTTTTGTCCTCAAGACCAGCTATGCGTGCGTTCTCAAAAGAAGAGACAGCCTGGTGGATGGTGTGCCTCCATGTTTTGCGATCTGAGGCTAGGTCAGACCACTGGTGATGGTTGATGTGACAGGTGCTAAGGGATTTCTTCAAGGAGTCCTTGTACCTCTTCTTTGGTGCCCCTCTATTTCGATGACCGGTGGAGAGTTCGCCATACAGGGCAATCTTGGGAAGGCGGTGGTTTTCCATCCTAGAAATATGCCCTGCCCAGCGCAGCTGCGTCTTCAACAGCAGTGCCTCAATGCTGGTAACCTCCACCCGCTTGAGGACTTCAGTGTTGGTCACAAAGTCACTCCAGTGGATGTTGAGGATGGTGCGAAGGCAGCGCTGATGAAAGCGCTCAAGGAGTTGCAGGTGGTGACGGTATAAAACCCACGATTCGGAGCCGTAGATGAGGGTTGTCATCACAACCGCTTTGTAAACATTGATCTTTGTGCCTTTTTTCAGATGCTTGTTGCTCCACACTCTTTTGTGCAGTCGGCCAAATGCACGGTTTGCCTTTGCCAGCCTGTTGTCAATCTCCTTGTCGATCTTGGCATCTGAGGAGATGATGCACCCCAGGTAGCTGAACTGCTGGACTGTCTTCAGAACTGATTCACCCACACTGATGCAGGGGGGGTGATAATCTCCACCGGCATGCTCCATCACCAACCCATACAGCAGCATCCCCTCTGCTGTTAAGCTGCCACTGTGATGGCCATGCCACCCCCCTCTGCAGCAGGAAGACACCATGCGGGCATGGGACAGAGCCCCTGGGGAAGAGGACAGAGGAAGGAAGCCCTTGTGGGGAGCTGCCTGTTCTCCCCATGAGGGGTCCATCTCATCCACCTCCTGCCATCCCTGTATGTGTGGGTGGCACAGCAGTGCTGGAGAAGACACCATGCCAAGCAATCACAGAAGCCCATCAGGATGCAGCACCTACAAGTCTGGTGTGAGGAACTCAGGCCAGCTCTCCGGGGCCAGGCTCCTGCTCCCTGTGCCTTCCCTGTCTTGCAGAAGATACTGATTTCCCTCCAGCTCCTCACCATTGGCTCTTTCCAAGAGCTGAGGGCTAGCTTGCTCCCTACAATCCCCTGCCCCCTCATTTACACCCTCCAGGTGACTGTCCCCCCCTCCCCGGGGTGACAGAGCTCCCTCTTTCTAGGAGCAGGCACACATTCACCCGGACCACTCGCTGGCCCACCCCTCCTGCAAATTTCAAGCCAGCAAGGTGTGTGTGAGCAGAACTGGGTGGGGACCCAAGTGCAAGTTCAGCCTTAAAGTTTCTGCTGGACTCCTGCTATGTTTGGCAGATGGACACCGTAACAGAAACCCTAAAACCATACTAGAGCTCAAAAGACTGCTTCTCCTGGTATAACCCCTGAAGAGCATTACACTCGGCCGATAAGTTGAGCGATTAAGAACTTAGCAGCAATAAGCAACAAACAAATAAATTCAGTTTCTGATTTCAGGACCGAGTTGTCTTCCCAGTAAAGTAGAATGAATTCTAGGTTATACAGAATAGTGCAACCAATTGTTTCTTTCTATTATTGGAATTAGTGTACCCCAGAATGTCCTTATTTGGGGGCACATCCACCAACAATGGAGGGAAGGGTCCTGGTGTCCACATCTTCCCAACATTTAGGGTCATGTAAGGATTCATAATGCAAAAGCCTTGTTGGTGTCAAGTGCCCTCTAGAGAATACTTTATAGTTTTGTATTTTGATATTTAATGACGTAGTAGGTAAAGACTAGATGTCCATATAAGATTCCACTGACCCTCATCCAATGAGATTTTACAATCGTTATGCCAAACCTTTTACTGTGAGTTGTCTGAGTCCAAGAGTCATAATGTAATGCTTTATAAAGAGCTGAAATTAAACCTTTGGTCCCATTTGATTCTTATTTAATAAGGGATTCAAAATAGGTTAAAAGGTCTATTTAACTGGTTACATGATATGGTTTTAATTGGGATTTTATTACTGCATGTTTATTCTGTTCTGCACCACCCTGAGTCCTGCTATGCAAGGGAAGGTAGTTTTAAAATAAGAGCGCCACCCAGAGCGTTGTGATCTTGGGGGACCTGGTGTTGACATTAGAATAATCCATTCATTTCTGTTCCACATTGGATGATCCTGCCAGATTTAATCCTTTGTATGCAAAGGACAATCTGGTTCTGGCCAGACCACCTATTTGTCATGGAATGCCATTCCCAGATGTCTGAGGGGCGTGGGACTGTATTTCATAAGTTTCTGATTGGTAACAGTAGCCTCTGACATCAGAGATGGAGCTTTGCATGGGATTGGTGAAATCGGCTCATCACTCTTAGAGGCTATCTTAGATCCAATCCCATTGACCATAAATATCTGGACATTTGGGAGTTTTCCTTGTCTTCAGTGGAACCTGGGGTCCACAAGAGGTTAAGAACTCATCCAGCATCTTTTTACTGCAACGAACTCTGTACACACTCTGAAGAACCTGCTACAACCTGGCAAAGTGTACTTAGACGAGTTAGTTCAATTATAATGCTTTTTATTTTGGAATTCTGTGTTCTTGTGTGGTTTGCCCCTCCTTGTATTTTGTTCTGCCCTTGTTTTTACCATGTTTTGAACCCAGCATCCTTTTCCTTTTTTTAATCTTTTCTATAATAAACTTTTCTTCAAAAATAAAGTCTTTTTTTTTTGGCTCTGCCTAATCCAACATATTCATCTGGGATATTTCTCTGAATCTGTTCCCTACACACTAGGTTGCATGATACTACATAGTTGGTTTTTTCTAGAGTTTCTATCTTGACATTCTGTTATTGCTCCAGTAGTGTGCTAGAAGGGTAACTTCTCAGTGAGTCAGTTTAATTGTTCTCAGGAGGTCCCTTAGTAGTGGCAGCTGGTTTTCAGGGAATCCTTGGTCTAAGGGAGTTTCCCTGCAAGGAAAGACACCCTTTCCCCCTTCCTTCCATAATGGATATGATGGGAAACCCATGGCACCTGAACAGCCAACCACAGCCACCCCTGAACAGCCAACCACAGCTTGGGTCAGAGCCTTCCTTCTTTGACATTTAATTGGGCAGCCCTAGGGGGCAGTCATAGGTGGAGGTGGGGTGCAGTGGGGCAGGGAGGGATGTGTGGAGCTGCTGTCATGCAGTCAAAACCAAGTAGACAGAAACACAGTTGTGGTACAGCACACACTTTATTGCATTGCAAATCACAGAGAGGTCTGATGACTCAAGCTGCCACCTCCTTGGGGTCATGGGAAGATGGGCTGAGCCTTTCTTGGCATGGCATGGGGGTGGCAGACTCTGAGGTGCAATGCTCCAGGAGGTGGCCATGCCTCAGGTCTTCCTTTTGCATCATGTTTCCAATAACCCTGTTATCACATTTTCCTTGGTGGCAAATTCCCCCTACCCTTTCTATGGATGCTTCTGGATGGAGTGGGGATTCTAAAAGTATATATTGCCAGTTAAGAACCAGGGCCTGGTAACTATGGGAAGTGACAGACCGCGCTCAATTGTTTTCAAGGAGAAAGTGATCCTTCTAGTCTGGGGGAGTGAGATGCTTAGCTTAGACGCAGCTCTTGAGCCCAAGACATGCAGCCCAAGAAGTTATTCATTGCTTAACCAATTTTGATTTCAAAGAAATAAACTAAAATCTCGTACAGATCTGGTAACATTTCTAGCTTCAGCAAGGGTATGCGGCTGTCAAACCAATGTTCATGCCTGGAAGCGGCTGAGCCCTAAGGAAGGAAGTATCAATCACTGATCGTATGTCACACAGGAAGACATTGTTATTGTTATTTGGGATATGCTTGCATAAGCTTCTCCTGGGGTTGCTGTAAACAGGTAACGTAATGCTCCCAAAATCTTTGCCCCACAACACAATGCATCATACATCCATGATTAGCTTGCTGCCCTTTCCTCTGCATCAATCCATCATTCCGTCAACTCTCTAGACCAGGGGTTCTCTAAAGTTTTAACTCTCAGTGAGCTAGGAAACCTTCTTAAGTCAAGGTCAACTACTTGGGATGACTACCTGTGTTGTCCTATTGCAAAAGGATGGGTAGAAATGTTATCTCCTGTGAGGAAACGACCCCTCTTTCCCAAATATTATAGTCACAAGCATGGTTGCCAGGGTGCCTGGAGAAGTGAGGTTGCACCCGTCTGGCCAGAGAGTGCGAGTAAAGCCATCCAGGAACCAAATGGGACTCATGTGTACAAGCAGCATAATTGTGCAGGCATTCTAAACAGGCACGGAGTGCTTGCCAACATGCACGAATGTTTCTCCCGTCACTGAGCGGGCCCGCCATGGTGAGGAAGAAGCTGCGCCGCCACGGAGCTGTCCAGGCGACCAGTGTTGAAGCGCTAAGCATGGAAACCACTGTGTTTCGCTAACACCACTTGTAGCCATCTTCCTGCCAGGCTGGACTTCATGCCTTCTTAGTGGGAATCTCACGTACACACCCTGAGTCATTCCTAGCCCGCAAGCAACCCATCCGTTTTATGAATGGATTAACAGCTCAACTGTTGATCCTAATTGCTCAGCAATATCCTGAACAATAACTCTTGCCCAGGAGATGATGAGAAAAGAGGAAGGATCTCTCCTGTCACATCCAAGTCTTTTGTATACACCGGGGATACCTAGGTCAATATTTGATTCCCTATTGTCACCTTCCCAGATAATCCCATCTCATCCCAAGCACCCAGCCATTTCCATACTGATACCATTGGAGCCGCCTCAGGCCCTGTCGCAACCTGGAAGTTTCCAGGATGCCCAGGACAAAGGTGAAGTTCATTGGTCAAAGCAAACACCCAATCAGGTGTCACCAAAGACTCACCATTGGTTCAGCCGATGTCCAGCCTTCGTGGTCATCAGCAGAACCTCCCATCTCCCCTCCCAGTCACCTCCCATCCCCTCGGGACTCAGGTGACTCTTTATAACCTGTGGACTAGCTACCCACAGGTGTGCTTCTATTCAGCAACCCATTTCCCGCTGTGTAGATCCATCCCCGATTCCTGATCAGTTTCGGGTCCTCCCCCATTCCCTCACTTGTCGCCATCGGAGTCTTCCTTGGAGTCTGCGAGAGGTAATTATTGCCCTGTCTTTATGCATATATGTTCCCCTATCAATCTATCTGTATTTCCTAGACCTGTGTGAATGTGTGATTGTTTTGTATTTTTATCTTGTGTGAAAGAACTATTATTCTAAATAAATTACAATTGGTTTTTATTAAATTAGAGTCCTTTTATTGAGCATTTACTATCTGGATGGTTGAGCCTGGTATACATTTGGTAAAAAGATTCCTATTAAGCCGGGTGTCCACCTAACTAATTCCCCAACCTCGTTTTGAGGGCATTTCGGCTTACACTCCTGCCTCATTCAAAACATACAAACAAAACTGACTTAGGGAAAGATCAGACTGGAGCTTGTGCATTTTGTAGCAGTCAAAGCATAAAGTTCTTGTTTAGTGGATCATGGTTCCAGACCAATATTTCTAGAAGTGGGGTACTGGACTCCATGGGAATGGAGAAAATCCAAAGTCAGGGGAAAGTAGAAGGGCTCTCCCAGCTGGGTTCTCCCAACAGAATCACGAATCTAGTTGAGCGTGAAAGGGATGAGAAAAGGAGGGTTTGCATGGAGAGCGAGAACAGAAAGCTGTGCATCTTAGCCATGCAAGTAAAGAGTCTTCAGGGTAAAATGGTACATTTTCCTTCTGCTAACAAAAAGGATGCTCATAGGGAACTTGAATCTCTCAAGAAAACCATAACTGAAAGAGGTTGGTAGTATCTGCTCCAAAAAGCAGGAGCAGATCTACATATTTTTGTTGAGGGGGGGCAAAATTAAAAAATGACGCCCCCCTATGAACCTTTCTAGCTTATGGTCCCATAGAATACAATGGACTCCATACCCAATTTGGCGCCCCCCCTGTTGGTGCCCAGGGCAAACACCTCCCTCTGCCCCCCCTAGATCCGGCCCTGCCAGAAAGACATGTTGGGTAATCAGATGCAAAAAAGAGAGAGGTTTTGTTATACCTTTAATGAACAATGGGGAGTAAACTGTCTATGATGAAGGGAATCCTGCAAGCATAATCAAACCTTGCTAGAGATCTCCAAAGAGGCCTCCAAGGAGATTACATCATATCCAAACATCAGTAAAACATATTGAATATTAAAACACCTTTAAAAAAAACAGAGTTGCTCTTCCCTTACCTGTAACTGTTGTTCATTGATATCTTCTGTGTAGACACACATTGGGACTTCACTTGCACAGGCTGGCCACAGGACATTTTCTTTCTAGCTCAAAAACTCTGCCCCTTTAGAAGCTGATGCATGTGTGAGATTTCTGTCCAGCACATCATATGCCCCATTGGCAGGCTCCCACAAGCCCCCTTTCATGACACTGTGAGAGCCCTGTGAGAGCTCACAGCAGGGCAGTAGGGAGGGAATGTGTGTCTGCACAGAAGACGTCAATGAACAACAGTTACAAGTAAGTGCAACTCTGTTTTCATCTTTCATCTCCTTGTGCAGGGACCATTAGCAAGCTGCTTACCAGAGGAGGTGGGGTGTCTCTCTCACTGGAACAGAGCCTGCAGAATAGCCTTGCCCACATCGGCTTCTTTCCTCATCTGAAGGTCTAAAGTGTAGCGCTTCACAAATGGGTTCTCTGTTGACCAGCTTGCCACCTTGCAGATGTCCAGCAGAGAAACTCATCAATGTAACACAGGAGATGACCCCTGTGCTCAGGTGGACTGTGCTTCCGCATTGAGTGGACATGGCTCTCTGGATGCCATGTAGCAGGAATGGATGGCAGCAGCTATCCATCTGGACATGGACCAGGCTGAAGCAGCTTTACCCCCCCCCCAATAACAAATACAGTATTTTTTGCACCATAAGACTCACTTTCCCCCCCCAAAAAAAGTGGAGGGAAAAGTGTGTGCGTCTTAAGGAGCGAATACTGCAAAAAATTCACACAAATGCCTCTAAATTCACACAAACGGCTCTAAAAACTAGGTGTGTCTTATGCTCAGGTGCGTCTTATGGAGCGAAAAATACGGGTAAATAGTGCTGTGTTTTTATAGAATGGTTTGGTTCTGTCTAAAAAGGAAGGCCCCCCTTAACATCAAGATACTATGTATGGCCTTTTCCACTTCCAAACCCAGAGCAAGGGAAAATATTGGACAATTTCATGTGCTAGGTAGAACTGGGAAACTACCTTGGGCAGGATGTCTAGACTTGGCTGTAATATGACTTGCTCACTGAATATTTTGAGAAAACAAAGATCAATACTGAGTGCCCCCAGTTAACTGACTCTTCTGGCTTAAATAATAGTGACTAAGAACACTACCTTCCTTGAGAGTAAAACAAAGGAGCAAGAGGCCAGAGGCTCAAAGAGTGGTTTCATTAGTCCAGCTAACACTAAGGGCAACAGCCATTGTGGGACAATATGGGGTATAGGAGGGAAAACACTGGACACCCCCTTTTAAAAATGCTGAGCCAACTAAAGAGCAAAAACAGAACTTCCCTGCACCTCATTATGAAAAGCAGCAATGGCCACAAGGTGGGACTTCACTGAAGACACTGCTAATGACAACAGGTATTCTAAAACCAACGACAGTGGGCAGGTAAAAGGGCATTCTCCTCTAGCAGACATCCAGGACTCAACTAAAATTTCCTGTCTAATCGAAGGTTTATGGGCTTGAAGCAAGTTATCTCCTACCCCTGGGAAGAAGGAACACTCTACAGCCAGATCCTCCATGCTGTCAAGTGCTGGTGAGTGACATTGTGGTACTAAATATTCCCATCAATTTAATCCCAGTAATAAACAGGCTGCTGAATTCTGGACGAGCTGGAGTTTCTGAACAGACTTCAAAGGCCAGTCATGTACAGTGTACTACAGTGGTTATAATACAACAGAAATTTGACAAAGTTGATACTATCTAAGTGAAAAATGATCAAATCCACATCCAATATATTGCCAATAAGGAGTCAATTTGCTCACAGTGCATCAACTGGATATCTTTGATTCAATCCCCTGTAGCTCCTGTGATTTAGCTTTCTGTTGTAATCTCTGCTGCACCTGCCAAATTGCCCGTCCCTGCGCAGCTCTTAAAGAAACAGGAACCATGAATACAAGTTTAATGTACAGAAATAGGCAGCTGAAGCTTTTTATAGCATGCAGCTGAATAACATCACCTGATCATTGTGAGAGATCAAACTGATTTTAAAGGGACAGTTAGAGGGTCCCAATTTAAAAGTTGGCAACCAGTCACCTGTCTCTTTTCTACTCCCGGGTTGGGCAGACTTCATGCTTGAAAGATCTTTCTGTATGCCACAGGTCTGGGATCCACTAGCTGGAGTCAATTGCAAATTGGCTCCTCTCAGTCACAATTACCTGCTACACACCTGAGTCATTTTCTGGAGTACCTGCCAATACAAATACACATCTGAGCTACTCTACATCAGGGATTCCACCATCAAACCCTACCGCATCTCAGAAGCCAAAAGACTTGTTTCTGATATTTTGATTTGTCCTAACAAAGGGCATAATATGTGTTGTGTTGAATATATGCTTTCAGCTGAGGAACACTGAGATAGAAGTGCTTAATTGTTGACATCGACGTTTTTAAATCAATAATTTGTCTGAGCATTCTTGGCTGTGACTTTGTTAGAGAGCAGCAGCTGCAGTGTGGCCAAAGAAAGAGCAAGGATTAGGCTGCCAGCCTTAGCAATGGGGATCAGCCTTTGCGGGGGGTGAGGACTTCCCAGAAAATAAAATGAGGGGGAAACTCTAGGCTTCATTGGAACTACTTCTAAGCTGGCAAGTGTTGGGCAATAAGCATTCCCTGAGGCTTCTGTGTCAGAAGTTGTCAGAAGTCCACTGTTTGGTCTACTACACCAGTTTGCTGTAGTGGTTAAGTGTGCGGACTCTTATCTGGGAGAACCGGGTTTGATTCCCCACTCCTCCACTTGCACCTGCTAGCGTGGCCTTGGGTCAGCCATAGCTCTGGCAGAGGTTGTCCTTGAAAGGGCAGCTGCTGTGAGGGCCCTCTCCAGCCCCACCCACCTCACAGGGTGTTTGTTGTGGGGGAGGAAGGTAAAGGAGATTGTGAGCCGCTCTGAGACTCTTTGGAGTGGAGGGCGGGATATAAATCCAATATCTTCTTCTTTCAGCCCAGAAACTACAGGAAGATGATATGCATGAGCTAACCTCTTGCTCATGCCTGCCCTACTGCCTTTTAAACATGGAAAAGGCAGGCAGAGATCAGAATATCCAGAGTGTCCACTTTTGGTTTTCTGACTTCTGAACGTGTGAAGGCCTCAGATCATTGTACTGGGGAGGGGAGAGAACTTGGGTTCCAACATTTCAGACAAGAAACAATGCAGAGGGTTTTTTATTTATTCCATCCACCAGTAATTTCTGCAGACCGATTTCTATTAGTTGGCTGGATGTTCCGCATTGGTGTATACCAGAAAAAGGGGTACCTTTAACTTTGCCATAAGATGCAGTTTTGCCCACTCTACAAAGTCCGCACCTTCAGTTTTGCACCCTAGGGCAATCCACAATAAAACTACAACCATCTTGAGATGCTGAGGTATGCCGCTGGGAACGTTTGGAGAGGTTTCTAAAAAGAGATGTTGAGCAAGCTGGAGAATCATGGCTGCCCTCAGAGCAGGATGCCTCTGAATTTCAGATGTGTGTATAATGACTCGGCTGTGGGCAAATGACACACACAAGGTGAGAAAGTGTCCCACTCTACCACTGCCATAGATATTAGGGCTGACCAATGGCATTAAAACAGTTTACATGGTTCACTCTGAACTTTAATTAGACAAGAAAGATGTCTGACTAGTTGGGGTCACTTTGTGTCGTCCTACTACTGCATGCTCGCTCTCTCCTACACACACATATCCAAGTAGTCACCTTAAGGACCCTACAGAGCACCCTCCCCCATGAATAACTTTCTAGAAAAGGCTTAGTTCACCATCATCTTTTCTTCCACCAGAACCTCACTAAATGACAACTCCTAGATTCCTTCTGATATACAGAAAAGAGGAACATTCAGTGTGAAGCCTATGCCACACGGCTTTATTCCAGGCCTCACAAACATTCTTTGAATACCCTCAGAAGATAATAATGCAGAACAGCCACATGAAGGCACTGTTCTCAAATGCTCCTAGGAGACCAACTCTTCAGGAGAATACTCTAGCACCAGGAATCAGAACTCTATTTATTTGGGCCACTTCAACTACCTTAAAATAGACATAGTTTGCTCAATGTACCTACCTGTCTCTTTTTGTGTACAAAGTACTCAGTCTTTTTACTCTTCGCAATTAAAACATTGGTAGGGAAATTTGCCTCGAGGAGAAATGTGGTTGGGGTCAGGGCAAACCCTTTCTGGACCTAGATGATACACAGCTAGGACAAGGACTTGGGGGAAGAAGGTTCTAGAGAAACACAAGCCTAACTCCCATGGAATAGTGGCACAGTTGCTGTGGATCCTGACTGCATTTTATAATCCAGATAACACTGAATATGTATATTTATTTTAAAATGCCATTATTTTCTCTGCCCATTTTCAGAACTCTTTACCAGGGTAAGGATGAATTGTGTACTGTCTACACACAAACAAGATTCAGTGGCTTTCACTTCATCCCTCCCTTCCTTCAAAGAGGTCAAGGTAGTGTACAATGGTTCTCCTTTTCCCATTGTATCTTTACGACAGCCCTATGAGGAAGGCTAGGGTGTGGCCCAAGGGAGTACCCTGTAAGTTTAATGGGAAATGACGACTTGGATCCTGGTTTCTGCAGTCCTAGTCCAACACTCCAGCCCTGAGGTAGTTGTTATGAGGGAAGGAACTGACATAAATGTCAGTTTGTTGGACCGGGCCATATGTGCCATAAAATGTAATGCCAAGCACCAGAGATATAAACTTTATAAATTGCACACACTCGACTTACCCCTCTACCACCCCATCCCCTCCAACAGCAGCAATCCTGTGAGGTCAGTCAGATGACAGTGGCCATGTTCAGCAGGAGGGGTTTCTAAACCTGGCTCTCCCAGGTCCCCTCCTGTATGGTGGGACTGAGGGAGAGGCTGTTTCCAAAAACTCCAAAAGGTGTTTTTGTCTTCCTGTGACCCCTATCTCTTTACAGGCTGAGAATAGGTGTGGGAGAGAAAAAAGGTAGTTGTCCTCCACCCTCCCCAACACTCACTTTGCCTCCTAGCTCTGTGGCTGTTCTGATGTGCAGTGACGACAGCAGTGCCCCCTTTTCTCTTTACTTCTCTACTCACTCCTGAGGTCTGGAAGTCTTTCGTCTCAGAGTGGCTCGTCCAAGACAGCCCAGTTGCCATTTAGTCCATGCACCAGCCCTCCTCCACCTCTCCCTCCTGCCAGCCTTTGTATCTTTCTCTGCCTTCATTGCTATTCCCCCACCCCTGCTCCCTAGCAATTTCCTTTCTATTTCTTTCTCTTTTTTGTATTTTTTTTTAAATCTGTATGTGTGCGTGCATGTGAGTTGTGCATTCACGTGGAAGTCATGGTGACCTCTACTAACTGGGGGCATGGAGGATATTCAGAGAGGTGGCTTGATACAGCCTGCCTCTGCCTCCTGATCCTGGTATTCCAAGGAGGTCTCATACCCAAGTACTTGCCAGAGTCAATCCTGCTTAGCTGCTGAGGTCTGATGAGATTGGGTCTGCCTGAGTTATCAAGATCAGGGCCAATTTCTTTTCTATTTCTTGGCAGCTTTGACCATAAACACACCTCACCGGATGCACCTGCTTGCTCTCTTCCCTCCCTCCCTTCGCACCAGCTGCTTGCAGGTCCTGGATTCGCTGTATGTTTGACACCCCCTGCTCTAACCATTACAACACACTGGCTGGTTAATTATTTGACACACCAGTTTCCCACGATGAGTAAACACATTGACAAGCCAAGACCTGTTATGATTTCCCACTGCATTTATGTGTAACATGCACTCCTATCTAAACAGACGTCCCCATCATGTAGGACTTTTGTAACATGCAAAGGAGCATTTTAAGTTTGCTGTACTACTGAGCACTGTTTCCTCACTGTGTTGAAGAGCAGGATGATTTTCCAGGCAGTTCCCATGAACAGGAATCAAGCCTCAAGGAAGAGTAAAAAGGGGTGGAAACCTGAGTCAGATTCTCAGTGTCATACATTTATGTGCCAGCCAGAGTGAGGGGGAGACGGATTGTTATGAAATGAGAAAACGGGAAGAGATGACAGTAGATTCAGGCGTCAAGATAAGGATCGGTGATACATACACTGCCTATTGCTGTTAACATCTCTCCCCCCCCCACCCCCAACTCCCCAAAGAGAAAAGTATTTTAAGACTAAGGAATGTCAGCTGCTGCATTCCTTGTTTGGGGGAAGGAGAAAAAGGGAGTCCTGGACTGGCAGAGGAAGGAAATTGCAGGTTACCGTTTAGTCTGAAGGCATGACCAAAGGAATGGGAGATTTTAAGGGAACAGCAGGTGTTCTTCCACACAGAGATAGGGTTGCCAGTTGTCTGGAGAAAAAGAAGTCCTATTGAAGGGACAGGACATTTTTCTCTAGGCCCTCTAGGCATCCCCTACACAGAAGGTGCCCATATGTTCATAAGGGGATGCTGTTGGCAGCACTAGTTGTTGAGAAGGGCATTGGAGTAGTTCACACATGCATATTCATGACTTGCTTTCATATTACCCATGGTGGCGTAGTACTGAAGGTGTCATGCCGGATCAGGGAGACCCGTGTTCAGATTCTTTCTCCACCATAAAGCTTATTGGGTGACTGTGAGCCAGTCATTCTTTCTCAGCCTGTTAACTTAAATGGTCGCTATGAGGATAAAATGGAAGACAGGAAGATGTTGTAAGCCACTCTGACCCCCACAGAAGAAAGGTGAGATAAACCTACTTGATACATGATTACTCAGTGCTGGATGACTCACCTATGTGCAAACTTACTCCACCCAAAACCTAAAGGTTTGAAGTAGCTTGAGGCGCTATCTAAGTTCTGTCTGTGGTATTTAAACTGCAACGGGTCATGTATTTATGCAACTAATATTTATCCTTGTCTTGCAAACCGTACAGAGTCACCAGAAGACATCTGTGACTTCACAGCACTTTCCATCAGCAATATTTATCATCACCATCATTATTAAGCATCTACAGAGATAATAAACAAAGTATAATATTAAAATAGAACATTTTAAAGTAACTTGCAAAGATCAAGCGCTTGCTGCAGGTTTACAGTCACTGCATAAATTCCTTACTCAAATGATGACTGTGCATTTATGAACTGCCCCAATAGGGGGAAAAGCAAATTTCTTGCACTTTTTAAGGGTTGGGCAAAAGGTAGCTTGCAAATATGGGAAGATTACAAGGTGATTTTTGATGGACCATCTAGCTACAGCTAGTTACTGGGGTCCTTACAAAGAATGATAAACCAGAAGAAGTTTTGATCTGATCAAGAAAGGCATTTTTTTTCTTGAACAAGAGGGCATAGCTAGAGTTGGAAGGGATCTCCAGGGTCATCTAGTCCAACCCCCTGCACAATGCAGGAAACTCAAAAATACCTCCCCCTTAATTCACAGGATCTTCATTGCTGTCAGATGGCCATCTAGCCTATGTTTAAAAACCTCCAAGGAAAGAGAACCCACCACCTCCTGAGGAAGCCTGTTCTACTGAGGAACCGCTCTAATGGTCAAGAAGTTCTTCCTAATGTTCAGCTAAAAACTCTTTTGATTTAATTTCAACCCATTGGTTCTGGTTCTACCTTTTGGGGCCACAGAAAACAATTCCACACCATCATCGATATGACAGCCCTTCAAGTACTTGAAGATGGTGATCATCACCTCTCAGCCGCCGCCTCTCCAGGCTAAACATCCCCAGCTCCTTCCTTTCCTCATAGGCCTTGGTCTCCAGATCCCTCACCATCTTTGTCACCCTCTGCTAGACCCATTCCAGCTTGTCTATATACTTCTTAAAATATGATGCCCAAAACTTAACACAATACTCCAGGTGAGGTCTTACCAGAGCAAAGCGATACTGTCACTTCAAGTGATCTGGATGCTATACTTCTGTTGAGACAGCCCAAAATTGCATTTGCCTTTCTAGCCACCACATCACACTGCGACTATTGACTCATGTTGAGCGTATAGTCCACTAAGACCCCAAGATCCTTTTTGCACATACTACTGCTAAGACAAGCCTCCCCATCCTATAACCATGCATTGGATTTTTCCTACCTAAATGCAGAACTTTACATTTATCCCTCTTAAAATTCATTTTATTGGTTTTAGCCCAGTTTTCCAGCCTGTTAGGGTCATCCTGTATCCTGTTTCTGTCTTCTACTGTATTTGCAACCCCTCCCAATTTAGTATCTGCAAATTTAATAAGCATTCCCTCTATTCCTTCATCCAAATCATTTATAAAGATGTTGAACAAAACAGGTCCCACTGGGATAGATCCCAGGTCAGATCCTTGAGGCACTCCACTTGTCACTCCTCTCCAAGAGGATGAGGAACCATTCACAAGCACTTTATTGGTGGGATGACTAGGCAAATTTTTTTTGCCACACTTCAATTGTCAAGAGATCCCAAGTGCTTTGTAAATATCAGTGGGCCCTGGGGATTCTAGCATTTTTTAAAAAGACCAACCCATTCATTTCTAAAACTGGTATTGAAATTTCTCAGATCCCAGTATTATTCCCTAGTACTAGTTATGTTGTTTGGCTATGTAGTTACCATAACATATGCAGACTACTGTTCTATCATGATCAGTTATAAGCTAAATAGAGATGAATTTTTTTGCAAGCTTGGAAGTTTTGTAAAATGGCAAACTAATTTAGCATTTATACTAGTCATTTTGTAATCTTGCTTTTGAAGCATGAGTTTAAAAAAAACATTTTGCAAGAACATTCAGATCAACCAGCATTTTGCTCAAAAATCTCATTCACCCGTTGTTTTATTTCTAGTCTACATAAAAAGCCCAAAAAAAAAAAAATCAGTTTCCTATATACTGGAAGAAAGTTGATTCATTTGAAATGTGATGTTGGAGAGTTTATAGATAGTGTGGGCTGCCACTGAACTCTCCCTCGAAACTAAAATGACCAAACTGAGGCTATTGTACCTTGATCACATTATGTGAAAAGTCACTGGAAAAGACAATAATTCTAAAAAAGTGGAAGACCTGAGATGAGATGGATTGACTTGATCAAGGAAGCCATGGCTGTCAGCTTCCTAGACCCAAGCAAGACTGTTAACGATAGGATGCTTTGGAGGTCATTCATTCATAGGGTCACCCTAAGCTGGTAGCAACTTGATGGCAATGAACACACATATGCATACAGGCACATGTTAATGAGAATGCAGGAAAAGTTCATGGTTAGGTCAGATTCTAGGAAGGGGAAATCCTATTTCCATGGTGGATTCAGCAAAATAGTTCCATTGTCTACATGCATTACAATTTCCCATTGACAGCAGAGGAAAAGCTGCTACGCTTACAAATAAAGGAACTGAGATGCAAGACTAATATGGCAGAGCAGCAGCAGCAGCGACTTTTCTGTTCCTAAGGCTTGCACGACTTTGAGCAAGACATGAGTGGGAATGGCAAAGAAGTGCTTGCCTGAACATGCATGCACACACGCAAGCCTTCATGCAATAGAGATGGGTCGCAGCTGAACAGGCGCATCACCAAAAGTCTGCCCTGACAGTGCTTAGGATAGACTGGAAGGGAAGATACTTCTGCCTGAGTGCAGAAGTGCTGAAACGGAGAACAAACAGCCATTTCAACGGGGCAGGGGAGAGCAGGATTTATTAGCCTGGCTCCACGGATGCTTACAGGACATCTGGCTGCCAAATCCCCTGGGATGAGGGTCTCTTTATCCCCAGACAAAGAAATCTAAGGGTGTGGAATGCAGGCAGGGGGTGGGGGGAGCCTTGAATCAAGGGGCAGGCAGCACACAGCTTTAGCAGCAAGCAATGCACCCTCCGCTTATCTAATCGCATTACTCAGCAGTTTACATCAGCTTCCCCTATTGTGCCTTCTGTTCCCAACCATCACTGCTAGGCCTGTCCCACTTTCCTTTTGCACTGGCTAATCAGGCACAAGGGCCATAATGAATATACAAAAAAAGGCCATCTAAAGATTGGACTGGGCTCGGACCGACCAGGGCCTTACAACTGGTAACTAGAGCTGCCAATTTTTAAACTTGTCTAATATCACGCCAGTTATCTGGTGATGTTATCTGTGAAAAGTTTCAGCTGCCCATCCCTGCCCATTAAACCAGGACAGGATGTTTTTCTCCAGCCTACTGGCAACCTTAGTTATAATGGATTGTATGGGTCGACTTTTCATTGAGCTTTCCTGAATAAAACCAGAGTTGTGTAAACAAGCTTTCTGGGTGTGCCTAGTTTATGAATAAGCAGTTACTAAAATCCAAATGTTGGATTTGGCATTGCTAACATACTGTCATTTCCTTTCCAATTCCTGGGCGGAAGAAGGCTCATTTTTCCCTTCAGCCTGACACGCAGATAGAATGTTCATTAAACAGAAAACTTGATCGCTGCATGGTCAGTCCACAGGAAAAAAACCCAACCACCTTAAGTCATATACCTTTCTCAATGACTAACCAAAATATTACAAAACAGGATTGCAAGTATCAGTTCCCCAGAACTCTTCTGCAGGCTGAAGGCAGGTGGGGTTCAGGCCATTATCTTCGGGTCTTTTGTCTACATTCTGTGAAGGGGTTGGAGACTTGATCAGATAAAGGGCTGAACTACAGGACAGCAATCTTGTGGCCAATGGGAGATGACTGCTATTTTGCAGTCATTTAAAAATGCCTCAAGGGCTCACTTGGAATCAGGCCCTCAGCACTGTGGGCTCATACATTCTTGCTGACTCCTACCCATTTGATTCAAAAAGTTGTGCAGTGTGCCCAGCCATTTTTGGTTCTTGATAAGGCTGGTGGGGGGAGACACAACCACCTCAGCCATTTGCAGTATTTTTAAATTACTTTTCAATAACAGCTGTATCCTTGTAACAGCCATGAGGATTCCATCATATCTAGAATGGCCTTAAGTAGAAGTGGTATCCAAGTCACACCTTCAGCCCACTTGGGAGAAAAATGGCAGCCTTCACATAAAAATATTTCAATAAAAATGTTGGGGGGGGGGATAAAGTGTCTCTAATGCCAACCTATGCTATTACTTTAAGTGTGATTGTGCAAATCCTGAACACTTCAGAGCTGATAATCAGGTATGCTGATAAGTCATATCTCTGGAAGCAGCCTCTTGTGTGAATTCTGATTTTGCAAATTTATGCTGGAATAAATGTCATCAGTATTTGAAGTGGCACTAGATTTTGCTACAAGCTAACATGTCTACTCCCTGTGTAATTATACTCTGGCCCCAGTAACGTTGTAGAACTTCAATGGAATGTTTGTGTTGTTGGTTATAAATCCAGCACAATTCAGAATCCAAAATAACTCAGCTTATATTTTACTTTCAACAAAGTAGGCAACAATAATGCAGAACAGAGGTGAAAGTTATGTGTAATGAACAACAAAAACTAACATGTATAATGGCCTAATTTTATCTGTAGGTCCACCTAGGTCTACTGACTGGCAGTTCTCCAGGGTTTCAGACAGCAACAGCATCAGGAATTGCTTAAGCAAAAACCCTACACCTGCAAGCAAGAAAGGTAGTGCATAATCATCTAAGTTGCCATGTCTATCAGAGAATGAGAAGGACTAAAGAGCACCATCATCAAAAGCCAGTCAGAGTAATTGCCATCCAAATACACAAAAACCTGAACAATTAAAATTCAGAATATGGATGACTAAGCAGGTATAAATTCAGATGAGACAATGGATTACAATAAACTCATTGCAGATGGCCCTGGGTGTGTTCTGCACACCCCAAAGCACAAAATGTACTTTGCATAACCTCAATTGCAGGACTTGTTTTTGGGCTGAACAATATTTCATGATGAAAACAAGTTTCTAGTCTTCCCAATTGGGAAAAAAAATGAGACAATGAGGCTGAAAACTCAAAATACAAATGCTGCAGCAGATGAAGATCTTTGCCAGCTACAAACCTCGTGACCACCCTGTACCACCTACTTTTTATCCCCTCTGCATGACACTTGTATTTAAGGGTGACAAGACGGTTTCCCATATCATGGTAAGCTGCTACCCCATATCCTTTGGCCAAATCTAATGTAACAAACAGCATTTGGAATTGGGTACCTGGACGTGGTGTTTAAGAACTGGTATCCTGTAGGCCTGATAGCACCCAAGTTCAAATCCTCATCAATAAAATCCCTGTAGGTGGTCTCTTGCTTCTGAAGCATAATGGCTTGTCTATCTGCAATCTGATAGCAGTACCACTGATCTACCATGTGAGGCTGTTGTAAGAATTACTGGAATCACATGTGAAACCCCCTAATGCAAACTTTAAACACAGCAAAAGTAAATCCATTCTGGAGTGGGCACCCTCACTTGGAAGCAAACAGCTATAACCCCTTCCCCCCAACTTTGGGGAAATTGTTCCTCTACTGCATTGATGCTTTTTGCATAAGCAGGGGGAGGTCTGCCTTTAGACACTTGAAAGCAGTGCTTTAAAAAAATTCCTAGTACATATTAGAATCTGCCACTAATAGCAGCTTCCCAACAAAAGCCTGCTCCAGTAAACAGCACCAATGGGTGCTGGGGTACTACTTACTGGTGTTTCATAAAGCTGATTGCAATGAAATGATTGGACACTGAGAACCAGTTTCAAAAGCTACCTTTATCTAGCAATTTTTGCAAGTCATATCTCACTTCTCAGGTACATAGAAGCATCTGAGGAAGTGAGTGCCAAAATAAATGTAAAATCCAAGTCTTCCAAATTTAATTTTGCTACCAATTACTAGAATACTGAAATCTTTCAGCAAGCAACATCTTTAAAAAAGGTGAAGTGTTAAATCTGATTAAATAGTTAAAAAATGAAGCCTTTGAACCTGACAAAATTTCCCAGCTGTTGTCTTAAACTCTCCACTGCAACTTGCTTAAACCTTTTGCACAACTGTCAAACTGAAGTGCTAGTGTATGAATAGCACACACCTCATTTTTCAACCATGACAAAACAAATGCACTGAAAAATGTGACCACACAATCTTAACTCTGCTGGTTTTGGAATTCAATTATAGGCTCAAATTCAAAGTTCTACACCCTTTCTAAAAGCAGGGGAGGTTTTGTAACTTTAAAACAGCTAGCTAGGAAGGACCCATTAGCTAGAATAGCTACGTTTATAAACACAAAACCCATCACTATGTATTATTCCCTAGTGATGATTCGATAATCTAAACCCCTTAGAAATAGTGACATGCCAGCTGAGTACATATCAGTTATTATTTGCCAATTAGTCAAGCAACATCAAGCCTACTTCATTTACTGCAGCGCTTTTATTTTCCTTTCACAATGAAGTGTTGGGCATTACAATTCTTAACTTTAGGATGACTTACAAATTTTGGTTTTCTACTGTCATGTGACAACATTAAGGCAACGTACAAAAATCTTACATAAATTAAACCTGATGATTAAATTTACAGGTGTCAATGCAAACATTAGAGCAACTCAAGTTAGAGCAATTTTTGCCCTGTGATATCTTGCTGGGATACAAGCGGGCAAGGAAAGAAAAACAGGTTCATAAGGCTTGGATGAAATGTTTCCAACCCTGCTAGGAACAGTGGCAAGACAAAAACAGCCATCCTTTTCACAAAACTCTTGCCAGCCTCAACAATAGTGATCTGGAATTCTTAGCGCTTTGTGTAGTGGAAGTCTGACCTTTCTTGTTACCCTGTACAGATCCAGCCTCAAGCTCCATTGTTACATTGCTAGTTATGCCAAGACCACTGTCCCTAGTAGTGGGACACAAGTTAAACCTTTGTAATGTATGAATGCCACCTGTACCAAGTCTTGGGCCAGATGTATACAGGGTATGTTATATTTCTATGTACAAAGGGAACAATTAACTTGAGTACAGGGTCATATCAGCAACATGTAGACATCCTCACAGGATTATCGGAGACAGACTTCCCAATGACAATGTTTGAAGAGAAGGCTTATTCCAGTTTCATGAGGCTAGCATGAGGTGTATACATTTGCCCAGGCAAATTTATACTGGTGAAAAAAACTCATGCAGCAAACGCTATGCATTTGCCAGTAGTCCATTTAGAAGCATTTACGGTGGACAATAGATGGGCCAGATTCGTCATATTCCTGCTTGCTGATCCACATCTGCTGGAAGGTAGACAGAGATGCAAGGATAGAGCCACCAATCCAAACAGAGTATTTGCGCTCAGGTGGGGCAATTATCTGTAAAAATAAAGTGAAACATGTTTCGTTAATTCAGGTCATCTTCCCTATGACATCAAGAGAATCCAAAAACAATTATCCTCACCTTTATCTTCATTGTGCTAGGAGCCAAAGCTGTGATCTCCTTCTGCATTCTGTCTGCAATTCCAGGGTACATTGTGGTACCACCAGACAATACTGTGTTGGCATACAGGTCCTTCCTGATATCTACATCACACTTCATGATAGAGTTGAAAGTAGTCTCATGAATGCCACAGGATTCCATCCCTGAAAAGAAAACAACTCTAATAAATACTTTGCACAGTACCTTATTTGCTTCCAACAGACACATTGAGTGCAGATGTCCATTTTTGAAAATGCTCATGTTACTGCCATTAAGAACTCACCCAGAAAAGATGGCTGGAACAGGGCCTCTGGACATCTGAATCTTTCATTTCCAATAGTGATCACCTGACCATCAGGCAATTCATAGCTCTTCTCCAGGGAGGAGGAGGAAGCAGCTGTAGCCATTTCCTGTTCGAAGTCCAAGGCAACATAGCACAATTTCTCCTTTATGTCTCGCACAATTTCCCTTTCAGCTGTGGTGGTGAAGCTGTAACCTCTTTCTGTCAAAATCTTCATGAGGTAGTCTGTGAGATCACGGCCAGCCAAATCCAGTCGCAGAATGGCATGAGGAAGGGCATAACCCTCATAGATGGGCACAGTGTGTGTAACACCATCTCCAGAGTCCATTACAATACCAGTGGTACGGCCAGAGGCATAAAGGGACAACACAGCCTGGATAGCCACATACATGGCTGGAGTGTTGAATGTCTCAAACATAATCTAAAAAAAAGAAGTGTGCCATTAAAAAGTGATTACTTCTACTCTTAACACACACACATGCAGACATGCAAGGTATTTTGAAGTGGGGAAAGCCAAAGAAAAAACAGGCAGAAAAACAGAAACCTGAGACTTCAAGGAAGGAAATGCCAGGAGAGTACAGAACCCTGAAAATAATGAGAAAAAAGCAACTGTAACTTAAAAGAAAAATGGTTGTGAAATGGGTGAAAGCAGCAAATACAACAGCTGCAACACTATAATGTACCTGCGTCATCTTCTCTCTGTTGGCCTTAGGATTCAGGGGGGCTTCTGTGAGCAGCACAGGGTGTTCCTCAGGAGCAACACGAAGCTCATTGTAGAAGGTGTGATGCCAGATTTTTTCCATGTCATCCCAGTTGGTAACAATGCCATGTTCAATAGGGTACTTCAGAGTCAAGATACCTCTCTTGCTTTGAGCCTCATCCCCCACATAGCTATCTTTCTGGCCCATGCCAACCATGACTCCCTAGAAAATATAATGTGCAAAAAACCCTTTAGCTTACTACAGTAATAAAATGTCAAATATTCTGCACAAATAATTTATCATTTTGCCACTAACCTGGTGGCGAGGGCGCCCAACGATTGAGGGGAACACAGCACGAGGAGCATCATCTCCAGCAAATCCTGCTTTGCACATACCAGAGCCATTGTCAATGACGAGCGCTGCAATTTCTTCTTCCATTTTGCAGATCTGCTTAAACAAAAAAAATAACTTATTAAATTGCGTTTCACAATACAGAACTATTTACCAACAGAATGCAGCCCTAGCACTCAGCAATGTAACTTTAGGCCACTAGAGGCTGCTCTAGTCTTCTGCCATCCACCCTCTTAAGAGCCCCACCCCTCTTGGCTATGGCCCTACTGCTTTTCCCCCACCTCAACATTAATCCTGCTGGGCACCCCCTTAGTCTCTGGTTTGCTAAACAGGGCTCAAACAATACAAACCCACAAGCTCTCCCCACACTGCACCTCTAGTACCTACTCAAAACTACTCTGCTGAATAAAAAACCGTGAAAAACTATGCCAACCCCTAAATGCTTCCTACCTTGACCTACAAACTCGTATGCCGTTCAAATGCATCACACACTCTGGTCATAATCACTTTACATCCAGCAACCACCAGGAAGGCTCCCCCATAACACCCCTAGGCGCCCCAAAGCCCACTCTCACGGTTTTATCACTACGCTGAAACAGCTTCCAAAGCGCTAGACATCATCTCCTATGCCCTAAGACTACCTTAGCCAGAGCCACCTACTTCGAGAACACGACCCACTCCCTCCCCAACACCAAGCACTATTACCAATTTCATGCCTGTTATCAAGAACAATGTTTCACGGATAGCACCTGCAGCCCTCCACCCCACCCAGTCACCCACCTCGACGGAAAGCCTCAGCCAAGCTCTCTTCCGCGGCCCTCATTCCCTTGCAGGAACGAGGGAGAAAACTCCCGCCCCATTACGTCACCTGCAGGGACAACCAATCACCTGTCAAATGCCCTAATACGGCGGGCAGCTCCGCCTCCTCCCGCTCGCCCCATTCAAAGGGCCGTTACGAGCGCGCGGAGAATTACGCGAGCCAAGCCCGGTCTGACGAGGATTCGCTACAATCTACAACGTTAAAGGCCTGAGAAAACTCCAGAAGGAAAATGAGACACGAAAGAAGGAGACTTATAACGACCCACCAGCTAAACGGGAAAATGTATAAAACACAAATAATTGAAAGTTACAAAAATTCTACTTCCTTCTTCTCGATAACGTTAAGAACAGACACAGGGGCCCACTAAAGAACCAAGAGAAGAGTTGCCAAACTTACCTGTAGGGAGGTGTGAGCGTTTGGTGCTAAGACGAAAAAGCTTTCAGACACTGCTAGATCCGCTGCCGCCGGCTGAGTGAGACCGTCCGAGCGCCAGCCCCGCCCCTTTTATACCCAGGGGGCGCTAGTCCCCGCCTCGACGGCCGAGAACATCGCCATATATGGAGATCTTTCAGAAACACGAACGCCGATTGGCTGGCGCTGGCCGGGCCACGTGGAGCAGACGAAAGAAGTTTGGCACCTCCTCCCCTTTGGACCCCGGAATCTGTATAACGAAGCGGGGGAGGGGAAAAGGTTTGTCTGTATCCTAGAGAGGTCTGCCGAGAAAGTCTGCGCCTTTTCCCACTTCTATGGCAAGCAGCTCCAGGGGTCTCCCTCCACCTATCTTTTAGCTGCAGTCAGTTCGTGCTGATAGAATCTGAGGCAATTACCACCATTTCAAGGCCACAAACCCTCCCACAATACAGGCAGTTGCCACCATTTTAAAGCCTTTCTCCCGTTGTCCTGAGATCAGATAGTCTCTAATTTCAGTCATTTCTATATTTTGTGGCTCTTGTACTGCTGTTGTGGTCAATGCCGCCCAGCGCATAACTTATATTTCTATCATTGATGGGAGGGGTTCTTACATCATCCTGGGGTACCCAGTTTACCAGAACTGTAGTCCTATAGGCCCACAAATATGTGACATCTCTTGCCACTGGAAGGCCATAGTGCTTTTCACACCGCAATGGTGGTATCCTTGGCATAGCACGATTGCTAAGTTACAAGTTTGAGGAAATTACAGAGTACTTGGGCTCACAAAGTCTACCCCTGCGTAGCTCTGCCATGATATAACTATGGTGTTATTCTCTGGCTTATATACTTCAGTTTACAATAGATTTGATGCCTTTGGTTTGCAGCAACCATATTTTCTAGCTAGGTCATGTAGTACTTCCCCTTAGATTAACAATGTCATGTTATTTGTGTTGTTATATGGTATTGTTGGCACACCTGGGGTGGGAGAAGATTATTGCATTTCTGTAGTAGTTTTCACGCAGAAAGGCATCAGTACTTAACCTCCTGATATTCAGGAATGTTTTGAGGATTGCTAAGGGGCACAGAAGTAACAGGCTCTCTTGTGACAGTGCTGTTCCAATAGTTAGCAAATGACCACTTAAAATAAAAATGCGGAGTTAAAAGCGTAGGAAGTAAAAAAAAACACAGCAAAACATTTCTAATACAAAAACCAAGTTTGTGGAACAACGCTCTGTTCTGGATTGTGGCACTGGAAGGAGTATTTTGCCTAAGGTCATCAGGCTACATGATTTCAGGATGTAAATCAAGAGGCCAAAGGGGACAGAGAGATGACTTGGCTCAGACACATCTGCAGGGCTCAGAAGGGTTTAAGGATTTACAACTTGCTTGGATTTGCATCTCAGGTTCCATGGAATCTACGGGATCCAGGCTGCAGAGATGACTACTAATCCACAAAGGAAATTTGGGTCCCACTGTGCACTATACCCTTTTAAATCTCTGAACTTGGTGCCCAATATGCTTCTAATAAACAGAGGGGAAACAGATCCAGAGTGCACCAATAAAATACAACTGGAATAAGTCATAAATAAAAAGGGACTCACATGGCCCATAAAGTCCAGAATTTAGGGTGGGTTTTTTTTTTTTTTACAATAATACAGCTTATTTGACAGTTTGTCTACTGTGAAGTCCCTTTTACGTTCTGCAGGGTGTCAGCATACCTCACTGTATTTGAATGGTGGTCCTGTTCAGTTCCCTCTTACAACAGAAGAAGCCCTTTCCTTTTCATAGCATTAGAAATGAGGCATATGTACACCTCTGTTGCAGATGCCTGTATGCGGGAGGGGTGTGTGTGGGTGGGTGGGTTAGAGGTGGACATCATGTAATTAGGGGAAACACAGCCATTATATACTTTTTAAACTAGACTGTTTAGCTGCTGTAAGAGAGACTGGAAAGAAAAAGGAAACTAGTCTTATAAATGCCTTTCCTGGCCTACACAAAATTACAGCGTTGCTTACAAAGGTAATTTAACACTGCTATGGAACACAAGTAAAACTGCTGGCCTCTGCCCATCCCTATTCAGTGTACACACCTTGAAAAATAACTAGACTTCACCTATATACAGGTAAGTTGCTCCTTTGTTCCTTCTCAAAGAAACATAACCTAGTTGTCTTCCTAAATTGGGAAGTTGTCTGCCAAGTCTACTGATAGCTACCACTGAGTAGTAGCCACTGAATCAAGGGAAAGCAGAACCATAAGATTATAATGAGATTAATCATTCCATTAATAATGCACATTTATAAAACCACAGTATTTTATTTTGGGTTGTTTACAGTTTGAGTTTAAGGAAATTAATACCCTTCTAACACCATTGACTTAAATGGACTTGTGTGTAACTGTTTAGGACTGCATTGTTAATTTTGGAAAATAATCACTTATGAGTTCTGTGCTTACCCTAATTGATGCTGATTAAAAATAAGTTCTTTTCATAAGCACACATTGAAAAGATAGTCGCTTTATTGCTAACACTGTAAATCAGCTTGGTTCCACATTAGTAAACATTATTTTTCAGTTTGAACTTATCTTTCTGTGAGATTATCTACAATCCTAAAAAGTAAAAATCACCAAATGAAATTTGAAAAATCATGGGACCCCTTTATCTCATTTGCCTAGTCATTGATAGCTGCTGTCCACCCTGCTAAAGCTTGAATTAAAGTAGGATTGTTTTCTTCTAAAACCTTTGAAGAAAGAGGATGTTAAAGGAAAAGCCTCAGTCCTTAAAAGAAGGCCTTGTGGTCTCTTTTAATCCAAGTTCTCTAAATTTTGGTTGTGTATCTCCCTTTAAAGTTGTATGAAAATAGGGGGGGAAATACATGACAGGATCAAATAGCAATATTTCAGATAAGAAAAGAAACTTCTTGTAGCTCAGAAGGTTGAACAGATTGTAGAATTGAACAGCAAGCTCACATACTCAGACAGCACCTGGTAGTTTCTGTGTTTAATATTTCTTTTTCTGCCAATCTAAATTGACAATCCAAGAATTCAATACAAGGATCAAGCCTAAGAAAGTCTACTCAGAACTAAGCGCATTATTCAGTGGGTCTTGATCCCACAGTCAGCTAGCCCCCATTTTCTAATGGAGGCCAGAATGTATTTTTAAAACACATCAACCCATCATTCTGCATATGTGTTTTTTAAACGTACCAAAATATTTGCTTTCCTTTTTATAACGTTTTGGATGATTTAGCTGTCGAAACTTAGTGCTTCTAATGTACAGGACGACAAACACACTTGCAACAATACAGGCGCATTTGATTGTCCCTAATCTTTTATGGTGCAGGAAAAACTAGGATGCTACGTAGAAGACACCGAGTCTTTGCCCTCTAGCTCTTCCAATTAATAAACTAAACATATTCCTGTAAGGGGGAGGGGTTGAAGGAGGGGCCAAAAGCCAATCAGAGGAATGCCTAGTAGTTTCCTGCAGGCCGGACTACAGCAATGGCCTCTTTTCGCTTGCATTCCTTCCAGATTCCTTTGTGCTGAAGGGGAGGGCGTGTTTCCTTTGGAGGAGCCACGGGTGTTCCCATGAGACAGGCTGCTGCCGGTTCTCCCGGAACGAACTAGTACCAGCTGCACAGAGCAACGGCCTTGCGCTCTTGCTAGTACAAAGATGCCGCGCACCAAATGAGTGGGGCGAGATTCCCATCGGCCGTCCGCAGCCGACTTGCCCTGGCCCCTGACCGCCGCCTCTGGGCGAGCGAGTCAGCACGAGGCAACAGCCAACGCGCAGGCCGGTCCCAAGCTGCAAACAATGGCCCGGAGCACCGGATCTGGGAGGCAAGGCGCTCGGCCGCCCCAGAATCTGTATACGACATAATTTCCACGTTCCTTGCCAACGACTCTCTCAGAGCTTTCAGCCGGCTTGCGGTTTGCCAGGCAATGCTGCTCGCAGAGAACGGTTTGCTGGCACCTGCAAGGGCCTGGGGCGTGAAAGATGGCTGGAATCAGCGTAGTTAGGGCCGAGTATAGCGCGAAAAATGGACGCCGTGGCCCCGTCAACTACAGCTGGTGGAGCATGCCAGCGCCATCGGCATGCGTTTTGCTTATGCCGCGTCATGGCACTGCAGCAACAGAAACGGGCTGGACTAGGGTGCTTACCACAGGCCGGGATTTTAGGGCAAGGAGCAGCGCCGGCTCTCGCCAGTGATCAGACATGCTGGCGATGATGGGGAAACATTCCGGGGTTTCACTCATGACTCATGGGAGGGCGAGGCGCAGCTGATTCTCAGGATGTCCCTTTCTGGAAATGAAGTTGTTTGCATCAAAGACAATTGCTGCATTGTTCCCCTGAACCTCCCTGCTGTTTCAATACTGACAGCTCGCAGCGATGACGTCCCCCTCCCCGGCGTCCCCCCTCCTCTTTTAACGTTTTAGATTCGCCTCCCTCCAAATGTGAGATGTCAGGAGAAATAGCCCCTTGTCTAAAATGAAAGCGGCGGGGGCTTCAGTTTGCCTGCGAGTCGTGCTGCCTCTGCAAAGGAAGCCTTTCATCAGGCTGGCTATAGATAGGAGAAAGCACATGCTCAGGGGAACTGGCTTCTAATCTAACCCAGCATTGCAAAAGTGACATGGATCCTCTTCCCGCAGTGCTCAGATCGACCACTGACTTCTTGCAAGTCAAATAAATCAATACATCGGATCGAATAGCAGCCCCTTCCTGCATGTCCTCTATTGCGAAAGGAAGCACTTAAGCCGCTCCTCTTTCGTCACGTTCATTTCCTCGTTAGCCCCGGCTGTAGCGTAGCCCATCCTCCCGCACCCAGGAGCCTGCTCGTGTCGTTCTGACAGCCTGACAGAAAGGGGCGGGGCGCGTAGCCGCGAACCGAAACCTCGTGGGTGTATGCCGCCCAGAGCAAGGTGGTGCTAAGTAGTTCAGGTGACACGGAGAACTGGGAGGGGAAACAAAAGGCTCTTCGCATGTCTATATTTGGAGATTTCTGGCCACTGCCTCGGAGATCCGCCCTGGTGTGCTGGGAAGGCTACTACACCGATGATGTTTGCTGCCGGTGAACTGTTGGACTTCCCTTCCCAGATCACTGATCAAAGGGAGAGGGAGGAAAGGGTGGAGGAAAAGGCGGTATTATATTCTTATAGGAACGAGTCACTTGGCCAGTAAATCACCATGGAGCTGCTCCCCCATCGCGGTCCCCTCTCCAGCCCCAGCCCACATTTGTCGCTCTAGTAAGGGTAATGCAAAAGTAGTGGTTACAGCAGAATCTGGGAGACAACGTTTCAAGTCCTCACACCATTATGAAACCTGCTGAGTAAACTTGGGCCAGCTACACAAATACACACAGCGTAGCCTTACCTACTACACAAGGTTGTTGTGAGGATGAAATCGGGAAGGGAATACCCTCTTAAGGATGCCAGCCTCCAGATGGGGCCTGCCTGGGGATCCCCCGGAATTACAGGTCATGTCCAGGCAACAGAGATCAGTTCCCCTGGAGAAAATGGATGCTTTGGAGGGTGGACTTTATGGCGTTGTGCCCTACTGAGGTCCCTGCCACCCCCAGGCTCCATCCCCAAATCTCTAGGGATTACTCACCCTGCAGCTGTCAACCCTACCCCTCCCATCTTCTGCCGGGGGCCAGGGAGGTACACTGAATGTCAACTTGGCTCCTTGGAGGAAGGGCAGGATAGAAATATACTAGACAGAGAGCTGCCATAGCCACAGCTGTCCAATCTAGTGGGGGAAGTAATCACAGATGACAAAATAAATGCTAACTCCTGAATAAATAATGTTTATTCACAGGATTTATACTCTGCCCTTCTACTTATAAAGCACTCTGGGCTTTTAATATATATTTATTAGATAGTAATAAATTCAGGGTCTAATAAGAATTCTAAGGCTGCAGTCCTGTGTATTCTTCTCTAGGGGTAATCCAGGGGATATCCAGGACTGAGCCTTGGCAGTGGAAACAGGCTCTGGATCCAAGTCCCAGCTCAGCAGAAATCCTGCAATGCCCAGATCCCTCTTCCAGTTGCGGCAGTTTAAGAGAATGAACCACCTTGAAGACCCTGCCCTCCTCACATGCATCAGAAGCAGAAGCCCTAATTGGCAGCAGAATAGGCTGCGAAAGCAGTGATTAGCATAAGGATAATTTTAAACATTTATAAAATTAGGGTTTGTAGAATCTTTCAGGCTCAAGTGCCGTGTTCTACTGGAGAAAGTTTTTCTTCCAGACGTTTCGTTCTCGGCTGCGGAGAACATCCTCAGTTGTTCTCCGCAGCCGAGAACGAAACGTCTGGAAGAAAAACTTTCTCCAGTAGAAAACGGCACTTGAGCCCGAAAGATTCTACAGACCCTAATGATGTTACCAGCCGTGAAAACCTAAAATCTTTGATTTATACAATTCCTATGCAGGACATACTTTCATGTAAGAATTAGCAATGGGACCATGTGTAATTTCTCACATGTAGTAGGTGCACATGTGCATTTCACTTGTTGCATGTAGATATCCCTATAGTCATTTTATACTGCTTAAAGAAGTCTTGATTGCCTTTAGAGATCTTGAACCCTCAGTGGTTCATCCCATTCCTTCAGGCCTGGCCAGATAGCAGCATAGTTTACGTTGAGGAATAATTGTCACTGAATGGGAGAGTGTAGTAAGGAACATTCCCCACATCAGCTTTGGTGTTGCTATGTAGGCGCGGCTCTCCTCTTATTTCCTTTTCATTGTTGTGCTCCTAGTAGACCATGACCAAATATATCTATTTTACGTGGTCCACTGGAGATAAAGCAAAGGGAGGACACATGGAATAATGTTTACGGACTTTGCAGAATCAAATACACACATTGCTAACTAGTTTTGAGGAGAATGTGGGTTTGAAGGACATGTGAGCTGGATCCTAGACAATAACACACACACACACACCTTTATTGTTTCTGTAATGCAAAAGTTGCCTACATAATGCCATATCCTGCCTCTAAGTATTGGATGGGGTCTTACTGCAAAGAACAGCTAGTTGTATGTGTTATATACCACTAGGCTTAGCAACTGGTCAGAGCGTGTTTTTTTTTAACAGTTTAGTGTTTCTTAAGTCAAAGGGATTTCTTGTGCTATGCCTAGTGTTGCTGCGCTAGGCTTGCAGCCAGTTTTAACTTTCAGCCCTGGCTTTTCTGTACCTCAAAAGCAGCTCTTCTAAACACTACAGTTGTCTTTGTATGCCTTTTCTGCCTCCCGTTCCCTCATTGATACCACTTCTGTCAAAGGGAGAGCGCACTGTGCACCATTAGATGAACTAGTATTTTCTATTGGCACTGCACATTCACCCTCACTTTCCCCCTCCGTTTAGTCCTTGGACATATGTACTTCACCTCTTGACCCCACTGGTCCTGATTTTGGGTGGGCTGACTCTAGGCCAAGGTTGCCCTGAATGTCCATGCTCCTTGGTGGATTTTTGCCTTTCAAGACTTAGTGGCCCTTATCCTTCCACCCTTTTAATATCTGCCTTGCAATCTGCACTGCAGCACTAGGAAAAATGAAGCCTACATTAAAATGCACCCATACAAAAGGGAAAAGGTCTATTAAATGGCAACATTGTTGCCGGGAAGGAAAAGGAGAATGACTACATGAACCTTCTCCTAATTGAAGGTTAACGGAGGAATGCCATTTATGCAACATTTGTGCATTATCTAATAACTGCAGATTTTGTGCAATGAAGTAAAAAAAAAAACATGGTCTGAAGAGACCTTGGAGCCTGGAAAGAGCCTAGTGATTGGCAAGAGGAATTTGGGGATGGTATAGAAGTCATGAGAGAGACCTTTGGGATGTAGCTGCACCTTTAAAGCAGACCAGAAAGCGGGGCGGGGTGCACTAACCACTTCCAATTGTTTGGATCCTGTGAACAAAAGTTAGCCTTGGAAGGAAGAATATGTTCAGCAAAGGCTGTTAGCTGTCTGTCTGTAAGTGTACTCAGTGAATAACACTCTGTGATTAAACCATGAGCAAACACAGTCTCACACCCTCTATCTCCAATCACCATCTTAGCCTTTATGTGTGTGTTTGTGTGCTGATTTTACACTTCAGATAACTTGCCCTGGATATCTCCATATAGGGTCAATCTAGGACCCGTTTGATAATGCATAATAATACCCTGGGGCAAAGGTGAAGGAGAAAAGGGGATGTTTCTCTGATTGGCTTCTTCATCCAAAGTTGAACACCCTGTTGCATAACATTCTATATGCTAAAGAAGGCAGGGACACATTGATGAGACAGCAAAGGCAGGTCAAGAAGAATTTCCTCAGGTATGCTTTCCCCAACACATACCTACATAGGATTTACCCCAGAGTATACCACTGTTGGCTTGCTGACCATGTCTCCATTTTCTGTCCAAACAAGCAGCACAGGCCTGGGTGCGATAATGCATGCCAATCAGAATTATTTCCATTGCTGGGGATGTCTAAGCACATTTACTCTCTGAAGTGTCATTGACTTACTCCCTTGAATCATTAGGCCTACAGTCTTTAGTCCCATTACAAATTTACTTTATTCACCAGAGAATTAGCTAGAGAATCACAATCCCTTGTGAATAGTTTAAGAAGTGATTCTAAGTAGCACAGTCAATTATTGTAATGCATTAATCATATGTCTTTAAGAGAGCCATTGACCAATTATATTTAAATAAATTTCCATGCTTTCAAAAACTATTGGCACTCTTTTGAAAAAATGGGCAAATTTTAATTTACTAGTCAAAAGTTGCTTTGTTATAAGCAAAGGCCATTGTAATCCCACCCCCATTTTCTTCCACAGCAACACACTAGAACCAAAATAGGCTCCAAAAATAAACAACTATGCCCTTCATTCTGAGTCCCACTGATTAATATTTACCCTTGTCAATTAAAATTGTCCCCTACTGATCAATCAAAAAAGCTTCTGCTGATAATTGTATTGATTACAACAAAGTTTGCCGTTCTTACTAGCTTTTCTCACATCCATTTCTGGCTCTCTGTGTTGGCATAAAGGAGATTTCCAGTTCTAAGGTTCCAGTCCCAAGACCCTAGAATCCAAATACAGGAAAGTCATTCGAAGTTATGGATTAAACACCAGGATGCTGAGCTATATACAATTCTTATTAATGCTTAGCAACAGCTTTCCTCTGGGGATACCTTGCCACCAATTTTTTTCTGCACTATGAAAGGGGCTGAAATTTAGGAACAAGGCGGGCTACCCACTGAAAGATGGTTCTCTAACATTCATCTTATCTGGTGCTGATATGTGCATCCTAGCTGGAATGCAGGAACCCCTTCCCTCCTCCCTTTAGACATCCCGAGGTCACTTGGTTGCATAACCACTCCTGTCCTTGTAAGTGGGAGCAAAAACAGAGATGCCTGTTTCAGCTCCAGCTCTGCCAGAAGTGCTAGTTCCTTTGAGGACATAGCTGTTACCTCAGTACCACCAAGGTCCCCTCTTCCTTTTGATACATATTCTACCAACATGTACCTATCTCTGTCTTTATGTCTGTTAACTCAAACTAGGAAGTCAGGGCAATTTATTAAAGGGAGGGACTTGCTGAGATGAAATCATAACTACTCTGAGGAAATATCATTTTATGACAGAGAAGCCAGATTGAGTCTGGGGAGAAAACAAAACCAGCATGAATAGCCAAGCTTCTAGTGATTCAAAAATAGCCAAAATACCTCAGCTAGTAATAATCAAGGAGAAATCTAGTCCGGGCTACTTTAGGTGCTTTATATTAACTGCAGATGGTTTGGTTGGATATTATCAGATGTATTACTACATAGGATGAGCAGGATATGTAGGTATGAACATTATTTTGCAAGCCTGCTGTAATTTTAAAAAATCCTTTAAATTCTACTTTAAGAATTCATCCAAGTCAGGTCTAACATAGTCCAAACACCTAGATATAGATAACTGAAACCTAAATAAAAACCATTCATTCTTTTTGTTACTTGTTTATATTTTTACATCCCAGTTCACTGAAGTATTATTATTTGTAAGGACTAGGGTTGCCAGGTCAGTGTTTGATAATACCTGGAGACTTGGGGGGGGGGGTGAATCTGAGGGTGGGGTTTGGGGAGGGGAGGGGTCACAACATGGTTTGTTGTTCAGTCGCACAGTTGAGTCCGACTCTTTGCGACCCCATGGACCAAGTTATGCCAGGCCCTGCTGTCTTCCACCATCCTCCAAAGTCTACTCAAATTCATGTTAATTACATCAGTAACGCTGTCCAGTCATCTCATCTTCTGCCGTCCGCTTCTTTTTTTGCCTTCTGTCTTTCCCAGCCTCAGGGTCTTCTCCAGTGAGTGCTCCCTTCTCATTTGGTGGCCAAAGTATTTGAGCTTCAGCTTCAGCATCTGACCTTCCAGGGAAAAGTCAGGGTTCATTTCCCTTAGGTCTGACTGATTGGATCTTCTTGCAGTCCAAGGGACTCTCAAGATTCTTCTCCAGCACCACAGCTCAAAAGCATCTATTCTTCTGCGCTCGGCCTTCCTTATGATCCAACTCTCACAGCCATACATTACTACTGGGAATACCATCGCTTTGACTATGTGGACTTTTGTTGGCAGGCTGATGCCTCTACTTTTTATTATACTGCCTAGGTTTGCCATAGCTGTCCTCCCAAGGAGCAAATGTCTTTTAATTTCATGGCTACAGTCACCATCTGCAGTGATCTTGGATCCCAGAAATGTGAAGTCTGTCACTACTTCCATGTCTTCCCCTTTTATTTGCCAAGGTGTAATGGGGCCAGATGCCATGATTTTAGTTGTTTTGATGTTGAGTTTCAAGCCTACTTTTGTGCTCTCCTCTTTCACCCTCAACAAGAGGTTTTTTAGGTCCTCCTCACTTTCTGCCACTAGAGTGGTGCCATCTGCATATCTGAGGTTGTTGATTTTTCCCCCAGCAATCTTAATTCCGTCTTGTCCTTCATCCAGGCCAGCATTCCGCATGATGTACTCTGCATATAAATTAAATAAGCAGGGTGACAGTATATATCCTTGTTGAACCCCCTTTCCTATTCTAAACCAATCAGTTGCTCCATATCCCATTCTGACAGTTGCTTCTTGACCCTTATATAGGTTTCTCAGGAGACATGTGTGGTGGGCTGGTGCTCCCATCTCTTTAAGGACTTGCCACAGTTGTTGTGATCCACACAATCAAAGGCTTTAGCATAGTCAATGAAGCAGAAATAGACCTTTTCCTGATACTCCCGTGCTTTCTCCATAATCCAGCGTATGTTGGCAAGTTCCTCTACCTCTCCAAAACCCAGCCTGAACTTCTGGTAGTTCCCGATCTACATACTGCTGAAGCTTAGCTTGTAGGATCTTTAACATGACCTTGCTGGCATGTGAAATGAGTGCAATGGTACGATAGTTTGAACATTCCTTGGCATTACCCTTCTTTGGGATTGGAATATAAACTGACCTTTTCCAATCCTGTGGCCACTGTTGCGTTTTCTAAATTTGCTAACATAATGTGTGCATCACTTTAGCAGCATCGTCTTTTAGCACTTTAAGTAGCTCAACTGGGATACCACCAGCTTGCTTTGTTGCTGGTAATGCTTTCTAAGGCCTGTTTGACTTCACACTCCAGAATGTCTGGCTCGAGGTCAGCGATTTCACCCTCATGGTTGTCAAGGACATTGAGATTCTTCTTGTATAATTTTTCTGTGTATTCTTGCCACCTCTTCCTAATCTCTTCTGCTTCTGTTAGATCCCTACCATTTTTGTCCTTTATCATGGCCATCTTTGCATGAAATGTTCCTTTGATTTCTCCAATTTTCTTGAAGAGATCTCTCGTCCTTCCCATTCTATTATTTTCCTCTATTGCTTTGCATTGTTCCTTCAGGAAGGCCTCCTTATCTCTCCTTGCTGTTTTCTGGAAATCTGCATTCAGTTGGGTGAATCTTTCCTTTTCACCTTTGCCTTTTGCTTTTCTTCTTTCCTCAGCTATTTGTAAAGCCTCATCAGACAGCCACTTTGCTTTCTTGCATTTCGTTTTCTTTGGGATGATGCTGATTGCTGCCTCCTGTACAATGTCACAAACATCTGTCCATAGTTCTTCAGGCATTCTGTCTATCAACTCTATTTCCTTAAATCTATTTTTCACCTCCACTGTATATTCATAAGGGATGTGATCAAGGTCAACCCTGAATGGCCTAATGGTTTCCCCAGTTTTCTTCAGTTTAAGCCTGAATTTTGCAATGAATAGCTCATGATCTGAGCCGCAGTCAGCTCCAGGTCTTGCTTTCGCTGACTGTAAGGAGCTTCTTCATCTTTGACTGCTGAGTATATAATCAATCTGACTTCTGTGCTGCCCATCAGGTGATGTCCATGTGTACAGTTGCCTTTTAGGTTGTTAAAGAGGGTGTTTGCTATGGCCAGCTTGTTCTCTTGACAAAACTCTATTAGTCTTTGACAGGCTTCATTTTGTTCTCCATGGCCAAACTTGTCAGTTGTTCCGGTTACCTTTTGACCTCCTACTTTGGCATTCCAGTCCCCCATGACGAGGAGGACATCTTTTTTTGTGTTAATTCTAGAAGGTGTTGTGGATCTTCATAGAAATGGTCCACTTCAGCCTCTTCTGCATCAGTGGTTTGGGCATAGACTTGGATTACTGTGATGTTGAATGGTTTGCCTTGGATACGGACTGAGATCATTTTGTCATTTTTGAGATTGTATCTCATTACTGCCTTCCTCACTCTCTTGTTAACTATAAGAGCCACACCATTTCTTCTACGGGACTCTTGCCCACAGTAATAGATGTTGTGATCCTTTGAGTTAAATTCACCCATTCCCATCCATTTTAGTTCACTGATTCCCAAGATGTTGATGTTCAGTCTTGCCATCTCTTGTTTGACCACATCCAGCTTACCTTGATTCATAGATCTTACATTCCACGTTCCAATGCAGTATTGTTCTTTGCAGCATCAGACTGTTCTTTCACCATCAGACACATCCCAGCTGAGCGTCCTTTCAGCTTTGGCTCAGCCTCTTCATTCTTTCTGTGGTTACTTGTACTAGCCCTCCGCTCTTCCCCAGTAGCATATTGGGCACCTTCCGACTTGAGGGGCTCATCTTCCAGTGCCATATCTTTTAGCCTTTTGTTACTGTCCATGGGGTTTTCTTGGCAAGGATACTGAAGCTAGACCGCCTTTGTAAAAAAATGCATAGCACCAATTTTAAGTTTTAAATTTATAAATTGTTTATATGTGTTTCTGTTTTTAAAATCCTAGGGTATTGTTATTGTTGTGTTATGATTGTGAGCCGCCCAGACTCTGTGTGTGGAGTAGGCGGCATAGAAATTTAAGGTAAATAAATAAATACTGGAGTGGGTTGCCATTTCCTTCTCCAGTGGATCGCATTTTGTCTGGGATCTCAGCTGCGGCCTGTCCATCTTGGGTGGCCCTGCATGGCATAGGCCACAGCCTCACTGAACCACACAAGCCCTCTCGCCATGTCAAGGCAGTGATCCATAAAGTCCACCCTTTAAAGCAGCCATTTTCTCCAGGGGAGCTGATCTCTGCCAGCTGGAGATCAGTTATGAAAGCTGGAGATCTTCAGGTCCCACTTGGAGGCTGGCAACCCTAGAACAGAAGACACTAATCAAGGTATATCATAAATATTCACAGATCTTGACTGAATAGACAATATAACAATTTAAAGGTCAGGCTAGAGTCCTCATAAGCCTGGAAGTAGCTCTGCTTATGGTTGTTCACTGTGTTTTGACTGCAGAACAGAAGATTGAGGGGAATCATTATTGTGTCGTTTGAATACTTAAAGGGCTTTCACAAGAAAAAGGATAAAGACATTTTGCAAATTTACAACAACATAGAATCAAAAATAACAATGTACATCAAAAACGACAATGCTTGAGGAGGCCAGGAAGATTCTCCTGGTTTTCTACTAACTATGCAGAACTGAATTATTCAAGAGGATTTTTCTACGCAAGCCATAGAGTAGCACTGTACTAAATGTTTCACAAAGATACTTGGACAGATTATCAGGGACTATGGTCTATGTACTGCTGTGCATAGTTTGCTGAAACTAGGATCTTACTCTTTAATCTTTGCATCATTTAATATGTCGTATTAATACTTGTGCTTTGCTTCAGTTCTGTCTTTAGACTTCTGGTTAGTTCTACAACCCTATTCCTATTATGTTATTCATTGAATGTCTCATCCTGTCAATTGTAATGACTTGTTCTATGTATCCACCTTGAGTCCAAGTGAGAAAGTAGGCTTCCCAACCCTCCCGCCCTGGCAGGGGACCCCAGGATTTCCACCCTCTTCCCCTGCCCCCCCCAAAAATGGAAGCGGGGGGGAGGGGGGAAACGGCGCCAGGGAGCATGGTGAGCCGCCCCATCCCAGAGTGGGCGAGGCCGCCGCGCCGCTGCCGCCCCCTCCCTGCCCACTGCAGCTGCTCCTCCGAGATGGGCCCAGGCTGAGCCCATCTCGGAGGAGCAGCCAAGAGGCGGCAGCAGCGCAGGCAAAACCAGAGAAGGGGAGGGCGGAGGCAGGCCAGGAGCATGGCGAGCCGCGAATCCGGGCCCTTCTAGGACCTGGACTCGCGGCTCGCCATGCCCCCGGCCCGCCTCCACCCCCCTCCGATTCCACCCCAGAGGCGGAGCTGGCAAGGCCGCTGCGCCGCTGCTGCCCCCCCCGGCCCCACCACAGCTGCTCCTCCGAGATGGGCTCAGCCTGAGCCCATCTCGGAGGAGCAGCCACGGCGAGTGGAGAAGAGGCGGCAGCTGCGCAGCGGCGTTGCCCGCTCCGAGACAGGGCGGCTCGCCACGCTCCCCGGCGCCGTTTCCCCCCCCTCCCCCTAGCTCCACCCCAGTGTCTTCTGGCTCCACCCCCAAAGTCCCCAGATATTTCTGGGATTGGACTTGGCAACCCTATGAGAAAGGCGAACTATAAATACATAAATTAGGGTTGCCAGCCTTCAGGGAGTTTGCACACAGCCTCCAGGTGGGGCCTAGAGATCTCCTGCTTTTACAACTGATCTCCAGCTGACAGAAATCAGCTTCCCTGGAGAAAATGGCTGCTCTGAAAGGTGAACTCTATGACATTGTACCACGCTGAGGCCCCTCCCCTCCCAAAGTCTCCAGATATTTTCCATCACAGACCTGGCAACCCTATAATGTACAGACATGGCTGAGTCGCCCTCAGTGGCCCATTTTGTGCACAGGCGTAGCCAAGACTGGCCCTTCCACTCAGCAGACTAGGCAATTGCCTAGGGAGCCAGCCTTCTGGGGGCGCCAGACTGGGTTCACCCCCATGTGACTCAGTGACGTTATCAGTGTGGGGGGGACTGTAAGTTCGACTTGCCTAGGGTGCCAGTTAGTCTAGGGCCGACCCTGGGCATAAGTTCTGGAGAACGGTGACATCCTGTTTTTTATTGCTGCAGAAGTATTTTTTATTGCTCTTCCTTCTACAAGTAGTATATTTTGTACACATAGAGAGGGCTTTTTTTGGCATATTAGGCCACACTCCCTGACAGCACTATTGTTTCACACAAGGCTTTTTTATATAGATACAAGGCCCAACAGGAGTTCATTTGCATATTAGGCCACGCCCCCTGGTGCCAAGCCAGCTGGAACGGCATTCCTGCTAACCCCCCCCCCCCCCCCAAAAAAAACCCCTGCACATAGATTTTAAAAAGTTGGTGAATCATTTTTCAGAGAAAGAAGTAGCTTTGCTTGATGGAGGCTAGGAGAACAGGTATGGTTGAGGAGGAGCATCTATTTTCCCCAACCAGTCCCTGTATTAGGCATCATTCTACAGTAGCACTGGAAGGAATTGCCTTCTAGTGTTTTGCTTCAAGGTTCACCTCCCAAAACAGACTGAAACGCCCTTCTACTAAGATAAAGTTGGCTGTTCTTTTTGTCCAGTGCAGTATTCCTCTCCCTCCCATCCCTGCCACACTCGCACACTACAAACCAAAACTGTATCTTGTGGCTTCTTACCACAAACAGGAATCTTTTTAAAATTCAGTTTCCTCATCCGCTTCAGCAGAAAGGAGGAGGAGGAAGTGTTTTGGTTTTTTTGGTTTTTGTTTTTGCCTTGAGGATCCTGCTAATCGCTGGCCGTTTTCCCACTAGCGTTTGCTCCGGCGTAGCGCCCCATTTACCTCCGGATCTTCTCTTGGATTTCGCACATGTTGCTCCGGCGCTGCGCTTTGCTCCGGCGCTTCAGGGATTTTACGCCGGAGTATGTTTTTCAGCAAGTTGCCGGAGTTTCCGAAAACCTCCGGATCCACTCCGGATCCACTCAGCGGAGTTTCCTGTGCGAAATCCATCCACGCCGGATCGACTGCTTTGGGGGCGTCACCCTCTCCCTTTCCGTCCTCCCACCCCATACACCCGCTTGGCCAATCATCAGCATTTCGCGGCGCTTCCCCAAAGTGCCGGCACGGCCATTTTTTTTTTTTAAACTTCACAGTTTTGCGTAATAGCGATATTTCGAAATTAACAAATAGAAAAAAAAAAACCCTCCTGGAATAGCCTCAATTGGCACTTCAATTGGTTTCGTTAGAATTTTTTTTTATTATTGACTTTAGTTGCGTTATTCCGCTGTTGCGTTATCTCGATAATGCGAAAACGACCATTGCTGGGGGGGGGGGGAATGTAGTGCCGGTGCGGGCCACAGCGTCCATGTGTGTGTGTTTTAAGAAGGGAATGCCTCCCTCAGCTGTGCCACCAGGATTTCTGGACCTGCACAAAATCGCCATGTATAAAATGGGAAGTTGGAGTCCTGCATTCTTCTCCCTGGCTACATTCCGCTCGGTTAGAAAGTAGACGCGACCGAGCTCCTCACACGCGCCACAGAAGGGGAAGGAGAGAATGGAGCGGGGGGGGGAGCTCTGGCAGCAGGAATCAGTCAGGTCCCCGTTGCAAGCGCCAGCCGGGGAGGGGAAAGAGAGCGGAGGAAATTTGGGGGGGGGGGGGATCTAGTGCTTCAGAATTTGGGGGGGGGAATCTAGTGCTAGGATTCTCCACTGTGAATGCTTCCGTTAATACATAAAGGGCTGTGGAGGATTCTACAGCTGCAGCCAATCCATAAGCAGCAGCAGCACACGTGATGCGGTTTGTCCAAGAAATGAAGGGGAGGCAGCAGCTCGATGTTACGTTAGTACGTTAGTACGTCATTACGCGACCAGACTTGCGCTTAAAAAAAAAATGATTGACAGGGCATCGGACTCAAGCCGATGCCAGTGGGAAAACGATTTGAGCCGGGGCTTCAGGGAAGGCGACGCCGCAAAGAGTCACTAGTGGGAAAACGAGAAAAATGCTCTGGACATAATTGCGCCGCGGAAAAAGGGGAGCAAACGCTAAGTGCGAAAACGGCCGCTGAGAGAGCAAACTGGCACGGGGGAAACCTTTACAGGCATGGGTGATTCTATCTTTCTGCATTGCACAGATGAGGAAATACAGTTCTCTGCTCCTCTTACAGCTGCACTTTTTAAACAACAAGGCAAAAATACATATATTTTATAAGAGCCTCACTTTGGGGTGTTTGTTTCTGGTGCAAGGAACTATCTGGCAAGAAATCCAAGCAGCAGCTTCAATTTTCTTTTCCTTGGAGATGTAACTAGAAAGCTAAAATAAGTGTGAATAACAATACATATTCAGTGCAAATTATTCTGCAGAATCAATGCTGCGAAAGATGGTAGCTGGGTATAGAATGTGGAGGACCAAAGGCCACTGGGACACACAGACTGGCCACCAATTCTCCAAACACTTGTCTGATGAAGTGTGCTTCTAGCACATGAAAGCTTACATTCTGAATAAAACTTTGTTGGTCTTAAAGGTGAACTTGAGTCCTGCTTTGTTCTATTGCAACAGAGCAGTCTTTCTCCTGTAAACTGCTCTATGTGGCAAAGGAAACAACAGGAAGAAGTGGTGGCTCGGAGTCTGAGACTTGACAGTGGGAAGAATATGAAGAGGGAGCAAGGCATGCTGTTTTGATAAAAGGACCTAAAACAGGCCAGTTACACTGGGTGTTTTTGTATTTGGGCCTTTGGATTTTTAATAGTCATGTAAAAAACAATTTCATTGTGTGGAGGATTTTTAAAATCTTGGCAGCACCAAAGTATACCTTCATTCTTCTATACAGCTATGAAGCATACAGGAGTTTTGTCATCCACTGTATCCCAGGTGAGATTTAAGTTCTGTTGCAGCACATGACACAAGACGTATTTACCACCCCCTAACTACTTGATCTCTTTTGTGAACTTTCAGCTGTGGCTCTAAGGATAGAACTTACCTTACATAAATCTCTACTCATAAGGCTGTCAGTTTTTTAAATGATCCTTCTAATATACAGTAAGTTTGAGCTGCAAGTATTTATCTGCTGAGGTTATTTAATTCAATGCCACAAAAAGCTTCATCTGCTAATTGCAACTAATATCTGTTAAAAGGCATAGGGCACTTTCTCCTCTGGTCAGCTGGCAACCTTGCATTCCAGAGGCATTGCTCAATTAAAAAATATATCTATAGCTTTCCTTACAAAGCACAATAGAATGAAGTCTACATCTGAATGTGTGGAGTTCAACGTAGGCCAGTACTATTACTTTACATTCATGCCTATGTTTTCAAACAGCAGTAATGTATTTCCCTGTTGTGCTGCAAGCTTACCCCCAGGCACTGGGTGGTTTTCTCAAGCAGGGGTGGAATATGTGAATGGAGGTTAGCAATGAGGGACAGTGTTTTCCTGTGGAGCTGGTTAAGATTTTTCTGGACTCATGACTTTTTAGAAAGCAGCTAAAAAGTTATGCATGTACAAACTTAATTAGTAAAAAGGAGATTACATTTATTACTGGCATTATTATTGCAATTGTATTGTTATTTCAGAGCTCTGTCTGCAAAGCTGCAGGATTGTAGCCTGGTTTCTGTGTTGTCCATTTTGGTAGAGTGGAATTGTTTTTCAAAGAAGAGTGTATTGGAAGAACTTCAGTGGATTGGAGAAATTGGATTTAGTTTGCTATAAAACGTTTGTAAGCAAGAACCTACTGTCTAACTGAACTCAGATAAGCTATTTATGCTACAAGCTCCTGTTCTCTGTATACGTTTAACTATATAAATCTTTCTTGTATTGTTTGTAGGGTAGAAGGTTTTGAGTTCAATAAATTTGTCTTAATTTGCCTTCTGAGATCTGTTTCTGGTTTAACCCCCTAGAACTCAGACATGTACAGTCTATGAGGTAGGGGAGTGGCCAAGAATACTGGTGAAGGTCTCACTTAATGTGCTACTGCTATTTCAGAGTGCAAGTGCAAATACAGTCCTTAAAAAGAGTGACTTTTCAGGACCAATAGGGTGCATGTAAATGCATATTACTCAAGCAGCAAGTCCACTCCTTGGGTTTTACTCAAACATACCAATTTTTTTTCTTCCAGGCAAAACTCAGGAGAAACTTGCTCTGTGTGCTTGCAGTGAAGCCAGCTATACACAGTGCTGATTGGGTGGAACAAACCACCTCCCTGGAGCTTTAAAACCGCAGCAGTTTCCAGCTATTTTAAAAAACTGATGGGGGGGAATGAATGTGTGTTTAATAAATGGTACATGTTGTGGTTTAAAAATAGAAAAGCTGCACACCACTTGGCCAAGCTGGGAAAGGCAAGAAAATCAACTGAACTGGTGCTCAGCTGGTTGATTAGTCTATCATTTGCACTCTGAACATGAGGAAGCTCATCTGTTGCGCTGGGGGGGAAATCTGTTATGACTCCTGGATTTGGGGAGAGGGTATCTTCCACATTAGTACTTTAGTCTGGAACTGCCTCCATTTTAACAGTAGGGTTGCCAAGTCCAATTTAAGAAATATCTGGGGACTCTGGGGGTGGAGCCAGGAGACTTTGGGGGTGGAGCCAAGATCAAGTCTGTGACAGGCATAATTGAACTCCAAAGGAAGTTCTGGCCATCGCATTTAAAGGGACGGCACACCTTTTCAATGCCTTCCTTTCATAGGAAATAATGAAGGATAGGGGCACCTTCTTTAGGGGCTCATAGAATTGGACCCCCTGGTCCAATCGTTTTGAAACTTGGGGGATATTTTGGGGAGAGGAACTAGATGCTGTACGGAAAATTTGGTACCTCTACCTCAAAAAATAGCCCCCCCAGAGCCCCAGATACCCGCGGATCAATTCTCCATTATTTTCTATGGGAATACATCTCCATAGGGAATAACAGAGTTCCTAGCAGACATTTCCCTCCCCTCCCCCCGCTTTCTGACGACCCTGAAGCGGGGGGGAGGGCCTCCAAACCGGGGGATCCCCTGCCCCCACCTGGGGATTGGCAACCCTATTTAACAGGGATATATTAGTGGCTACCATGTTTCCCCTTTTGTCCTCCAATTAATTTTTTTACCTAATCTGTGGCAATTTCAAGAAGCATAAAACACAATTGTGACTTCAGGCTGTCTACAGTGGACAGTCAAAGCATTATTAAAGGGGACTGTCTCTTTACATTTTCCTCCCTTTTCTTTTGATTCCAGTTTAATTATTTCCTGTTCTCTTCCAGAAGTAGGCCATGACATCCATGATGAATCAGTGTTTAATTATCAGGGAGGGTTGAGGGTGATTGGAATGATTACTGCTTTTCCTTTGCAGCCAAAGCAACTCTCATTTTTTAACTTTAATTTTTATGATAATTACAACACTATTAAAACAATCATTAAAATTAAATAATAATGTGCAAACAGAATGCAAAGTGAAAAGCAGCAATTAGTCCTCCTTTCCTGGGAACTGATAATTGACTATTGATTCAGGAATGCCACAGGGTGTGACTTACTGGGCTGAAATGAAATACATTTGCAGGGAGAAACTGAACTTTTGCTGAACAGAATTTTTTTCTGAGTAAACCTATAGGAGAATCTTGCCCATGGGTTGGCCATTATTGGATTTTTATGGGAAATATAGAATGACTGATCAGCACAACAGTGTGGGAGCAGATGATAGTATTGTTTTTTTTAAAAAAAAATAAAGAGGGACCATTATGTTCTATTGAGCTAGAGGGAATTGAGATATTTCATATGAACATATGAAGCTGCCTTATACTGAATCAGACCTTTGGTCCATCAAAGTCAGTATTGTCTTCTCAGACTGGCAGCGGCTCTCCAGGGTCTCAAGCTGAGGCTTTTCATACCTATTTGCCTGGACCCTTTTTTGGAGATGCCAGGGATTGAACCTGGGACCTTCTGCTTCCCAAGCAGATGCTCTGCCAATGAGCCACCATCCCTCCCTTTCCTTATATAGTATCTGGCAGTCCTGTGAAGGACTGACTACTCAAGCCCCTTGTAGTCTGTTCTTGGCTTCCAGCAGGAGTTTGAGCTCTTCCATCAGTAAACCTCATTGCACTGAAAAGTTCATCCAGCTTTTCATTTGCCACCCCTGGAAGAAACGTGAAGACACTAATGCAGTTTTTCTCATGTTTTGATACCTGGAATGCAGTGTTTTTCTACCTTAAGAAAAACTGGAGGTACACATAGTCAAAAGCATTGTTGAGAAGCAATGGCTATGTATCTCCCTAATAATTTCAGGACTGCCCATTTCCTGTCCACCCCCTTTATACCTTCCCTTTTGCAGAGCCAATGGGCACTCAGGGATGGGACTGTGCTTTGTGTACTATGGTGATTCTTCAGGGGTTCCCTGTATTCAGGCCCGTAGCTCCCCATGGGGCCCAGAGGGCCCAGCCTGTGGATTTTACAGGCCCCCTCTACAAGCCTTGGCTCCTCCCTCCCCCTTGGGAACCCTCCCCCCAATTGCCTCAGCAGATGAAGCAAGTAGCAGCTGAATCCCCTGAAGCACTCTGAGCTGGGTTGGGTGAGTAGGCGGGCAGATTCCAAAAGTTGGGTGGGGGGGTAGGTGGGCAGCCAGCCCCACCCCCTGCTCCCAGCAGCCCTTAGTCTGGCTATGAAGAGCGGGGGGCTCCATGTGCTGCCCTGTTTTCTACCGCCATGATCGTGAACGGTAAGTTCTTGGGTGGATGGGCGGAGAGGCCCCTAGATTGCACAGGCTGCAAGAGCAGCTAGAGTCCTTTCAGGGTGGCGGGGGAGGGAGGGAAGAAGGTTGAGAGGACATGTCTCCCCCAGTCAGCGTGTACAAGCCACGCGTGTTCCCTGCTGCTCCCAGTTGGGGAAGGGCATAGGAAAGCAAGGAAATGGGAAGGGAGCGCAGAGATATAAATCAACCTTGTTTTGAACTTCAGAACTGGAAGTTGATCACTGCAGGCTGAGCTCCAGGAAAGGTCGAAGAGGAATCAGAGCTTACATGCAATTTAAATCACACTGTAGGGGGAAGGGAGAGGGGTGGCCCCCAGCCTTTCCAGCTTCTTGCTCTTACCCCCACAGCCCTCCCTCCTACAGCCCCCCTGTGGCCCACTGGCCCTGTGACTCTTAGCTACGGGGCTGCCTGTATCTGTCATCAGTAGTTCCCAAACTTTTCCAAATGGTGACCCATATGCCCAAGTTTCCTTTGTACAGTGACCCATCCAGAGCTGACCAAGGTAGGGTCTTTTTGTATCCTAGGAATACTATGACCTTGGCACCCAACTGTTCTAGTATTCCATTTTCTACAGTGCTCAACCAGATGTATTGGGGGGAAAACAACAACAAGCATCGTGCAAACGGTGCAGCTGCCCCCACTATGAACCCAACCTCTTCTCCTCTGCCAGCTGGGCCAGAGCCAGAGGAGGCATGCTGGGCTGAGGAGGTACATGATGGAACGTGGCAAACAGCAGTGCAGAGGCTGGCAGCAAGGGGCTCTGTGTTGTACAGTTTCCACAGCAGGCAGAGGGCAGTGCAGCAATGCAGGGGGGCTAGGCAAGAGGTTGGGCTATTGAAGGAGCAGCAGCAGGACAGCACCCACACATGCAGATGCCTCTTTTGAGCCTCCTCTGGTTTTACCACGGGATGCTGAGCATCTCCCACCTGCTCTCCAAACTCCCCTCCTTATTTCAGGTACCACAGTGAAGTTACTAGTTGCCTGATAGCTTTCTTCTTCTTCATTATTCTCACAAAGGGTGGGGAGAAGAGAGTCTGAGAAGCTGGCAAGAAGGAAAGAAAGAGAAGAAAGGAATGGTCAGGAGCCACAATTAGGGCTGGCTGGCCTGCAACCCACTTTTCAGTCCTGACTAACAAGTTGAGAAACACTGATCTACAGCACTAGCAGCAATGGAAAATCCTGGAGCATCTTTACTCCCTCCGTCAGGATGAGATGGCGGAAGCATCCAATATGATGTTGTGGATCTTCAAGGCACTTATTAGTCCCTCTCATAACACATTATTGAGCTCTGGCCCACACCTTCAGACTCTTTGGGATCTCATTGATTCTCAGCATCTTGATTATGCAGCTTCAACTTAGGAACAAGAATATTCACTAGCATGGCCCTTTTAATATTAATGATATCTGTATCCTGCCCTGTTGTTTAAGAACTCAAGGCATCACAGATAGGGTGTCATCCAGCTTTATCCTCACAGCAGTTCTCTGACTGGCCTAGACACTTATAACACCATCCCAAGCAGTGTTATACTTTTTAAAGCCCATTGATTTCAATGGGCTTTGAAAGGTGTTAACTCTGCTTAGGATTGCACAGTTAGTGAGCTATATGGCCAGACGTGGATCAGAGTTTCCTCAGCTCATGTACAACACCATTTCCACTGCTGCCTAGCAAACTGAGAAGACAGCAGTGTCTACATGAAGGTTTATGTAAGCCTATACCTGTAGGCTGAGATAACTGCACTATTAAAATCACTATGCATAGAAAAGAAGCATAGTGCAGGAAAGGGTTCTAGACTAGTTTTTTCAGCATGTTAGTTTTGTAGGGGTTTTTTTTCATGCAGAAACATTCAGTCATACCTCCAGTGGCATACAGGCAGGAGAAAATGGTACAGATTGTATATCTTATCTGCTGTTTGTGAGATCTATATAGCTTTAATCACACAACCCCCCCCCCCATTTTTAAATACATGTTTTTATTTCCCACAGGGATATACTTACATGCAGAAAAAGTGTAACCAGAGAATCAGCCCTTACTACAAATCGGTATGGTGCAATGGAGCAAGTGTTAGGTTTGGGCTCAGGAGACTCTGATTTAAATCCCTGATCAGCCATGAAGTTCACTGGCAGGAGGGGGAAGAAAACTACACATTGGCTGCAGAAAGTCCTGGCAGATGCAGATTTCCCTAGGCAGACTCTTCTTGACCTTCAGAAAGATGACTCCTGTTATTATGGGAGTTGCAGTAAGGAAGGGGAAGTGAGCAAAATTGCTCTGCTTCTGTCTCTCACACCTGTGAAGCATGGCTTCCAGGACAGGGAAGAAGGGTGATTTCAGCCCCTCTTCATTACAGCCCCCTGACCTCCATGGCCTTTTATCCAGCTTTGGTTTTGTGATGCCAGGAATCATCTTTCCAGGGGTCAAAAGGCACAGTGGAGGGAGAGGAATGCAGGCAGAATCCGTACACATTGTAACAGTGGTTAGTTGGATACAGCCCATGCAGTTCCATGATTACGTGCAATTCCATGATTATTTTTCCCACTGATATTTAAAACTAAATTCCACATCTGTGTGGTTTATTGGAGAAGGGGTTATTTAACACTTTCCCTCCATATCATTTTCCCACCAAGAATTACCACACTTAAACTGCTTTTATCTGTGCTGTAGGGGGAGGCGGAAAGGTATTCATACAGGGCTTTTCTATTCCCAGTGGGAGTCAAATCAGTTTGATGTGATAATATTTGCAGGAAAAGGATGCAAGGGAAAGTCATTCAATAGTTTCTCCCTCTTAAATCAAAACTTCAGTGAATGCATTCTGTTAAATAAAATTGTGCATAAAAATATTCACAGAACACTATATAGTTCCTACATAGGATGTCTACGGCAAGTTACTGCTTCAGTCCATTTGTGAAAAAATTAATGAGGTAAGAATTGTTATACAACATTACAACTGAATACTGCTACAGAAATTCAAAATAATTAGATCATGTCTGCTGTTTAGATTGGAGTCTCTTTCATCTGATCTATGCCTTGCAGTCAACTAAAGTACAAGCCATCCTATTATATATATATATATAAGCTGTTCCATCTTGACAAAGTGAGCTTCCTCATTGATTGGTGTTGCACTGCATCAGCCTTTGGCCCATCAAACCATCAACCAAGAGTACTTGCATGCCATTGGTTAAGTTTGTTCCTCTCTCCTGCCTGAGTGGCTGTTGCTAGCCAGCCAGGCTGATTTTGTCAGTAAAAGGCAACCAGCCTTGGTTCTGGCAGTTGCTGGTTCTCCCTACTCTCCCATTGGCTGAGCTGCCTGTCACCCTGCTTCACAGAGAAGAGAAAGAAACCCTTCCCTCAATTGGCTGAGGAAGGGAGGAGGGAAAGAGCCAGAGAAAGCCTCCCTTGATTGGCTGAGAACTCCTCCCTCTCTTTTCTGGAATGAAAACAGTCAAAGATGGGGGGGGGGAATGGTGTACCCTGGTGTCCCCCAAGTAATACAGAGAAGGAGGGAGGGAGAGAAAGCAAGACAGAGAGAGAGAGAGAGAGAGAGACTGAAGTCCTGTGCTTAAGACCAACAACATTATTAGAGAGAGAGATTGTTGGTCTGAAAGGTATCACTAATGGCCTCTGAGGAGGAACTTATTGGGGCCAGTCCTGACTAGGCTGCCAGTTCTAGCTGGTGGGAAATTCCTGGAGATTCTGTGGAAGAGTTTGAGGACGGCATAGGAGTTAGGGCTTCAGAGTGGGGTCTGCCAGACCCACTTCTTGCTGTGGAAGCTGACTGGGTGATTTTGGACGAGTCACAGACTTTCAGCCTAACCTACCTCACACGATTGTTGTGCAGATCACAGGGGGGAAAGGTGAGTGATGTAAGCTGCTTTGGTCCTCCCCACTGTGGAGAAACACTGTCCTTTTCTTATGTAGAGGCTGCAGGGAGGGGGGAGGCAATGGAAATCTGAAGTCAGAAGGGCAGATAAAAGAAAGAAGAAAGGGTTGCCAACTCCAGGTTAGGAAATTCCTGGAGATTTAAGGGGTGGAGCCTGGAGAGGGTGGTATTTGAAGAGAAGTGGGACCTCAGACGGTACAATGCCATACACACCACCATTTCCACCTGGGGAGCCACTGTTGCCAATCTCCAGGTGAAGGCTTGAGATCACTCAGAATTACAACTGCTTTCCGGGTGGCGGAGATCAGCTCCCCTTGAGATGGGGGGGGGGAGTGAATGCCTTCACTTGGGTGGGTGGGAAGACAGCAAGGGTAGAGGTGCATTTGCCCAGGGCCTCTTTCTAGAGTCCATTGTATTTTTCTTCACAAAGACCTTATTCCTAGTTTATAATATTTCTTCTGAGAACTCCTGGCAGCTTACAGAGAGACTCCCTTCCCAGCTTTGGTCAGACCCAGTCCTGATGCTTAGCTTCTGCATCAGGTGCCTTCAGACCACATCCTGGAGTCAGCTGCAACATGAGCAATGTACACCATATACATTATGGTGGCAACTTCATTTATTTGCTATTTCAAAGGTGTGGGGGATATCCCTACTTCAATTAATGCACAGAATGTGTTGATGGAATGTCTTCGTGTGGCTGTCCCCAGTGGGTGGCTCTGCCTGCATCCTTCCCTGATGAATTAGGGTTTGTATCTTCTTTTTCTTTCTGTGGTGTTGTGCTCTTCTGGGATTCCATCATACTGCCACAATACAACCATTGTCAAAGATTATCAGAAATAAAAGCTCTGAGGGTGACCGACATGGAAGCCTTTCCCGCTCCTCCCAATGGAGAGACAACCCAATCCAATACATGGTTTCCTCCTTTATATCCACACTGAAAGGTCAAAGTGACACACACAACATCACTTGTGTTTTTAATGACACATGAAGATTGAGACTGGAAGCAGAGAAACAGCACCTCCTCTGACGTGGCTGGTTTGAGTAACCAATTTCATGGTAAGGCCGGCTCTGTTAGTTTGATATAACTGCAACATGATTGGCAGCTTTGCCCTTGATCGCATATGACCTCCAGACAGTGGAGTCACATTCTGTTGCACACACAGAGTGAAGGGCTACAGTACTTATTAGCTACATGAATACAACAACCAAAGAGTACACATGTTATATTTATTTACTACATTTATATCCTACCTTTCTCTCCAGTGGGTTCTTAAAGTGGCTTACAGTAGCGCTAGATACAAACTAATAATACTGACGCCATCTTGGATTTCAGGATTATAACTGTAAATGTATTATATGTGTATGAAATGATTTTAATGATTTTATTGTACTCTGTTTTAACATGCATTTTAACTGTTGTTAGCCACCCTGAGCCCGATAGGGGAGGCGGGATATAAATATAGTAAATAAATAAACACATCATTCTCTCCTCCACTGCATCCTCACAACAGCCCTGAGAGGTGGGTTAGGCTGAGAGTGTATGACTGGCCCAAAGCTTCCATGACCTTCAGTTTGTCTGGTGCACCGACCATTATACCATTTGGGCTCCCACATCTCCTGTTAATTCCTGTTTTTTGTTTTAAAAATCTATGCTCAGTGTTTGTGATCACCAATAGCAACTTTATTACAGTGTATCAGGAAGAGTTATACAGTGGAATCCTAAGCAGAGTTATGATTTTCTAAATCCCTTGAAATCGAGGGTTAATGTGGTTTAGAATTGCACTGATAACTCCTCAGATCTAGTTCTCTGAATACATTTATACAATCTTTTTTTTTTAAATGATGCTCTGAACATTTATTTATGATCCGTGCCTTCATAGCCTGCATAGAGACTAAAATGAAAGTAGTTCAAAAAACTCTTAAGGTTATTGCCTATGTAGCAGTGCCTTTAACATCAGTTTGATCTGCAGTGATTTTTATCTCTTTCAAGAAAAACTTCACTCATTCATTTCTCTACTTCAAGCTGCTGGATTTTTTTTCTTTTTAAAAAAATTTAAGATGCACAGCACTGCCACAGACAGTTTATAGGACATAAAACCAATTTAGGACAAATCCAACAATCTTGGTATATTTCTTTGTCTAATGTGTAATAAACCAGTTTCAGTTATTTTTGTAATTTTAATTCTTTACTGGCCTTGTTTATACAGATATGAAGTTATTTTAATTATTATTGCCAGTTCTCATAATCTCATGTACCAGTACCATTTCCGGGATTTCAGTATTCTTCTAGTGTTTTGCATGTATAATTTTGCTGCTAAAGTAATGTGAAACTCCAAGACATCTTCTTATTTTTGTAAAGCACATTTTAAATAAGTCAGCAAAACATTTTAGGCTCTGAGGTCAAACTGCTATTCAATACTACCCTTGTCTGATAAATTAGCCCTTCAAACATTATATTTCTGGCTGTCTAATTTCACATACCAGTCAATTTGTGCAAAAGGGCATGCAGCCCTCTCTGGGGGCAGGGGAACAATGTACCTGGAGTCCAGGAGGTCTTGAAATCACCATCCCAGTCACTATTTCCTTTATGTAAGTTACTTTATTCATCAGTCCATCTACCTAAGGTATGGTTAACTTCACCCACCTGAATTACATGAGAGAAAAGCCAGGATGCTGCAACTTGCCTCCTTCCCCTTTCTTCTCCTCCTCCAGCCAGCCTCCTCCCATTTCCCCTTCCTCCCTTTTTATAGCCCCAAATTCGCACCTGGTCTTGGAGCTAAGCTCGGCCCCCTGCTCTCTACAGCCACACCCTTCCTTACTGGATGGGCCCAGAGATCCATTGTTCTCCCATCCAGGCTTCCTTGCTGCCACCATGCCTTTTGAATTTCCCTGGGACAGACTGCCAAGGCTGCCCTGTTGCTGAGGCTATCCTGACTACAACGTCTTGCCCCTTCCTTATCCTGCCCCACCCAGGGTAAGCCTTGCTGCTGAGTCATATGCTGCTGAATCATACATATCTATATATCTAGGGAGATTAACACTTTACAATCCCAATAATATAGGATGTATCTATGCCCATGTATACCTAGATCTTCTTCTTATCTTTCAAATGGTGTTATTATAGGTTAATCAAATTCTTCCAAGCATGTATTTATCAAATGTCATATTTGGTGAGGGGAGGAAAGTACATTGGAGAAGTTTGGCCCATTTAGCTGGTTCAGGCCAGGTGAACAACACAGAGAGGGAAAGTTGAAGCCATTTCTCCACATGCATCATACTCCCAATTAGAGGTCGTTTTGTAGAAAAATAGGTGGTGGATCATCCGGAAATACGATAGAGTTTTCCCAGAAACGCCTAGAGCGGCCACTGTGTGCCATCGCCGGCTTGATGACGTCACTTCCAGGTGATGTCATTGCGCTGGCAATGTAGAGGGAGGTTCCCCCCACCAGCCCAATGTCAGCCAGGGGGTTGGGAACCTCCCGGGCAGGGCAACCCTCACCCAGACCTGGGACTTGGCAGCCCTAGGTGCAGCCAAGGAGAGCCCCAGGTGAGTAAGGCCTGCTTGGGCTGGCTGGCTCTCTAGCCAGCCCAAGCAGGTCTCGCTTGTCCAGGGCTCTCCTTTCTTGCATCAGGTTGTTTTTGGCTGGTGTGGGGGCAGCATATGCTAATGAGCTCCACCACCTATTTTTCTACAAAACGACCCCTGGTTCTAGACTAAAGTAATTACCTTCAACAGTCTTTTTTTTCTTTGACCTAGTTAGCACTCTTGTTTTGTTCTTTTTCAACACCTTTTTCCAGAAAGCACTCAACTGCCTTGGACTATTATTCATAAATCTTGAATCCTCACAAGAGAAATTTTGAGTCAAACTCCTGGTTGCCAGCCTCCAGGTAGAGCCTGGAGATCTCCTGCTTTTACAACTGATCCTCAGCTGGCCAAGATCAGCTCCCCTGGAGAAAATGGTTGCTTTGAGGAGTGGACTCTATGGCATTGTACCATGCTGAGGCCCCTCCCCTCCCCAAACCCTGCACTATCCTGGATCCACCCCCAAAGTCTCCAGGTATTTTCCAACACAGAACTGGCAACCCTAATTCAGTAAGATATTTAAAAAAAACAAAAACCCAGCACCTTCTTATCCCAGATCCCAAGGTTATTTCACTACAGGCCCAAATCATAAAGATATTATAAAGACCACAAACACCGTATTTCATTATAGCCCCAAGAATGCTTTTTAAAATTTGCACTTTAGCTTTTGGGTATAAAATATTATAATTTGTCCTTTGGCAATAAGATTTGATGATATTAAGCAGAAGTTCATATTACATTTAATTATATCTTTGCCTTAGGGTACATTTCAGAGTCCATGAAGAGATATTTTTAAAAAGTCTATATCTTTCAGTGGGTTGAAGGAGAAAAATACCTTCCACATAGGGTTGCCAAGTCTGAGTTGGAAAATACCTGGTGACTTTGGGGGTGGATCCAAGAGAGGGTGGAGTTTGAGGAGGGGAGGGGCCTTAGTATAGTACAATGCCATGGTACCCACCCTTCAAAGCAGCCATTTTCTCCAGAGGAGCTGATCTCTACCAGCTGGAGATCAGTTGTAAAAGTAGATCTCCAGGCCCCACCTGGAGGCTGGCAACCCTACTTCCACACCAACTATATTCTCATCTTCAAGTGCAGATGGCCCATTTGCTCCTCCCAAAAAACTCCAAGTGCACTACAAAGCATGTACTTAGCACTGGCTGCACACAAAGATATTGCTTTGTTTCCTGAAGCTCTTCATAAGGGCAGGTCTACTATAAGCACCCTCCAAGTCCCAGATGCCTTTCATGATTGGCTCTCTCAGTCAGTGCCCAGCACTTCCAGTCTGACAGGCAGCAAACAAGCAGGCAGAGAGGAGACACTAAGAGCCCTGTGACGATTTCCAGATATCTTTGCTGCATTTGGAACTCCTATGTAAAGGAAGAACAGGCCAATTTTGGGTCTTTCTCCATCTGTAGGCAATTCTGCTTGTTGCATTCTAGAGCTGTTTTTAAAATTAAAGAAAGAAAAATTAATTTAGTTGTTTTTATTATAGATCTTCCAGGCTGTATGGCCATGGTCTTAGCATTGTGAGACCTGATGTTTTGCCAGTAAGTATGACTGGCATCATCAGAGGTATAACCCAAAAAACTGGAGTTCTCTCTGGGTCAAAATTAATTTGCTTTTGAATGTTTCATGCTAGATGAACAATAAAGATGCCCTTTCATACTCTAGAAATTCTAGAAAAGTAGCAATGTTAGGACTGTGTGTTAAGCACAAAGACTTGTGTAGTAGCACCTTGTGGCTTTTGCCTTTTTGTGGAACTGCAAGGGCCTCTTAACCCTTTCCCTATCAGCTGTTTCTCCACACAAAGTCACACACTCCCAACCTGCTCCTTTCCCTGTGGAGCTCCAACTGCCTGCCTATGAACCTCAAGAAGATTAAAAACTCTTGCAGAATCCTGAGTTTACCAGTTTATTCTGAGAACATCAATTTTGGATTACAGATTGCATATGTTTTCATATTCTCCCCAAATGCATACAGAACAGCTAAATGTAGAAATCGCTGGGTAGCGCAAACAGACACACATATTGATTTCATAGCCAGGTTGGCTGGATTCCTGCCCACCTTGCCAATCAGGTTCCTGCTTTCAGATGTCCTCTGTCCCTGTTCTTGGAAGATGTAGCCCATTTTAACAGTGTGCTCTCAGGCTCTCAGCCACACACACTGAGCTGTGCATCTACAGGTCATAGAGCTGAATCTACCCTTGAGAGCAAGGCTTCCAGGAACAGAGCAAACAGCATGTCTCCAGAGAACATAGATGCAGTTGTTCAAATGACAAAAGCCCTTTTTATTAGAACATTTCTGTTAACAATTTCATAGCTCTGGACAGCTTCCTAAAACAGATATGGCCTGTCATCCACAGAGGTCTGCCAATGCACTAGTTTAACTTTGTTCCCCAAGCCAGGCATGGCAGCACCTTCCTATACAAACTCATTTGTAACCATCTGCAAAACATTAAAATGACACCCTCCTGATCCCACATCCTCTTTCATGTGCACCTTTGAAGTGGGTGCTGGCAATTACTGTGGAATAATTCACCAATGACCTGATAGAAAATGCCTGAGCTGCTCACAAACCTCAGTTGTACGGCCTGGAAACAGATATGCCAATCCTGAACTTGTTTACACAGATCCCTGATTTCATTAGGCCTTACTGCCAGGTAAATATGTTTAGCATTTATACACTTTGCACACTGATACCCCTAAACATCTGTTTATCTTCGCCAATGTTACACCAGAGGTGGTTTCAGAAAACAGTTCTGGTAGTTTTTAGGAAGGAGCTATGAAATATTTCTACAGATGGCCCTGCTATATAAGCATTATATTTGATGAAGCAACTTTCTTCTGAAAGTTTGGGAGCATCTTTTTATCAGAATTTTTTTAAGGAAACCTACAGATCTAGTTCTGGGAAAAGGCTACCAAAGTAATCTTGCAAAGCCAAAATCTGAACTTAGAGCTGCCAATTCACTTCCAACTTTGCACCATCCAGTTGACTACACCAGCAGGGAAATCCTAAGATCCCTTCTAAGTTCAGTGGACTTTAAAAAGTATAAAAGTAAAAAAGTATAAAATTCAAGTCAGTGGCATCTTTAAGACCAGCAAAGTTTTATTCAAAGTATACGCTTTCATGTACTTGCACACTTATTCAGATACATTGAAATTGAAGTTAACAGTCCATACATATAGGAAGAGGGTGAGCAACAAATTAGCCTACAACATAATGAAGAAGTTTAACAAATGCAAGGACCAAGTAGGAATGACAAGCTTAGTTTATATGGTCAGCATTTGTTTGGATTTAATTACTGCCGGGGGGGGGGGACCACAGTGAAGCAAATAAATATTGGAGGTCAAAATTGGAGGTTGATGTGTAAATGTGCCCTTCTCAATTGTGGAATGCTGAGAGTAATTAACTGAGATCCTGTTGTTACTCTCCATCCATCTTCTCTCAAGCGTGGAAGTAACTAACAGTATCCTTTTCTTTAAGGTGGGGTGACTGATTGTGTATTGTTATGCCTCCTTTGTGACCATCCAGAGAAATACATTCCAATCTACCATTCCAAATTACATTACAGTCTACTATTCATTACATTATAATCACGATCCCAATCTACTATTCCAAATAAGAAATACAATGGGCGTTTTCGCACTCACCTTCAGCCGGCGCGACCCCCCTCTTCACCGCGCAGGATCTGCGCGGATTTCGCACTAAACGCCGCGGAGCAGCCGGAAGAGCCGGAAACTCCCGGCGCAAAAGCCGCTCAAACGGCTTTTGCGCCGGGAGTTTCCGGCTCTTCCGGCTGCTCCGCGGCGTTTAGTGCGAAATCCGCGCAGATCCTGCGCGGTGAAGAGGGGGGTCGCGCCGGCTGAAGGTGAGTGCGAAAACGCCCAATAAAATAAAAAGGATGTATAGCCCTTCTTGGTGAGGACACAGCTGTAAGAACTGAATGAGATTAGCATATTAAGTGAGATAAGAAACCAATATCCTTGTTAAGTCCTAGGAAGTTTATTGTTCAGAGCATTGTAATAACTTGTAATTCAACAATTTCCCTTTCTAGTCTGTTCCTGAAGTTCCTTTTCAATAAAACAGCTACTTTGAGGTCACTCACTGAGTGTCCTGGAAGGCTGAAGTGTTCTCCTACAGGTTTTTCTGTCTTGTGATTCTTGGTGTCAGATTTGTGTCCTTTTATCCTTTGGCATAGTTTGACCTGTTTGCCCTATGTAGGGAATGGAAGGGCATTGTTGGCATTTAATGGCATATACAATGTTAGAAGATGAGCAAGTGAATGAGGGTGGGATGGCATAGTTCAGGGGTGGCCAAACTCGCTTAATGTAAGAGCCACATAGAATAAATGTCAGATGTTTGAGAGCCACAAGACTTGAACATCAGATGTTTGAGAGCCATGAGGAAGGAAGGAAGGAAAATAGATGGGAAGGAGGGAGGAAGAGGTGGAAAGAAAGCAACTTTAACTTTAAATACATTCTCCAAGTCACTGGCTGGCTTGGAGAAGTGATTTAAAGAAAGAAATGCTATCTCCAAGCCAGCTAACATGGCAGTGGGAGCTTCAAGAACCACACAATGTGTGTGAAAGAGCCACATGTGATTCCCAAGTCACAGTTTGGCCACCCCTGGCATAGCTGATGTTGTTAGCTCCAGTGATCACTTTGTCGAAGTGTGTGTGGCAGCAAAGTTGACATCTGGGTTTATTGCAAGCTCTGATATCAGTGTTCATGTTAAAGTTAGATGTATTATTGTGGATAAGGAGTGGTTTAACATTAGGGGGATGTCTGCATGCAAGACAAGTTTCGCCCCCCCCCAATGCTTGTGGAAAAGAACTATCATTATTCCGTAAAGGCTGTAAGTCATTGATGATGACCCTTAGAGACAGTTCTTCAGAAAGCACACTTGAATTGCATTACTCACTGGAACATAATTGCTGCTACAGGCCCAAGCTCATGATTTCTTTAGCCCACTGCATTTTATTTGAAGCTTCATGTGGAGGGGTACCTGTCAAAAGAGCATACCATACTTTGGAATCTTTGGAAAGGATCCATACTAGAGTTTCTGCAGGTGCAAGAATTTCTGCTTGCAAACTTCCTGCAACTGCCTCACCTCCTCCTTTTCATAGCAGCCACAAATGCTCCTCAAAATCCTGTCCTTGGCATCTTCCAGGAACAAAACATGAGGGTCCCATTTCAGCCTGCCACAGAGGGAGTGAGAAAATCATATTCTTTGTGAGTAGAAATCCTTGAGCCTGCAGAAATGCTAGCCTGGGTCCAACCCTGATATTATTAACAGCCTTGCACCAGGTTTCATCCTCAGCAATGGATTTCTCCCTATACGTTCATAGAAAACTGCTAATGGGCAGGATAAGAAAATACATAGTCAAAGGCACACACACCAGTAGTTAGGCCATGGACTTCACATATAAAAGACATGGGTCATATTTCTGCTCAGTCAGAGATGACTACCTACATTAATGTTCTTTTGCCTCAGGACCTGGCTGTCACCAGATGCATTTCTTTAGGACAGGGGTGGCCAAACTGTGGCTCGGGAGCCACATGTGGCTCTTTCACATATATTGTGTGGCTCATGACGTCCCCACCACCCTGTTGGCCAGCTTGGAGAAGGTATATCTCTCTTTAAATCACTTCTCCAAGCCAAGCCAGCTAGCAGCTTGGAGAATGCATTTAAAGTTGCTTTCTTTCCACCTCTCTCCCTCCTCCTCCTCCCACTCCCATCTATTTGGCTTCTTCTTTCCTGTCTTGCGGCTCTCAAACATCTGATGTTTATTCTATTATTATTTTATCACCGAAATCACAGTGGAAATTGGTACATGTGACTTATTCTATGCAGCTCTTACATTAAACCAGTTCAGCCACCCCTGCTTTAGGCCAAGGCCATTCCATCAGCAAACCCACAACAGCATGAGGAGAATAATAATTACCGACCTCTCAATATTGTCATGAAGAGAAATTAGATAATTATTTTCACATGTAATGTGCTGTATGAGTTATTAGTTACATCATTATTGCCTCCTGTTGCCTGAGAATTCATTCTCTCTGCAGCCATTGGTGAGTGTCTGAGGTGCTTTGGCAGCAATTTTCTCCTGGACTGGAGGTGCTGCAGTTTCTATCCAATCCACCAGGTGGGTCCATGGACTGACAGGGCTCAGTCCAGTCTGTGATGGAATCCATGCCTGCTGAGGTGCCTTTCACAGCCTGATGTGACCTCGCCACAAGCTGAAGAGAGGAGGGAGAGGTAGGTGCTCATTCTATCTCAGCCTCTAGACTAGCTCTGCGAGGGTAGAATCAAACAGAAGAGGGCCAAAAGGCAGAGCAGCGTGTAAAGGGAATAACCAAATGCCAATCCATTCATTATCTTGCAGAAATCATGAGTTTATTGTAAATGAGAGAGAAATAATGAAAATAAGGGATGAAATATACAGAGATGCTGTTAAACATATAGGGCTCTCTCTTAAGAACATAAGAGAAGCCATGTTGGATCAGGCCAACGGCCCATCCAGTCCAACACTCTGTGTCACACAGTGGCAAAATTTTTTATATATAAACACACACTGTGGCTAATAGCCACTGATGGACCTGTGCTCCATATTTTTATCTAACCCCCTCTTGAAGGTGGCTATGCTTGTGGCCACCACCACCTCCTGTGGCAGTGAATTCCACATGTTAATCACCCTTTGGGTAAAGAAGTACTTCCCTTTATCCATTTTAACCTGTCTGCTCAGCAATTTCATCGAATGCCCACGAGTTCTTGTATTGTGAGAAAGGGAGAAAAGTACTTCTTTCTCTACTTTCTCCATACCATGCATTATCTTGTAAACCTCTATCATGTCACCCCGCAGTCGACATTTCTCCAAGCTAAAGAGTCCCAAGCGTTTCAACCTTTCTTCATAGGGAAAGTGCTCCAGCCCTTTAATCATTCTAGTTGCCCTTTTCTGGACTTTCTCCAATGCTATGGCTTAAGAATGGCTTTATGTACAGCAAAAATGTGGCCACATCTGGCCCAAAATAACAACACAAAATGGCTTAAGTTACAAACTGGTAGCAATACAGAGATTCAGCTCTCTTTGCTATAGGTAATGAAAAGGCACTATTCTCTCAGCCTCAGCCCTCCTCTCAGTCTGTAATATGAGGATAATTGCACTGGTCTACCTTACAAGGCTACAGTAAAGGTTACTGCCATAAAGTATGTGGTATGCTTTAAAATCTTATTATTTTAAGAATAGCCCAATTTCATTAATGGATTTGGACTCAGAACTGTATCATCTGTCTTATTTTCTTTAAATGAGATCAGTCATCCTGTGATCCTTGTAAATAAATGTGAAAAAATTGAACTTAATTTGCTTGCAGAGTTTGTTTTCTTTCATCAAGCACCCACTGTGCTTGCAGTGATAACTTCTACACAATTTAAAATAAGCAAGATTTCAAGTGTATTAATTCTATGCCACTGGTGGTATTCATTATCACACAAACGACTGGCGGGGCGAGCCTGCTCAAAATTGACGGGATTGCTGAACGTGATGGAAACTGCACTTTTCATCACCTTCCGATTCAATTGGGAGGCCATGAAAATAATAATTTTCATTAACCTTGGCAGGAAGTCATGCTGAAGAAAATTGGGAAGGGTAATTTGCTGGACAGGACAGGGCAGATCCTAGTAGAAGCGTGTCCTCTTAAAAAATCATTCACTCCTCTCTGGTTACTTCTAAAACATAAGGTTTGGCATTGGGGGAGGAGATAAGTCTGCTTTGAAGTACCTATGCAAAGGTGAGCAGGTGCACATTTTGCAAGCATTCCACGAAGTGCTTGCAAATTATTATTATTATTATTATTTGTTTATTTATATTCTGCCCATTCCCCCATTTGGGGGCTCAGAATGGAGTACATCTCTCTCTCGGCTTGGCTTCGCGAACGAAGATTTAAGAAGGGTGCAATAGTCCACGTTTGCTGCAGGCTCGCTGGTGGCTGACAAGACCAATGTGGGACAGGCAGGTCCGGCCACAGCAGCTGCAGGGAAAAGTCTGATTTAGCGTTGGTCCTGTAGCAGTGCGATTCTTCCTCAATCTCCTTTTGTCCTCAAGACCAGCTATGCGTGTGTTCTCAAAGGAAGAGACAGCCTGGTGGATGGTGTGCCTCCATGCTTTGCGATCTGAGGCTAGGTCAGACCACTGGTGATGGTTGATGTGACAGGTGCTAAGGGATTTCTTCAAGGAGTCCTTGTACCTCTTCTTTGGTGCCCCTCTATTTCGATGGCCGGTGGAGAGTTCGCCATACAGGGCAATCTTGGGAAGGCGGTGGTTTTCCATCCTAGAAATATGCCCTGCCCAGCGCAGCTGCGTCTTCAACAGCAGTGCCTCGATGCTGGTAACCTCTGCCCGCTTGAGGACTTCAGTGTTGGTCACAAAGTCACTCCAGTGGATGTTGAGGATGGTGCGAAGGCAGCGCTGATGAAAGCGCTCAAGGAGTCGCAGGTGATGACGGTATAAAACCCACGATTCGGAGCCATAGATGAGGGTTGTCATCACAACCGCTTTGTAAACATTGATCTTTGTGCCTTTTTTCAGATGCTTGTTGCTCCACACTCTTTTGTGCAGTCGGCCAAATGCACGGTTTGCCTTTGCCAGCCTGTTGTCAATCTCCTTGTCGATCTTGGCATCTGAGGAGATGATGCACCCCAGGTAGCTGAACTGCTGGACTGTCTTCAGAACTGATTCACCCACAGTGATGCAGGGAGGGTGATAATCTTCCTGGGGTGCAGGCTGGTGGAGAACTTCTGTCTTCTTCAGACTAACTTCTAGGCCGAATAGCTTGGCAGCCTCTGCAAAGCAGGACGTCATATGCTGCAGAGCTGATACCGAGTGGGAGACGAGTGCAGCATCATCAGCAAACAGTAGCTCTCGGATGAGTTTTTCCATTGTCTTGGAGTGTGCCTTTAGTCGCCTCAGGTTGAACAGGCTGCCATCGGTGCGATAGCGGATGTAGACACCATCGTCCTCATCTAGATCTACTGCGGCTCTTTGAAGCATCATGCTAAAGAAGATCGTAAAGAGAGTTGGCGCGAGAACGCAGCCTTGCTTTACACCTGTGCCTATTGGGAAGGGCTCCGAGAGGTCGTTGCAGTGTCTGACTTGGCCTCGCTGGTCTTCGTGTAGCTGGATGATCATGCTGAGGAACCTTGGGGGACATCCTAAACGTTCCAAGATTTGCCACAGGCCTTTCCTGCTAACGGTATCGAAAGCTTTGGTAAGGTCGACAAAAGTCACATACAGACCCTTGTTCTGTTCCCTGCATTTCTCTTGGAGCTGCCTGAGAACAAATACCATGTCGGTGGTGCTCCTGTTAGCTCTGAAGCCGCACTGGCTCTCTGGGAGGAGTTCTTCTGCAATGGTGGGCACCAGTCTGTTCAGGAGTATTCTGGCAAGGATTTTGCCTGCGATGGAGAGCAGGGTTATCCCCCGGTAGTTGGAGCAGTCTGACTTTTCCCCTTTGTTCTTGTATAGGGTGATGATGATTGCATCGCGAAAGTCCTGTGGTAATTTGCCTTGTTCCCAGCAGGTGACAAGTACTTTGTGAAGTGAGCTATGTAGTACTGTGCCCCCATGCTTCCAGATCTCTGGTGGAATTCCATCAACTCCTGCTGCCTTGCCACTTTTCAGTTGCTTGATGGCTTTAACAGTCTCTTCTAGGGTGGGGATCTCATCCAACTCTGTTTTCACCGGTTGAAGTGGGGTGAGGTGGATTGCTGAATCTTGAACTACGCGGTTGGCACTGAAGAGAACCTGAAAATACTCCGACCACCGGTTCAGTATGGATGCCTTGTCTGTGAGGAGCACTTGGCCGTCTGCACTATGCAAGGGACTCTGAGCCTGATATGATGGACCATATACTGCCTTCAGGGCTTCGTAGAACCCTCTTAAATCACCAGTGTCTGCACACAGCTGGGTTCTCTCTGCAAGCTTGGTCCACCACTCATTCTGAATGTCTCGAAGCTTGCGCTGGAGGTTGCTACATGCAGCGCGAAAGGTTGCTTTTTTCCCAGGACAGGAGGGCTGAGCAAGATGTGCTTGGTAGGCAGATCTCTTTTTTGCCAGTAATTCTTGGATCTCTTGATTGTTCTCATCAAACCAGTCCTTGTTCTTCCTTGTGGAGAACCCGAGGACTTCTTCAGAGATCTGCAGGACGGTAGTTTTTAGGTGTTCCCAGAGTGCTTCTGGAGAAGGGTCTGTGGGGCAACTGAGGTCCTCAATTCTTGACTGGAGTTTTGCCTGGAAGGCAGCTTTAACTTCGGCTGACTGGAGGCTGCCAACCTGAAACTTCCTCCGAGGGATACCTCCTCTCCTGGGTGTGGGTTTAAAGTGAAGACGGAGATTGCAGCGTACAAGATGATGATCCGTATGACATTCTGCGCTGGGCATTACTCGGGTGTGTAAGACATCTCGAAGGTCTCTCTGGCGCACCAGAATGTAGTCGATAAGGTGCCAATGCTTGGACCGTGGGTGCATCCAGGTTGTCTTCAGACTGTTCTTCTGCTGGAAGATAGTGTTGGTGATGGTGAGCTGGTGCTCCATGCAGAATTCTAGCAGGAGGCGCCCGTTGTCATTGCAGTTGCCAATGCCGTGTTTGCCAAGTACTCCTTTCCAGGCTTCCGAGTCTTTACCTACTCTGGCATTGAAGTCGCCAAGGATGATCACCTTGTCCTCTGTAGGGGTCTTCCGTACGAGGTTGCGTAGATCAGCATAGAACTTGTTCTTTTCTGCAGGATCTGCTTGAAGGGTTGGGGCATACACACTGAAGAGTGTTGCATGCTGCTTGTTTTGAAGTGGGAGGCGCATGGACATGATGCGATCTGAGTGACCTGTTGGAAGGTTTTCGAGTTTGGAGGCAATGGAGTTCCTGACCATGAAGCCAACGCCAGAAAGGCGGCTCTCAGCCTTTGACTTACCCGACCAGTAGAGGGTATAGCCAGCACCGTGTTCTTGAAGACTACCTTCCTCAGGGAAACGGACCTCACTGAGAGCTGCTATGTCGATATTCAACCTGAGAAGTTCGTGGGCAACTAGAGCAAAGCGTCGTTCAGGGCGACCACTGCCTACTGTGTCAAGCATGGTTCTGATGTTCCAACACGCTAGCTTTAGTCTTTGCACACTTTGTGAGGCAGGTGCATGCCTTTTCTTTGTTGTTATTTTTCGACCGCAAGTAAGGATGCCCGTTGACCGCGGCTAGCCAACTGGGGTGGGGGAGACGAGCTTTGTTTAGGCCACCTTTTCTAGGCCCCTCTCCGTGTGGAGCAAGCAGTGCTGTCCCTAGATAAGGCTGCTTGGTCGTTCAGGGTGCTGCCGAAAGATGCTTTCGTCTCCGGGTTAGCATCAGGCGACCAATATCCTGAACCGCCTACATGCAGGATCGGGACTGCGGCTTCCAGTGGCACCTTCCACCTGCCGTTTCGCCCCTTGCCTATCGCTGCAGGACTTGATGCGTTGTGGGTTGTGTGTGTGGATATGCCCTTCAGGCCTGCGCAGAGGAATTTTTTAGGTGAAGCGCAGTGTGCGCGGTACTGGCTCCACCCTTTCACCTGGGTGGGGGGTGGGCTCCCTCTGGGAATCCTACCCCCCCAGGGAAAGTGCATGCGCAATACATAGCCTCTCCTCTCCCGGTGTAGTGAACGCCGCGTGGTCACTGTCTGGCTATGCCTGGCAGATGGTCACTGCAATGGCCTCTCCTGCATTACTGCATCCGTAGCAACACCTTCTCGCTGGTCCCCCCCATTTTCACAGAGTTTGCTACGTCATGGTGCGACCGAATTGTCCGGCGGTATAACCGGATGGGCAGGCTGGGCCCACCAACTTCGTCAGCCTAAGAGAAGGAAAACTCTAACATCAAACCCGGGCAGATAGAGCTCGTTAATGTAACACCTACCACCTGGAGGACTCACTGCCGGCGTCCCGGCTTACTGGGCCATGGAGTACATCAAATAGAGATAAAATCACAATAAAATCATAATAAAACCAATTTCAACATTCAGTAAAGTGCAACAAAATGATTCAGTAAGATGATGTGACAGTAAGGTGGTATAGCACAGAATGGTACCACTATACAGCACCACATCCAGAAGGGCAGTAGGGGGGAGGCCAACCTCATCAAATCCTCGTCAAATGTTTTTTCCCATGTTTGAGAGGGATGCTCATGAAAATACATAGCTTCAAGTAAAGCATGAGGTTACTGACTCGTCAGTAAGTTATATGGGGAAGCTTGTAGAGGCATCTTAGTTCAGCTATAACCTAGAGAAGAGCCCAGTGGGTGGAAGAGAATTTTACCAAGCATAATACCGATAGCAGTATGCACGGCTGACTGTATGGGAACTGAAAACAAATCAGCCAGTATCATAATGCACCTGTATAAATCAATGGTGCTGCCTCATTTGGAATACTGTGTACAATTCTGGTCACCTCAAAAAAGATATTATAGCATTGGAAAAAGTGCAGAAATGGGCAACTAGAATAGTTAAATAGTTGGAATGCTTTCCCTGTGGTTAAAGAGCTTGGGGCTCTTTAGCTTGCAGAAATGTCAACTGAGGGGTGTGATAGAGGTTTAAGATTATGCATGGGATAGAGAAGGCAGAGAAAGAAGTATTTTTCCACCTTTCTCACAATATGAGAACTCGTGGGTACTCAATGAAATTGCTGAGCAGTCAGGTTAGAACAGATAAAAGGAATTACTTCTTCACCCAAAGAGTAATTAATACATGGAATTCACTGCCACAGGAAGTGGTGGCAGCTACAAGCATAGATGGTTTCAAGGAGGGTCTGGACAAACATATGTAGCAGAGGTCTATCAGTGGCTATTAGCCACAAGGTATAGATGGAACTCTCTGTCTGGGGCAAGTGATGCTCTGTATTCTTGGTGCTTGGGGGGAGCAACAGTGGAAGGACTTCTAGTGTCCTGGCCCCACTGGTGGATCTCCTGATGGTGCCTGTTTGTTTGTTTTTTTGCAACTATGTGACAGAGTGTTGGACTGGATGGGTCATTGGTCTGATACAACATGGCTTCTCATGTTCTTATGAGAATTACATTACTCATGACATTTGGGAATCTTGACAATTGCACTGGCTTTGTGAATAAACACCTCTTTTGTATCAGTAAAACTTTTGCAGTAGATCAGAAAACAAAGCTATGGTTCCTTGCTTTTTAAAAGCATAATGGAGGTTTCAAAGTACAAAGAAAGCAAAAACAACTACAGCGTGCTCTTCTGCTTCCTACCACAATTTTTAATTCCTTTCTGTGACTCATAAAGAATTTAATGCACAAGTGTTCAGAGAGAAAGAGACATGCCCAAGACAACATAACAGCCCATTGGCAGAGAACTGTTCCAATATTCCAGTTCCTTTAGTTCCCTAGGACCATTAACCTCTTGATCACACTGCCACTGTAAAATATAGACCCAAATGTTACAGCTAGCGAAGCCTCTCCTTGCTCCATCCCTGGAAAAATAATCCATGTGTCCTGTATCTATTACAGTGCTCACTTAGCTGCATTAAGTGTTACAGGAGGCTGTTACACTAAACCATTGCTGTGCTGTCCAGGTAACCTACACCTGCCTTCAGGGAGGAGATCAGCCAGTCTCAGGCGACTGTAAGTGGAGCTTGTGGAGAAAGAGAATGCTCTCAAGCATGAAAAAATTATTAGGCAACCAATCCTCTGGACCTATTTTCAGCAACAATGCCTGCCTCTTAGTACCAATGAAACCTGAACTGCCTCTTCTGGGAGAAATCAGAGCCTAGGCCTTCCTGTGTGCCCACCTTGGGAGATGGGCCTACACAGGAAGCATCAGATCACAAACCCCACCTTGTAATTATTTACTGGCCTCTGGGGAGCAAAATAGCAGTGGAAGCTTTCAATTCAGGGACTGCTTGAGTGCTTTTTTATACCAGTAAACTGGCCCCTCAAGTTAGTACAAAACCAGAGGTATGCACAAGCTTTTGCACCTGCACCAGCCTCAGTGTCTTGGTGTTTGACAAGTTTTGCATGATTCACAAGCTAACAGCTGGAATACATTTTGCTGGCTTAATACATTTCAGGGTACACCACATGCTCTTCATTAAGAGGCATCTATTTCAGAACTTCCCAGCTGACTAAAACAGCAAAGAATACATGCATGCATCACTGTTTCTCTCAGTATATATACCAGCTTTCCAAATATGTCCACCAATGGCACTGGACCATAAAAAGGGTCTGCCAAGCAACACACACAGAAGAACATAAAGGGAGCCCTGCTGAATCCGACCAATGGTCCATCTAATCCAGCATACTGTTTCACACAGTGGCCAAATCAGTTGCTGTAGAGGGCCAACAAACAAGGCATAGAAGCCAAAGCCTTCCCGTGAGGTTGCCTCCAACGACTGTATTCAGAGGTTTGCTTTACTCACCATGTTTAGGGTTGCCAAGTCCAATTCAAGAAATATCTGGGGACTTTGGGGGTGAAGCCAGGAGACATTGGGGGCGGAGCCAGAAGCAAGGGTGTGACAAGCATAATTGAATTCCAAGGGAGTTCTGGCCATCACATTTAAAAGGACAGTGCACCTTTTTAAATGCCTTCCTTCCATAGGAAATAATGAAGGATAGGGGCACCTTCTTTGGGGGCTCATAGAATTGGACCCCCTGGTCCAATTGTTTTGAAACTTGGGGGGTATTTTGGGGAGAGGCACTAGATACTATACGGAACATTTGGTGCCTCTACCTCAAAAAACAGCCCCCCCCAGAGCCCCCGATACCTCCAGATCAATTCCTCATTATACCCTATGGGAATCGATCTCCACATAGGGAATAATGAAGTGCCCAGCAGACATTCCTGGGGCCTGGGGATTGGCAAGCCTACCATGGTTAGTAGCTGATGATGATCATTCCTCCATTAATCTCTCTCAGCCATCAGTGCTCATGGTCATCACTAGCTCCACTGGCAGTGAATTCCACAATTTAAGTATTATCTTTTGACTGTCCTGAACCTATTGCCTATCATCTTCATTTGATGACCCTGAGTTCTAATATTAAGGCAGAGAAAGAACAAGCTCTCTCTCCAGGTTCTCCACTTGTGCATAATGTTATAAATGCCCCCCAAAAATCTTTTTTTTAAATTAACTTGAGAACCCCCAGACGGTTTAGCCTTTCCTCATAGGAAAGGGACTCTAACCACTTATTCATTTGGTTGCTCTCTTCCAGCTCAGCAATATCCTTTCTGAGATGTGTTGACCAAATCTGTACACAATATCCCAATATAGATCTATACAAGGGCAGTATAATATTGGCTGTTTGATTTTAAGTTCCTTTCGTCATAATCCCCAGCATGGTATTTGACTTTTTCACTGATGCTACACACTGAATTGCCATTTTCATCAAGTTGTCTACAGACTACTAAAACCCCCAAGATACCTTTCAAATTCAATATCAGCCAGCTCAGACCCCTTCTGCGTATTTTTAAAGCTGGGATTTCTTGTTCCAATCTGCATCACCTTAATTTATCTACTCTAAATTTCATCTGCCACATTGTATTTATTTATTTACTTCATGTACATGGCACCTTTCCTTCCAATGGGGATCCAAAGCAATTCACATTATTCTCCTTTCTTCCACTTCCACTCACCCAATTCACTTTTTGTCCATCTTATTGTCAACTTATGTTTGCTTTGTGAGAACCTGTGCTCCTTTCTGTTTGCCTCACTTGGAAAAACCTTATACTTTTTAAAGGGAGAATTTTTATCCTTTTATGACTTCCTTTGACTTGAATTTTTAATAATGTAGGCAGGCATCCTTTTAGGTTTGGTAGTACCTTTCCTAACCTGAGGGTATGTATTCTAGCTGGATCTCAATTAGCATTGTTTTACATTGCTTCCAGGTATCTTGACCAGTTCTTCCTTTACCTTCTTTCTGCACAGTTTCCTCATATTTGTAAATTCTCTCATTTGAAATAAAACGTGATTGTTTTAGACTTTGGGGCCAACTTTCCATTGACAGAGATGTTGAACATAACGGAGCTGGGGTCATTACTCAATTGCTGCAACAACCTTTTCATTTTGCTGGTCCTGAGCCCTGCTCAGAACCAAGTGCAGATTCATTATGTGAAGTTGGCTCTATGACCAACTGCTCAAATGCACAGTCATTTATGAGGTCTAGAAACCTAATTTCTACACAGGTAATGTGTAGCTGAAGTCATCCAATATTACAACCTTTTCCACGTCAGTCACCTCCCTTATTTCCTTCTCCATCCTGAGATCTGCCTCGTGGTTTTGATCAAGGGGATGCTAGTACATGTCCGCATTTAGGTAATCCATAGGACCCACTCCACCCATAGCAATTATGTGGGGAAGTTTATTCCCATGAAATTTTCCAACCTATTTGACCTTATGTTCTCTTAGACAGACAGATCAACACTGCCCCAAAACATTCCACTTTGTCCTGTCTACAGAGTTTATATCCAGGAATAACTGTGTCCCATGGATTTTCCCCATTCCTTCAGCTTCTGAAATGTCCACTGTATCGAAACTCATTGAGAACCAAGCACTCAATTATTAAAAAGGTAAAGGTAGTCCCCTGTGCAAGCACCAGGAACCAGTCAAAATGTTACAAAATAGTGAGTGCAAGGCTTTAAGTTCCCCAGAAATCTCCATCAGGTTGGATGCTAGTCACACATACAGAAAAAGGTGGGGGGGGGGAATGTTGGTTAGTTCATGACAGAAAAGCCCAAAGCCTATGTCAGTTTGTAACTTCTAGAAGATAAAAACCAGGAGGTGCTGCACACTTAACTGGATTACATGGTGATAGGTGCAAATCAGATTTCAAATTGTTTCTAGGGTTGCCAGGTCCCCCTGGACATTGGCAGGGATGAGGGGGTAGGGTTGCCGGATCCAGGTTGGAAAACTCCTTGAGATTTGGGGATGGAGCCTGGAGAGGACAGGGACCTCAGCGGGGTGCAATGCCAGAGAGTCCACCCTCTAAAGCATCCATTTTCTCCACAGAAACTGATCTCTGTAGTCTGGAGATGAGCTCTAATTCTGGGAGATTCCCAGGCCCCACCTGGAGGCTGGCATGCCTAACTGTTTATCAGTTTGGAAACAGGCAGAGAGGGAAGCAGATGGAGAATGCTGTGAGTTGGCAGAAGTGTGAAGTTGTAGGATCTCTTTCTCCCCCCCCCCTCCCCCACCAAGATCTGCTGTTGGGTAGCAGATCTGCTTCCCTGTAGAAGTGCTCTTCTGCCTCCATTTGTATACTGGTAAATAAGAGACTGCTACAAAGAGGGTTGCCAGGTCTGCGTTGGAAAACACCTGGAGGCTTTGGGGGTGGATCCAGGAGAGGGCAGGGTTTGGGGAGGGGAGGGGCCTCAGCATGGTACAATGCCCTAGAGTCCACCCTTCAAAGCAGCCATTTTCTGCAGGGGAGCTGATTTCTGCCAGCTGGAGATCACTTGTAAAAGTGGGAAATCTCCAGGCCCCACCTGAAGGCTGGCAACCCAAACACCAAAAGTCCCCAACACTTCTTCCTCCAAGCCAAGTAGAAACTTCTCACAACTTGGAGAAGTGGTCAACATTTGAAACACTTTCTTCCCTCTTCCCTACCAAAAAGAAGAATGCTCTCACTGCCATCTGCTTTGCTGAAGCAAAAGAGTCACCGTAGAGTAGTGACTAAAGCAGTGGACTGAGACAGAGAAGAGCTGAGGCTGAATCTCCACTCGCCATGAAACTTACTGGGAGACATTCTCTCTCTTCCTAGCTTGCCTCACAGGGTTGTTTTGAGCAGGGCTTTTTTAAATAGGAAAAAACCCAGCAGAAACTCTTTTGCATAATAGGCCACACCCCCTGATGCCACCATTGTTTTGCACAGGGCTTTTTGTGTAGAAAAAGCCCGGCAGAAATTCATTTGCCTATTAGGTCACACCCCCTGACACCAAGCCAACCAGAACTGTGTTCCTGTTCAAAAAAAGCCCTGGTTGTGAGGATAAGTGGAGGAGGGAGTTCCGTATATGCTGCCCTGAGTTCCTTGGAGGAATGGTAGGATAAAAACGCACTGAGTAAACAAGCCCTCAGAACAAAGGACTAGAGGCTAATTGCATCACCTCCATTTAACCAAGAAATTCACCACAGAAAATTCAGCCCAGCCCCCAACTGGATCCTCTGACACTGTCAAACTCATCTCCCTCTTCTTCTTTGCTTCCAATCTTTGGTATGTCTTGTTGCTTGCAGGGGTGTAGACTTTTCAGTTTCCCGGAGGAGGGGTGGGCTGGGGCCCAGTCAGAGCCATTTGATCCAGTGACATCATAGGGAGGAGCCAGTGACATCACAGGAAGGGGCCTCCATTATCACTACCTATGAATTTATAAAGAAGCTCCCTCCCCATAAATTTAGGGAGCACCCCCCCAACAATGCCCATGGACTGGGCCAATACAGGAAAAGGTGCGAGTTTGCCAGTGGTTATAGTGGTATCTCAGAGGTCTCTTGCTGTGTCCTGTTTTTGAAATTCACTTTTAGAATAGTCACTTTAAGATCTGCAAATATACATATCATGTGCATAGGACAAACCAGTGGTCACAGATTTGATAGTAAAAGGCAATGCAGAAAAGCTTTAAGGGAACATTTTATAGGTTTCCCTGTGGACGTTCACTTGCAGGTGTATTGTTTCTGCCTCATTAATAAAGTACGATTGTACTGAAATTGACAAAACTATGGCATCACAGATACCTTTGTTTGATAAATTCAAGGGTCTCTGACCAAGGGCAGAATACAAAACAGTTTCTGGGTGCTCAATTTCTGAGCAATGTACAAAGTTCAGAGTTAGTGGCAATGTTCTTCTCACTTCAAACTCATATCCTACAAAGTGAGTACAAGTACATTTTGAGGTAATTCAGAACAGTGCCCATGGCCCATGGCCCCATACCACCTAGGATTTTATATACCTTGGCCTCTTAGAAAAGTGCTTAGAAATTCCACCTTAAAAACACAGATATTCAGAACAAATCATTAATGAAAATCACATGATTCAATTTATGGGAAATGACCGCATTCCTTTTTTTTATTCAAAACAATTTTATTGGTAACATATGGTAATAAATCTATTTCTTACATCTTTAATAACTTCTTTTATCTATCCCATATATTACTTTCTACCCACCCCTCCCCCCGTTACTTGACCCCCGCCGGTGCTATTTACTTAAAATACTAATATTTAAAGGTACCCTTAACTATTAAAACAAAAATTTATATTCTTCTTCTAAAACTTAATCATTATCAAAAATTGTCCAATGTCCTTTTATTTTCCACTCTTTTTCTACATGTCTTCTAAACTTTTTCCACTCTGTTTTAAAAACTTCTAAATCATAGTCTCTTAATATTCTTGTTAATTTGTCCATTTCACTCCATGTCATAACTTTTATAATCCAATCCCATTTCTCTGGTATTTTTTCTCGCTTCCACAACTGCGCATATAATGTCCTAGCAGCTGAAAGCAAGTACCAAATTACAGTTCTATCTTCTTTTGGAAATTTTTCCATTTGTAATCCCAACAGAAAAGTCTCTGCAACTTTCTTAAATTCATATCCCAAGATCTTAGAAATTTCTTGCTGAATCATCTGCCAATACTTTTTTGCTCTTTCACAAGTCCACCACATATGGTAGAAAGAACCTTCACGTTTTTTACATTTCCAACATCTTTCTGGCATCTTATTGTTCATATTTGCCAATTTTTTAGGAGTCATATACCATCTATACATCATTTTAAAACAGTTCTCTTTAATACTATGACACGTCGAAAGCTTCATAGAAGTCTTCCACAAGATTCCCAAGTTTCCATCTGTATTTCTTTATTTACATTAATTGCCCATTTAATCATTTGAGATTTCACTACTTCATCCTCTGTAGATCATTTTAAAAGTAATTTATATATTTTTGAAATTAATTTTTCATTGTCTCCAAGCAGAACTCTTTCCATTTTTGTTTGCTCTTTTCTTATTCCTTCAGTTTTAATATCATTTTCCACCAAGCTCTTTATTTGTTGCATTTGGAACCAATCATATTTAATATTCAGCTCTTCAGCAGTTTTCAGTCCTGTTTTGCCACTTTGTATTTTTAATAATTTAATAATTGACTATATGACAACCACTTTTCTTCACCTATCTCAGCCGTTATTTTTATTACTTCAGCTGGCACTATCCATAACAGTCTTCTCTCATCTCCATATTTCTTATATTTCATCCATGTATTTAGCATTCCTGTGCATGGTATTTTTCCACTCTTCAGGTTCAACTTGCAAAACACATTGGGCTTCAGCAAATGATCTTCAGACAGCTGAATTTTACCACTTTAACTTTTAATTAACAACACAAACTGTTTCTTTAGAAATTACTTTTAGAAATTACACTACAATCAAATATTCTCCCAATCCCGTTACCCCTTTTGCTCCCACAAGCATCCTCTCCTGCCATATCCTATCTCCCCACCCCAGCAGTTACCATGTGCTGCATGATTTGTGGCAAACCTTAAAGATTGCTTCATCTACGTACAACATAGCTGTTATGGTGCAGCTATTCAGAAACCCCTGTACTTAACTGACACTGAATGTGTTTCTTCTAATAGATGCTCTTTGAATGAACTCATTAGCTATAACATTAAGATCAATTTCCTGAGAAATATGTTTATGTCCATGAAGAAGAGCCAAGTGATTGAGCTTATCCTGTCTCATGCTTGACCGTAGCTACCTAGGTAGGGTTGCCAAGTCCAGTTCAGGAAATATATGGAAACTTTGGGGGTGGAGCCAGGAGACTTTGGAGTGGAGCCAGAAGACATTGTGATGGAGCCAGAAGCAAAGTTGTGACAAGCACAATTGAGCTCCAAAGAGAGTTCTGGCCATCACATTTAAAGGGACCGCACACCTTTTCAGTGCCTTCCCTCCATTGGAAATGATGAAGGATAGGGGCACCTTCTTTTTGGGCTCATAGAACTGGATTCAACACTCCAAACTTTTTGAAACCTTGGGGGTTGTTTTGAGGCGAGGCACTGGATGCTATCCTGAAAATTTGGTTCCTCTACCTCAAAAAACAGTCCCTCCAGACACCCACAGATCAATTCACCATTATACCCTATGGGAATCGATCTCCATAGGGAATAATGCAGTGTCCAGCAGACATTTCCCTCCCCCCACTGTTTTCTGATGACCCTGAAGCACGGGGAGGGCCTGCTTCATTGGGCAAACTGGAAACTGGGGATTGGGCAAACTGGAAACTGCAGTGTACTGATTAGCAAACACTAGAAATAAACCACTGCATTTTTATATTGCAAATAAATGCTTAAGCAATTTCTTTAATAATGATGGAATTATATTATTATCACAAACCAAAATTTCTTAAATGTCCATAAAAAAATCAAAAAGTTATTTCACACCACTCTTGTAAGGTAGTACTTTACAGTCCAGTGTCTCAGTTCTCCTTTGCTTGAAAGACATAGACAGTACCATGCTTGTATGTGATTCCTCCTATGGGTAGCAGATCAAAGTTTGACAGGTGTGGCGGCTACACAGGTCCTAGGTTCAGTTCTGTGTTTCGTTCACCTTCCACTGGCTGATTTCTTTTACCTTTGGAACCCCTGCTAAAGGCAATTGCTCACACATTACAATACAATGTTACTTTGCAGCTTGCACAAATGCGGGGGGGGGGGGCAAAGCAGTTTGCATCATTCTTCTCTCCCCCTATGTGATCTGAACAACCACCCTTAGAGGCAGGTTAGGCTGGAAGTCTATGCCTGGTCCAAAATCACCCAGTCAGCTTCCTTTCCCTTGCTGTCTTCGCACCCACCCAAGTGAAAGCATTCCATCCCCCCACCTCAAGGGGAGCTGATCTCTGCCATCTATTTGGATAGCAGTTGTAATTTTGAGTGATCTCCAGCCCTCACCTTGAGATTGGCAGCACTGTTTCCCCAGGAGGAAAGGCCTTTCCATCAGAGGCCTATGGTGATCCCTTGGGAGTTTCCCAGCAACCTGGAAAGGTACTACTAAAGGCCACTAGCCAAGTGCCCCCTGCCTGTTGCCAATCTCCAGGCCTCACCTCTTAGAATTACAACTCTCTTAGAATTACAACTGCTATCCAAAGAGATGGCACAGATCAGCTCCCCTTGAGGTTGGGTGGGAGACATACAAGTTAGGGCTTCAGAGTGGAATCTGCCAGACCCAGGTTCTTACTCCTAGTACAGATAATAAAGCAGACAGTCAACAAATGTGAGAACTGAGTTGGAGTCCAGTAGCACCTTTAACACCAACAAAGTGGTGTATATAGCCCCTTCAGGGGTGGAGGTGTTTGTGAGTTTCCGGCATTGTGCAGGGGGGTAGACTAGATGGCCCTAGAGATCCCTTCCAACTCTATGATTCACAGTGCCTTCTTACCTTTTGATATTGTTTCAGACACTAGAGTTTCTACAGACACAAATATTTCTCTGACATGAGGCATGGATTTTTTTTTACTAGAGGGTTGGATAAGGTATAAATTCATACTTTCATACCTCCATACTTTCTTTGCCAACAGACTCCAAACATATTTAAGTATTGATGTGTTCTGCATATCAAAACTTTAGCAATTAATCTAGAAGGTCCAAAGATACAGCAAAATTTTTTGCAGAAAACTTACCTTTGCAATGTTAATTGTCCTCCTTCAGCCCTCTAAACAAGTCAGATGAAAGGATTAAAAAGCACCTTTTCTTCGTAGATCTGTCCATACTGATAAGTGGACTCCACCCTTGTTGCCTTATCAAAGTTCTCTTTCCCCACCCACTTGACAGCTCAGGTCAAAACAGCTTTTCCCAGAGACAAAGATTCACACATACATATGTGTGTGGGAAGGAGATGTCTACTGTAGCTCAATTAGCATTTGTGAGGAAGGTAAGAGTCTCTGACAACTGACTTCCTTCTTGGTAGCCAGAGGAAAAAAACACACAGAGGGAATAGCTGCTTTACCGCTTCATATGCCTTTGAAGGAGATAATTTCAAAGGAGTATTCCCAGCGGGGGCTTAGCCCCCAGGGAAAAAATTGAGGGGGGGGCGGAGCCCCCGTGTACTTTACGCCTATGGTTGCCTGTATCTCTTAAGCCACTTTGGAAAAACTGTCTGAGAAACAAGAAAGAAATATAATAAGCAAACTAATCAACTCATGTTTGCATGCCATGGCAGAGGTTCCTAGTCTTGTTAATCCTACAGGCACTTTTGGAATTTTGAGAACAGGGTGTGGGCACCTTGATAACATGATTGACCACAGTCACAAAATGGCTGTCATGAGGTGCTAGGTCCAATCATAAAATGTTGGGCTGTCATATGTCAAGTGTCCTCCTAAGATGGAGGTAGCTTTTTTCTTAATGGCTGTTCCCTGCAGACACAAAGCTGATGTCCTGGGTTCTTCCAAAGCATATTCTGTTCCAGTAAGATTGGCTCTTTGTTTGGGGGAAGAGATACTTTGTTGAAGAAGCAAATCAGAAGCAGAAAACCCAGTGGAGGACACCATGTCGGGGACCAATACCTTATGGCAGGGGTGGCCAAAGTTGCTTAACGTAAGAGCCACATAGAATAAATGTCAGATGTTTGAGACAAAGTAGGGAGGGAGGGAGGAAGACAGATGGGGAGAGAAGGGTGGAAAGAACGCACCTGGATCGGGGCGGTGTGGTGGTGCTGATGTTGTTGGACCTGTCGGCTGCGTTCGACACGGTCGACCATCGGCTACTGACCCGCCGCCTCGCCGATGTAGGGGTGAGGGGGTCTGCCTTACAATGGCTTGCCTCCTTCCTCGAGGATCGGGGACAAAGGGTGGCAATTGGGGGCGAGCTGTCCCAGAGGCGCACACTGGATTGCGGAGTGCCTCAGGGGGCAGTTCTCTCACCAATGTTATTTAATATCTACATGCGCCCCCTTGCCCAGATTGCCAGGAGACATGGACTTGGGTGCCATCAATATGCAGATGACACCCAACTCTATCTGCTAATGGATGGCCGGCCTGACTGCGTCCCAGAGAATTTAGACCGGCCCCTGCAGGATTTGGCAACCTGGTTGAGGAAGAGCGGGCTGAAACTGAATCCAGCGAAGACAGAAGTCCTTTGTCTGGGTCGGGGCGCTCGGGGAGGGGAAATACTTCTCCCGGTCTTCGACGGGGCGCCGTTGAAAGCGGCGCACCGAGTTAAGAGCCTGGGAGTTTTACTGGAGCCTGCATTATCAATGGAGGCCCAGATTGCAGCCACTGCCAAGTCAGCCTTCTTCCATCTAAGGCGGGCAAAGCAGTTGGCTCCCTTCCTAGAGCGCCAAGATCTGGCAATGGTGCTTCATGCAACGGTCACCTCGAGACTGGATTAGTGTAATGCCCTCTACATGGGGCTGCCTCTGTGCCGAACCCGGAAGCTGCAACTGGTGCAGAACGCAGCGGCTAGACTGTTGTTGGGACTCCCTAAATAGGAGCACATACAGCCTGGGCTGCGCGAACTGCACTGGCTGCCAGTTACATACCGGGTTCGTTACAAAGTGCTGGTCATTACCTTTAAAGCCCTATATGGTCGAGGACCTGTCTACCTTAGGGACCGTCTCTCCTCATATGAACCCCAGAGAGCACTGAGGTCAGCCGGGAAAAACCTGCTGACTGTCCCCGGACCGAGAGAGGTGAAGCTGCAAAGCACCCGTAACCGGGCCTTCTCCTCTGTAGCCCCGAGCCTATGGAACCAACTTCCAGAGGAAATGCGGGCCCTGCGGGACCTAGAACAGTTCCGCAGGGCCTGCAAGACCTTCCTCTTCAGACTGGCTTTCCCTGATCGAAATGGAAATTGCGAAGGAAACCGCCATCAGAAAAAGTAAACATAGCACTAGCACTTTTAAAAATTAACTTAATTTTAAAGCTTAATCAGATTTTAAGTAAATGCTGATAATGTTTAATGTAGTTTTATTCACTTGTATAATTTAACTCTGAACCATGTTGTTAGCCGCCCTGAGCCTGCTCCGGCGGGGAGGGCGGGATACAAATAAAATTTGTTGTTGTTGTTGTTGTTGTTGTTGTTGTTGTAAATGCATTCTCCAAGCTGTCGACTGGCTTGGCTTGGAGAAGTGATTTAAAGAGACAAATGCCTTCTCCAAGCCAGTAGACAGGGTGGTGGGGGCTTCAAGAGCCACACAATGTGTGTGGAAACTTCCAAGCCATAGTTTGGCCACCCCTGTCTTATGGTATGCACAATGAGAAGATCACAACCTTATAGTATATGCAAAAGGGGCTGTGACATTACTGTCACAACAAGCACAATTGTATACAACCTCTGTTTATTGCCTATAGCCAGGGCTTTTTTTTTTTTTTTTTTGGAGCAGGAACGCACAGGAACGCAGTTCTGACTGGCTTGGCATCAGGGGGTGTGGCCTAATATGCAAATGAGTTCCTGCTGGTTTTTTTTCCCCTTCCAAAAAAGCCCTGTCTATAGCTATTCTAGAGGCAAGATCTGGTCTGAATTCCAGGAACAGAAGTGTTGTGTGGTTTGAGATGACTGGGAGTTTATAGCTGAAATGTCCATTCCTGAGGCAAGAGGTACAAAAGAAGAAGTCAAGGATGGGGCAAGGTCAGCAGCTGTGGAATATGTTCAGAATACAGAGTCAAGATTGAAGTTAGTGGTCAAGCAAAATCTGTAGCTGAATAGGTAATCCAGATGTACAGGATACAGGTGCAGATGAAGGACCGGCTGGCATGTGTCCAGGAAAAAAATACAGTGACTGGAACACAGGTAGAAGGGCAGGGGTAAAGGAAAGCAAGGTTCAAGAACCAGGCAAGGTTACCTGTTGCTGATGCAGGAGTGTGAACTTAAACAACAAGACTCACAGAATCAAGTGTCAAGCTGATTTGCAATAGGGTGAACTTTAGAGCAGGCGGGGAGCCTACGATGGATCTACCAAACAGAGCAAAGGAGATTCACACATCCTTAAATCGATTCTGAAGAGTATTGCAGTCCTATCGATTTTCCACTTTCGCCAAAGTGAGAAATAAGGTGTATTGTATTTGCAGGGGAATAAAATTCCTTCCTATTTTCTATTTACCATTTGCAAAGTCAGACTAGGGATGTGTGGCATCCTTTATGTATTGTTGGATGGGAAGGAGATATCCTTTTAAAGGGACGGAAACAAACTGTGCTGGAGGAAATATCTGTGGTTTCCTTTAAGTAGCAAGAAGGAAGCCAGGGGGGTTGAAACAAAAGGTTTCCACAAGCTACAGCTGGGAGATATCTTCTGTTAACATTAGGTCCACATATGCTTTGGAAGCTTCCTGTTTGTTAACACAGGCAAAGGGTAATGCCATCAGTTGCTCTCCTCTCACAAGATTGAGGGGTCCTGTGGTGAAGGCTGGGCAATGTGGAGTCAGCCCTGGACTGGGAGATACTTAAGCACGGGGTGGCAGGAGAAATGTAAACCAAAACTAGGGCTGGACTTTAGCAAACTGGCTAGAATGATGGTTGTGTATTTCCAGGCAGGGCCTGAAGATCTCCTGGAATTTCAACTGATTTTTAGACTTCAGAAAGAATGGTTGCTTTGGAAGGTGGACTCTACAGCATTATACCCGGTTGAGGTCCCTCCCCAAACCCGGTCTCCCCAGATGTCACCCCCAAATCTCCAGGAATTTCCCAACCCTGAGTTGGCCACTCTAGGTTAGTTGCTGGCTGTTCTGGAATTAATATTTCTATCTCTAGATGTAGTCATTGACGCATCTACTGATAGTTTCCCAAAAGGAAGAAGATCCTAAATGTAAGTCAACCCCTAAAAAGGTTATACAATAGGTTTTTTATTATTATTACTGTACATAACTGAAACCTAAATGCAAATTTAAGATGCCCCCTTCTTTTTATTGATGGCATGTGGAACAATATCTACCTTTCAGATAAACAGGATTAGTACATTTTTATTCTGTCCCTCCTCTAAGAAGTTATATACACAGTTCTCTTTTTTCTGTATCATCCTCACATCAAGCCTGTTATATTAGTTAGGCAGAGGACGTGTGGCTGGCCCAAGGTCACCCAGTTAACGTCATGGCAGGATGGGCACTTGAACTTGGGCTCCTGAATTCCACTCACAACATCACACTGGCTCTTAATGCAGAACTTCAAATCCTCAGTAATGGGAAGGGGGTTATTGATTATATTAAGAACAGCAGGGCTTCTTTTGACCAGGAACGCACAGGAACACAGTTCCAGCTGGCTTGGTGTCAGGAGTGCATGGCCTAATATGTAAATGAATTCCTGCTGGGCTTTTTCTACCCCAAAAAAACTCTTGTGTGAAACAATGGTGGCATCAGGAGCTGTGGCCTAATATGCAAGTAAATTACTGCTGGGCTTTTTCTACAAAAAAAGTCCTGAAGAACAGTGATGATACAGTTTTGTAGGGTGACCAGAGGAAATGAAGGGCTTTTATGAAAGGTATCTCCAGCTGAAAAGGCAGTAGTTACAAAGAAGCTAAGAGGAAGTGGAGACTGGTTTTCTCAGGGGCTGCTTTTAAATGTAGAACAAAGTTCAAATCCAGTGGCATCTTTAAGATTAACAAAGTTTTATTTGAGGCACATGAAAGCAGCTTATACCTTAAGTAAAACTTTGTTGGTCTTAAGGGTGCCACTGGATTCAAACTTTATCCCGCTGCTTCAGACCAACAAGACTACCCACCTGAATCTGCTTTTAAATGTGTGCACATTATGTGCCATTAAGTTGCTTCTGGGTTCTGATGACCCAATGAATTAATGACCTCCCAAATGTCCCATTGTTAACAGCCTCAGGTCTTGCAAACTGAAGACCATGGCTTTTTCAATACAAGCTTTGAATCCTACCTCTCTGTTTCTTCCAAACCTATGTTCATAACAGCAGCCAGCTCTGGAAGCTCTAGGCAGCCAGCCACAGCTCCAGCTGCTCAGGTGATTCAATAATCCATCGGGCCGCCCACCTAGACTGCCTGTGCTAGTAAGCAGGTCTTTAGTTCCAGTCAACAGCAGTACAAATGGGCTATTTTAGCTGTGGGGCAGGATGTGCTGCTGCAGATGCATCTCATGAGGGCCTAGCCATGTCCCCCTTTCCTCATAACACACATTCCAATTGTGCATATAAGGTATGTGTATTTTCAATCACATTAGTGATTCTGTCTCCAGTCACACTTCTGCTTTGGGTGTCTGTTGAGGCGATTCATTGTCATGGTGCTATCCTGTGTTTCTTTTCAGTCTGGGGCATGCTCCTTAGCTCTTCCTCCTTCAGGAGCCTGAGAAGAATTCACCTTGAAACGTTAATCAAAATACATCTGTAGAACAGACTGGAAATGGTTGAATGGTCATTTCCTCTCCCCAAGGCCCAAACAATATTGGAGCTATGATTGTGTGGCACAGACATAAGGATCCCTAACAAAGCACCCACAGGAGAATACAGTTTCAGGAATTCTTTGACAAAAGTCACAGCCATGAAACTGGTATAACCCCCACCCCCTCCCCAAAACAGGGTTGAGTTTGTTTACCTGAAGTCTCTGTGTTAGGAGAAAGGGCTGATATTTGTTAACCCATTATTCTCTACTTGGATATAGATTTGTAATGTACATATGCTGTGTGGATCTAGCAACTGTATCTGGTATTCCTGTCTTGAGGGCCAAACTTCACATTATGATTTCTAACATGTAGTTTCTAGGTTCCCCTGACTTGATAGTGACTCTGGCAGGGTCAGGTGCGAGGGGACTCATTTCACACGCATGCAAGGGCCTGATTTGGATCAGGGTTGCAGTGCAAGGAGAGAAGGGATTTCAGCTTTTTCTGCGGCACCTTTTCCACGATCCAGATTTGACCAATTTATATGCTGCAAATATGTGCAGTTCCCAAATGGAGCAACAAGCACCCCCTCCCCCCCCCCAAAAAAAGGATCAGGTTGGGGATGCAGCACAGGGGAAGGCTGAAGCCCTTCACACCCTGCACTGATTCTGAATCAGAGCCCCTGCATTTATTAAATTGCGATTGTTGTGGGGATAAAATGGGGGAGAGGAGAATGATTTAAGCTACTTGGAGTTCCCATTTTGGGGAACAGCTGGGTATAAATGAAGTAAATAAATAAACCCATGGAATGCACTGCTGAAACTAGGGTTGCCAAGTCCAAGACTTTGGGGATGGAGTCAGGAGACTTTTGGGGGTGGAGCCAGGAGACACTGAGGTGGAGCTAGGGGGGAGGGGCGGAAACGGCGCCAGGGAGCGTGGCGAGCCGCCCCGCAGCTGCCGCCTCTTCTCCGCTTGCCGTGGCTGCTCCTCCGAGATGGGCTCAGGCTGAGCCCATCTTGGAGGAGCAGCCACAGCGAGCAGAGAAGAGGCGGCAGCGGCATGGCGGTCTCGCCCGTTCCGCCTCTGGGGTGGAAGCGGGGGGGGGGTGGAGGCAGGCCGGGGGCGTGGCGAGCCGCGAGTCCGGGTCCTAGAAGGGCCTGGATTCGCAGCTCGCCATGCTCCTGGCCTGCCTCGCCCTCCCCTTCTCTGGTTTTGCCTGCGCTGCTCTTGGCTGCTCCTCTGAGATGGGCTCAGCCTGGGCCCATCTCGGAGGAGCAGCTGAGGTGGGCGGGGAGGGGGCGGCAGCGGTGCGGCGGCCTCGCTGGCTCCAGGATCAGGCAGCTCGCCATGGTCCCCGGCGCCGTTTCCCCCTCCCCCCGCTTCCGTTTTTTTGGGGAGCGGGGGAAGAGGGTGGAAATCCTGGGGTCCCCCGCCAGGGCGGGAGGGTTGGGAAGCCTAGCTGAAACTGAGTTTAAAAGAGGAGGAGATGGTCTAAAAGATGAAGGCAAAGGAAGGTGCTTCCCATCCCCTAAATCCTGCTCTTTCAATCCTCCACCCTCAAATCTCCGGGTAATTCCAAACCCAGAGTTGGCATGGCAACCTTAGGAGGGGATAAAGGGCTCCTGAACTCAGCAGGCTTCAGGGCACCTTGGGATACCGACACAGCTGAGGAGTTTACTGACAGACATACCTGGAGGCACATCCTGTAGCAGCAAGACTTCTCTGAGATGGCTGTGTACATCTTTCCTCTAAGAACCTCCTTTTGCATTTGTTTATCCTCTTGACTGGAAATAATAGGCCAGGATATCCTTGCACAAAATGTGCTGTGCAGTCTCGTACAACTAGTGAAAAGCCTCTTGAGCTAATATAATTCTTTTTTATGTAGGCCAGTCTGGACATTCAGTCTCATCCAAGGCCTGAACAAGGACTCCCCTTGGGGAACCTCACCCACCTGTGGCTTCTTCTTGCTCTTGACATTACATACACTAGCACATTTTGCTATGTCCCCAACCCAAAGTGGCCAGGAGTGAGGACAAGGACAAGGCCAGGAGTGAGGACAAGGAACATGGCCTGTGAGCAGGGCCAGCCCTTCCACTAGACAAACTAGGCAAATGCCTAGAGTGCCAGCCTTATGGGTGCGCCAAACTGAGTGCCCCCCCCATGTGACTTGATGACGTTACCAGTTCGGGGGGGGGGGTGCCAGAAGTTAGCCTTGCCTAGGGTACCAGTCAGTCTAGGGCCGGCCCTGCCTGTGAGCAGAGAGTGAAGGCTCTGGACTCACCTCCTCCCAGCCAATGTGTGTTTCGGGGGGGGGGATGAGAGAGGAGTGGCTAAGTGTCCTCCTACTCCTCTTCTTTGCCTTTCACCTCCCATTCCATTCTCTCAGGGAGAGAAGGGTTCAGCCTGCTAAGGCTGAGTGCAAGGTGAACCTTCCACTTGCTGGCTCTCTGATCAGGGTGAAACCTGGCAACATAGAAGAAGATGGGCCCTGTAGCCCTTGCCCTTTGCCTCCCAGACCCTTGCTGCTGGTGAGGTCTGAACAAGACCCCTTCCAAATCCCTACCATGATTGGATCTGAACAGAGTCCTGATGGTGGAGCTAGTCATTCTCCCTAACTAGGGTTGGCAACTTCTAAGTGGGACCTGGAGTTCGAGAATTACAGCTGGTTTCCAGATGATACCGATCGGTTCTCCTGGAGAAAATGGCTGCTTTGGAGGATGGGCTTTTTGGCATTATGCCCTGCTAAGCCCCTCCCTCCCTTTCCATCTCTAAATCTCCAGGAATTTCCTAACCTGGAGATGGCAACCGTACTGGCCTCAGCCCAAAGGACTTCATGCACTGGCACTGGGATAAAGAAGAAGAATTGCAGATTTATACCCCACCCTTCTCTCTGAATCAGAGAGGCTTACAATCTCCTATATCTTCTCCCCCCACAACAGATACCCTGTGAGGTGGATGGGGCTGAAAGGGCTCTCACAGCAGCTGCCCTTTCAAGGACAACCTCTGCCAGAGCTATGGCTAACCCAAGGCCATTCCAGCAGGTGCAAGTGGAGGAGTGGGGAATCAAACACGGTTCTCCCAGATAAGAGTCCACGCACTTAACCAGTATACTGGCTCTACACCAAAATGGAGAGGAAATAATCTTGTATGCTACCCTGAGTTTGTGTGTGTGTGTGTGGGTGGGTGGGGGGGTTAAATGTGATAAAACGCCCTGTTGTAGCTCAAGACAACTTATCCTTCATTGTGTGCTTAAAAGTATAAAATGCAGTTTGTATCCCCATTTTTATGAATACGATTTTTTGAGATCATGCTCATCAGGAAGATATGATTGTCTACAATTCCTCTTGACTGTATTCTGTACGATAGAGGTTGGATTTCCTTTGCGTAATGTGCAAAAAAAGCCTCAAGACCTATGTACACCTTGTTGCTCAATATTATATATATCTATCAATATTAAAATGGAAAACTATAGACTTTTTCAGTGTTAAACTGATGTGAGAATCTTGTGTTTAATGTTGGGGAGGGAGAAAGGAGTTACTTTGTAATTGGTTCTTAAAAAGTTCTGTAAGTTTAGGTGTGGGCCAGACATATCAGGAAGTCTGGCCTATGCTGTACTTTGCTTCCATACACTCTATGACTAATCAGTTACAGAGGAAAAAAACTGATGATGCTTATAGCAAGTTTGATAGACTTTGAATCTTGTTCCTGCTTGTTAGATAACAATTTAGTCTTCATTACCTACTACCATATTTTCCCCAGCCCAGTTTTTGTTGACTGTCAGCTATGGCTTCCTCCACAGAGCCCTTCTGTATGTCAGCCTTTTTTTTTAAAAAAAATTGAGATGGTCCTCAAAGGCAGCTCTTGCACATCAATTGCAAAGTCTTGGAAGGGGGGGGGGGGGGAGACCTTGCTTCTACCAATGAAGAGATAAAAGAGCTAAATTGTTTAGTATGGCCTCCACATTGTTGTTCAACAATTTTTGTTTGGCAGATTCTATGTTACAATGTTTAAATGAATCTCCATTTCCTCAATATTCCTTCAGCAGAGCAGACCTGGCTCCATTTTCCTGGCTGCCTGCCTTCTCTGGTTCAACTCTTGGCAGTGCTGTTCATTGGCTGCAAGGGTCCATGCAATTATCCTATAATAGAACTGTGGATTTGGGGCTACAGGACAGATGGAGGCAAAGGGGCCAAAGAAGGATCAAAGGTTTACACTAATAGAAATGCCTGGCTAATTGTTAAGGAGATTAGAGGCTGGACTGGGAAAGCATGTGGCGTGGAGGTGACCTACCGCACGGAATGGAGAGCCCTGTAAATTTACCCAAGTGCAAAAAGGGGACTAGCTCCACCACTAAGGGAATCAGCAGTGGGAGGTGCCAGACTGGGTTGCCAGGCAAATTTTCCACCTTGGCCGTGGGGACATGAAGGAGGTGGGGATCTATAAAGCATGAGAGGAAGGAGCTATTGAGACTGTAAAAGCACGAGAGATATAGATACAGTATAGAGTACTGCAACTATAGAGAAGCAGGCTAACTATGAAGAATAGACCTCTTCAAAAGACCATTGTGTTGCCTGTCAACCCCCTTCTCTTTATGGCTTATGCAGAAGCCCCACTATTGGTTACAGGAGGCTGGCAGCTCATTGAGAGCTTTGTAATCCTAGCCGTACTAATTAAGCAAGGCTGCGGCGCCTAAGCATGTGGATTTTCTGAGCTCCCTCCTACCCCCCATGTCAGAGAAGAGGAGGAGGAGAAGGAGGAAGAGATCACTGTGAGCTGTGGAGCAGGCAACAGTGCTGCCAGCAGGGGGGAAGAGACAGCCAAACGAGATTGGCTTTATGGGCTGCAGATTAAATGAAGGAAGAGCTGGCACTGAGGGACTGGGAACTGGGGCAGCAGCACGTCACGGTGGCTTTGATTGAGGTGTAAGGTTCATTTTGTATTAATCCAGTTCTCTCTGTTGTGAGGGGTACATATGTACGCACGCATTTTTGTACCTTAGGAAGGACTGGGAAAACTAGACTTTCACCCTGGTCCTTAGGGATATTTCCTCTCCCAATAGAAGATGCCAACAAATGGGATCCACCAGGTCTTGAAGATCCAGTTTGGCTTAATCAACTGTGAGAATCGATACCTAACGGCAGAGAGCTTTGGCTACAAGGTCAATGCCTCTGCATCCAGCCTGAAAAGGAAGCAAATATGGACCTTGGAGCAGGATGGAGAGAGCTCTGTGGTCTTCTTGAAGAGCCACCTAGGGAGGTACTTATCTGCTGACAAAGATGGTAAGGTCTCATGTGAAGCTGAGAAGCCGGGAACTGATGAGCGTTTCATTAGTATCACTCAGTCGGACGGGCGCTGGGCACTTCAGTCAGAACCACACAAGCGTTTCTTCGGTGGCTCTGAAGATAATTTGTCTTGCTTTGCACAAACCATCACTGAAACAGAGCTCTGGACGGTCCACTTGGCCATCCACCCTCAAGCTAATCTCTTGAGTGTTAGCAGGAGAAGATATGCCCATCTCAGTGCCCAAGATGATGAAATCTCCACCGACAGTAACATTCCCTGGGGTGTGGACTCCCTCATCACACTCACCTTCCAGAACAAGAAGTATTGTCTGCGAACCTGCGATAATCGTTACTTGCGCAACGATGGTACTCTGGTCAAGGAGCCTGACATTCGTGCTGGCTATACACTGGAGTTCAAGGCAGGCAAGCTGGCTTTCAAGGATTGTGATGGGAAATACCTTGCACCCATGGGTCCTACTGGCACTCTTAAATCTGGCAGGAGCTCCAAGCCTGGTAAAGATGAACTATTTGATCTGGAAGAGAGTCACCCACAAGTAGTTTTCATGGCCTCCAATGGCAGATACGTCTCCATCCGGCAAGGTAAATCCATTACTTTTTTGCTCTGTGGGACTGTGCATAGCTAGGGAATACACTCCTCTTCTCTCCTATCTCAGTGATCTAAAAGTTGATGTATTGTTGTTTGCCTGTGGGACTATGTTCAGCTTTGTGGTACTTTCTTCCATCAGATTTGTCTGCCTTTTGACTTTGAAAATCTCAGCTGTTGTCATTCTGATATTAATGTGTGTTTATTGAGGGGGATAGAGAGAAGGCAGATAGCATGTAGTTTGTAGGGTATATAGTGTAGCCTATTTAGTTCCCATCAACTCAGTGTATGAGCATCTCAGTCCTTCAAGGACAGGACAGGACTCTTGCCTCCTTTACACAGACGGTGATCTGCCTGGGTGATAATCTTACAAGGAGACTGTGGCAGATGCTCATTCTCCTGATTCCAAGAGCTGGACACTAATCTTCCAGCCAGTACATCCCTCATCTTTGCACTTCTGTAGCCTTTCAGTTTCCAGTTTTCCACATTCTGGAAACCCCTGTAGTGTTTGCCTTCACCCAGCGTTCTTTACCTATCTGGAGGAAGGATGGAGAAGAGAGGAGCCTGTTGTCTCTGTGTGTGCACCCCAGACCACCACAGTAGCAGCAGGCAGATTCATGAGAAAGAAACAAAGACAGCTGCAGATTCTCTCACACTTAGAAGGCTGTGAAACCCATGAGCCTGGTTTTTACTAAAGCTTGTTATGGCGGTTCTCATGGACATGCCATGGATCAGGTGATTTTTTTTTTTACAAGAAAGACCTCTCACATTTTAATTAATGAAGTGCTGTTTCTTTATACATGCCACAGCACACTAGAAAGCACCCACCCCAAAGCAAGAATGAGAGGCAATCTACCATGACGTGCACAGGCCCTACTGAAAAGGAATGGGATTTTTATGAGTGCTCTCAAGCAGCCCATTATTTTCAATGGCATCTGTCCAGAGGATGTGCTCATCATGTTTAAACATTCTTCTGTGTCATTAGGCAATGGCGCTTGGATCATATCATCCAAAAAATTCCTTCCTTCAGTATATTAAAAATGGCTTGTTCCGGTGCAGCATCTCTTCCTTATTTTCCCTCCCTGACTATCTCCTGTGCCCTCCAAAGGTGGCCATTGGTATTACTCTTATCACTCTTGGATAAAGGGAACATTTATTTCTTCTCCCTTTTACCTTCCTGCGAAGCAATGATGTGTGCCACCTTTATTCACTGCTACAAAGCTTGACTGGTTCCTTTCCTGCACCCAACAATTTTGGCATTCTTGGTTGCTCTGGTTTTCCACCCCCTGCAGATTCTTTAGGTAGAAGCAGCTCCATCAGGAATACTGGGTTTGACCTGTAGGCTACAGTGTCAGTCATTTTTCCTGATCGGAGAATCTGCTTTGATTCTACCAGCAGGAGACATGAAGATGAAGAAGATATTGGATTTATATCCCGCCCTCCACTCTGAAGAGTCTCAGAGCGGCTCACAATCTCCTTGATCTTCCTCCCCCACAACAGACACCCTGTGAGGTGGGTGGGGCTGGAGAGGGCTCTCCCAGCAGCTGCCCTTTCAAGGACAACCTCTGCCAGAGCTATGGCTGACCCAAGGCCATTCCAGCAGGTGCAAGTGGAGGAGTGGGGAATCAAACCCGGTTCTCCCAGATAAGAGTCCACACACTTAACCACTACACCAAACTGGCTCTCCGTTTCAGTATAATCTGCCCAACGTTATTGTCAGTGCGGTGCACATTCCTTGCAAAGGCTGTCTGGCTGCCCATTCCTGTTACCATCTGTAGTCACTTCTGGGTCAGACCTTAGTTAAATAGCACGAGAGACTTTCCTCCTGAGCCTAACAGAATGGCTTTATGGGTGAGAGAAAAGTGGCTCTTCACTTTCTGGCTTCCTCTGTGTTTCCAAGGATCATCCCTTATGCAGCACATTTCAATCAGCCCTGTCCAAAAACAGCAGAGGAGGGCAACAAGGAAAAGAGAATCTGTTCAAAACTGCTGTTAGATGTCTGCTTTTGTTTTTTTTATATATTTTGAGCTATGCAGCTCTTTTTTCAAGGAGTCGGATGTTTCTTTTTTTTTCAACTCTTTTCACAGGGAGCAAGTTCTTCTATAAATGATCTCATTTTCTGGTCCTTTGAAAGCAAAAGAGGCCCTTTTGGGTGATCGTAGAATTCAGAGAGTTTGGCCCTTAAGAAAACAAGGCTCCTTGACAGCAAACTATTGCTAATAAAAAAATCATGCTCATAGCAACCCTTTAGGGTAAGAGGAGCATAGGCTGCCATTTAAAGTTTCATACACAAGAATGTGCCTTATTATTCCTGGGAGGGTACCCCCATTTTTTAAAATAGACCCTTCTCTAACACCTTTAACTATACTCTGATACAGAAATTTAGCATATGAAACTTTCATCATCATTTTTGCATGTCAAGGAAAGCTTTAACTGTTCCACAAGCCAAGCTGCTGTTATTAGGACCATAGGATCAGGGGAGTAAAAAAAAAAAAAAGGAAAATTAATCCAGAGTAATTACTGTCCTCTGCTTCTGCCCTAAGGTTGCAATTTGGGTTTACTGGCCATGATCCAGTACTTTCAGTTACCCAACAAATAAATTGTTTCCTGGCATTGAGGTAGAGGAAAATGCATCTGATGGCAAATTGTTGGTAAAGGCTCAGGATTAAGAGGGGCAGCCTGGCTCAAACTATTCATATAGTTCAGAATACCCCATAAAAAGAGTTTTTTAAAAAGTCAGCCATTATTTAATTTAACTCTTTGACTGGGGTGTTCAAAAGGGTGGCTGAAATGTCTTAGTGGACAGCTTTAGATGATCTTGAATTCCTGCCCTGAGCTGGTTATCTGGTCTTCATGACTGTAATATAGTCATACACTATAGTCACAATAATTAGTGTAATTATTTTCTTAGCCTGTCCATAGAGTTGCCAGTTCTTAGGAGAAAACAGTCAATTTCTATTCATTTAAATGTATGTAAATATAAATTGCCCATTGCCTGGAACTGAGAATGAATCTAAAACAGCCAATTTAGCAAAAATTGAAAAAATTAAAAGACTTACAGTGCAATCCTAAACAGAGTTATATCATATCCTTCTACACTAATGGATTTAGATCTATGTAACGCTTTTTAGGATTGAACTATAAAAGGGCCTGATTAGACAGTACAGAATACCTGTGTTATCTCAAACCCGTATAATAAGACTGATTTAAACCTGCTTAGTCCCTGACCAGCATCAAAATCCAGCTCCTCCTGCCTCCCCCTGGGAAAAGGGGATCTTTTTAATAATGCTGTTTACAGAGTCTACACTCTATGAACTCAGGCTCTTGACCAGGCCTCATTTTGGGCAGGAGATCACAGGAGCAGAGTTCCAGAACCTCAAAATGTTATTGTTCCCTTTCTTTCTTACCCCCCCTCCCCATACTTGCTTCTGGGCTCTATTGTTCAAACACCCTGTGTAAATTCTGCTGAACTCTTAAGATTTGACAGACTTTCTAATATTTTTCCCCACAAAAAAAGGGGGAAATAACCAAAACATATAAAGCAGACAGATGGAAATCTTCATTGTGCCACTCTGGCCACATAGGAGAAAGTAATTTTAAAAGTATGATGGGCATTTTATGGTAGATGCTGAGCTGATATATAAATAAATAAATAAATATATAAGAACATAAGAGAAGCCATGTTAGATCAGGCCAATGGCCCATCCAGTCCAACATTCTGTGTCACGCAGCGGCCAAATATATATATATATATATATATATATATATATATATATATATATATATATATATATATATATATATATATATATACACACACACACACACACACACACACACACACACACACATACACACTGTGGCTAATAGCCACTGATGGACTTCTGCTCCATATTTTTATCTAACCCCCTCTTGAAGGTGGCCATGCTTGTGGCCGCCACCACCTCCTGTGGCAGTGAATTCCACATGTTAATCACCCTTTGGGTGAAGAAGTACTTCCTTTTATCCGTTTTAACCTGTCTGCTCAGCAATTTCATCGAATGCCCACGAGTTCTCGTATTGTGAATATAATTTACTATAACTTCCGGTGATGTCAGGGGTGTGTGGCATATGCAAATAAGTTGTGCTAACGAGCTCCAGCACCTCTTTTTCTATGAAAGTACCCCTACTCTTGACTAATCTTGCTAATGTAACAAAGACCCAGAATTCTGCACCAAAAGCAAAACCCCAGCTGTCAGAATATGGGCAGGTGGGACCTGGAGATCTCCCACTTTTACAACTGATCTCCAGCTGGCAGAAATCAGCTCCCCTGGAGAAAATAGTTGCTTTGAAGGGTTTATTATATTGCATTGTACCATGCTGAGGCCCTTCCCTTCCTCAAACCCCACCCTCTCCCTGATCCATCCATAAAGTCTCCAGGTATTTCCCAACATTGACCTTGCAGCCCTACTCCCCAAAGGAGTGTGCCAAAAGGTCTGTTTTTCCAATGTGAAGTGAACATCAATCCCACAGCTGGCTCATTGGGTTGGTGATGCTTTCTTTGTTTACTATTTTGTTCTCTCTGATGCTGCACCTATTGGTGTACAGAAAAACATGATGTTTGCTCAACTTGGCTTCCAGGTTAGACTGGGGCCTTGGAGGATGTGGAGAGATTATACTTGCCACCCGCACAGCAATAGATAGTTAAAAAGGTAGTCCCCAAGCACCAGCCATTTCCGACTCTGGGGGTGACGTCGCATCACGACATTTTTACAGCAGACTTTTTACGGGGTAGTTTGCCAATGCCTTCCCCAGTTATCTACACTTTCCCCCCAGCAAGCTGGGGACTCATTTTACCAACCTCAGAAGGATGGAAGGCTGAGCCAACCTTGAGCCAGCTACCTGATCTCAGCTTCCGTCAAGATCGAACTCAAGTCATGAGCAGAGAGCTCAAACTGCAGTACTGCAGCTTTACCACTGCCTGTATCAGAACAGGACTGGAAGTAGAGGCACAGGAGGGGGCAGGAGTTAGCTCCTCTTGCTCACATGCTTTTTTTTAAATTATAAATAACTGCACCTCACACATATATAGTGGTTGCTTCAATGTGTATTCCTCAAATAATAGCCCGTGTGCATTAATGGGTGTTTTTAAACTGGCAGTTTGCGACTCTCTATCTCCGCATTGTAAACTCACCTTTTACATTACACAACGTTCTCATAATTGTTTCGCATCGTTGCTCCCTGAGGCATTTACATTTGGAGAGCCAGTTTGGTGTAGTGGTTAAGTGTGCGGACTCTTATCTGGGAGAACCGGGTTTGATTCCCCACTCCTCCACTTGCACCTGCTGAGATGGCCTTGGGTCAGCCATAGCTCTGGCAGAGGTTGTCCTTGAAAGGGCAGCTGCTGTGAGAGCCCTCTCCAGCCCCACCCACCTCACAGGGTGTCTGTTGTGGGGGAGGAAGGTAAAGGAGATTGTGAGCCACTCTAAGACTCTTCGGAGTGGAGGGTGGGATAGAAATCCAATATCATCTTCTTCTTCTTGTTTCAGTGAGATGGGTTTCAAGGCCGCCACAAAAGCATTTTTCTCAAGACTAGTTTTGGTCTGGTCTTTTCTCTACGGGTGTTTCAAACTTGTAAAAGTTTTCCTGCATTTTAAAAGACTCCTCCAAAAGCCACCACAAGGTGCAGTAATTTGCATGAGAACTGACAGCAATTGAAATTTTTACATAACATTGCTTGCCTCATCTAGTGATTTAAATTTGTATTGTTTTTGCAGTGTTGACATGATTGCCAAGAAATTGCATACATATAACTAAGCACTGGTATTCCGGCTGCCCTCTTATCAGAGACACCCCACCTCCCCAAATTGAAACGCTTAAATGTAAAAGGAAAATAATTAAAGCGGAACAGTGGTAGGCAATTTGAAGACTCTAAAACTCTGGATCAAACTGAATGTAAAAACACTTTGTCTGTTAGTGTGTCTGTGGGCCTTCCCAGAAAACACAATTTAGCACAATAAGTGGTGCCTGATTTATTGTATGAGATACAGATGTCCCCCCCCAAGGTAGCCTGAACTCTTTCTAGATGCTAAAATGATCTGACAAGACCAATGCGGGACAGGCAGATCCGGCCACAGTGGCTGCAGGGAAAAGTCTGATTTGGGGTTGGTGCTGTAGCAGTGCGATTCTTCCTCAATCTCCTTTTGTCCTCAAGACCAGCTATGCGTGCGTTCTCAAAGGAAGAGACAGCCTGGTGGATGGTGTGCCTCCATGCTTTGCGATCTGAGGCTAGGTCAGACCACTGGTGATGGTTGATGCGACAGGTGCCAAGGGATTTCTTCAAGGAGTCCTTGTACCTCTTCTTTGGTGCCCCTCTATTTCGATGGCCGGTGGAGAGTTCGCCATACAGGGCAATCTTGGGAAGGCGGTGGTTTTCCATCCTAGAAATATGCCCTGCCCAGCGCAGCTGCGTCTTCAGCAGCAGTGCCTAGATACTGGTAACCTCCGCCCGCTTGAGGACTTCAGTGTTGGTCACAAAGTCACTCCAGTGGATGTTGAGGATGGTGCGAAGGCAGCGCTGATGAAAGCGCTCGAGGAGTCGCAGGTGATGACGGTATAAGACCCACGATTCGGAGCCGTAGATGAGGGTTGTCATCACAACCGCTTTCTAGATGCTAAAATGATCAAACTGAGGCTATTACATTACCCAAAAGACAATAATGGAGAAGTTGAAGGCGGCAGGAAAAGAGGAAGGCCCAATGTGAGATGGATTGACTCAGTAAAAGAAACCATGGCCCTCAGTTTACAAGAGCTGAGCAAGGCTAATGATAGGACATTTTGGAGAGCATTCATTCATAGGGTCTCCGTAATTTGGAAGCAAATCGATGGCATTTAACATGTACACAGGGTAGCACTTGTGAAATTATTGCATTGTTCCAGCATCAAAATGCAGCCTCTGATCTCTGTGAAAAAGGCGATCCTTCCCTTAGCTGGCATGTGCATTGCTGATCCTGAAATGTGTGTAGGAAGTAGGGTTATTAATGCTGTGGTAGATAAGTAGAACCTTGATGTTTGGACAGTGGAGAACAATGGTTAGGGTGCTGGGCTAGGACTGGGGAGACCTGCCTTCAAAAACTCTCTCAGCTATGAAGCTCCCCAGGTGACCTTGGTCTGCCACACTCCCTCAGCCTAACCTACCTTCAGTGTTGTTATGAAAATAAATGGAAGTGGTGATTTTATACACTATTCTGAGCTCCTCAGAGGAGCTGTGGGATAAGGATGTAAATAATAATCAGAGTGGGATGGTGGGTCTGATTCAGTGAAGCCCTTCTAATAAGAACCTGTTGGATATAGTCAGATATCATGACTGGTGAGCAACGTAGCCCTTGCCATTTTATGAGCTTTTCGAATGTTGGTGGTTGTGCAGTCCCCATGCTATGCTAGCTGTGTTTGTAATCCTGCATTCATTACCACCAATGCCTGCCATGCCAAGTTTCTTCCCTTGAAAAGACTTTTTAAAAGGATCTTTCTGCAAAAACCAGCAATGTTGCTGCTGCTGTTGCCCTCATCCCCAAAGAGTAAATGGCAACAAAATAGCTATCCTCTCTCAGTCCTCACTGATTCCTTAATGATAGAGCAGGGTTTCCCGAACTCTCCCCCCCACACCCCGTGGTCTGTTTTTTTCCCTGTGGTCCGGGTGGAGGACATTCAGGAGCGATACAGAGACTTCACACCAGCCAGGAGCTTTCCTCATCCCTCTCTGATGTTTCCGAACATCAGAGAGGGGTGGAGGAGCATGCCTGTCTGGCACACAGTCTCAGTATCGCTCCCTGAGCGTCCTCCAGGCAGAGGACGCTCAGGGAGTGATACAGAGACTGTGTGCTGGCCAGGAGCTTTCCCCGCCCTCTCTGACGTTTCTGAACATCAGAGAGGGACGGGGGAGGACTTCTGGTCAGTGCACAGTCTCTGTAGAGCTCTCTGAGTGTCCTCTGCCTGGAGGACGCTCAGAGAGTGCTACAGTTGGCAGCGGCATGGGGGGCAATGGGCTGGAGCATGGCGCCACATGTGGTGCTGAAGATAAATAGAGAGAGGAGGGAGCAGCTGGGCTGCCCCTGGTGACCTGCCATTGAGGCTTGTGTGGCCTGGTACCGGGTTGCGACCTTGCTAGTGGGAAACACTGGGATAGAGTATTATGTTATTAATGATGGTGATTCTGATTATAATAATAGTTCCTAAAACTACTAGGTACTGTACAAAACAGAACAGATCCCACCTGCACATTCACAAAATTAAAGGTAAGCCATGTTACAGAGGAAGACAAAGGAAGGTAAATGCAAAGATGAGACCAGCCAAAGAGAAAAGCACAGCTTTGCATGCAGAAGGTCTCATGTTCAGTCCCTGGCAGCGCCAGCTAAAAGGATCAGATGATGTGAAAGACCTCCACCTGAGACCTTGGGGGGCTGCTGCCAGTCTTAGTAGATAATACTGACCTTGATGTACCAATAGTCTGAGGCAGCTTCATGTGTTCACGTGTGCGGTCATTAACTGTCTTATAGCCAAACCAAATCAGATGCTAGAAGATCAGTGATTAGATCTCCCAGGCACTTCAACTGCTAAACAGCAACCATGGAATTGTCCATTTGGATCAGCGCTGCAGGATGGGTAGGAAGCCAATACAATGAAGAAATTCCAGCTGTGTAGCACTATAATAAAATGTTTTTATCACCTTCAAGCGCAATATTTCCATGGCATTATTCACATCATAATCACTACAGGGAACAATAATATGGTAATCAACGCAGAGAGTAGCTGTTGAGCTAGCACATCCAAAGGGCTAAATTCCAATGTCTTACGTGTGGAAAAAGTTCCAGTCGTATCAAAAGCTGCAGCGAAGTCTCTCCCCAAATTTGGGAATGATGGGTGATGCTGCTCCCAGATTTGGCCAACACATTTCCAACCTTCTTCAGATCTGGATCATTACATTAACTGGAATTAGTATTACAAAGCACCAGTCAAAAATAAAGTTGACAATAGTTCAAACACTTGTTGACTTTATTTTATTATAGCACTATACAGCTGGGATTTCTTCAGTGTATTGGCTCTTTACAAGTGTGGATTCTTTGATTTGAATGGCTAGGAAGGACAGGAGGGGAGTTCAACTCTTTCTCCTCTATTCTTTTCTGAACCTGAAATGGCTCCTCAGTGCTGCTGTTTGCCCTGTTGGAGAAAACATGCACACAAAATAAAGACACCCTGTTTTCCGCAGAGGGGCAAATACAAATCAGAGGTCAGGAAATGACCTGAGATAAAGTGAAACTCCTCTCTGTGATGAAATCCCATGTTCAGAGCCCTGCCTCCAACTGGTATTGAACAATTTTAAAGTATGTTCACAGTTGTCCTGATCTGAATAGCTTAGGCAAGCCCAGTCTCATCAGATCTCAGAAGCTAAATAGGGTCAAGTCTGGTTAGTACTTGGATGGGAGACCTCCTTGGAATACTAGCAGTTGGGAGGACATGACAGGTATTATTCAGCTACCTCTCTGAATATCTTCCAGGCCCCCAGTAGGGGTCAGTCACCAGAAGTCACCAGGACTTCCAGCTGCGTGCACACACACACACAAATACAAAAAACACACACAAACAATGGGCTTATAACCTATTAATGGATCTTCCAGTGTCTCAGTAGGTTTGATTCTTAAGAAAAGGCGTAAATGTAAAACAAAAGGAAGACAGAGGGATGGTGCCAGGTGGGTGGGCATTCCAGTGGTAGGGAGCTGCTAGGGAACAGACATAGGCAGAGAATAGTTCCTAGGTCTGGAATAGGGGTAGTTTTGAAGAACTATAGGTAAAAATCCTATGAACTTCAAAGGCTCTGTAAGTGCTTTGTAGGTCTGTCTCCCATGTATGGATATGTATCCTATATTATTTATAATAAATATCTGCTCAACTATATGGGAGAGCAACATATTTGTGCATTTACACCCAGATCCAAATCTCATATAAATCAGTGGGGTGGGACTTGATTTTAAAAGCAAAATGCAAAAAGGGCATGTGAGGGAGAAGTACTGAACTCTCCCCCCACCCACCAGGTATGAGAGCCTGTCTGACAGGAAAAAAGATGGGATATCAGAGAGCAGACAAACTGTGAACAATTAAACTTTGGGCAGTGGGAGGGTTCCATGCTGTTCCCTTGCGCACCCTTTACAATCAGACAGTCTCATCCACTGGCTTCAAAGTGATTGGGGTTGACCGAGTCAGGTGATTGGGGTTGACTGAGTCACCACCAATTACTATTCCGATCTTATATTTTGAAAAGTCTATGGTTTGTTTTTCTGTCTATACATTAGCATCTGAAGTAGGGCACAGCTGCTTCAATGACTAGGAGAAATTCCAGTGTTTCTGGTCCAAGAAGTACCCTCTGAGCCCCCCCTCTGCAGACAAGCCATTGCTCATGCAAGCAAGCAGACCACTTAAAGTTAACTGGCTCCAGTTATGTCTATACCAGCTCTTAAACCTGGGACAACATGAAGCTATCCAAAAGAACACTGGATTGGCTTGACAGTAATCCTCTCTGTAGCCCTGTAATCCCAGCCTGCAGCTCCTTTCTCTCTAATCTTTTTCTGCCTAGCTTTGCTGATAGCATTCAGTCTCATCCAGCCATTGGGAAAGGCTGGCTGTGCCTCAGTTAAGAGTGCCAGTTTTTTTGTCCAATATGTCCCAGATTCAAGCACCAGCATTTCCAGTTGAATGATCTCTTTTAGTAGGTATGGGCAAAAGATCTTTTTCCTACCTGAGACCCTGGAGAGCTGAGCTGCTTGCAGTCAGATTTTCAGCTGGATGCATTAGTGGTCTAACTCTGTATAAGGCAGCTTCATCTGTTTAAATCCCAGCATTAACTGATGTATGGTAATGACAGCACAAACAAGGAGCAAAATGATACTCAGATACAGCCTTCAGGAGGAAAAGAGCTCTCTGAACGCTATCTGCACGCTAAGATGCCATTGTCTGTCACTAGGGTTATCATATAGCCGCACTGGTACCATCTCTGCCCACCTGACCCAAGCATATTAGTACTAGTCATTACCTTCACCCCAAATTCATGCCCAGTCTGGGTTGTACCCATGGGGAGGACAGGATGCCAGTGACATCAATGTGTCTGGCAAGAGGGTTGCTTTATTGGCAATGAGCAGTAGCTGGAATAGAGGCTCAAAGTATTCCTTTGCCTGCTCCAAGCCACTTAGGAGCTGTTGACGTTGGCTGGCAAGTTATTAATAGGGGGCTTGTGTGTCAGCCAGATGGAAACAACGGCAATCAGATTAATGAGGCCAATTAAAGCAATTGTTTGAGGGATTTGCTGTTAATTCAGCACTAGGGGGAAGGGGATGCCTATGGATCAAGTCCTACAAGAGTGGGCCCTGGGTGTTGGGGGGATTGAAGTGGGTATAATTTTAGGTCAATAGTAGGGAAGGTGACATTTCCTTCAGTTTGGAGGCTTAACCAATTCTCTTTTAGGATGTAACCTGTTCAAAGACTGCTGCGTGGATTCAGATGTATTCTCCCCCCTTCCCCCACCCCACAACTCATGCAGTCTTTCAAGTAGCATATTTGTTTGTTTACAGACAAGTCACACAGATTACTTATGGCAACCCCTCAGGGTTTTCAAGGCAAGAGACATTTAGAGGTGGTTTGCTATTGCGGGCATTAGCCTTTATCCGGATGTCTGAAGGCTATCCCAGAGCAAAAGGAGTCTCAGACATCCGGTTTACAGTCGCCATTTTTTTTACTACTTAGCTATATGCGCATAACCACATAATCACATAATATTTTAACCTATGTGCTTGCGCGTATGTGTTGCATATGCGCATAGTGTGCATAATAATGGAGAAAAAAAGAACTGCATGGTGCTGTCGTGTGGATGGCAGAAGACGGTTTCACTGCAAAGTGATTTGAATTGCAGTATGGAAGTCTGATCAATAATATCCAGAACAAAGATATTCGAAATAGAACCGGGTCAGTTTAACATGGACTCAACACGCTGTGTGAACAGGGCCACTGAAAAAAATCTAGCTTGCCCACTGAAGCAAATCCCTTCAGTGGAAAAGGGCCAGCCAGACTGGGAAGCCATTTCAGGCAACAGATTCCAAAGATGTGCCACTTCTCTCTCCAGTGACCTATACAGCATTGGGGGGGGGGGGGGGGCGACAAAGTCACTCCATTACAGGGTATTTATTTATTATTTTCATTTATAGTCTGCCTTTCTCACTGGGACTCCAGGAAGATTACAAGCACTTTAGTACTATAGGGGTGCGGTCACACGTACCATTAAAAGCGTGTGTGTAGCGCTCAAATCTGAACTGCTGAATATTGATTTGATGCAGGGCAGTTCAGACGAGCATCCAAGAATGCGATTCATTCTGTTGTGCGCGATCAGACATCCAATACTATCACGCTCATTTCTTGGAGCATGCGTAATCAGATGGTGATTTCTGGGAGGGGAGGGGGTCCATTGAACTTGCACCCAACTGTTTGGAGCTGGGAAATCAAAACTTTCTTCAGAGGCAGGGGGGAAAGGCGAAAGTTTCCAGAATTAACGTTGCCGATCCAAACCACGGAACTGCCAGGAATTATTTTCCTAGAAATTGGCAGTGACAAGGATATCTTAAAATCCTCCACATTGAAAAAAAAGAATTTTTTCCTGTTCTGAATAGTGGGATAACGTTTCCCCCCCCTCCGATCCTGTGTTGATTGGAGAAGCAGAAGCGTCACCTCAGATTCCCGGATGATCTGGCAATGCGCATGTCTGCTGGGTTTTTTTTTTTTTTTTAAAAGGTGAGGCAGTATCGCGCGTGAGCTGTCCAAACAAAAAGCTGATCTTGTGCCGCTGTTTTGAAAAAGGGCCAGACTTTATGTGCTGTCAAATTAACGCGGCACTGATCCGCAGCAAGTCGGAATGACCCCGGGTGACGCTCGATTGCCAGATGTGCATGTCTGAACGAACACATTTAATCCGTCAGCCAGACGGAGCTGTGTCGTCACTAATGGTACGTGTGACCGCGCCTTAGTTTTATCAGTTAAGCTGATTACATAATATGGTAACATTTGAATGATAACATTTGAATCTAACTGCCAAGGTTCCTCGTAAAATAAAGCTATCCTAGCTAGTTCCACTTGATTCGTAATGTTTGGCTTGATGATTAAAGCTGAAGGATGCTTTGGAAAGATGTGGCTTGTAACAGGAGAGGAGAGTAGCGTGAAGATATACAAGAGGACTTATGAAGTCAGAGATCACATGTGAGTCCTGGCAAGGCCTCTTTTTGTACAAAAAGCCCAGCAGGAACTCATTTGCATATTAGGCCACACCTAGGATAAATATAAGTATGATTTAGATAAGTAAGTATACTTTTTGTTATGTTTTATTTGTTTTGAAATTTTATATATGGTATGTAGTAAATGCTTTTTAATGTTTTTAAATGTTTTAGTGTTTTGGAATTGGGTGGAAAAGCAACACAAAAAAATTTAAATAAATAAGTGATTCCTGCCTGGGTTTGAATTCCTGCTCTGCTGTGGAAGCTTGCCAAGTGATCTTGGGCCAGTCACTCTGCCAGCATAATCCACCTCATGGGGTTGCTGTTGTGAAGGTAAAATAGAGGAGATTAAAAAGACAAAGCTGCTTTGAGTCCTAAATGAAGAGAAAAGCAGGGTATAAATATCTTTAAAAATTCATAGTTTGAGAGAGGCCAAGCTACACATTACATGGAGTTCTTTTTTAAAAAATGAAAATCAGTCACTGGAGGTACTAGTCAGGAGCAAAGGGTGAGTAGAAAAGTGGTGTTTAGGGTTTTTTGTCAACTGTTTCTCCTCTCAAAATCACTTTCCAAGTTGCTCACCTCTGCTCTCTGTAATCCCCTTTATACTCCCAAGCAGAGCACCTAGGATAGGGAGAAGGAGTCAGGAAGAGATCAAAAGGGATGAGTAGAGAAACCCAAGTGATTAGTCGAGAAACTCAAAATCATTTATCAATATAAAATCACCAGGAATAAGAAAAGGAGCCATTAAAAATAGGAGCAATCCAATATAATATTGGTCTTTAGCAGACAATATGTGGTTCAATAAGAACAATGACAGATTATTATAGACCAATTGTGACTCAATAATAGCTAAAATAAAAACTGTTTCAGCTTTGGGAAACCTTAAATTTATCTTTCCTTAAACATGTAAACACAATAAAAATTATGATTCTTCACCAAATTTTTTTTTCAATTTGGTAATTATCCAGCTGAAATTCAAATAAAGATATTAAAAGACTAGCAGCTATTATCCAACATTCATTTGGGATATAAAGAAACCTAGGATATGATGCAGCAACATATCTGACAAATAATATTAAATAGTGGCTTGGAGATACCCTATCTTACAAAGCTGCCAGAGTAAAATGGCTGAAAGATTGGCTATCAGATACTGCTGAAAATTCACCAACCTTTACAGAACAATTCTTTGTAAAGGTACCTCTGAAAATCTGGCCTTGGGTAAGGAAATAGGAAGAGCCACTATGTAGGTCTTCATTTTATAATTTTTTTTGGTTTAAACTACAAAAGAAAAAAGCAATGCAGAGAATACATAAAAAGGGGGAAGGGGCACTGACAGAATGGGGAAAACAGAAACAGAAAGCAGTACAAATATATCAGTTATAATTCTACCTCTCAATAAAATGTTCAAGTCATTCTACCTGCAATTATAAAAATCTTCCTATATTTTACCTTCCTTTCTCTCATTACCAAAATTTTTTTTTTAATAAACTAGTAGTAGGAATATGAATCTAAACAATTCTTCTTAAACACAAATAAGTATAGCAAGTTAAAAAAATTTTTTTTCAAAACTATCTCAACACCAATTTTGTCTAATCTAATTTAACCCTATTATAAGCACAAATTAAATTGTTGGTTTAACAAAATCCTTATTAAACCAAGCACATAAAAATCATATCTTTATCCTTAACAAATTACATCAGATACAACTTAATAGTTTGTCTATATCAGTCTAAACAGTTTCTCCAAAAGAGCATGTTAGAAACAAATCTACCAAGTTACCAAATCTAGAAAGTTACAGAACAGTTATGCTATCTGCCTTTTCAGCCGTTAATCCAGCTCTTACATCAGTGTGAACAATTTCACTAAATAAGCATACTGTAGATACATCTACTATATATAAAAAATATATGTTATCTGCACTCTTTAGCATAAATCCAAACTGACTATATATTTAATTACAATTTTACCACCTCTCTTATTTATTCAAAAACTCCCTTATTCTTTTAAAATCGGATATCTGTTCATTATTAATAGTTATATGTTTGTTTACCCACAAAACGCACCCCCCCCCCAAATTCAGGAGTCCTTCTTCCAAAGATTAAAAGCTTTTACGTTCCTCAAATTTCTGCATCCATATTACATCAGAGACAGCCCATTTAATCACAGTTTGCGTTTTAAAATTGTATACCACTTCTTAATCAGGGTTCCATATCCAACCATTCACAAAAATGAAAAAAAAATTCAAAATCCTTCTTCCGGAAAGCTTTCCACATCTTAATTTGTTGATCGGAGTGTACCTTTTCTCTTCTCAATGTGGCCTGCCCCTTCAACAGTGGGAGGAAGAATTCAACACCATTCTTCCTTCTCAGCATGACTTCACTAAATCTTAATTTCCGGTCTTGTTTTAATACTGCGACATAAGAGACCATTTTGATTTTCCTTTGTTTGTTTTGGAGCATATCACTTTTCCATTGCAATTCCACAGACATCAGCAGGCTCTCTTTAGCACTCAACTCCTGTAGATTTGCAATTTCGTTAGCTTTCAGCATAAAACAACTCATTTGGTCTTCAATAAGTTGCATAAATGAGGCAAGATCCTGTTTCAGAGAAATGATATTTAAAAAGATATCTTTTTTATAAGACATTTTGCAAGGCAGTGCCATTTTTCTTTGACAGCAAACTCAGTCTCAGTTCAAATTGTAAAATACGGTAGCTTTGAGCTCCTGCTAATCCACATTCCACGACAGCTTCAGCTGAGATTTCAAATGCCATTCTTTCAAATACAGTCAGGCAATAGAGACAGATCTCTCTAGAATATATCTCCTTTATGTTCAGATCATATTGCAACCTAATAATAATCGCTTTAGTATATGTCCAATTATAATCCGGGTCGATTTTAGTAGTTGTATTCAATCCGATTTAAATAGTTAAAGCTGCTCGTAACTATTCAAGGCCTCATTTCTCTTCTTTTGAGCTAGTCTCTCATTGTTACGTAAAGTGACCCATCAGGCATCGGAATTAGGAAAACACTTACTTGTCAAGTAGAATCATCACATTAGGAGCAGAAAGACGCTACATCAAAGGCTTACTGGAGAAAACGAAAGCAAGAAAGCAGTTGGGCATTCTTTTTCTGCTGGTGCGCCAGCTTTTCATGGCTGCGGAGCCTCAGGACATACAGTGAGCACAGGGGAAGCCGCCGCTGAACCCCTCTCTCCCTGTAAAAGTCCCATGCTGAAGAAAAAGCCTCTTCCGGGCTTTTCTATGAAGGCATCACTTCTGTGACATCCCTCCAACAGCCAGACTCAGAGGTGCCACAGGAGGATGATCTGCGGACCCCTCTGAAGCCAAGATGACGGAGCCCAGAAGTCAGGAAGAGCCACTATGTAATACTTAATGTATGGGATCAAGTAAAAAATAAATTGTCACCAAGATTCTCTCCCTTAGCAATGTTACTAGTGACATGATTGATGAAACGAGCCTGGAAATTCTCCCCTTGAGAAAGTGGGAGTTCTCAGGATTTAGTGATAATTGACAACTTGATAACTGACAACCAAGTAATCTAGCGATATTAAGGATTGTCTAGTTTTTCAATATTTGAGTATCTCCAAGTCAGAGGCTACCTATGTGAACTGATATAAAAACTGCTATTTTAAGACATATAAGTTTGAGGAACTCCTACTAGCAGTTGGTAAAAGTTTTATTTCTAGTACATATTCTAGTTTATTGAAAACTACCCTCAAATCTGACCAAGACTTCTGCATTAAGTGACCAAGCAAACAAACAAACAACCCTTAGGCAAAAACTTCAGTGTCTCAAAATGGAAATTTATCTTCACTCATGGTACTACCTTTACAGTTTTCCTTTACTTTAGAGAAAACCTGTTGAAAATTATATACAGGCGGCATTTAACTCCTTTATGGTTGGCAAAGATCTATAAGACTGGTTACCAGCATATATGTTAGTTCTGTAAAGAAGATAAGTCAGACCTCTTCCACATGTGATGGAGAACATGCATCTGTGCCTCCAGCTACTGGAAACAAGTGGCAAAAATTATATTAATCAGGTTGGAAAAACAAATCCTCTATAAACCAGAGGCACTGGTGCTGACTTACCTACCTGATATCCCTGGAGTTTAGCAAATGGTTGCCCTACGTATGATTAGTGCTTCCAGGCTGGTTTATGCCAGGCAATGGAAAAAAGAAAAAATCCCTAAGCTACAAGACTGCTTGTTGAAAATAAAGGAGATCTACACTTTAGTGAAATTAACTGCTTATCAGAAAAACAGAGACACACTCAAAGTAGACCTTCTATGGTCATGAGCAATAGAAAGAATGGAACTAGCAATTGTATAATTGGAAATAATATTAAAATTGTCAGTTGCTGGTGAAGAGTTTTTTATGTCCATGGAGGCAGGATGTAAGAGGGTACAGAGTGGCAATGTATCTTATGTAATTTCATACTTATGTATATATCTGTTTGGTTTTTTTAAAAAATAAAATTAATTCTTTTAAAAAAAAGAGAAGGAATCATTGGGAAAAAAGAAAGGGGTGAGCCAAGATCCAGCATCTGAGGCAAAATGTGAATAGGAACCAGGGGAAGAGATGTAATAGCAGCATGTAAGTTAAACAGACAATAAAGGCAGATCACAGGAACTTAAGAAGTAGAATATATATGAGAAAGTGGAAACTAGCCCAGGGCTGCAGACCCTCCAAAGCAGCAAAGGCTCTATTGGGGGTGGAATTTCATTTCCTGAGAATCATCACAATTTTCACTTAATTCCCTTTTCTGTGCTTTCAGCCCATGGGGTTGTGATGTGTCTACAAATGTGTGGCTGATGAAATGTCAGAAGCCAGAGGTGGGGGGTTTCAGTGCCTGCAGACCTCCTTGCCTCCACCCCAGGCACAGGAGAAACAGAATAGAGTGCAAAATAGTACAGCTTGCAGAACCAGTTATGCAGACTAAGAGGCGATATGCAAATTTGCTAAATGTCCATGATTCATACAAGCCATATAATTAATATAGTTCTTGGCATGATGGGCTGTATCCAGCAATCCATCCATAGAAGGCACTGACAGGTGCCAGTCTTCCCTGCTTCCTGCAGTTCCAGAAGTTGATTATAGGTATTGGGGACCTATGAAGAGTTATGGCCACACAGGCCAGTGGGTTATTCTACGCGGGTCCTGCAACTCCAGTAATTCACTTTCCCAGGGTAAGACAGTACTGCTAATGAGGAGGAGGGAGCAGATGCACAAGTGGATTGCTTGGCCCAACTCAGCCCCGTAGCCAGGATTTGGAAGGTCAGGAGGCCTTTGATTTTTTTTGGGGGGGGGGCACTCAAGGGCCCCAACCCATAGCCCCTCTCATGGCCACCCTGACCTACCATCACACTGGCTGGTGCCCCACACAGCCAGGATGAAACTTTGTTGGCCTTAAAGGAGCCACCGGACTCAAATTTTGTTCTCTTACTTCAGACCAACGCTGCTACCCACCCAAATCTGTTTCTGTTCCCAGAACACTCAAACTCCCTACTGCCCCCCACCCCCAATAACCAATTTTCAAAAACTTGAAATTGCTCTGGCAAGTATTTGGATGGGAGACTTCCTTGGAATAACAAAGTGGGGAGGGCGGTGTGTGTGTGTGTGTGTGAAAATTAAAGCAAACTCCAGGAAGGTCACCTGAAGCAATGGGAAGCAGAACTACTTTTAGTCCTCTTATTCAGTGGGTTTACTCCAAAGATATTGGGCTACCAACCTCCTGGTGGGGCCTGGAGATCACCCACAATTACAACTGTTCTCTGGACTACAGAGATAATTTCCCGTGTACAGAATGGCTTTTTGGGGGGGGGGGGGATGTGGACTTTACATGCCACTGAGCTCCCTGCCCTCCTCCAAAAATATCCAGGAATTTACCAGCCAGAGTTGTTAACTCTGTGACAGGGGTGGCCAACGGTAGCTCTCCAGATGTTTTTTTGCCTACAACTCCCATCAGCCCCAGCCATCAGCCATGCTGGCTGGGACTGATGGGAGTTGTAGGCAAAAAAATCTGGAGAGCTACTGCTGACTGGGGGTGATGGGAGTTGTAGGCAAAAAAACATCTGGAGAGCTACCGCTGGCCACCCCTGCTCTATGAATTAAAGCCCATATATCGCCGTTCTGCTACCTAAATCCAAGATAACTGTATTGAAACCATACTGCCAGCCTTCCCGCTTCCCCCCCCCCCCCCCACAAACACACATGCACACACACAAGTCCTGTTCACAAGTTACAGTGAACACACATACAGGGTGTCTTGTTATTTAAAAATACATTGAGTCATTCTCTTGGTAAGAACCAGTCTTGTGGAGCTGGAGCTAAATAAATGGCTTGCTAGAGAGACCGAGGAAGGAAGGGGTAGGGCTTAAAAGAGGAAATGCTCTTTCCCTGTGGGGGGGGGGGCGAGTTTTACCTTGTGAATTACAAAGAACATGAAGAGCTTCAGATATGCAGCAGAAGCGGAAAGTTTTGCAGTCAGATGGAACATTAATTTACCAGGATGCGTGTGCGCATGTGGCAGGAAAGCTTTTAGATGTCGAAATGCTGCTAAAATGCTCCCTGCCTCCTCGAGAGAGTTGCAGCCCGCTGACAACAGGCAACTGGCAGGGTCTGCTCCACGGGGTCCTAGTGCACCCAGACTCCTCGTCACCAGCCAAGCCAGGAGCACCAATAGCTATAGAGCAGTTGAATCCTGTGCTGGGTTAAAGGGCCCGCTGATCAGCCCGCAGCTCTTTTAACTGGAGGGGGAGGCTGGGGACTGCTTCTGCCTCCTGCCCTACGCTCCAGGATGCAGCAGAGCCCTGGGCGGGGGTGGGGGGTGGGGTGTGCTGTTTGGGGGGGCCCAAGTCCACAGGCCCCCTTGTAGCTACGGGCCTGGCCCAACTCAACATTTTAGTTTCTCCTATGGCTAGCTAGTCTAGGAACTCTACTGGAAGAACCTTTGTGCACACTAGAACTGTCAAATAGCATCCAACAAACACATTACAATTTAAATGTAGTGCTTCCTCCAAAAAAAATGAAGGTAGCATGTGTTACTCTCCTCCTCCGCTAAGGAAGTTTGACTGGACCAGAGTCAGATCTGAGTGCAGATCTGAACTCCCAGTCTCAAATGTACTTATTTACATCATTTATAGCTTGCCCTTCTCCCCAAAGGAATTCTCTCCTGCATTTTATCTTCACCTATAAGGTAGATTAGGCTGAACGTGTGGGACTGGCCCAAGGTCACCTAGAAAGTTTCCATGACAGAGCAGAGACTACAGTGTGGGTCCCCCAGATGGTTGTAGGGTCGCCAGTTTCCAGTTGGGGTAGAGGATCCCCTGGTTTGGAGGCCCTCCCCTACTTCAGGGTTATCAGAAAGTGGGGGAGGAAATGTTCACAGAGCACTCGATTATACCCTATGGAGACTAGTTCCCATAGAGTATAATGGATAATTGATCCATGGATATCTGTGGCTCAGGGAGAGGGGTGTTGTTTTTTGAGGTAGATGCACCAAATTTTCAGCATAGCATCTGGTGCCTCTCTTCAAACACTTCCGCAATTCAGCAGTTTCTCTCTCCATTCTGTCCTTGAAATTGCTGAATTACAAATTATTATGAAACTTAGAACAAATACCTCCCCAGGACTGAACAGGGATATTGGTGTTTTATCTCATTACATATGTTAAATGCACTCCCACTGTATAGCTATATAGCCACAGTATTCCAATGTATTTCTCTTCTAGAATAGTGTATCAGAATAATGTTTTTTTGTATTGACATACTCAAATAAGGGATATTGGCTGTTTATCTCATTACATATACTAACCCATCTTCCACTATATTTTAATGTATTTTTTTCTAATGGCAAACTAGAATTATGTTTATATGTGTTATGTGTTTAAATTAAACCTCTGAGAAACTAATGCCCTCATTTTAAACCCAAAGCTAACATTACAACAGATTCTTATTTATGGCCCTTCACACCTAATGACATAGGCATCAATCTGCTATTCTGACATATTGCCCCAAGTTGAAGCAGCCCAGTTAACATAAACTAACAATCACCAGACCTCAAATCGTGATTTGTTTAATCTGCTAATAAATATCTCCACGATTTTGCATACTAATTCACTGCCCATTTTCTCTATACTTAGGACTGTTTGCCATTCCATCCTATTGTCTGATGAAGTGTGCTTCTAGCATACGAAAGCTGAATAAAACTTTGTTGGTCTTAAAGCTGCAATTTGACTCCTACTTTGTTCTGGCGGTTGATTGACACCAACCAATATCCCACCCCAGCTCTTTCTCCATACTGCATTGATTTCCCCTTTCTGTTTTGCCCAGCAAGCCATAAGTCTTGTTACCCAAGCTTTGGGCATGTTGTCTCAAAAGACTGGTTTCTTCCTAAAATAGCCGCTGCCTTCTGTTTGCTATCTTATGTACTAGATCAGTTTCCATCTCCTATGCGGTTCTATTATAAGGATTACAATTTACAGGAAAGGGATGAGAGAGATTTAAAATGCATATGAGTATGCCAACGCAGAAGAAACAGGTTTGGAATTATGAAGTGACATGTTCAGTATGTTGTGTCTTCAGTTGTTTGTGTGCTCCATTAGAAACAGAGAAACTGTTCAGTTGTTTGTGTGCTCCATTAGAACCAGAGAAACTGTTCAGGCAGGTCTGAACCACAGGACCTGACCCACTTGAGAGTTCTGTGCTTGGGAGCTGAGGACTGATTTAATACCAAGCAAGCAAGTAGATTTGACACACATATCACTGTACATGACCAGCATTTTTGTCCAAAAAGGTTGTCTCATCGTACTAATTCCACACCAGGAATTTCTAACTCAGGTGGGAGTTGGGCTGGTTGCTAAAATGACACAGGTAGAGGCAGTGAGCTTGATTGAAATGAGATGCCAGGTTTATGCGACGCTGCACAGGTGTGTTCCTTTTATCTGCCTGGATTCATGTTTCAATTGTGCTTCAAACTTCATAGAAGGAGATGGGCACCCCTGGTAGTCTGGCAGCAATTTCAGATGGGTCACCATATTTTGGCAAAATTAAGCAGGGAGTCCAGTAGCACGTTAAAGACTAACTACATGCATTCAAACAGGTCAGAACAGGATTCACCAGGTGGCAGAATAATCAACGTGTGTGCACGCTTGAGAGAGAGAGAGAAATCAACCATAATTCATGCTCACCAACCTACTTTTTGGGAGCCCAGCTGCCCAGCAGCAGGATCCATCATCAGGTCCAAGAAGGGAACTAGGCATATCCTGCATGTCACACACCTGGAACTGAGATCAAAGTCCAAAGAAACAGGGCATGAATGAAGTAAGGAAGAGCTGAGGAAGGCAAGGTCAAGCAAAGAAGAGAAGAGCAGCATATACTTCGCTCTTGGCTTTGGATGGCTGGGCTGCCAATAGGGCTGGGGAAACCGACCTGACCTAGAAGCAAGTAGAGTCTAAACCAAGAGGTAATCCTGCAACACAGCAGAGGATGGAGCAGTGGGTTCACGTCTTTCTAAATCTTTTAGGATGACCAGTGATTTTGATCATAGCCAGTTTTATTTTATTTGATTGATTCATACGTGACCTCACAAGTGTGGAGCTGCATTCTTGCGGCTTCCTGCCAGTTCTCACACAATTCTGGTAACATTTGATACAGGAACCATATGTCAGTACCAATTCTGAGGTTCCTTCTCAACTGAATATTGCCTGATTGATGAGTGCAACATATGTGAGAGACAAAACCACACTGATGAGTGACAAGGCAGTTGTTTGTATGTTTGGACTAGGCAGCTAAGACCAGTATTCTTCCTTTTACAGCTGGATTAATTTAACCATGTTTGGGCAGCCATGGAAGACCACTTTCCCACAGAGGTTTCGCTACTATGTGCTAGGCTTTTAAGCAGCTATCATATGGCTCCTGGTCATCTAAACACAACATTTACAAGGGAGCTTCCCATGATACATTTTGCATTCAAGAACAGATCATGCCCTAATACAAAAGCCAAGCATGTCCTATATAATAGCTCTTTAAAGACTTAAAATGCATGCAAGCAGTAACCCAGGAAATGATCAAGGTTCATATTGTAGAAGGGGAAGTGACACATTATGGACATAAATATGTTACAAGGGAGAAATGGCAAATGGTGTGGCCTTGGCAACATATAATGAGTTATCCGATTCCTAATAAAAAATATAGTGAGGGAAGTATTTCTCCACACAGGACATTATGGAGCCAGAGATTCTAATCTATAGAACAGGTATGTGCTTGTGAAATAAGATGCATTTCCTCCTAATCATGTCTTCTTCCCTGGAAAGATCAGGACAGCTTGAGGTATCTGGAAGGAGTTTCAGTGTTCATCTGAGAGGCACAGCAAGAATCTTTAGCAGCTATTAGAATCAGTTGCAAGCAAATACAACAGATCAGCAGCACTACAGGATGTAGGAAGAGGAATGAACAGGCCATGCGTGCATCAGAGATTGGCATTGTCAGTCATTTGCTGAGGCACATGCTCCAATAAGGGCCCATTGCTAAGTGCCAGCCATGGCTCTCCTCCTGTTCCTTCTCCTTGCGGTTGATGCCACCTCCATCAGAGCAGTGGTGGTAACAGGGCCCACATGGAGAAGGAGTGAGCAATGGCAGCAATGGAAGGGGTCCTTTGAGGGTATTTTGCTTGAGGGACTTTGAAACCTGGACTCAGCACAGTTACTATGGGAGATCTTCTTAAATGAGGATTAAATCAAGGAGTGGTACTTGAAAAGGATGTTTCCATTGCCCATTTTATAGTCTTTCATGAAACAATCACTTGAATCCATGGGTAATTTATACAGCTGGAAGAGGTTTCCATCCTTGGAGTACAATTTCCTTGCCTTTCCTCTCCTGCTCTCCTGCTCCTCCTCCCATTCCCAGAGCCCAGTTAGGATGGAGGGAATGCATTTCAAGGTGGCTGGGGCTGAAGCCAGTATCCTGCTACAGTCCCAGATGTCCCTCAAACAGCTGCTTTTGGAAGGCAGGGACAGCTTGAGGTGAAAGTCAGAGATCCTAGGTGTGTGTGTTTGAGGGGGGAGAGTGCAAAAATCATGCACATGCCCTCCATCCATGGAAATCCTCCAGTGGATCCAAGCCAATTGCTTCTGACATGAGGTTTTGTGACAATGAATGTGTTGTAAAGATGTACCTGTTGTCAGCCTAGTGCAGTGAAGTCCAGATATAGTACGTCTCAGGTGAGATTGTCCTCTCTTCTAGGTGTCAATGTCTCAGCCAATCAGGATGAAGAAACACACCACGAGACCTTCCAGATGCAGATTGACAAAGAAACCAAGAAGTGCATCTTCCATTCCCACACAGGCAACTATTGGACCCTGGTGTCACATGGTGGGATTCAAGCCATGGCCACGGAAGTGTGAGTTGGTCTCCATGCTAGTTTCCCTTACAGGGCCTTAGACTACATTCAGGTTCTTAACTACAGTTTTCACTAAAAATTATGGTGGAAGGTGAGCCTGAGAATAGAGAAAATAGCCACAAGCACAGGGCATCATGACAGGTTGCGTTCAAGGGGCGGGAGGGTACATGGGAATTTTCAGATCAATATCAATACAAGAATCAACAATCTCACTATAAACACTCTCTGAACACGATAACCAGAACAGAGGCATGCTTGGCGCAATAACTACTTCTGGTATTGATTGTTTTTGGAAGGGCAGCACAGTTGCGTTTCTACCATGTCCCTACTGTGACTTGTGAATTTCAGTTGAAAGTGTGCTGGATACAAGGGAGGGATTTCTTCCCCATCTCTACTGCAGCTGTTGTCCCAGTTAGGGGTTGTCTGCTGTGCTGTAGCAACCACTATATGACTACAGTGATTTTGCCTAGGTTCTTTCCCTATGGTTCACCCCCATATAAGAGTTTTGAGCAAAATCCACAAATTCTGAGACTCTGCTCAGTGGATAATCGGGCAAAAGTCTTTGAACACATTTAAACTTGGTGAAGTCATAGGGTGTCTGCATAAATGGGGACGGTTGAGGGATGGTCGGCATGAACCATTGAAGCTGCACGTGTATAAGGCAAAGTCTGTCTAACTTCCCATTCCCAGAGCACAGTTAGGATGGAGGGAATGCATTTCAAGGTGGCTGGGGCTGAAGCCAGTATCCTGTGCCAAGAAACCCAATTCTGTGTTCCCAGTAAATGGTACAAATATGCACAGCTTGTTCTCATTGCAGTATCTGTCAGGATACAACATTTACAATAATGGCTGTAAATGCTAAGTGCAGAATAATGACATGGCTGTAAGGGGTAGGTGAAGAGGAGAGATATAGGATAACAAAACAGAAGGAGAGGAGTTGGTTCAGCTTCATTAAAGAAGGCTGCCAAACAAACCTGTGGTGGCTCAATCTGTTCAGCTTTGGTTTCATCCAGCAAAGTAGACAGTTTATATCTTCTGCTTTAGGTTAGCTAGCATACCTGGAAGTTTGGTGGCTGCTTCTGCAATACAGTTAAGCAAGATCTTGCTCCTAGTGACAGTACCCTCACGGCAAACAGCAGTGAGCCAGCATAGTGCAGTGGTTAAAAGTGTCCAAGCAGGAGCTGGGAAGCCCAGGTTCAACCCCCCACTCTGCCATGGAAGCTTGCTGGGTGACACAGGGCCAGTCACACAGGCTCAGCCTAGCCTACCTCACAGGGTTGTTGGGAAGATAAAATGGAGGAGAGGAGAACGATGTAAACTGCTTTGGGTCCACACTGGAGAGAAAGGCGGGATAGAAATAAAGCAGAAAAATAAACTATTTGCACAACAAAAGCCCTAGCAGGCAGTTCAAGGAGCAATCCAAAAATGGTCTACTCAGAGGAAAGTCCCATTTTATTCTATGGGGTTTTTTTCAGAGAAATTGCTTTTAGGAGGGCAACCTCCCTCGACAATGCTGTTAAGCTTGGATGGCTTTGCAATTCTCATCTGGTCACTAGTCCTGGCTTTCAGCCCTCTGACTGCCTGTTTTGAAAGACACAATCCCAGCATCACTTCTCCTCATTTCCGGTCCATAGAGATGCATGCATCCCAGCATGGCCACAGAAGCCAGTTCATGCGCTGTCTAAATAACTGGGATGCTAAGTTTTAAATTGGTCCCTCTCTAGTTGTCCCTTTAATATTAGTTTGATCTGCAGCAAACACTATAGAGGATGTTATTTATCTCCATGCCATGAAAAGCTTCAGCACATTAAGCCACCATTAAAGGGACAGGCCTTTCTCCCCCCCCCAGACAGTTGGCAACCATACTGAGTGAGTAGCACCCTCAAAAACATCCCCACCATAATCAGAATGGAGACAAACAACCTTTTAGTCACTTACCTGCAAGAGATGTTCCATAAGATGTTCTTTAGTAGCAGGAAGGTTCATAGAAGTGCCTTCTGGGGCACTGAATTGGATGTCCCCCATGTGACTCAATGACATTATCAGTATTTGGGGGGGGGGGCAGAAGTTAGCCTTGCCTAGGGTGCCAGACAGTCTAGGGCTGCCCCTGTTTCCAGTTTCATGCCCTGCCCACCCCCCCAGCCACCAGCAGAGATGGGGGATAAGTTTCCAGCTCCAGGTTGGGAAACTCCTGGAGATTTGAGGGTGGAGCCTGAGGAGAACAGGGAGCTCAGTGGGGTACAATGCATTAGGGTCCACCCTCCAAAGTATCCATTTTCTCTGTAATCTCTGCTATCTGAGCTGTACTTCTGGGGGATTCTCAGCTCCCACCTGGAGGCTGGCAACCTTACCACAAAGCTGGAGCCACAGTGGAAAAAGCCCAGGCTCTGGACAATGCCAGACAGGCCACCTTAAGTGGTGGGATAGCCAACAGATGACTTCCTGATTACCATAGCTGGTGCACAGGGCCATATGGAAGGAGATGGTCTTTCACATCCTGTGATGTTACCACTTGGTAATGAGTTATCTGCAAAGCCCCAGGCACAGTTGCCTTCCTTAGACCAGCGCTTTCAAGGTTTCTTCTGTCAATAGCATTCTTTCCATTCTGACATTGGCTGAAGAATTGTGTGTTGCAGATGATTCTGGGATGCAGTCTATGGTGCACTCTTGGTCATGCAGAGGGGCAACCCAGCCTGTTGGATCTAGCTGATACCCTACACATGCAACAGGGGAAAATAGGGCCCTGTTTTGGGCAGGGCCAATTAGGTGGTTGCAGGGGACAGAGGTACAACATTCTAGGGTTCCAGGTCATACTGGTGCACCAGGCAGGCCACCACTAAGGGATAGTGACAAGCATATTGTGGGCATTCTAATCAAACCCTTTGTACCCCAGGATTCTCTGGTGTACAGCTTGGAAGCTGTATTGGATTTAGAGCATGTCACCATACCACTCTACTGAGCATTCAGCAGCTAGGATTTCTAACAAAGGTTGGATTTTTCTCACGCAGAAGGCCCTCTTGTGTGAAATGTCTGTGATGAGCTCTGGACCCAGAGAAATGCTGGCACAAAGAACTCCTTGTACATGTGTCATTTTACCAGATACTGTGGGGTTTGCTCCAAATCATATTGTAATCAAAAGTCCAAGATGTGCAAATGTACAGATGTACAAATGCAGATCATTAATGATCTGGAGTTGGGAGTAAGCAGTGAAATGGCCAAGTTTGCAGATGACACTAAATTGTTCAGGGTGGTGAGAACCAGAGAGGATTGTGAGGCACTCCAAAGGGGTCTGTTGAGGCTGGGTGAGTGGGCGTCAACGTGGCAGATGAGGTTCAATGTGGCCAAGTGCAAAGTAATGCACATTGGGGCCAAGAATCCCAGCTACAAATACAAGTTGATGGAGTGTGAACTGGCAGAGACTAACCAAGAGAGAGATCTTGGGATCGTGGTAAATAACTCACTGAAAATGTCAAGACAGTGTGCAATTGCAATAAAAAAGGCCAATGCCATGCTGGGAATTATTCGGAAGGGAATTGAAAACAAATCAGCCAGTATCATAATGCCCCTGTATAAATCGATGGTGCGGTCTCATTTGGAATACTGTGTACAATTCTGGTCACCGCACCTCAAAAAGGATTTTATAGCATTGGAAAAAGTGCAGAAAAGGGCAACTAGAATGATTAAAGGTTTGGAACACTTTCCCTATGAAGAAAGGTTAAAATGCTTGGGGCTCTTTAGCTTGGAGAAATGTCGACTGCGGGGTGGCATGATAGCAGTTTACAAGATTATGCATGGGATGGAGAAAGTAGAGAAAGAAGTCCTTTTCTCCCTTTCTCACAATACAAGAACTCGTGGGCATTCAATGAAATTGCTGAGCAGTCAGGTTAAAACGGATAAAAGGAAGTACTTCTTCACCCAAAGGGTGATTAACATGTGGAATTCACTGCCACAGGAGGTGGTGGCAGCTACAAGCATAGCCAGCTTTAAGAGGGGATTGGATAAAAATATGGAGCAGAGGTCCATCAGTGGCTATTAGCCACAGTGTGTGTGTGTGTGTATGTATATGTGTGAGTGTATATATTTATGTATGCATATATATACACACACACATATATTGGCCACTGTGATACAGACTGTTGGACTGGATGGGCCATTGGCCTGATCCAACATGGCTTCTCTTTTGTTAAATGTGAAAGAAATCAGTGCCCTAGCAATATATTTTTGTGAATAAGAAGCGATTGCAGTTTCTCAAGCATCCAGACTCCCTTTATACACTCTTCCAACCACATGGCACTTAGCATTCTCACTGCAGATTCCATGAGAAAGACATATCCCCACTGCCTAACATTAACTAGGCCATTTAGATATTCTCTCATGGGAATGCAGTTGTGGGGGGAAGGAAGGGGCACTTCAGTTTAATTCAGATAAGTTTTTAAAATTGATTTTGTTATGAGAAGGAAGTTTCAAAGCACTTAAGGACACCCTAATCCAGAAAAATGTGAACAAAAAGCTGGCAGTTAAAGCTGGACAAATACAGATTAGTACAGAGGAACATGGATTTATTTCAGAGGGAGCAATTAGTACATTAAGCCTTGGGAGGAGTGGGGGTGGAGAAAAAAAAATAGCGCCCAGTTTTTCCTCATTTGTTGCAAGACACCTTGCTACGATATGCCTCTATGAATGAGCATGTGCCCCTGAGCATACAGAGCTTGCCTTTGACTTTCCAACACACAACATTATTAAGCACGCTGCCCATGGCAGGGACTATGCCAAGCTCCTGTAGTGCATCAGCACCCTCCTTGTCATGCCACCCCAAGCAGTTGCTTGCTCAGCTCGTCTGGAGAAGCTGCATTCTCTTTTCTTCCTCATCATTAACTAAAAAAAATAAACTCTTCTGAGATTCACCATTTGTTAAGACATTCAGGATTTCACATTTCCCCTTCTCTATTTATGGACCTCACAATTACCTTATCTCACTGGATGGAACGTTATTATGACCACTAATGAGATTGTGGGTTTGATATTTGTGAAATGAAAAATGATTCTGTCATATAATGCTCCACTGGACAGATATAACCCCTCTTGTGTGGAATGGAACATCAGTCTATTGCCACTGTAGAATCTAGAGCCTGAGTACCCGGTACTTAAAACCCAACAGATTATGCTACAATTGAGTCGTTAAGCATCTATAGATCTAATAATGACATATACCTCCCCGCCCCAATTTGCGGATACCTAAATTTGCAGATCAGGGCCACACCAACACTAAACAGATTTTCATGCAAACTTGGGGGACTCCCTAGGGTTGCAAATAAATCTGAAATCAAAAGTAAAATATATAGGGGGTGGGTTTAAATCCTTCCCCCTGTACAATTTCATTGTATCCACATTGCTAGAGAAGGGAATAGGGGAGAAAGCGAGAGGGAGAGCTAACATAGAAGGGGTGAGGGGAGAAGGAGGGTGAGGGATGTAAAGACAGAAAGAGAGAGGGGCCGGAGAAGGAACGAAGCAAAGGTTGGGGAAGGCCCCCCCCCCATTTCTTGCAGCTCTCCACTTGGGTCTTTCTTAATAGGTAGCTTTTTGTGCTGTTTCAAGTCAATCTACAATGTAGCCTTAGACCCCACCAACACATTAGTAGCTGTGGGCCTGAGTGAACATCTCTTCTTTGCTGATATTTCTCTCTGATCAGTGCTGCCTTGGTCCCCCAGATCAGCAAACACCATGTTTGATATTGAGTGGCGTGGTCGGCGTGTAGCCCTCAAAGCTGGCAATGGAAAATATATCTGCACCAAGAGAAATGGACAACTAGCTGCTGTCACTGACACAGTAGGTGAGTTTTTCTACTGGATACTGGGATGAGCCTTTCTGCTGCTTTAATTCCAGAGCCTGGTAGACTGAAGAATGTGGCCTGCAGATCATGAAAATACATGGAACTGTAGCGGGATGCTAATCCTATTTTGTTACCATTGCTTTCTTATTCAAAATGGTGGCTGCAAAAATTAGAGAAGCTGCAGCTGTTTGCTGGACAATCAGGAGAAAAACCTAAACAGTTCTATGTTTTGTAACACTGGGGAAACTGTGGGGACATAACCTAGCAAATTAGTCCTAAAGGTTGGAGTATCAAAAGTAAGAAGCTAAGTGGAAGAAAGGCTGTGTGTGGCTGCGATAGAACAATCATGAGAGAGCATGTTAGGAAATAGGGGCAGACAACATGGAGAATGAGGAGGAAGTCACTGCTCTGCTATTTGTTATAGTGGGAGATGTCCAGGTCCCACCTGAGGGTTAGCAACCCTGGTACATGGACATGTACATTTTGGATTCCTGACTCCTCTACATAGTCCTAGCAGTTACATTAGCCTCAGCAGTTGTCTGACTCACAGTTGTCTGACCGCAGGGGAGGATGAGGAATTTGTTCTCAAGCTGATCAACCGTCCCATCCTGGTTCTTCATGGGGATCATGGCTTTGTGTGCTACCATCGCAATTCCAACATGCTGGATGCCAACCGCTCCACCTACGATGTCTTCCAGATCATCTTCAATGATGGTGCCTACCAGATCAAAGGTAATTAGCTGGCTGAGAACAGAGAAATTGGGGGAGGAGGAGGGTTTGCTCTAATGTTCTTAATTCAATGAAGTCAATTTGGACTACATGCTGGAAGGATGCTATACCTTTCACATTTCAGCCGTGAACACAGTTACATGGCCTTGCCAAACTCCCTTGAGCCCAGATGCACTAGAAGTCAACCTACCTGGCAGAAAATTAACTGGGATGACAGATGGTAAAGAGATAAGCCTGGGGGTTGGGTTTTCAGCTCCTGGTTGATCTTAAAGTCAGACCCCACTCACTACTTTATAGCCGACTGAGGCATGCTTAGATTGGAATAAGTAGATCCGCTGCCTCAGCATCTAGTTGAAATCTCAGCTTTGCTTGCTCTGAGACCTAATCACACATGCAAAGTGCCACATACCAGGTCCATATGGCAAGCGTTATTTGTGTGAAACCTCTCACCGTATCAACATTAATAGAATATTTCTCAAGTTTTTATCATGTGCTCTACAGCAACTGAAAGTCAGTTAAAAATGCTGCCTGTAGGATCAGCAAAACTACCAAAGGAAGGGGAGGCAGGAAAAGGGAAGTTGATGTTATTATAATTCCTGGGCAGCCTGGTGATGCTGGTCTCTTTGATGCTTCTAGGCTTAGGTGGCAAGTTTTGGTATGTGTCCAGCAATGGCACTGTGTGCAGCGATGGCGAAAGGTCTGAAGATTTCTTCTTTGAGTTCCGTGAGAGCAGCCGTGTGGCCATTAAAGGGAAGAACGGCAAATACCTTCGAGGTGACCAAGCCGGAACCCTGCGTGCTGATGCAGAGACCTTGCATCGCGCTACACTTTGGGAGTACTGAGCCCCCGTGTCACCTGCCATGTAGCACTTTAGATGCTCTAGGGCCCACCATGGCCAAGCCAGGTCAGCGTGGACACAGAGATGGAGGTATCAGAGGCAGCGTAGCGCTCCCACCTGGACTCCAGTGGCAATATAATACTCCATGGAAAAGGACTTTGCTGGGATGGGCACAGGGCAAACAACCTCTCGCCTATTTCCTATTGTCTTATCTGTCTAGCTTTAGAAGCAGCAACCTAGTCGGACTCCCAGGAGGAAACACTGCGGTGTATCAGTCAGGATGACAGTGAAAAAGGTCCCATTCGAAAGACAACACAGTAATCTCTATAACCTGGTTCTCTTTCCTTCTCCCTCATGAAATAGCGGGTGTTTCCAATCCTCTGGCTCCCCACTTCTCCCATGAGACCGCCAAAGCTCTAGATCATGTACTGTGATGCATGCATCATCTGTTTCACACCTCAGACAGAAAAGACTCAGAGCTCAGTGGAGACTGATTCAAGCATGGCAATGCAGCTTACCCATTGCAAGTGCTGTGGCTTGGCCTCTAGGACTCCCAGCTTGGCTAAAGGCTCAAAAAGACCAGAATTATGCAGCCCAGCTTCCACTGCAATCCAGTTGAAGAAATGAAAGTTGAATGTGCATGTGTGTCTGGTCCCTTATATCTACTCTGCCAGTATTGCACATCCTAGACGTATTTCCCATGTGTTCCCCAAAAGTTGTACTTTCAATGCTCCCCCCCGCCCCCCCCCCTAAAAAAAAATCTGTTGCAGAAATTCTGGCCTTTTTTTGTTTTGGTGCAGCTGTGCTGCTCCTTCTCCTACCCCTGGGTCTGCTGGAGAATGAAGGCCACATGTAGAGGCAGAAGCCAGATGTCATTTAGAAGCCATTGCAGACAGGAAAGACTTGGCAGGAAGAGAAATATCCTCCCCCAGGGTGGTCATTGCCCCAGACAAAAAGCTGCTTAGGGTGAAAAACAGGGGTGGGAGGTAATGAGCCATGGGTTCACATGGAAGGACATCAAGAGTGTGGAGGTGAAGTAGCAGAGGCCTTCATTTTAAAATGAAGTTTTAATTTCTGGGGAACCCATGGCATGCAGTTGTCTGGGACAGAAAGTCAGGATTTCTAAGACTTCGCGGCCTTGTGGGTCATTTTCACAAGACCAAGTCTGCTTGGCCCCCAGATCAGCCTCTATCCTACCGCTTCTCTAAAAGTGCTCCCCCAATAGAGTCTGCACCCCTTCCACAAATAAACTCAAGAGGAAGGAAGTTGGCTCAATTAAGTTTCCTCCTTCAATAGCTGTATATGGAAGTCAACGTGAGTTCCTTTCTATAGATGTGCTTTCCCTTGTTTTTAATCTGCTGATGTGTCTGCTCTCGCAATTCTGATGGGAGACAATGCCCACCTTGAGAGCAGTAAGACTAAACAAGTAAAGACCTGTGAAATTTACTGGAAAGAATAGCTAATGTTATTTGCAAATGCAGAGAAGCCTGCCCATTCTACACAATGCTGTATCTAGTAGAACTGCCTGGTTATAGTGTGAATGATGAAAGCCGTATAACAGACAAGAAAGAGGTCTCCATGGACTCCAGAGATTCCACAGGTATGCAACCCCCCCCCCCCCACACACACACCTTTTGAAATTAACCAAAAGAAAAAGACACACACTGGGCCCTCAAGAAATGCTCCAGAAGGGACAGAACATTGACAGCTGCCAGATGAAGGAGAAGAAACATCATCTTACCCAAGCCGCTGAGAGGAACTGTTATTCAAACTCACTTGCTCACCCTCTAGGGTTGCCAATCCCCAGGTGGGGGCAGGAGATCCCCTGGTTTGGAGACCCCTCCCCCCCGCTTCGGGGTCGTCAGAAAGCGAGGGGAGGGGAGGGAAATGTCTGCTGGGAACTCTATTATTCCCTATGGAGATTTATTCCCATAGAAAATCATGGAGAATTGATCCACAGGTATCTGGGGCTTGGGGGGGGGCTGTTTTTGGGGTAGAGGCACCAAATTTTCAGTATAGCATCTAGTGCCTCTCCCCAAAATACCCCCAAGTTTTAAAATGATTGGACAAGGGGGTCCAATTCTATGAGCCCCCCAAAAAGGTGTCCCTATCCATTATTTCCTGTGGAAGGAAGGAATTGAAAAGGTGTGCCATCCCTTTAAATGTGATGGCCAGAACTCCCTTTGGAGTTCAATTATGCTTGTCACAGCCTTGATCTTGGCTCCACCCCTAATGTCTCCTGGCTCCACCCCCAAAGTCCATAGATATTTCTTGAATTGGACTTGGCAACCCTATCACCCCCTTTCTCTCTGATTAGCTGATTTCTGAAAATCTCTTCCTGGATTGTATTCCAATCTTATAAAGCCAGCCTTAACAGCATAAGGAGCCATCCCTGTGTAAGAGATGGGAGGCAAGCAGATTTTCCACAGCTTGTTCCCCAGGAGGGATGCGTCTCATGCATGTGGGCTAGCTCCCAAACAAGCAGCCACCAAAGGCAGTCACTGATGTGGGCTGGGAAATGGCTAGTCCGGCTGGTATGTCAGACTGTTTCTGCCCAAGGGCTTCATGAGCACTTCCTGCACAAACTGCATTTGATTGGTGTGACCCTCCTCTGCTTCTAAGGTAGAGGGAGGTAATGCTTCTGTGCACGTGCTGAAGAGCAGCACTCCAGGCCATTTTGTTTAGCATGCAAGGCCATTCTCCACCCAAGCAGCTAAGGGGAGCCCCTGAGGTGCTGGCAGTTGCTGAGGCCAGCAATGTGGGAAAAGGTAATCCTTGGCTCCGAGATCCACACAGCCACCAGTCAAGATTAGAGTGAGCCCCTGAGATAATGGCAGCCCCACTGAGGCTCAACTTGCTTCCAGGATATCTGACCAAGTATGACTCACAATTCCCTTCCCCTTCCCCCATATCCTCTTCACAGATAGAACATACTTGGGGGTGGGGGAGAACTGAACCAGAACAATTGCCTACTCTAATTCTAAAGACTGTTGAAAAACAAATATGAGTAAACCCTTATTGAGGAAATATGCATATACACGCCTGAATCACCGTTTGCTTACGTGAGCACACTACTGCTGTTTGCACTATTAGAGTTGGCAGTAATCCACTTGCTGATGCAGCATAAGGTGGAAGAGCTTTCCTCCTAGGCAGCAGCAATCAAACAGCAGCTAGTTCCTCCTAGGCCTGGGTGGAGTTTTGTACTGGTGACGTGACCCAATGATATTATTGAGCAGTGGCAACACTTGAGGAGTTTTCTTTTGCCATAATAATGATCAGTGCAGGGAGGGTGTGTCTGGGGTTACTTCTGTAGGAGCACGACTACTGCTGCTGCAAATACAAAGGCATTCACTGCAGCAACGGTGCGTCTGCGCAGAGATAAGGTTGCCAGCTGCTTGGAGAAAAGATATGTCCTGTCCCTTAAACAGAGGCTTAAAGGGCTGTTATTTATCAGGTGGTATCCTTTACCTCCATACCCTCAAAAAGCTTCAGCTGTACATTTTCACCCATTAAAGGTACAGGACATTTTCTTCAGGCTTGTTGACAATCCTACATGGACATTTACTCAGTGTTTCCCCATCCCTGCCAACCGACTGCTGGCAGACTTTTTGCCTTTTTATTATCAATCACTTGAACATCACAGCAAGTGATTAAAATGTAGGTTTTGCTGCCAAAGGATGTAGTGATGGCCACAGGCATATACAGCTGTAAAAGGAAATTTAGACAGATTCATTGAGGAAAAGTCTTTTCAGTGGCTACTGACTAAAGAGAACTTCCACATTCAGAGGCAGTTCACCTATGAACCCAAGTGCCAGGACAAAACATCAGGGGTAAGGTCTTGTCCTCTACATTCTGCTGTTGGCTCTCCAGAAGAACTGCTTGGGCACTGTGTGAGAGAGGATGCTGCACTAGATGGACCACTGGTCTGACCCAGCAGGGCTCTTCTTATGTCCACTAAAGTGTTTTGACACTACAGCAAGATAGCTCCTACTAATCATTAAAAAGAAACTGGCAAAACACTGGCTGGAAGGGATGATAAAAGTGGGTGGGGAATCGGATGTGTGTAAATTTGCCCCTTTCACTTGCCCAAGCCCACTTTTGGCATGATCTGCCAGGAAAAATTGATTCCAAAACAGACTTGGGAAGAATCTCATTAGGGCTGGGGGAAAGCCAGAAGGTTAGCAGAAGCACAACAATGCCACACAGAAGCCAAAAGTAAATCCACTGCAATTTGACGACGGAACATAATGAACACAGAGCATGTATTCAATTCGGCAGCATCCTGAGTGACAAAACTAGTGGTGGATTTATTTCAACAAGCCAGCTGCGGACTAGCTCTCCAGGGGCATTACTCTCTAGTCTATTCCAAATTCTGCTTTAAGTTGGAATGTGGCACCCTTGCATATGGCACAAATGGGGGAGGGGAAGTTCTGTCACTCATCCCCAGGGAGGCCGCAGGCAGAGTATGAACAGGGATATGTCTGCAGCACCTGCACAACCACATTCCACAGTTTCAGGGCTGCTTCCCTGCATTAGACACTCTGGTGCTGAAGAGCTGTTTGGCTCCGCCTCCTCGACAGCTGTGTTCTTATTGTGCAATGAAGGCTCTTCCCGTCACTCCCATCTAGAGAAGCTCTCAATTAGAACACCAGAAAGGAGATATTATGGAGAGTTAGTCATTTCATCTCTTCCTGCTGTAATTGGCTGCACTCTCAAATGAGGGACAACCCTCCAAAAGTCCCCAATTAGGAGATTTCTGGCATGCCTGGTTAGCGAGCACCACAGGAAGTTTTGTATAACCCCTCCCCCCTCTGAATCAGACCGCAAAAGCATGATTTATCATAGCTATCGTGACTCATAACATGCTCAAAGGCCAAAGCTCACTTAAAGCACCATTCTCAGGGAGGGACTGTGGCTCAGCAGGAAAGTAGCTGTTTGGCATACAGAAGGTCCCAGGTTCAATCCCTGGCATCTCCAGCTTCAAAACTCAGGTAGTGAGTGATACGAAAGACCTCGAACACAGAGAGCCATATGGATCCAAGTTCAGTCCTTTAAACCAGACCCCTAAGGGAGAGTGCAACTGCTTGATTCTTTCACAGAATGATGGCGTTAGAATTGGTCTCATAATTTCAGAGAATCCCCTTGCAAGATGGGTGGGATAAAAACATACTACATAAAAGTCAGTCTGTTGCAACAAGCCTAAATTGGGGTGTTGAGGCACCTTGAAGACTAAAGTTCTTATTTCAGTTCAAGTTTCCGTGGGCTCATGTCTGTGAAAGCCAGCATGGGAGATCCAAGTTCCAGTCCCCACTCTGCCCCAGGACTTTGCTCAGTGATCCGTGGGCTAGTCACTCTCTTTCAGCCTAACCAACCCCCACAAGGTGGTGGTTGTGAGGATAAAACGGAGGAGAAACAAATGATGTAAATCCCTTTTGGTCTTCACTGGGGAGAAATGTGGGATATAAATTCCTAGATAAATAAAATAAATGTTTATGCTAGAATAGAAATGAGGTGCTACAAAGACCCCAGTTTGATTTATTTTATTAGATTTATATCCCTCACTCCCCACCAAGGCAGGCTTATGGCAGCTTGTACAATTACACTATGAAGTGCTAGTCTCCACAGATGCAATCCATGCGTCCAGAATGGAAACACCTTTGGTATCTTGGGACAGAGACTCACATCTTTCGATTCACTGTTCTTAGCATTTTGTAGTTTAATCAGCTTGTAAGACTCTTGTCCCACCATCCTTAGCCATGAATCATGTGGCTGCAACCATGTAGTTCATTACTGTGCTAATGCGTGAAAGGGACACACACACCTCTACCCAAGAAAGTATGAAGAGGCTCATGCTGCCTGATCCTACGCATGTTTATTCATAAATCATTTCTACCAGGTTCCCTAGTAAGTTAGGATATGACTGCAGCTATAGGTGCCATCCTAACAATTGGAGCCTCCAGAAAGAAAAGGCAGGGGTGGAGGGAGAGACATTTAGACTGAAGTACAGCAAAAAGTGCTCACTTTTTTAAAAAGGCAGGCAGCATCATAGAATTGCCAACTGCCCAGAGGAAAAAAAACAACCCGTCTGTTTAATAAAGGCTTAATGGGATGTTATTTGCCTTCAGACCATCAAGAACTTCTGTCCAATTCCACACTGTAAGGGACCAGGACGATTTTTTGTCCAGGTGTCTTGGCTACTGCAAGCCAGCACAGAGGAGTGAGATGGGCTGGCTGTGCCATCTGCAAAGGGACTGGAGTTAGTGAGGCCAATTATTCTTTCCCAGGCAGGGGCATTTGATCCTTCCAAGATTATAAGTAAATGTCTGCGGCATGTCTAGGGCAACCTGCAGCCACAGGGGAGCTTCAGTCCAATACAGACAGATGTAGTAAGGATAGTGAACAGAACCCCAACTTCCCTTCCCCCTTCCATGAGCCTGAAGACACATCCTACCCAGACTACAGCCTTTCCCTTCTATCACAGTGACCTTTCCCCTGAGGCTCGTGGGTACGGTAAGACGATGAATGACCAAGCCAAACACTTTTCGAAGGTGATTGGAACAGAATATGATTCGACTGTAATTCAAATATCCCGCACTGCACCTTCTGCTTCACACCCCCAAAGTGGCCCTTTGTAAATGCATGGTATTTATTGGGAGGGAAGAAAGGCTATTCTACAATAGCTTGGAACCATAATTAACCATCACCCCCTCAGAGGTTGCTGCATTTTTGCGCCACAGGGAGAGAGAGCAGATTGGGCTCTCCTACTGCTCCAGGGAGTTCTCTAGAGAAAAGGGAAATGCAACCAGCTTGGACGAGGCCATATAAGGACAAAATGAGGATAGTACTAACAGAGTGTGAATCATCAGAAGCAAATCAAATCAAGCGATCACTCTTTTCCCTGCCTAGTAATTACTGCTGGGTACAACCCTACAGTGAAATGTGCAAACTTAAAAGCAGACTCTTGTCAAAGGCACAAGTACTTGGATGCAAATCACACAGAACTCAGGGGGATCTATTGTTGAATCAGTAGACCTGTCTACTTGCCAAGACAAGTAGGCATAATGCTGGCGTCCCCTTCTTTGTCATGAAGATTCAAGGCAAAGCAGCTGCTGGGAACTGGGGGGGGGGGGCAGATGAGGGGAAGGAATTATCGGTACTTTTGCAGCGACGTGTCCTATGTATTAAGGACAAAGCACAGCCTGTGTGTACAGTACATGAGTTACAAAAGGAGGCGTTCGTTTGTGGAACGCCCGGGGCATGGAGCATCCTCCTCCCTAAAAAGTGTCCCATTTGCTAAAATGGTGAAGCCTGAAAGTGAAGCCGCTGCAGCGACAAGATGTGGTGCAGCGACTCAACAGTTAACCTGGGACAACTCAAAATTGCAAGAAAAAGCTGCAACTCCCCCTAGAGGCCATAGGGATGCAAAGGTTTTCTGAATTTGTTAATTTTACTATTCTGCTATTGGATTTTAACTTTGTACCACTTTGCGTTCTAAACCCCACAAGCTATATGTAGTTCTGCTTACTGTACCTCATTCCTCGTCTGAAGAAGTGTGCACGCACGAGAAAGCTTACATTCTGAATAAGTTTGTTGGTCTTAAAGGTGATACTTGACTCCTCCTTAGTTCTATGCATTCCGCTGATTTTAGCGCTGAAAGCTCCAGCACCCAAGCCCCTCTTAGAGCAGCTGCTCTTCCTGTAACCGACAGAGGACTCCCGAGTCCCAACCCTCACAGTGGGGCCAAGGAATTGTTTTGTGGCTCCCCCCCCCTCAAATATTGGGCAACATCAGTTTGGCATTGCTTTTCATCCTGCAGCAAATCTCAGCGTACCTTAAATCCTGCCAGAAGAAATGCACACTACACCCAACAGTAGGAAGCAGCTTCCAGAGCGACTTGGAAAGATTTTGTCAGACTTAATTCTCCATGAAGTTGAAGTGGGCCCTTGTCCTCGAAAGATGCCATAGCAAGTCTGCTAGTCTTTCAAGTGTTGTCAGATGTGATGGCTTGTAGGGCACTCTGTACAGAGTTTACAGTCACGTCACAGACCAATTTTAGCTTCCTGCGCGTCAATGACAAACAAGAAACCAAACTGCAACTGTGTTGTATAGAGGTTAGAGGATCAGACTAGGATCTGGGAGGCCCAGGTTGGAACCCTGACTCTGCCATGGACGCTTAGAATCATAGAGTTGGAAGGGACCTCCAGGGTCATCTAGTCCAACCCCCTGCACAATGCAGGAAACTCTCAAATACCTTCCCCACCCATACCCAGTGACACCTGCTCCAAGCCCAGAAGATGGTAAAAGAGGGGGAGGGACAACCTCCAGGATACCTGCCCAAACTGGCCTGAAGAAACTTGCTTTCTGACTCCAAAGTGGTGATCAGCACTTCCCCGGGTATATAAGAAAGGGCCACAGGGACTAAGCACTGATGCAGCCCTTCCTGCCCTCCTCCTCATGATCTGCCAAAGTTCACAGAATCAGCATTGCTGTCAAATGGCCACCTAGCCTCTGGTGGGCTCTCAAAGGAGAGCCCACCACCGCCATAGAAAGCCTGTTCCACTAAGGAACTGCTTTATCAGGAAGTTCTTCTTAACGTTTAGTTGAAAACTCTTGATTTAATTTTAGCCCACTGGTTTTGGTTCAACCTTCTGGGCCAATGGAAAACAACTCTGCACCATCCTCTATGTGACGGCCCTTCAAGAACTTGATGGTTATTGTATCACCCCTCAGTCACCTCCTTTCCAGGCTGCACATACCCAGCTCCTTCAACCTTTCCTCTGCTGGGCGACCTTGGGCCAGTCACACACATTCAGCTTAACACACCTCACGGGGCTCCTGAGAGGATGAAATGGAGCAGAGAAAAATGACAGAAGCCACTTTGGGTTCCAGTCGGGCAAAAAGGAAGGGTAGAAATTAAACAAAACACAAAAACTGAACTCGTCTATTGCCGGTGCCTGTTGTATCAGTGTTTCAGAGACTCAGCAGCATTTACACACAGAGAAAGGCAACAATGCAAATATGCATACTGGGACAGAGCGAACAAGCTTACAGTTGTGCTGCAAGTCTGCAGGGGCAGAGGCTAGGGCTGAGTACAGAGGGCCGTGAAACAGAAAACTAGTATGTAACAGACCTGTAATCACAGTAGCATATGTGCGTTTTTCTGTCCCCTTGGCATCATTTGCAGGCAGGTTTTTGAAGCACCACAAAACCATACAAAACTTGTTTGATCAGAAACCACACAAAGATGGGAGGGGGGTGAGAAAAAAAGAAAGGAGTGTGCAAACTGTAGTCAGCAATGGCTCCTACATGCCAAACTCAACATGGCGCAATACAAAGGCTTGACAAGCCAATCCAGTGAAATAGCTCCCTATGCTGGGCAAAGGAGGGGGGAGAACAACAATTGAACTTCTGCGGTTTAAAAGGCTGGAACCTGTTGAGAACTGGCAGGGGGGGAGGAGGAGGTCTGCCACTGCAAAGGGACGAAGCATCTTTAAGAGACTTGTGAAATACATCATGAGACAAGAGGGAACCAGTGGAGAAAGGCTGAAGGAGCTTCAGCTTCCTCTTGGGGGGGGGGGGGAGTTCAACAGAGCACCAAATGCAAAGCAGCAGAGCTAGAATTATACAGGTGGAAGCTTCCGCCCTGAAAACCCTACTACAGGGTCATCGTAAGTTGTCTGTCACTTGAAAGCACTTTACAGAGAGAGCTCACTGCCGGGCAGCAGCTCTGAGCCTGCTGGCAAGAAGCACCTCGGTAGCAGGATGACCCCTGTTGACGACCGCTGTGCATTGCAGCCACCCCCCCAGACTCCCTCCGGCAGTAGCTCCCCATCATCCCGTCAGGGCACCTCACAGGGCCAAGAAAAAACAGGTGATACAAAATTTTGTCTTGTTTTGACTAGACTTTACACCCTTATTATCCTAAGGGGGGAATGCATCTGGAAACACTCGTCACCGAGAGATCAGTTTGGCTGGGGCAAATCTCAGCGTTCAGACCATCAGTTCATAATCGGTTTCTGGAGAAGTTGCATGGAATGTTTTTAAAGATAATGACTCCGCACATTAACAAGGACCCCAGGGAATCTTCTTCTAGCTCAGGGAGTGAAGAGCCCCTTGTCCTGAGTTGCAGTCCCAGGCTTCCACCACACCAAGCCCTGCAATGCAGAGACATTGCCTGTGTGGGTGAGCAACTCCCTCCCACTTGCACATCAGTCAGCAGGAACAAGGACTCGTGGAGTTATTCCTGTCGTTGTCTGCTTCATTAAACCTTCCCTCTCTGGCTCAGGAAAGAGCTCCTCACCACAGCTGCCCAGGCTGCTTCTCTGAGCAGAGCAGAGCTAAAAGCACTCCTGGCTCCTGATGGAGCCAGCTTCCGCCAATCACCTAGCGAGCAGAGCTCTGGCTCTCTGTCTGCGCTCTGCACTGACTGGCTGCTGGCTGGAATCCAATTAGGTTAGCCCTGCAGGGTGATTGAAAAGACCCAAAGACCCAGATCTGTCAGTTCCTCCATTCAAGACTCACTGAGCAGGAGTGGAGGGGGGCAAGCAGGCACGCTCAAGTGGCAAATCCCAACCGACAGAAGCACTGGCGGCTCCCTAAACCTCAACCTTTCCAAATGTGTATGGGAGGGACACCACAGCCACCCTCCCTCTTTGCTTCCTGCTTATCCCCCCTCCAAGTGCGGGGCCTTAAACTTCCAGCTCCTTGCCACTTGACTCTGCCCAAAGCACTGTAGACCTCGCCTGGCTTCAGAAACTCGTAAGAGGGGCAGAGGGCAGGGGAGAAATGCCGTGCAGCCCTCCACCAGGGACAGCTCCCCCCCCTCCCTGTGCTCATATTTATCAAGGGGGTGAACTGCAGTGGCAGAATCATCTCTGCAGCGCTTTTTTTTGTAGAAAAAGCCCAGGAGGAACTCATTCGCATATTAGGCCATACTCCCTGACATCACCATGGTTTCACACAGGCTTTTTGGTAGAAAAAGCCCAACAGGAACTCATTTGCATATTAGGCAACACCCCCTGACACTAAGCCAGCTGGAACTGACACCAAGCCAGCCGGAACTGTGTTCCTGTGTGTTCCTGCTCAAAAAAAGCCCTGCATCTCTCTGCTGGTTCAATGCTCATGAGCACCAAGTAAGGCCACAGAGGCTCCCTCAGATCATCCCTCTTGTGGGCCAGTTCCCCGTATGCAACAAACAGTGAGGCTGACTGCAGTTACAGATGGTTACAAGAGGTTAAAGCATCAGGCCCGGAAGGGGCAGCACACAAGAGAAGCTGAAAAGCACAAGCTCTGGAGATGCAGGTAACTGTGGGGGCAACCCGCATGCCAGCTCAGCTAGTGGGGCATTCATCTCTTATAGGATCCTGCAGGAGAGCCAAAGAGCGGGTCGACAGTAGGCAAAACAAAAACCGTTGTGATCCTTTATTTCCAGGACTGCTTCCCTCTCCACCCCATGCTTTTCAGACTGACTGAGTGGCTCAGGGGGGACCAGCAGGAGGGAGGGAGGGAACAGCCCCATCTGCTTGGAAAGTGCTGCAGAGGCTCAAGGTGAAGATCCTACAGTGGGTCAGAGGGCAAACATGACATCAATTATTCCAGGGCCACGGGAGAGTACATGTGCATCTTTCACCCCTGAGTGTTGGAGCGTTTCCTAATGGCCTTTAGTGCCGGCCAGCGAGCTCACCGAAGGGCTTTTCAATTATTCATCAGGACGAAGCAGCTTTTAAAGCAGACACCGCATTAGCTCAGCAGGGAGGCTGCAGTTGAGGGGCCGCCTCCCCGCCCTCCCCTCCCCCTGCCCGCCAGCTTCCACGTACCTGCCAGCAGATGGAAGGGAAGAGGAGATGCAGTCAGACTGCCGGGCAAAGGAGGCTCCCCTGGCAGATGATAGCCTTACAAATGCTGGAATTTGCTCATTAAACACGTGGCCTTTTTGAGAAGAATTAAAAATACACACACACACATCATCCTGCTCACAAAGCAATACCAAAATACAACATGACCCTGGATGAGCCTTTACCATGGAAATAAGACAAGCAAGTAGTTTATAGAAAGGACAAAGACTGGAAAAGGGAGCAAAATGCCCCATTAGAAAAAGAAGGGGCACTGTATATTAGAAGCACCCCAGAATTACTTATGCATATGACATCCTGTTGTTTTTTTCCACAGTGTTCTGAAAAGTGTGACACAGCTAAAGGCATAGCCCTTTTTTGTGGGGGGTTTTCTGTATGTTTTTTTTTTTAGCATTCGCCAGCAAAACCTGCCCCCATCCCTCCCAACAAGCAGACGCACCTCACCAAACTCCTGCCTGCCATAGCAAAGCCACCATCACGGAAAGCAAAAGAAGCTGAACTAGTCACGTCAAGTGTGATCCACAACACGCCACCCACACCCACTACAGGACCTTGTTGGCCATCTGCATATACGCACACACACAAACACACACATGACACACAGGCAGCCCTGCTTGGATGCTCTGCCTGCGTGTGAGACTGCCAAGGGGCACCAATCAGATCTGCCAGGGATGGGCAGGAATTCACAATCCTGGGGAAAACAATCACATTAGAAGGGGGAGGGAGCGATAATAAATTAAACAGGCAAAGCCCCTGAGCCTTCAATCCCCAGCAGCAAGCAGAACAGCCAATCAGAAGCAAGGCTTGCCCAGAGAGAATCCTGCCCGCCTCCCTCCTCTGACACCCCTCCAGTCCTCAGTCAGTTCCAAGGTGTACAGCCATCTGCCCCCATCATCCCAATGGCACTGGGCAGAGAGGATCATGGAGCCTTCGATGGTGTGCCAAGATGGGTAACCACAGCTCAGCATTCACAGGACGACAAGGCTGGGGTTGCGCAGCTGCCGGTAAACATGCAGGAGTTTTTCCACCGCTGCATCTGAATCATTCCCCAAGCACAGACGGTCACGGAGAGATTGTGCCTCCTTTAACAGTGTCTAGAAAAGAGAAGAGAGTCTGCGAGTTAGCTGCCAAAGGAGAGGTGATGTGATTGGACAAGACAGAGACTGGCTTTAGTGCAGGGGCACCTGAGAAGGAGTGCAGCATTCCTCCCTCATGCCATTCAGGCATCCTTCTCTTGGGACTCCAGGTCTGCCATCCCCTAGACCACATATCCCTTCCATCCTCTACTGCCTAATTCTGGCCAAATTTTTCTTGGTTATGGGGAAATCTCAACCAGAACTAACAATGCAAGCACATTAGTATTTGCACAATTTATTTCAGGCATGGAATGTAGCTGTCTTTGGAGCTGAATGTGAACCAGAGTGAGTGCAGGGGAAGGAGAGGAGAAAGATAAGAAAGTTGACATCTGGCCTTATCCTCAGCTGAAAGGCTGGCCTTTCCAGTTCCTAAATCATCCAAAGCATCCAGTCATATACCTGATCAGCTCCAATTCCTGAATTTAGAAGGTGCAGCAGAACCTGAGAAAGCTGATATCCAGAAGGCTGGGAAAGCTAAGTGACTCTCATGAGCAGATGCCAGTGGAGGGCTCAGCCCAAGCAGAGGCAACTGGGCCTCTGTCCTCCCCCCACCCCCTTCAGCCATCTGTCTGCAACGATCCAAAGACCAAGGATATTGCAAGCATCTGTTCCTGTGGCACAGAACTCCAAATAGCTGCTTACCTCATGGTTGGCTTGGATCTGGTGGAGGTACTGCATACGGACATCTGGAGAAGAGGAGTCCTCGGCTGCCTGCTCCAAAACCAAAGCCTGCAATACAAAAAAAAAATATCCCCCCAAAACTCCAAGATACACCTAATTAAACTAAGAACAGATTCGTTAGCTAAACACAAAAGTATTGGACTCTGCATGGCTTCACGCAGAGAACATAAGAGAAGCCATGTTGGATCAGGCCAATGGCCCATCCAGTCCAACACTCTGTGTCACACAGTGGCAAAAAATTTTATATATACACACACACTGTGGCTAATAGCCACTGATGGACCTCTGCTCCATATTTTTATCTAAACCCCTCTTGAAGGTGGCTATGCTTGTGGCTGCCACCACCTTCTGTGGCAGTGAATTCCACATGTTAATCACCCTTTGGGTGAAGAAGTACTTCCTTTTATCCGTTTTAACCTGTCTGCTCAGCAATTTCATAGAATGCCCACGAGTTCTTGTATTGTGAGAAAGGGAGAAAAATACTTCTTTCTCTACTTTCTCCATACCATGCATTATCTTGTAAACCTCTATCATGTCACCCCGCAGTCGACGTTTCTCCAAGCTAAAGAGTCCCAAGCGTTTCAACCTTTCTTCATAGGGAAAGTGCTCCAGCCCTTTAATCATTCTAGTTGCCCTTCTCTGGACTTTCTCCAATGCTATAATATCCTTTTTGAGGTGCGGCGACCAGAACTGCACACAGTACTCCAAATGAGACCGCACTATTGATTTATACAGGGGCATTATGATACTGGCTGATTTGTTTTCAATTCCCTTCCTAACATGGTTAAAGACAGACACCACATCAAAGGAGGACAGGACATTTCTAAGTTTTCCTACTGAAAGTGATGAGGGGATACTATTATTGGTGATTTTGAACTGTCAGCGATGTCCTTGCCCAACAAGAAAAGCTTGCTAGCCAAAGCTTTTTATTTTCTTTTATTTTGGGACAAAGGAAGGTTTCACAAAGATCTGAGCAGCAAGGAAAAAAATTCAGATTTTGTTGGTGGTGGTGATGGAGAGACAGATAAGAAAAAGGAGATAAACTCCTTGGTTTTTTTTTTGGAACCTACTTCTGTTCTTGCTTCAGATCATTTGGTCTCTCTCTCTCTCTGACAGGGTGGGGGAAGGATGGAGTGGCACCCAACATGGCCAAGGCCGGTAACAACATGAATTTACCTCTAGAATGTGGCCAAGGCAAGAGGGAGAGATGGCACCACTTCCCACTAGACTGCACTCCAAACCCTCAAATGTTTTAAGACACTTTCCATGTCACAGAGAAGTCGGCAGGGCTGTCGTGCATTCAGCATTCTCCATCGCAGGAATCTGACATACCTGAATACGCCTGACCACAGCATGGTGCAATTGGCACATGTTTGCTAGCAGTGAGCTCTGCATTATGATCTCCACAGCCTGGATGGGGCCTGCTGGGCTCAGGTCATTTACAGTCACCTGCGGAACAAGGAGGCCATTATTTGATACCCTTTGGCAGTCCCAAGACCACCTAGCACTAACCCCAGTTTCACACAGGACTGTCTATGCACTGATTCACCCCACTGTTACTACTACATTAATCAGGCTGCTCAATCTGCTGTGAACAGAGGACAAGAGTGAACAAGATACCACAAAGCAAGAGTTACTGGTGCGACATAACTTTGTAAACTGCAGGGAATCCAAGAAAGTAAGCCAAACAATATGCTACAAAGGAAATGGGGGGAAACTTTTCATTAAGCAGGCACCTTCCCAAACTGCAGAATGACAACTGGACCTTGAACAGTAGCAAAACTCTTCCTGTACACGTTACTGAGTTCTGCTACCTCCTTCTCCAGCTGGGGCAGTCTCTGAAGCTCCTTCTGATCCCAGGCTCATCCAGATGCCAGATGAAGACACCAAGAATCCGTCATTAACACAAGACAAGGTGCTCCACCTTTAACTGAATTTACCAAAATTATGCCAAGACTCATCAAACATGATCTACTGAACTGGTATCCAAGGGGTGGCCAGCAAAAATGCTGGGACAACAGCCTTTGTCCTGTGCTGTAACAAGGAGGCTTATTGTCCATTCTCTAGCAAAATGCACCCCTGAAGCGCTTAATCTAGGGAGGTTTAGCTGGAGCAGAATTAGCGGGGAAGCTAATCACATGGGTGTTATTAATGCTCTCATGCGCAAAGCGAGAGGAACCCAGACACTACCAGCTCCTGCCCCCTCCTTCCCCTGCATGAAGGTTAACCAGCCATGGCAGGAGCGGCGGCTACCAATTAACATCAGCCGCATGCTACTCCAAGAGGATTAAAAGAGGGACCAGGGGGGCAGCCAGAGCTTAAAAACTCCAATGTGACCATCCTCCCTTTTGCATGGAAGAATTAGCAGAACTGTGGCATATCTGATGAGCAAAGAAACCAGATGTTTGAAGCTGCACTTTAAATCCCACTCCTATAGCTGCAACAACATTGGGTTTAAACTGCATAATCATGAGTAAGGATGGTGGGTCTCAGCTAGAATAAGGTTATAGGAGCAGCTGGAAGAGTTCTCACATACAGTATGTTTGGGGAGCACTTGCCTCAGGGCAATGGCCATCTGGAGAAACTGATCTGTCAGTTGTCTTGATGTAATAAAGGCTTGTTTGGCTACACTTCTGAGACCTTGGTCTACAAGAAGATTGAGCTGTGGCACTGAATGAAGGCTAGGAACTGGGAAGTTTGCCTCCAGCCAAGGAATTCTCTCCAAAGTCACAATACCCAAGGAGAATAGCATTCATTAAAACCTGTAAATCAAATGGCTCTGGTGTACATGCAGGAACTTCCAATGCACACGTGAAACTCTGCACATGCAAGTCTTGCTTCCATTCTCTTCTACAGATCAGGGATTGCTCCACATACACAACAGCCATTCCCCAAATCGTACAAAATAAGAGGGCATGCCCAGTGCATGCAGGTCTCCTTACATGCACTGGAGCACTATCAATCATGCCCCAGAGTGTGCCCATGTTCAGTGAGAAGGAAAGGATTTCAATCAACTGCAGGATGACCGAACACCAGAACAGCCTGCTCAGGTATTCTAGGCTCACTTCTCCTGTCCCCTGCTGTAACATCGAGTTCCCACCAAACAGAAAACTCTGTTCAGCATCTAAATTGTGAGACAAGTAGCCACGTTAGTTTGGGGAGCCCAAAGAACAGAAAGAGACTGAAACTGCTCAAGGAATCCAGAAAACTCAAGGCAAGACCACAACTAGGGCAGGGGTGGCTACATGGCTCTGTTCTCTGTTAAATCAATCCCAAGTTATGGCTTGGCCAGCAACAGGTAGTCAGAAGCAACTCCCCATGGATATTCTTGCAGGCTCAGTCCACAGCATGCAACTCCTTTCCATGGTTAACTCATGCCTTGCCTCTCGGATGTTCAGCTGCACCTCTCCTCCATCTGGGGCCAGCCCCTGTGCTGCTGTTGCATCCTTGCTTTGGAGTACAGCTGCCTCAGCATTTTCTGCCAGCAGCCAGCACAGTGTAGCACAGCACAGCGGTACTCCTGCGTGACAAGATAAGAAGAACGAAGACCATTAAGAACACAAGAAAAGCCTTGCTTGATAAGACCCCAGGTTCATCAAGTCCTGCAGCAAGTTCCCCCACAGCAGCCAGCCGGAGGTCCACAATTAGGGTACGGAGAACAAAGCCTCCCTTCTGCTACTGACCCATGACCCCAACAACTGGCATTGCCAGGTAGACTGTGTCCAAGTGTAGAGGTTCCATTCAGCTGATTAGATGGTGTCATGATTTGTGCTGTGCTGTGAGGCAGAGGCCTAGTGGGCCTAGGGAGCCTGTGAGGCCTGTGTCCCAGTAGGAAGAGACAGCCTACAATCCCCAGAATGCTTGGCGCTGGTTTCAGCCAATCGGCATCCAAGTAGGCTCTGAGGGGAATTGTTTAAAAGCTCTCGCAGGAGACAGACACTGTTCTTTCCTCCCGAGAGAGGTCAAACAGGCAGGAAGGCTGTTGTTAGGAGGCAGATTCTCACTCTGAGGGAGAGAGTGAGCAGGCCGAGGCCTGGGTCCTAACAGATGAGGGACAGTTAAGTTTAGTCGTGTTAGGGACTTCATGTTTATTTTCCTTCACCCACGTCACTATAGTTTTAAATCACCTTATTTGTTCACTTGTCCTTCATTGATTTTTCTGTGTTAAATAAACCTTTTTTGTTGTTCTTTGTTACTCTGCTTGGTCTACACACCTATTTTCTTGGGCAAAGCAAGGGGTCTGAAGGGCTTGGGAGGGTACGCTGGGCCTTCCAAGGGACCCTAATTCCAGAGTGATGGCAGTGACAGGTGGCACCCCATCTGCGTCATGACAGATGGTCTCGAGGAGGCCTGATCTACACATGCAAAAGCATGAGCTGTTAGAGCAAGGTTGCCATGTCATTATGCCCACACTGTGGTCGTCCAGTTAGCATTCGATGCTCACATCACTGACTTCCAAACCGACCCCGCAGGGAGTTAAATCATGCAAAATGCCCATTGGAAGCTGCTTGTTTCAAATGGCTACAATTAAGGCAAAAGGTGTGGTGGGGTCTGAGGGCAAACAGTGTTTGTCTTGCAGAAGACTCACTGTCCCCCCTGGTCCCTCCAGCTCAGCATACCTGGGGCACAAGATCTGCAGTCATGTAGTACAATAATTCAATGCAAGTCAACAGCCTTATTAGGTACAAGGAGCAGCCTCACACAGCATGAGACAGGTGTGCATTTACCTAAGGTTTTATCAGAAGAGCGGCAATGAACACTCAGTAAAAGGACACATGCCAATGACGAGCAAATAAACCCTGCCCAAGAAGTAGGACAGAAGCAGTAAGACATGGAAGACCATCCTTACAGATTGCAGGTGGACTGATCTGAAAGCACACCTAGCTGGGCAGCTTCTAGCACAGAGCACAAGGTGACTGGGTGGAATATCTGAAATGTGAAATCTATAGTGTCTCTCTTCTCTCCTCTGCTGCTCCACTTTGGGCCAAATAAATCAAAACTGAACATCTTAATATTTGAATAAGGAAAAATAATTCACATTCCTCTGAGATCAGGTGGGTGGCAACCCAGAAGGCCTCATTAGTGGCATCAAAACCTTGGAACTTTCTTCCTAGGGAGGCCTGTCTGTCCCCCTTCTATTGCTGTCTTCTGCCAGCAGGTGAAGACTTGTTTTGTCTCATGTTCCCTCAGAGATCCCTTCTTCCAGAACTGATCTTGTTGGTTTATGCTTAGGTTTATGCATAAAAAGCCTAGCAGGAACTCATTTGCATATCAGGCCACCCCCCCCCCCCGATGTCACCATTGTTTCACACAGGTTTTTTGTAGAAAAAGCCTCGCAGGAGCTCATTTGTTAGGCCGCACCCCCTGACACCAAGCCAGCCAGAACTGCATTCCTGTGTGTTCCTGCTCAAAAAAAAGGTCCCTGGCTTGATGTATGTATATTTTATTGTATTGTATGTAAATTTTAACTTGGTTTTACTTGTCTGAATGACTGTTTTTGTTTGGTCTTAATGATTTTAAAGACACGTTTTCATTGCATAATGTTTTTAATCTGTTAGCTGCCTTGGTGGCTCCAATGAGAAAAGAACTGGCAGAAAAGCCAGTTATAAATTTTGTAACGAAATAACTAAAATCCCTTCAGATTTTTATGCAGCATTATTAAAAGTAGATGCTGAATTTGGGACTCCTTGTGCCTCTTTCGGTAATCAGCATACTCTGACCTTGGCTATAAGCATCTCTCTACATTTGCAGAAGGAAGTACGGTGAGGCCATCTTTACCTCAAGAAATATGTTTTCAGAAAGCACTGCTGCTTTCCTTCAAAATGCTTTTGATTTCTACTGGGTGAGTTTGTCTTGTTTGGCTGCAGGTTTGCCCTGACCTTACCATGGATTTAGGGAATAATTCTGTGGATTTATGGAACTGCAGAGCAGGATCAAAGCAGCAAAGCTAGGAAGGTCTGATCAGTGTTGGCCACCAGATCCCTCAATTTGGCATTCTGTGGCTGAACTTGTGAAGCTGTCTTATACAGAGACACACCCTTGGCCCATCCAGGTCGGTATTGTCTATTCTGGACTAGCAGCACTTCTCTGGGTTTTAAGGTGAGCAGTGTCCTTCCCAGCACCTGCAACCTGAGATCCTTTAACCTGGGATCTTTCACATGTAAAATGGACGCTTTACCTCTGAGCCAGGGCCTCTTCCCATCAGTGTCACAGGAAACTCTTTTAATGGTGTCAAAGAGAAAGAAAAACCTTGTCCAGAACATGAGAATTCCCTGGGGTTTTTCTCTGCTGCTTTTTTCTCTGCCTAGAACAACTGTTCTAGTCCTTATAAGAACTACAGCTCCCAAGTACAGAAATCATCCAGCTACAAAAAAGCAAATGCATTTCAAACCATAAGATTTTAATTTCCCTCCCAAGATGCATATGTCCCTGAGGAGGTCCCAACATGACTGGTTTCCTGGAGTTCAGAGCAATGGAACTTTCATCCAAAAGAAAAGCAAAGTCACATTGTATTGGTTAGTACCTTTAGAGAAGAGTTTTTAAAGGGTTTCACTTATAATCTGTAACACCATTCAAGGGAATGAAATTGTGAGCACAACTTGCCACTATCTTTACAGGGAAATTATCTTGACCTTTATCAAAAGCAGTTTGAAGCATCTTATATTTCAGGATACCCTAACCTGGATGGCCCAGCTAGCCTGATCTCATCATATCTCAGAAGCTAACCAGGGTTGGCCCTGGTCAGTATTTGGAAGGGCGACCACCAAGGAATACCAGGGCCATGACTCGGAGGCAGGCAATGACAAACCACCTCTAAATGTCTCTTGCCTTGAAAACCCCATGGGTTGCCCTAAGACAGCTGTGACTAGATAGCAAAACAAAAGCAAAGAGAAAAAAGTATACCAGATCAGATCAGACCTGCTTAGTCTCAGCAGAACAATATTCTGTGCCTCCATACTATTCTCTTTCCTGTTAAATGTCTCCTGCCACACAAACAGTCTGATCCAGGAAGGTTTTTGCACCAACTCTAACTCCAAAGCACATCCTGAAAGTACAAAATACTTCAAACTACTTTTGATAAAGAACGTTATAATTTCTCTGTAGAGATAGCGGTGTATTTGCACTCACACCTTCATTCCCTTGAATGATGCTGGAGCTAAGCAGGTCTAACCTGATCCTGTATACTACCTAGGCACTCTGAATTTTGTGGGGTAAGGTATAAATATGATCACACAAACAAACACACACACAGGCCACTGGCTACATGGCTTGGATTAAAGTTCCCCAGAGTTGTGATAAATTTGCTCATAGTCAATCATCTACACACATCCCCAACAGTACCCTCTGTAAACAGAAGCATCACCTTTTTCAGTACGTGCAAACACCATCTGGGAACCATCAATACAGAGTGTACTCACATAGTTGAGGAGCAGGTGGAGGGGGAGAATGCAAGCAGGTTAACAGTGCTCAGAGAAATCACACACCTTCAGAAGTGTCTTTCAGGGCAGTTCTCAGCAACTCAGAGGACACCTTGATAGAAGCCACTGATGGAGCCAAGTAATCCTCTCCCAGAGCACTTGGAACAAGCTCTTCGCTGCCTTCCATACTCTCAAGATCAGACTGCACCCGGGACAGTTTCAGGAAGGTATCAAGTGGATCCATGGGGAGAGAGATGGCAGCTGCAGGTGGGGTAGCTTCAGATTCTCTGCTGCCACCATCCAAGCGGAGGCAATGCAGGATGTCAATGGTGACTTCCCTCAAGGGTAGGCAGATACCTTCTCTGTCTGGGGAAAGGCCAGGGGAATCATCAGAAAGCAGGTCATCAAGCAGCTCGGTGGACTCTGAGACAGTGCCCAGGATCTCCCGCAGGCCATAGTAGAGAGAACAGGAGACTGTGAAAGGCAGTTCCAGCTTGGAGCCTTCAGCAGGGCCTAAGGGCAGCGTCACCTCCGTCTTGTTCCCAGGAAGAAGCTGATCTATAGGGAAGGTGTAGGTGGTGGCAGAATCTGTGGTGGCAGAATCTGAGGAGCCTTCCTCAAAGTCATAGGAGCTGGCAAAGAGCTGAACGCAGAGGGTCCAGCCTCGCTCCAGGCTGCACTCACTTGAGTTCTCTAATATGCAGGAGACTGTCAAGGTGTCCTGAACTAGCAAGCGGCTCCAGTGGGCAGCGATGGTACAAGTGATGGGCTTTTGACCATTCTGACTGGACAGCAGAGCCGCACTCACATTCATCACCTGATTCAGGCTTGTCAAAGCTCGATTCTTCTGGTCCACTACTTTTTTTAGGGATGATACTCTGCAGTAACCAGGAAAGGAACCAACACTGGCACTAGTACATCATTTATTGCTAAGGTGAACACTAAAACCTGCCCAATACAAATGAGTGAAGAAGCTGGAATCCCAATGTTATAATGGACAAGAAATCTCCAAATACCCCATTTTCTGCTTGAATATGGACAGCAAGGAGCATTTCTACTTAATACCGCAGAAGGCTTAACTGCTTTGCTTTGCTAGAGTGGCCAAGGCAATTCCAAATCAATAGACTCTAAACTAGCGAGAGGTTATGTGCATGCCTCCCTTAAATTAGCTCCCAAACAGAAGTTGGCAGCAGTTAGAACCAAACAAATAATGGAGGAAGAGCCATACAAACATAACCCCTTTCCCGCAACATATAAAGACAGGTACTTTTCTCATAACTGCCAAACAAATATTTAAGGGCAACTGAGCATCCCTTCTTAACTCACTCAGGCTCACAGTGGGGAGATTTTTGCTTTCATCAGGTAATTGCTATCAGATTTCCAAAGCCCAGTTATTCAGACAGAAAAGTCCAGTAAGAGTTAGGAAATACCAAGCATTATGAGAAGGTTGTATGACTATCATTTCCTGCACTGCAAGGTGTGGGGAGGAGCAGAGGTGAGTGACAACAAGAGGACAGATCTGACCTTTCAGAGACATGGCCTATCCCAGAGAGCAGCTCCTTGATCCTCTGTCCGGCTTTATCAGGATTCATCTTGACAGGCTGTGTATCGTCTGGGCTGCACAAGCCACAGGTCATGAGTCGGCCCTTAGCGGACAAAGCCAGGAGTTCACCTGAGGAGAAGGCATGCAAGGACATGTGAAACGGAGAGGCTAGGGACCCTCTGCAAGAGGATCTGCAGTTTTGCTGCCTCCCTCCAACTCTCCTCAATACAACAGAAGACACATTCACATAAACAGAGTAAGGAGCTTTTGCAGGAACAAGCATTTTGCTTCTGCAGTGTTCACTCACACACACATTACATTTCCATACACATGATCATACAGTGAAGGTACATGATGATACCCCAGATTTCTATTTTGCTTTACTTTCTAGACAGAAAGTAGCCTTCTCTGCAGACTGAGGAACAGCAAGGACCCTACTCCACCAAAAGAAATCAGAAATGAAGGAGTAAGGATATGTATCCCTCTTCAAAAAGGACATGAGCAGCTCCTGAATACCATAAGCTGAACTGCACTTGTGCATGTGGCCAGACAGGGCTAACCAGTAAACATGAGGTATCATGTTTTATCTTGGTTAAGACTCAGCCGACAGCTGGATATTGCTTTTCCACTGTGGGTGGGAGGCACTTTTCAGTCTCAAGCTGTAAAAGAATGCCCCAGTCCATAGGATAGACTGACCCAAAGGGGTTTCCATCTTCCCCTTCACTCACTTGGGCCTGCATGGCCAATGCAGACATCTGTTTACATAGCACAAACCACCTGACTGACATGGGCTTATCTGTTCATGTATGAAATATCCTGCTTCTGTGCACGATGACCTAGTTCTTGGGAATCATGCAGTGTTCCCATGCTGCGGGGCAGCCCTCATAAAGAATCCTTCCAAAGCCACCAGATAAATCGACTGCAGCTTCCAAAGAGGATTTATTTGCATGCAGAAATATCCGGAGTGGAAGAAGCATGAGGATTAATTTGTGTGGAAGGTTCAGAAGCCTGTGTGCAGGGATATTTCTCCCATAAGCAAGCAATTTCAGAAGCCATATTCTCTGCCCCCAACTATGAATTTGTGAGCAGGACGATGAGCTCATGCAGGGGCATATAAATGGATGGCGCTGGGAGATAGCGCTCATAGGGACGGGGATGCACAGCAGTCCCAAGGATCCTGCAGAGAAGCAAGCAAAGGAAAGAAAATGCTCCCTGCTGCTGAGCCAGCCATCTCATTACAAAACCAGCTCCCAGCTACTTGCCAGTAGGCACACTGTACCCCCTTCTCCAGGAACACATGCATGGAGATGTGGCTTCCTAGTGCTGCTTCTCCACAGAACATCACAGTGGGGAGCAATGCTGAAAAAGCATCAAGCAGCCAAAGTGGTTGCCTTTGAAGGGAAGGAGAACCTGCTTTCAAGAAGAGTTCTCCAGCACTCAGGGGAAGATGGGCAAAGACACACACTCTTGCTCCACATGGCATCCCATTTAGCCGGGGCACTTCAGCTAGCCAGCTTCATTTTGTTTCTATTCAGCTCTGTAGTGCCCTGTTGTACCCCCTTAAAGAACACATGAAGATAAGAAGTTGGTTTATGTTGAGTCAGATAACTGATCAGTTTAGCAATGTCTACAATGGCAGTGGCTCAGGAAGAAGCTCTTGCCCAACAAATAGTGGTGTTTTAACTAGAGATCCCAGGGACTGAACCTGGGAACTTCTGCATGCAAAGCATGTGCTCTACACTGCCTTCCTTATCTGCAAGTCCTTGTCACCAGGATATTCTGTCTAGAGGTTGAAGAACTAGCCAACGGATATGGCAGTGTATGGACAGCACACAATACACAGAATTTAACTGCCTGAAATGCTCTGGATTCAAGTTCCTAGTTCTCACTGTTACACACAGAAGTTTAAGAGAGAAAAGTGCCTGCTAAGTTTCTCCTGGTAAGGCTTACAATGGGCAGAGAAGCAGGGCTTTTATAAGCTGCACAGAGCTATATCTCTTCTCTGTGGGCTTTAGTCCCTATCTTGCTGCCTTCATTTCCCTCTGAACCCAGGCCTTTCCCCTTGCCACCAATTTCTTTATTAGCAATGTGCAAAAATAGTTTTGTTTTGCAGAAACCCAAATGTCGAGTAAATCCCTGAGCCTGGTCGGTTTGGAACCGAAAACAGAGCATCCCTAGGCAATCCCCCTTCTGTCTCTTGGAATCTCTATCCCTTGGGAAACGAGGCAACGACAGTATCCTGCCACTGGGAAGCATCAGGGCAGAGAACTTTTCTGAATCCTTCACTGCCTACAGCACTTGCCTCGTCAATGCGTGGTTGGCTGCTCCCCTTCACGCTACCCAAAACAAAAATCCCCACCCTTTTTAACTCCTGACTTGGCAAGCCTGACAAAGATAAACCACAGAACCTAGAGATAATGCAAATTTATCAAGCAAGGAACAGAGGCGATAGTGGCAAATAAACTTTTTGGACAGAACATGGACACATTACCCTGAGCTCACTCACAAATGGCCATCTGTCCCTGGGCCTAGGGAAGACAACACATTATCTAATACTGGGCAGGAAGAAAAATCGACACCCCTAGCCAGCAACTATTTTCTTTCAGAGATTACATGCTGCCTTTCACCCACCAGGCAACTAACTTCTGCTGGGGGTGGGGGGGATACTCTGAGAGTAAAGCAAACAGGGAAGCTGACCAATTTCCCTAGCCCCAGGAAGCCTGCCAAAAAATCCAGTGCCAAGTGCTTCTTGGCTTCATTTTCTATCTCTGGCAACCAAAGGGTTGGGTGTCATTGCTCTAACGACTGGATTCAGCTCAGGGGCCTCCAGTTTCTGACCATCAGTTTACATCAAAAGCTTGGTTTTAGAATAGCTTGGCCATCTTTTCATAGCTACCTGTTGCTCTGTGTGAAGATACAAAGACTAGTATAGGCTTGACAGAAGACGTACTAGAGCTAGCACCCACAGTCCATAGTTCAGGAACCATCCTAGCCACATTATTTGTCCCTCATCACTGGTCAGTTTTTCCTCACAACTTACAAATAGCATTTTTGAGGACTGTGTATATAACCACTGCATGATAAAGCTGGCCCTGTGACCCACAGAGTCATTTTCCCAAATACACTAGTACCTTCTGACTCTCGGGAAGATAAGGAAAGGGCCACCACGCTGCAGATACTCAAGCTGGCGGGAGACAAAGCAGATGGAAGGGTCCCAGGGGAGTCCTCCAGCTTCTCTGTATCTGAGGTGTTACTGTCCAAGTCAACAGCATAGATGTCGGAGTGGGTGCTGTAGTACATGCGGCTACCTCCACTGCACGCTGCACATAGGACAGGCCCCTGCAGGTAATATTCTCGGAGCTCTGGGACCTTGACCTCTTCCCGCTGAGCTGCCTTGATGGCCACCATTTTCCCATAGTGCCCCAGAGCTACGACACAATCACAGCCTAAGTCTCCAAATGCAGGCACCTCTTCAGCTTCTGGGGACTTCCGCTCTGTCCTCAAGGCCCCAATAAAGACAACTGGCTCCTCCAAATGATGAAGGATCTTGACAGGTGAATCTTCGCAGCAGCGGTTGTCAGAACTCAGGGACTTCAGGGGCACAGAACACAACTGCCCATCTGGAAAGCCACACAGGATCATGGGAGAATCCAGCATGGCAGCATCAACACCAAAGAGGAGGCTGAAGAGAGGCTCTTCCAGAATGAATCCTCCTGAGTGGCGAAGGCCCTCCTTGGAACCACTGGTGCCAGGAGAAGATGCACAACACAGGACTGGAAGGAAGTGAGCTAGGGACACATCCCCATCATTGCTTGTGCAGGTGGTGATATCCACATGGCTGATTGGTTGACGTGGCAAGTTCTCGTGATCCTCAGGGCTCGGGAGCTTGTGGAGATTCATGCACCACTTCCCCTGTACTTGGGAGAGGGTGACGAGGACATCATTGAGCAGCGTGAAGGTGCAAAGCGTGGCATCGGGGAAAGTGCAGGCATTGGAGCCCATGGGGAGGACGGTGGAGAAGCAGTCGTTTTCTTCTCCATCTGTCTGCTTCACTAACCTTCAAAGCAAGCAAGGAAAAGCTTTCAATAGAGCCAAAGGGGAAAGCTCAACGAAAAAAAAGTGAAAAACTGGAGTGTTTAGCATCTGCTTCACGGAACTGAATTCAAGAGCAGTGAGCTGGATAACACAGAGGAAAGCTCTGGAGGGAGGACTCAATGACTTAACCCTTTTACTGCCCTACAAATGCCCGAGCCTAATTTAAATACTTAGAAACCATACAGCAATGGCAGAGAGGCAAAGTCTGCCGAGTGCATTGCTGGTGGTCTTCAAGATAACAAAAGACTGGTGCTACATATTCAGCCTTGCAACCACATCTACAAAAACCTATTATTCTACATAAAAAAATTAGTAGTTCACTTGGCCACACAACCTGTGTTCATATGGAAAAAACAGGGTTGCTCTTACCTGTACCTGTTGTTCATGGAGGATCTTCTGTGCAGACATACATGGGGACTGCACATGAGCAGGCCTGCCACAGAGAGTTTTTTCTAGCTAAAAGCCTCTAGGGCTTTTAGCCCCAAAAGTCATGTGCTCCCACTTTCCAACACACCCATCCTCAGTTCCTCTAGAGCAGGGATGGCTCAACTTGCTTAATATAAGAGCCACGTAGAATAAACATCAGATATTTGAGAGCCACAAGACGTAAATGTTAGATGTAGGTAGGTAGGCAGGCAGGAAGATAGATGGGGAGGGAGGTGGAAAGAAAACAACTTTAAATTTAAATGCATTCTTCAAACTGCAGGCCATCAGGATGGTGGGGGATTCAAGAGCCACACAATATGTGTGAAAGAGCCACAGTTTGGCCACCCCTGCTCTAGAGCCACCAAAACCAAGAAGAGAGCATAAAGTGGGGCAAGAGGGACGGTATGTATGCCTGCACAGAAGATCATCAGTGAAAAACAGTTACAGGTGATATCCTGTTTCCATCATCAATCTTTTGTGCAGTCCCACATGGGGATTCTGATAAGCTACTCACCAGGTGGTGGGTGATGTTCTTGTCACTTGCACAACAATTGGAGTACTGCTTTGCCAACTTATGCCTCTCTTCGAGTTTGCAAGTCTAATGCATAGTGGCGTACAAACATATCTACCAATGACGTGTCACAGCCCGACAAATCTCTGACGGGGAACTCCATCCAAAATGGAGGAGGAAGCCATTGCTCTGGTGGAATGAGCACACACTCCCAATGGACATGGAAGCTTGGCCTGTGTGTAACATGTCCTAATTGCTGACACGGTCCATTTTGACAGTCTGGGAAGAGGTCCTCTTACCCATTGGGACCCATGTAACATGTGAAAAGAACACTATCTCTCCTGAAATCAAGAGCTCTTTTAAAGTAAAATAATAAAGCTCTCCTTAGATCAAAAATGTGTAAGGTTCTTGCATTCTCAGTGGCTGATGATGGAAAGAACACTGACTGTGTGATGTCTTGGGAGAGATGGAATTTTGGAACAATCCTTGGGCAAGAACTGAATACTGGGTTGCAGGACCACTCACTCCTGAAACATTTTAAGGAAAGGCAGGTTCATCCTTAGCACAGCGAGTTTGCTGACCCTCCCAGTCAAGATGATGGCCACTAAATACCAGACATTTGTGGACAAAATGGCCAGTGGACATGTGGCTAAAGGTTCAACGGACTTGAACACCAATATTAACAAAACCACCAAAAGGGACCATTGGGGAACAAGTGGCTCCTGTTGTTGATTTGTATTAAACAGGCCTTTGAGAAACTTTTGGGGCAGTCTGTAAGAGAAGGCAGACTTTCCTGCCAGGCCCATAGCAGTATACAGCTATGTGTATACAGCTTAAGGCACAGTATAAATGTGCCTTAAGAAAACAGTAGACTAAACTCCCAAGAATTGAGACAACTAGAGTGAGGGTGGCGCCATACTTATGATGAAGCTGGGAGAACATCTTATAGGACGTTTATGAAAGCCTATGAGATGGCAGTGAAGACTGCTAAGAAGAATTTCTGTGTGGCCTTCACTGAGTCTGTGAGTTCTCAACCGGCCCAATTATTTAGGACAATTTAGTCACAAACTACCTTGCTCCAAGGCAAGCAGAATGGTAAGGAACTGACTTTGGCTGTGAGGCATTTGCGAGCTATTTTGCAGGCAAGGTCTTGGCTCTCTGCCAGGACCTTTTGACCACAGTTGATGCAGTAAGGGAACTGGAAGCCCCTTGTCCATCTTCAGGTCCAGTTTTGGACTAATCCAGTTGGGTCTCCTAGGAGGAAGTTGACAAGATTCTGGCAGCTGTAAAGCCCACCATTTGTCCCCTAGATCTGTGCCCATCTTGGCTGGGAATGTTCCTGAAGACAGGGATAAGTTGACAATATCTTTCAGGGGCCTGCATAGATGGTATCTGGGCCCCTGGAAGATATAATCAACTTGTTCCTGTATTCAGGGACATTCCCAGTAAGGCTGAGGGAGCAGTGATGTGTCCACTCTTGAAAAAGCCTATGGTCCTTGCCAATTATTGCCCAGTCTTAAACCTTCCATTTCTGTGTAAGGTGGCTGAGACAGCAATGGCTGAGCAGCTCCAGGCTTTCTTGGATGAGGTCTCCATCCTGGATCCATTCCAGTCCAGTTTCCACCCTGGCCATGGGCTGGAGACTGTGCTGGTTGCCCTCACAGATGACCTCCAGGGACACCTGAATCGAGGCAGGTCAGCACTGCTGTTGCTTTTGGACTTAACAGCAGCATTTGACATGATTGACTATGGCCTTTTGGCTCACTGCCTAGCCGATATAGGAATATGGGGGACTGCTTTACAATGGCTCTCCTCCTGCCTTTCTGGTTGGGGACAGAGGGTGGCGCTTGGGGAGAGGACGTCTCCAGGATACCTGCTGGAATGCAGAGTGCCACAAAGGGCAATCCTCTCTTCAATTTTGTTCAACATCTATATGTGCCCAGTCGCCCAGCTGGTCTGACTGCCATCATGCTGATGGCATCCAGCTTTATCTGTTGGACAGACAGACTCCACCAAAGATATTCTGGACAGGGCATTAGGGGCTGTGGCTGGATTGTTACAGCAGAGCTGTCTGAGATTAAATCCAACAAAGACGGAGGTCCTATTCCTGAGTCACGGGAGCTTGGGTTGAGAATCTGGCTCCCAACACCTGGCAGGGCATTGTTGACCCCAAAGCCAAGGGTGAGGAGCCTTGGAGTGATCCTGGATGCTTCACTTTCAGTGGAGGCCCAGGTCTCTGCTGTTGCCAAGTTGGCCTTCTATCATCTTTGGCTGGTCAGGAGAGTGGTTCCCTACCTCACCTCCCAGGACTCAGCTACAGTGATTCATGCAATGGTCACTTCCAAGCTAGATGATTATAACTCGCTCACCCAGGGCCACCCTTGAACCTGACCCAGAAACTGCAGCTAGTGAATGTGTTGGCGTGCTTGCTGACAGAGATGTCTGTGTGAGCATGCATTCAGCCAGGGTTCTACCAACTGCACTGGCTGCCAGTTAAGTACTGGACCCAGTTCAGGGTAATGGTATTGACCTTTAAAGCCTTATGCGGCCTGGGACCAGTATACCTACCGGACTGTCTCTCCCTGTTTGTGTCCCAGACAGCCTTGTGCTCTGCTGATCAACGCCTCCTGGTAGTTCCTGGCTCAAAAGACATCCACTGAGCCTTGGCCTGGTGGAACATACTCCAATGTCAGATCAGGGACTTGTTACAGTTTTGTAGAGCCTGCAAAGCTGCTCCACCAGGCCTTTGGCTGAAGCAACCAACATTCAATCCATCTTGGCATTCCTGCCCCCAGAAATACATCTTCGGACTAATCATCCTGCAGGAGGCATTAAGGACTGCCCTGGAGTTTTTGTCTTGTTTCCTGCCATCTTGCTTTATTTGATTGTTTTAACTATATGTTATTCTTTATATCTTAACTGCTGTGAACCGCCCTGAGTCCATTTTTGGGGTTGGGCAGGATATAAGACTAATAAATAAAATTTAAGGAAGTGTAACTGCTTAAATATTGGCTGCAGAGGTGCCTGAGAGGGGGAGGTACCTTTGTCCTTGCACCATTCAGAGAAACATCTCCATATAAAGAGATATGGATGGTTTATATGAATACAGGAGGATCTCATTTGACTTTATGGGAGAAAACTAGGTTGTTGTCTGGAGTCTCCACACTGTCAAGTTGAGTCAGCTGACATCATTATAAAGCACCAGGCCTATACTCTATCATTTGGTTTGCTCGGAAATTGGATGCAATGGCTCCATGCTATTTCTATGAGGGTGGAAAACTATATCTGGAGGGGCCAGAAAGGGGCCAACAGGATCATGTCTGTACCTTTCTCCTGATTTTCTCTATAACTCTGATGAGTAGGGGGAAAGGTGGGAAAGTATAAAACACAGCATCCTGCCATGGGATCTGGAATGCATCCACAATGAAACCCAGTTCTCTCCCTGTCCTTGAACAGAACCTGAGAGCTATGGCATTTTCCCTTGCAGCAAAAAGGGCCACTTCTGGAACCATCCATAGGGCAAAGACTGATGGGTTCAGGAAACTGTCCTGCTCAATATGTCTGGCCTCTGTGTTAAGAACACCAGAGACAGGGATGGCACAAATAGTTACATGCAGTCCTACCGCCAATGACCACAGTTAAAGCTCTTTGGCATAAGCTCCTGGAATTTGTGCCACCCCTCTTATCCAAAAAAACATTGTGGTCATATTGTCCATTTGAACTAGAACTGTATGATTTCATAGGATATCTGTGAAATAGCTAAGGATGTTGCAAACCACTCATAACTCCAGGATTTCAGTGTGCAACAGCCTTTTCTGCCAAGATCATGCTCCATGAGCTGATAAGCCCCATACAGTGTGACCCCCAACCCATCAAGGAAAAGTCAGTAGTTAATGTAACTTCACATTGGGGAACTCCAAATGGGACATCCTGTTGCAGATTCTCAGCAGAAGAATCACAGGTCTAGGGATAGATAACACATGCCACTCACTATGAAACAGGACAAAAAACAACTGGAAAAGGAGCATAGAAAGTCTTCCTAGCGCTATTACAGCTGTTGTGCAAACCATCAAACTGGCAGGCATTATATACTACGCACTGTCTGAAAATATTTATGGGTACACTTTACCACCATACTGGTAAACTGTATCAGCTGGCAAGAACCCTTCGGACAACATAGAATCCAAGACGGCTCCAATAATCTGTACTCTCTGAAAAGGGACCACCCTTGACTTTTCCCAATTAATCAGGAGGCCTAGCTTCTCACAAGTTGTTAAGACAACAGTCAAGAGGGCTAGGAGACCAGAAGCCAATAATCTAAGCAGAGAAATATGGTACATCCCTATAGGTATATGTAGGTCACTGCCATGCATTTCGTGACCACCCAAGAAGCAGTGGCCAAACCAAAGGGTACCACAGTATATTGGTAGACCATAATAGAATCACAGATATTTGTGATATTGAAGATGGATGGAAACATGAAAGTAGGCATCTTTCAAGTCAATAACAATAAACCATAAGTCTTACTTTAATAATTGCATAATCAAAACTAGGAAGACCATGTGGGATTTCAAAAGAGAGGCAGGCATTTAGGCCTCGAAGATTTAGGATGGTCTAGTCCCACCGGGTTTTTTTAATCAACTAAAAAGTAATGGGAATAAATTTTATTTATTTATTTTGCAGATTTATAGGCCACCCTTTCCCATAATGGGCTCAGGGCGGCTTCCAACATAGTAAAACAATTAAAACAGTTACAACAATTTAAAATTAAAGCGATTAAGCCGCCGCTCACATTAAGGCGGCATGGATGGTGAGAACGGGTCAGTGCAATCAATGCAGTCAGTGCAGTTGTCTGACAGTTGTCAGAAGTAAGGCCAGTCAGAATGCAGCCTTATGAGAATGATGAGAGTCTGTGGCTTGCTGGGACTGGTGTCCCTTTCTAGGTCTGGGAGCACTTTTCCTTTTTGAGTAACCCTGTTGAGGCAGAAAGGGTTTGGGGCAGGATATTTTGACCTTCAGGGACTAAAATAAAGATAATCTCTCTGGTAAGGCTGCCAGGGCTGATGAGAGAAGGGTTGTTGTTTAAGCGGAGAGGGGCTTGCGGGCATAATGCCACGAATTTCACAGTCTGTTCTTTTTAATCTATGAAAATGCCTAACCAATTTTTTCTGAAAACAAAATTGTACCCTCTCAAAGGACAGATCCTCCAATTTTTGTCTTATCTCCTCAGGTAGTATGGCCACCCTGGCCCAGGCATGATGCTGCAAAACAATGGAGCTGGCCACTGCTCTTGCAGTTGAGTCAGCTGTACGACAGCTGGCATTAATCTGCTGTCTGGACAGTCTGAATGCCTCAGTCTGAAGCAGCTTACCGAGGGGGTTGTTTATCCACAGGTAATAGTTTGAGATTCAGGAGAATCCTTCTGACAGAAAAAGCTGATATTGACCATAATGGCCTGGTAATCTGAGATCCTGAGACCCAAGGCTGAAGAGGAGTGTATCTTACACCCCAGGACATCTAACTTTCTACCTTTCCTTTCAGTTGGAGTGGCCCAACAGCTGACAGAGTCCTGTTTGATCTTATAGAAGTGCTCTATTCTCCAAAATGTGGCCTGAAGGGATGCTGGCTTCTGCCACAATTCATATGATAGATCATTCAAACCTTCCAGCATGTGAAAGGCAATAATGCCAGATAACTCTGAGTACAGTCCAAAATCTTATATTTAGGTTTGTGATCAGTTGTTGCCACTTCAGTCTCAAGAACTGGGCCATCCTAAACATCTGTTCTCCGTACAAATACATACGAAGCTGCCTTATACTGACTCAGACTCTTGGTCCATCAAAGTCAGTATTGTCTACTCAGACTGACAGCGGCTCTCCAGGGTCTCAAGCTGAGGTTTTTCACACCTATTTGCCTGGACCCTTTTTAGTTGGAGATGCCGGGGATTGAACCTGGGACCTTCTGCTTACCAAGCAGATGCTCTGCCACTGAGCCACCGTCCCTCCCCTTTAGTGGCTCAGATACAAATCTTCTGTAGGAGATGCTAGGGTTCATCTGTGCTTGAGTGAGTTTCTCAGAACTGACCTTGGAACCAAGACCCTGTCCTCGCCTTCCTTAATATTGGACACCAGAATGGGTGAAAGTGGTCTCCTAGAAACTGTATCTGATGTAAGAAGGCAGTCTGTGCTGAGAGAGTCGGCATCAAACCAGACCCCTTCTGGCTCATGAAGTGTCATAATTCTCCCACTCATAAAGATGCCAGGGATACAGAATATGGGTATGAATGCAGAGACCAGGGATAGAGGTGGGAGGTTGTGATCATGGAACCTGTGGGTTGGATTCAGTTTCAAGCATGCCTAGAGTCAAGACGGCCATTGGTTCTGTTTCACTATCGATTTCTGACGGGGAGATTGATAGTGATGGTGAACCTGGCGCAGGTGACAGAGTTTTTGGAAGCGCTTAAATCTCTTGGGTGCGGGTGTCAAATCAGGTGCTTGAGTCGATGCATGATGCTTTAGATCTGAACTACGCTTTTCTTTATGTTTGGTTTTAAGTTTGGGCTTCTTAGCATCTCTGGGTCAGGGGTGACTGAGATCTGGAGACTGGATTGATTGTGGTTTAGATCAGAGAACTGATGGAACCAACCTGGCCAATTAGGAGGAGGAAGAAGCTTTGGGTGGGTGCTTTGAAGCTAAAGTCAGGTTCGATGGGGCATTGGTGCAAAAGTGCAGTTTTTACCTTTGATGCCCAATTCCCTCTAGCCTCTTAGGTGTGAAGTGTTGGCAGATCTTACAGGTAGTCATGTTGTGCCTTTCTCCCAAGTAGAATAAGCAGAATTCATGCTCATCTATGTCATTTTGGCACCATAATGGCTTTCCTCTGGGCCATGCCAGGCATAAATGATCACTAGCTGCCCACTGCACAGCAAGGTGACGGCCAGGGGCAAACCTAGAGGAGGGTAAGAGCTCTGTACAACTCATGCACAGTGACTGAAGAACAAAGGCTTACAGAAGAAGCAGAGCTAGAACCTTCTCTTTCAGCGCTGAAAAAGAAACTGAGGGTGGGAACGCTGGAGCGTATGACTGTTTGGGCAGGAAAAGTCTGGTTCCAGCTCCACTGCACAGTGCCCCCCTAGAGGCCTAGAAAAACCTCTTCACAGCAGGCCTGCTCATGCGCAGTGCCCATGTAGGACTGCACAGAAGATCGAAGATGAACAGAACTGCATTTCCAATTTCCAAAAACTTTCTTGCCTTACAGCCTTGTTGCAATTCTTACTCAGTGCAGGCACATAGCTATTTGCAAACCTTTCACAAGCTGATCATCCTTCATCCCCAAAGGCAGTTTTTTCCTTGCTGCAACTTTAGACCAGGTCTGCACAACTTACAAACGATAGCAGCCCACTTGCTAGTTGACAACTCTACTGATTTTGCAGTCTACGTAGCAGGGAAAAATCTTGGGGCACGTCAAGCACCTGGCATGTCACAGTGTAAGGCTGCTGAGCTGTTTTCGGCCTGCCAAGTCACAAGCAATGCAGGTCTGCTTTACAGCAAGCCAGCCAATAGCCTGACAAGCTAAACTTTCATGCTAGACTATCAGAAGTAACCTGTCTCTGTCAGAAATAACACGTCCTCACTGCTTCCTCCCACAACAATCTGAACGAATTAGCATCGTGGACTTCTTACAGGAATCAGACCCTGCCCTCTGTAAGCTGCAGGCAACAGAGAATCAGTCTGATAGGAAAAGAAGAATCATGCTCTGTTTCATTAGGGATATTATTGAGTCAGAAGGACCTCAATGGTGCAAGATTCCCTAGGTTTGTGCTGGCCATCTTGCCTCTTGAAAACCTCCAGAAAAGAAGCTCCCTCAGTCCCTCTGAGGAACAAGGTCCCTGCAAGCAGAACAATAGAACCTGTAAAATCCCTTTAAAAATACAGTGGAATAAAAGCACTAGGTGGATAATTCAGCACTGTGTAATAGAGATAAGGTTTTTTTTCAAATTTAGGTTTTGGTTCTCAAAGCAGTTTAACAGTAGAACAAAGCAGGAGACAATAGGGTGGAATAGGGTGCTTCTGGCACATGACAGCTTACAGTCTGAATAAAACTTTGTTGGTCTTAAAGGTGAAACTTGACTCCAGCTTTGTTCTACTGCTTCAGACCAACATGGCTGCCCACTTGGGTCAGTTTAAACGAGGACAAAGGTAGGAAATCCCTGGCACATGTGCCAACAGTGGCTCATCAGACCATTTTGCTTGGCAGCCAGGATCATATCTCCACCTAAGTATTTGAGGCACTGGCAGCACAGCATAGCTGGAGCTAATAGTGCAAGAGAAGCTGACAAGTGCCCATCATTGTCTCTCAAACCTGCACAGCCACCACCTGGGATGCTGGCAGTACTGCTTGTGTCTTGGCTTATTCCTAATGTGTCTGGTTAACTGCAACCTTCGCAGATAGACACTGCATTTTTTTCAGCACATGGACTGAAGAAGGTTGCCTTCTCCTGCAATAGAACATCAAAATACAGGATCAAAATATAAATCAGCAAGAAGATATGAAAATCTTAATCAAATAACATTATACATCCCATGGAATTAAAAGCAGCGTGCTTAAAACCAGTCAATTCCAGTCATCACCAGTTTGACAGGAGTGTATGAAAAGCCTACCAAGTGAGATCGCAGGCCCATCTTATTTACTATTGTTTACTCTGGTTGGCAGCAGCTCTTTTGAGAACTTTGGCAAAGATGTTGTCCAGCATGTGCATACTTTTCTGGCTGGAGATGCCAGGATTTGGGATCTTCTGCAACTAAAGCCTTCGTTCCGCTACTGTGCAACCCCGCATGTAATGCTATTCTGACAGGAAACTGCTTTATACAGAGCCAGATGCTGGTCCATGAAGCTCAACACTGTCCACTCTAACAGCCTAGAGAGCTGCTGCCAGAAAAAAAAGGTCTTTTCTAGCACCTGCTGCCTTCTACAAGCAGTGTATACTCTGCCAATGAGCTACAGCCTCTCCTGTTTAAGCAGCTACTGAAGTGGCCTGTCAGGTCTCCTCAAGGATGGCACTCCAAAGGACTGCAGCCATCCCTGAGAAAGCTTGGTGGTTAGCAGGAAAGAGATTAATCACTGACAATGATGGCATCAATAATTTAAGATCTCAGAAGTGGGTGGCAGCCGTCATTCCCTTTAAGCTGAGTTAGTATGAGCTAGGTCACAGTTTTTAGCCTCTGGCTTACACATTTTTGTCTTAGCTCAGGAAAACTGCTCCAGAGCAAACTAATTTATGCAGTAGCTCACAACAAAGCAGAATTTTTGTTCACAAGATTCCCCCTTAGCTTAGAGGGAGTATTGCAGCGATGGCAAATGGTGGTAATGGGGAGATGCCCCCCCCCCCCCAATCTGGAGCTTTCCAATCTAAACTACTGACTGAAAGTACTAACAGCTAACACACTGTCTTGTCAAAACCTTCAGCTCAGTCAGATAATGCCCCAGCCAGCTCTCACCTGCTTTGGTAGTCCAAGGACACACAATAAATGCCAACTCCAGCACACAGGATATAAAGCTGCTGGTGGAAAGGCAGGAGCTCCACATGCCAAACTTGATCTGGAAACCTGTAGACAGCCTAGGAAGGAAACAGACACAGTGAAGAGGACTGGGAAAGGAGAGGAGGCCCTCTTCAATTGCTCCTAAGAGGTAGAATTAAAGAGAAAGACAGGCACTGAGAATTACCTCTGAGGCACCATCCCCTCATCTACACAACCACATTTCTGGAAGACCAGATATATGAACACGCACCCAGGGCTGGTTATCAGCAGCCTGGAGTGTACAAGGCCTGTCATAATCTTCCTTAAACTGGTCACACTGAGAAAGAAGCCAGTGGTCTACCTTTGCAACAGGACAATCAGCACTAGATCCATATGCGCAGGATCATTCAAAGGCTCTGCTCCTGTGCCTTTAACAGTGGCATGACATGTAGAATTGGAACAGATAAGGCTTCGCCTGTTTTATGGATAGTGTGACAGGATAAAGTTTCACTTGCTCTATTTCTAAAGGTCAGGCTATTGTTAAAAGGTACAAGGGCAGGGCCAGGAAAAAGTCAGCAATCCCATTTACAGATATTATATGCAGTTTGCTTTAGCAGTAAAACAAAGAATACAATACTCTGGGAATATCTCCCCCCTGAAAGCTACAGTCACACGGAGTAGAAAGAAATGTGTTCCAAATGAGCATCTGTTACCTCCCTGCCTTCTTTCCTGCCCACATTAGGTCTGGCCAGACAAAGCATCTTTCAGACAGCGAATGGCATGCAGTCAAAATCCACAATGTCTGCACATATTTTATTTAAGTGACTGCCACACTCATAAAACCTGTAGATGTAAGTTTTTTCCTCTTCACTAGCTAAGGATTTACTACTACTTCTGTTATATGAACATTTCAGTAAAGCTTTGTCAGAACAACGTACCTCATAATAAATGGAGATTGTTAGTGATAAGTGAGTTCATTTTAAAACCTCTCAACCACTGGCTCTGCTATCATACTGTGCTGATGAACAAGTGACATATTTTACTCAAGATGGGGTTTCATTTCATCAGCGAGGGAACAAGCAATAGCCCACATGGATGTCTGCAGCTAACAGCAATTCAAAGGTTTGAAATCGGAGTACCTTCTAAGCACTAGAAAGCTTGCAAAGCTGAGATTTTTAGCATTACATGTGATCTGGAGAACCAGTAAAATAAAAAAAAGTGTTAACCCATTTGTGCCCTATTTCTCTGCATGAGGGAAAAGTGTAGGAGGCTAAGCCAGATATTACCATAATGGGTTCCCTAGGAACAATCAAGGGAATAAATTAGAGATACATTTCATGCAGTGCTAAGGTGCCTAGCATGAGCCTAGCAAACAATGTAGGAAAAATGGCATACATATAAAAGCCCAGCATTTAGCTTCATTCAGCCACGAAAAAGAATTTCAGTTCTTCACCAACAGAGAACAGCAAAACAGAGTGTAAAAGATTTGTGAAAGGTGTCAGAAGTGAGATGTCAAACCCCCCCCACAAATAAGTGAACAACAAAGCTCAGATAATCACTCTGCTATAAAAAGGGTGCAACAGCAGAAGCATGCACTGAAAAGTCACTAGAGCATCTTCTTAAAGATTTACAGTGCAATTGCATGTAGATTTATGCCAATCTAAGCCCAATAAAACCAATAGGGTTAGACTAAAGTAATTCTCCGTTGCACAGTTAGATGGCTAATGTCAGGTCCTACATATTAGTTAGCATTCCCTAATGATTTTTCATGAGAAAAGATATAAAAAAAAATCACAGGTTTTATGCTGAGCCTGCCAACATGCAACAAGCATTTCTGCAAAACTGAGCAATATTTCTCCTGTATTATCATCACAGAAAATGAAGGTAGAGGACCACCTGTGATAGTCTGTTGCTACAGCCATGGTACATAATACTAGGTTTATGGAAAGAAGATGGCAATGCAACACAAATCGTACAGAACTCGTTTCTCTGCTTTGACCACTTATGCAAGCTCTGAAGCACGCTTGAAGGCTTGCAGTCTACTCCCCAAACCTACTAATCACAGAACAAACGAGTTGGCCGCCAATCCAGCGCATTCCATATTCCCATTCCTATTTTATCAGCAGTAGAATGTTCTGTATGCAAGCTCCCTTTCCCTCAATGTAAAATGTCTGCAAGTGCAGGGCTTTACTCCATAGCCCTTATTTTTAGTAATTCTCCTAAATGTCTAATGCTTCTCCACATAACATGCACCCAAACTCTCTTTCTCCTTAGAGCACTGTGTGTGTGTGGGGGGGGGGGCGTCAGAGTTCCATTGCAAATATGAGTTTATACATATATGTAGATTTTCCAACAAAGCGTTTAGTATTACTGCTAGTCACAAAAGTACAGAAATACAACACACACAACTTGGGTCTCCTGTACATATACAAAAGCATCTAGAAGCTGTAACAATCCTCACACTGGTAGGAAACAGCTATAAAACCTGCCATAGCGACAGCTGGGAAGCTGAGTTACTAGGAGAGGAAAAGCACATGCTGAGGCTCAGTTATCCCCTAAGCACTCTGGATGCATCATATTGTACTCACAATTGGGATGCTCGTAAGGTGGATTTTTCTTCATAACAACTGGTGCTTGGAAACCAGCTTTAGCAGTTAAAAGCATAAAAACACAAGTTAACTGGCACAGCTTACAAATGCGATGTGTGAAAGAGTTTAAATCAGACTAGTAGGGGTCTTGGACCATCTGCCCAGCCTTTCTTCTGGGATGCCAACATGAAGATCCCGGAAGTAGCTGGCAGCATCTGACCTACTTTCCTGGGGCCTTCACATGTCCCCAGTGCCAAAGACATAAAATGGACCAATCTAGATTTGGCCGGGAGAGCCATATACCACTTACCTTCATCAGCCGCCCTTCTTGATCATAAACATAGACATACTCCGTGCCATTGGAGAGGTAGATCTGGTTGTCGTGGCACAGCACTCTAGGCTTCCCAGCTGCTAGCCCCCCCACCGGGCAGCAGAATCCTGCCAGGTAATCCACCCTGTGCCCCACTTGTGCCATGACCCCCGGTGCCAGCCTGGAAAGAAGACCAAAGAGAGATGCAGACATGGGGTGGTGGGGGTGCAGGACTGCCCTGGGGCAACCCTTTTCTCTTTACATGCCCACAAGCGTGGGGAAGGAGCGAAAGGATTGCATGACAGCATGCAGGGCCCCTCCCCTCCCCGCGCCCCTCCCCTATTAGCCTTCTTCGTCTTCCCACCTGATCGATGCTGCCCCGCACCGACGTAGACTCCCCGTTGTTAGGATGGATAGCGCTGAAGAGGACAACAAAGGGGAGGGAAGTAAAGGCACAGCCGCCCCACGCGCCCCCACCCCAGAAAAGAAAAGCTACCCCCGAGAGGGCAGAAAGAAGAAGCCAGAACCACGGGGGCTTAAACAACCAATTCCAACCCCCCCCACCCCCATGCAATTCCCCCCTCACCACAAAGGGGCGGGCCCGCAACTGTGACCCCGCCTTCCCGCCGCTCTGTGTCTGGCGGAGCTTCTCGCGTCGCTAATTACTGGGCGCGGGCGGCAACCCTTCCCCCACTTTACGGCTCGCTCGCTCTCTGCGACGAAGTCTGGGCGTGCTAGAAGAAGCCGGCTGGGCAGACACGGGTTTACGACAGGTCGTAAAACGGAGTGGGGCGAGAGAGGGGAATGGGGCGCGTGATTCTGTGAGGCTGCCGGGGCTGAGGGCAACAGGGGTATTTGCACCCTAGGAGAGAGCTTCTGGCGAGGGCTCCCCTTACGAAAGCTCAGGTTCGTTCGCTAGGCCGGGAAAGAGCTCGGAGTGTTGCTTGCGGTCGCTGGAGATTACGCCGGATCTCATAAGGCAGCCTCATTTGGGCAGTTATATGGTTTCAGTGGATTGTGGATAGGACAATGGGCATTAATGAAGTGGATAATGAAGTGTTGGCGCGAATGCTTAATAGGGCGAGGTAGCTACAGACAGGTTCCTTTTAGAGCCCGGAGGGAAAAAAGGCGATTGGGAGAACAGTAGGATACTAATGACACAGGATACTATGGAGAGATGGAACTTCCATAGCTAGAGGCAGTTAACCAGCTGCTGGAGACCGGCCCCATCGTATGGCAATATTGTCTATGTAAGCTGCTTGTCGTCCCGGAAACATTTCACTAGTCTCTCTTAGACGTAAGGTGCTGGACTCGATAGACGTTTTTAATGAACCCTGTCAGGCTTTTCTAACCCTTCATAGTTACAGTAACCCTTTCATGAGTACAGTAAAGCACCCTCCCTCCTATTTTAATGGTACAGTAAGTACAGTGCAGCTTTGACCTGAATGACCCAGACTAGCCAGATCTCGAAAGCTTAGCAGGGTAAGCCCTGGTTAGTATTTGGATGGGAGACCGCCAAGAAACTCAAGTCCAGGGTTGTGATACGGAGGCAGGCAAAGGCAAACCAGCTCTAAACGTCGCCATAAGGCAACTGCAAGTTGCAATTGGTCAGCACTTTCCTCCACCACCACCACCAAGAACAATGAAAGCAGTATCGGGACAGCGGACTGTGCAGACAGGTGGCTTATAAAACTCGCAGATTCTTTGTTGTGAAAAGGCAAGGAGTGTTATAATGCACCAGAACCAGCAGATGGCATCGCTGCCAACAGTAGATAGGAGCTCTCTTGAGAGCCGAGAGATAAAAGGATGAAAAGGGAGAAAAAAAACGGGAGCTGCACATCATCCAAGTGGTCTAATCAGGGGAAGCGAAGGAAAGCAGCAGGTGGGATAGCTAGTTGGTTTCTCAGATGATCGCATGTCACTACAGGCCCCCAGTTACTAGCTTCCCCCATCCTTTACCCATCTGTTGTTCTCATTACTCCCTACACAGCAGCCCCTTTTCATTTCAGTAACAGTGGTTGACCAAAAGGAATAGTTCAAAATATTCCTGTTCTCCAACTACAGTTAAAATAATGCATGTAACTGTGGAATTTGTATACTGAGATTTTTAAGGAGAGGATTGTTATGAGAGAAAACAAGGTACCAAAGAAAGGGGAATGCATGTTTAGAATTAAGTTCTATTAAAAATGCAGATATTTGGTTCCAGTTAAACCTGCACAATTGATGTATGAGAAGCAGGGTTTTTAAAAATTAAATATTTCAACTATTTAAAACAGATTTTAATTGTTTAGGTATGAGAAGGGTCTCTTAAAAATAACAACTTAAAAATGAAATCTGAATGTAATGCAAACCAACACTTTATGGTCCAACTCTCACAGCCATACATTACTACTGGGAAAACCATAGTTTTGACTATACGGACTTTTGTTGGCAGGGTGACGTCTCTACTTTTTATTATACTGCCCAGGTTCGCCATAGCTGTCCTCCCAAGGAGCAAATGTCTTTTAATTTCATGGCTACAGTCACTATCTGCAGTGATCTTAGATCCCAAAAATGTAAGGTCTGTCACTACTTCCATGTCTTCCCCTTCTATTTGCCAAGGAGTGATGAGGCCGGATGCAATTATCTTAGTTTTTTTGATGTTGAGTTTCAAACCTACTTTTGCACTCTCCTCTTTCACCCTCAACAAGAGGTTCTTTAGGTCCTCTTCACATTAGAGTGGTATCATCTGCATATCTGAGGTTGTTGATGTTTTTCCCGGCAATCTTAATTCCAGTTTGTGCTTCATCCAGGCCAGCATTCCGCATGATGTACTCTGCATGTAAATTAAATAAGCAGGGTGACAATATACATCCTCGTTGAACTCTTTTTCCTATTTGAACTCCTTTTCCATGCCTACTACCCACCTTGCATATCACACCTAATCCAATCAAGCCTGCTATTGTCATTCATCTGCTGTTGCCATTCGACATCTGAAATCAGCTTTGTAAACTTTATATCTCCAGTACCTTGTGTTACATTTTATGGCACACATGGCCCGGCCCAGCCCAGCAAAGTAACATCTATGTCAGATCTGGCCCTCATAACAAATGAGTTTGACACCTCTGACCTAAGGTGGTATTGCTCTGTCAAATCTGTAGCCCATTTCATGTGCAGAGTATTTGATCCCACTTACTGTTTGTAGTTACCATGGGACACTGTGGTCCTTGTGTTTCTTTTGGTTGTTTGCAGGCAGCCTTCCAAGAGGGGCATTCTCAGTGCAAAGCTAACCCACAGCTGCAGTAATCAATATCCATCTAGCTGCTGTTCTGTGTGCTTACCACCTCTCTTCTTTTAGTCTGGCCTCTGCACCATTGCAAGCTGCCTAACAGCTAGTAACTTGATCAGCACAGTGATACCTTTCATGGGGGAATCTCTCTCTCTGTGATTTTGCAGTCTGTCAGTATAGCTTTCAGAGCACCGAAGCTTCTTCATCAGACTTGCCCTCAGAACTCCATGCCTGGTGCTGTTCAATACACCTGTGAATTGTTTCACATCTTTTACTGTTCTAATGGCATGTGCCTACTCATGACTAACCTTAGTTGTCCTAGCATAGGACTCACTTTCGGAGGGGCTGAGAAAACAGCTGTGCACCAGCAAGGAAGGGGAGAGGCGGCTCCTCAAGTTCATGAAAGCTTTGACCCATTTCCTTAGATTTAAATCCACTTGCCAATTAGAATGCACTTGAGTCAATGCTGTATTAGTGCACTGGTGAAAAATGTATTGTGGTTCCTGCAGCAGGATCATCAGCAAAACTGGCAAGGTAACCAGTACTAGCTTAGAACAGTATGTTGTACTTTTTGTACTGCTGAAAAGGTAACAAAAGATGCTCCCCCCTCCCCCCGATGACCGCTAAAGGAACACTAGCATCAAATGCTATAATCCTGTATTACCAAAAAAGATTCTCGCAACCGCAGTTAAAGGCAATTTGCTGAGTATCCATGAAAGCTAAAGCTTTCCACAAAGCAAGCCCTTTTTGAGAATTGTCAAGAACAGACACATCTCACAAATGTGAGATGCCAATTCTGCTGCAGCTGAGCTCAGTCTGTCTCTCTCAAACAGAAAAAAAAACTGACAAGAAATTGCAGGCAAGAAACTTGTCCTCAAAAAAGTAGAGATCTTTGCTAACTAGCCGTTCAAAAACAAATTAATGAATAACTACAGTCAGGGTTGGAGGACATATATTTCTCAAGACCTTTTTGAAGTACCAAATATGCTTGGTACCCTGATAATCTTATCCTGATGACAGCAAGAGCTAAAGTTCTTACAGATCCATCCTGAGACTTTAGGTTTCAAGTTCCTCTGAAGGTGCTTTCAGGCAGAAGCTGTAGTGTGCATGGATGTGTCAATGTCTAGCAGAAGCATCACAAGATAACATTCTAAAACTGCTGCTTGGAATCATTTTTTCTTGTGGTTACTTCCTCCACCCACTGCTACTCCAGATTAATACTACAGCTGCGGCCAGTAGCCTGGATAGACTTTAGAAATTCTACCATTCCTGGTGATTGGCCTTAAATATCACGATGCTATCCACTCTGACTACAACCAGCTTGGGGTTTAGCACAATCCTTTCCAAGGCTCCGGCCAGGTTTGCTTAGACAGTGTACCTCATATCAACAACTTTGTGCTTGGAAGCAGTGTAAATCTATTGGGCTGATGGGAAAAATCACAGCACTGCTGCTTTCCCCTCACCAAAATGCTAGTGTTTTGTCCTTATGATAGGGGCTAGTAGCCAAGGGTTACACACAGCTCTACAGATTCTCAGGAAAGGGGCGCAGCTGTTAACTCTCAGGGAAGGGAAGTATTATATAAACTCAGTTACTCATAATTTGGCTGAAGCTCATCTTTGATATTTGGCTAAGTGGCACTTTGGCTTGACTTCACCCAGTTCCCAGAAAGGGCCTCGGTTCATACAGCAAACACTGAAAAAAATGAAGATCCTGTCCCCTTTTGCTCGTGATAGAGTGGAGGTGGGAGGGGTTTTAAAACACACACACACACATATTTTGAGGATCTTGGGCAAACTCATCACCACACAGCAGGCACGGAGGCCAATAGTACCATTGAAGATGTGGGACTTCACACAGGCAATGACTTGGGTTTCCATCCAAGGTGTCCTTTAGATTCAGAAAAATTGAGACGTATGTATTTACATTTGGGCATATGCTTTCAGTGTATTTGTCATTTAAAGAAACTTGTAGCTATATAAAGCAGAATAACTTTTGGTTAAGCATCATAGGAAGCTTGAGGCTCCCTTTGGTTTGTCAAGGGAAGGGGGAGAAAGCAGTGGAAATCTATTCTAATTTGACTTTCAGTATTAACTGCTTTGATTCTGGTCAATTCTGTTACCATTTAGCTACTATCCTAGTTTGCCCCTGCTGGCATGGCAGACAGAGGAAAGTGCAGTGATAATTCTTCTCTCTTGGTTGGGCTTGTTTCAGGTGCATTCCTCTCCTCCCCCCCCCCACCTTTTACAGCCGGTATGTTTTTAATAATTTAACAATGATATCCACCATTACATCTAAGAGATGTATTAGCACAGAACCTACATGTTGATAATCTGTACATTTCTAGTTCCTACACTGGAGATGTATGGCTTGTTGGGTTATTTATATACAGGATGCCAAGAACAAAAGCTTTGATGCAGCTGTTAGATACTTCCCCCCCTCAGTGCTTAACTACAATATCCATATTACCTAGACAACAGAGCCAGTACAATTTATGCAAGTGAGACAGAATCACTTCCTTCTTGAATGTTCAGAGAAACTTTGGAATTGGTCAAAGACAGGGCTTTTTTGTAGCAGGAACTTCTTTGCACATTAGGCCACACACTCCTGAGAAAGCTTACAGTAAGCCCTATAATAAGAGCTCTTGAAGGACTGGCTACATAAGAGGGGTGTGGCCTAATATACAAATGAGTTCCTGGTCAAAGAACACCTGGTTCTGGTGTTACTGAAAGGAGCAGGGTACAGGTTAGGCACCAGCTCTCTGGCAGCAAAGCATCATTTCCCCAAACTCTTCAAGCTGCAGAGGAGTATTTTAAGGAACAGGCCCTCTTCAGACTAACTGTCCTTGTGTACTCATGATCCTCTTAGCAATGCTTCCTCCTCAGCGGAACCATGCTCCCAAATTCCATAATCCCCACAACCTATCTGTATTGATCCTGAGAGCAGCTTTGCAACTTGTGTGATTTTTTTTTCATGGTAGCAATGAATAGGGCAAGTAAATAACTCAATCTAGGAGGGAAAACTGATGGCTTGAACTTCTAGAGCAATTGTAGTGCACTCCTGTTGCTTAGTTTCCATCTGTCAGAGGTTCTGTGAGTTTCTTTCCATTCCGGATCAAGATTCTCCGGCGTTTGGCTGGCAAGGGAGAAGCCTCTGGTTGGATAGCCCTGATGGGAGTCTTTGCAGGTGTCTGGCCCTGCCCTTTATTCATCTCATCCACAAAAGACTCTACTCCCTCAAAACGTGTAGTCAGTTCTCCAAGCCGTTCTTTGAGGGCATTGAATTCTTTGTACAGGTCATCAAGAGCATCAGAAAGGGATTTGATCCTAGAAAGAGAGAGATGATGATAGGGTAGGGGTATAAAAAGGACCTTAAATGAAGATTCTCTAGCAGGCATGCACATCAGATATTTCCTAGAAGCAAATAACATCTTTATTACTACCAATGCTGTCTAAGGGGGAAGACTCACAGCTGAAGCCAGCATTTTCCCAGCTGTCAGTAGAAGTCCTCCTGTTGGACCCGAACTATGCTTGTATATACTTAGAGGTAGCCACCAAAATTACTCAGTTGTTCATTGGGAATGGGGCTTTAGACACCGTTAATGTACACTGACCAGGACATCTTTTGTCTTGCTTTACTTTCAACTAGAGTTGTACAATTTGTATCTCTTAAGGCTGAACATGGCTCACCAAGCTATGTATTGTGGCCTGAAAGGTGCTCAACAATTGCTTTGCAAGTATGTGTTAAGCCCCTGACAAGCTCCAATACGTGATTGGCAAGTCATAATTTGTGCAGACTTTAACAGGTTGTGTAGATTTAAGTTATATTAAACATTTAAAAATTAATCTTACGGCATCTTAAACATGGTTGTATCACAAGTTTTTGTGCCACTGCTGAAGTGGAATCTAACATACAAAAGATGTTAGGTGCCACAAGACTCCTTTGTTTTTGCTGCAACAGACTAACACAGCTTCTTATCTAAGAACAGATCACACCAGAACCCTTAACTCACCTTCCATAGTCAGGCAACACAGTCTGGTGGTCATAGAGGAGGAGATTCTTGATTTGAGACATGATAGCAAATTTCCAGTTGTCCAGGACAACAGTGAGATTGGCACATCTCTTCATGTTGACTTTTTCAGCTGGAAAAATTAGGAATAAAAAACAATAATATCAAAGAATACACCCCTTTCCCTGAACTACAGACTCATTTCTGGACTTGGGTGCTTTCCTACCATTTACATTTGATCTGAATTGAAATTGTAATAATTTGTCAAGCAAAGAGCACATGTATGAAATATATTCTAAAACAGATGAAATCAAAATAAACTAGGCTTATAAAGTATATGTTTGTGCTCTGAAGGCAAGTCAGATTTGTGGCACATCCTAGCCTTATGGACTTAGGATGGATAAAAAGCTTTTAAGAACAACATTATGATGGGATTCCAAAAATATATTTAATAATGAAGTTATATTTTTAATGGCAAAATTGTATGTTGAAAAAAATATGGACAATGGACAGTTCAGATCTAGTATATTTTAAGCACCCCCCCCCCCTGCCAATCTCCTCAAAATGAGATGCCTGGCCTCCTAAAAATATATTGTGGAAACTTGGTTACATGTCACAAGGATGCATAAATTCAGAGGTAGACAACTCCTTGTTCAGTTATAAGGAAGTGTGAAGTTGTTATTTTAGAAGTGTACAGATTGGATGACTGTTATCAGCAGTCCTTGTGAAAAGTAGCCACTTACTTAATGTGAAAGATAAGCTTATACTTTTGACTGCCAGATGCTGCAGTGTAAGTATGGGACTCCATATATATGCAGCTGTCAGTATTGTCACTTACGACTAGCAGGGCTTTCCAGGGTCCGAGGCTGAAATTTTTCACATCACCTAAGCTTTTTGACTAGATATGCCAGGGATTGAATTTGTGGACTTCTGGATGCAAAGCAATGTTCTCTCACTGAGCTACATAAATCCTGTGAGTTTAAGATGACGAGATCTGAACAATATCTAACTTGGCCAGTTTCCACCTAGCACTCTGTTGTCTCTTTGCAACCGCCCCAACAAAAACTTCCTGAATTGCCTAGATTGTGTTCTAGGGGGAAACATAAGCAATTTGTGGCACATTACCTTCAGATCTGTAGTCCCATTCAGAGGTTGTCTGCTGCCGCTTTGGTTTGACAGAGCAGCTGAGTGCCACAAAAAACAGCAGGGAGAGTATCTGTCTCATGATGCCTTTGTGGGATGATAAGAAAGCCATTTAGAAGAGGTTTCCCTCCCCCTGTACTGTCTCAGCAATGCAGCAGAAAGTGCAGTCTCTTGTGACTCCTCACCTCTGTCCCTTGACAGCACCAAATGGCATCCTTCAACTGGGAATGTTACAAGGAGAAAAGGGGGCCTCTCTGGCTCAGGACTGTGCAATCTTAGCCATAGTCCTTGCAGCATCTCATTCTGAGGTGTCCATCCATGGGATAAATCCCAGCATGTCTTTAGTTGTTATGCAGCATGGTATAATGGTCTGAACAACTAGTGTGGGAACCTGGACCCCGTAGGCTAGAACAAGCTTCCCTTCAGATTAGCCTTTGTCCCCATTGATTAAAAAAATCAGTATCTATCCACAGAACAGTATTAAACTTTTTAAATATAGTAGTGGTGGTCAGTGTTTAAGCTGAGTTAGTGTGAGCTAGCTCACAGATTTTTAGCCTCCAGCTCACAAATTTTTGTCTTAGTTCAGGAAAAATGGCCCCAGAGCACAATAATTTATGCAGTAGCTCACAATGCCTGTAACTCACAACTTTAATACCAGTAGCTCACAAAGTAGAATTTTTGCTCACAAGACTCTGCAGCTTAGAGGGAACATTGGTGGTGGTGGGGAGAAAGTACATTTGACCAGGCAAGTGAAGCATTCACAGCTCAGCTGCTGGGAAGGATTTGCAGCAAGCGTAGAACATACCAATTCTTATATAAAGTGGCAATTTACAGCTTAAAAAACAAAGACCACTAGCCTGATGTACAACCTAGATGCATCAGAAACATACTGGTTGAAGCTTATGGGTATCTGCCTTTTGTTAGTCTACAGCTGTAAGATCATCTCCTATTTTGGACTCAACACTGAAATTACTTGTGCATCCTTTATTCTCCTTAAACCTGGTGCATTAACCAGAATATGGCCTATTCCTACAATTCTTTTGGAGTTAAGACTGATCCACCATTATATTCAAACACAGGAAACAGAAGTGGCATTCCTTAGGATTGGAGACATTCATCTCAACCTACCCTTGCCTATAATTTAATCCCAGTGGTACAGATGAGGGGATAAACAGAGCTAATTTAGCAACTGCTTTCAGGTTCTCGTGGTTCAGGGACCTGTGCCCAATGTTTTAATTCCTGGTTCCAGTTTGTGCTCCTCTATTAATTTTCTCTTGCAGACATCAGGTTAGATCTTGCCCTTGGTGGCACTTTCCCCTCGACTCAAAGAAACCTTCCACTGGTGCAGGACTGGCAGAAGAACCTCCCATGTCAAAGGAAAGCTCCTTGAACCAGGAGAAAGCACTGCTGTTAGTGAGATGGATCTGTGGAATCTAATACCACCTCAGAAATACAGGAGAAACAAATCCCATGGCTCCAATAACACAGACACAACATACTTCAAGATGAGAATCCATTTTCAGAATGGAGATACAGATTTGTTAATGGAATCTCTGCAAAGCCTTCACAATAGAGAGGACTTCACAAATATTGCAACAACTTTGGAAATGAGTACTGTACCCCAAACCCATTTTAGAGGCAACAGTTCTTCGAACAGGATTCTGAGACTGCAAAAGGAAGGAAAGATGGCTTTGAAAGAAAGAAGCCCCAAACCATGATTTTCCTACCTGCTGAGCAGAAATCCTGGGGTGGCAAGATGCAACGGTTCGTTCAAGTCTCAGCTTTTTCCCTCTCTCTGGCCAGGATCAGCTTCTCTTCTGTGCCTTATAACATGCTGCCCTGGAATTCTGCCAAGCCACACAGCAGCCTTCTAATTGCAAACAGATCCTTTTGGCCTGCAGAGAGGTCTCCAAGCTGGCTTATGTGGCTCTTTAGGAACTACAAAACAACCAAAAAAGACCCCCAAAAAGGCTGCCTGCAGGACACCAAGGCCCCTCTCTGAGAAGGCAAAAGCACTCTTTCAAGTTGCGGGTGCTAGGCAGAGGAAGAGGGCCCTTTCTCTTTGGCTCCCAAGGAAGCTTTGTAGTTCAATCCAGCGTTCATAACTTGAGTCGGAAGCCCCCAGTCATTGTTTATGTTATGGGATAGAAAAAGAAAAGTGCTTTCCTTTGAAGATAGAAATATTTATTAGAGGAGCAGAAGCTGTGACCTGCCTGGGCTGGCTGCCTTGTTGAGGTGTGGAATTCCACCACCATCCCTATGTTTTCATACAAGGGGATCTTCCAAGACCTGAGTCGGTTTGGTGTGCAAGGGGTCCTTTTTGCCAACTCTTCCTCATTCAAGTGGCAGCCAGGGATCAGTGTGAATGGCACAAACCCTGCACTCTAGCTGGATTCTCGTAGCCTCTATCCACCAGTACTAAATAAACTGTGGAGAAACTGGGGGACACTTTTAAGGACATGAAAAGTTTTAATTTTAGGCTAAGTTCCAAAAACAGGCAATGAGCAGCTAGAATGAAATCTTAAGAAAACAATATAGATTGGTTTGTGGCTTGCTGGGTCTTTCATAGGCATGGAAGGAGCAGACAGAAGAGTATTGGGCTTGGTTTCTATTTGGTGGAATGTGAATCGATGTGAGGCATGAGCTACCAATACATGACTATTTTAGTACACTTGGACCGATTTTGCACTAGGGCTTGTTCCAGGTACAGAGCCCTTTTGCCTCCAGCCCTTCTCTCGGTTTTCGTACAAGCTGCGCTGGAGCTGCGAGTCGGCATGCTGCTTTTCTGTGGCAAGCAGAAACCGCTTGTAAGAGGATCTTGTTTGCTGCGGAAAAGTGGCACACCAGCTTGCAGCTCCGGGGCAGCTTGTGCGAAAGCCAAGAGAAGCACCGGGAGCAAAAGGGCTCCCCACCCAGAACAAGCCTAGTGTGAAATCAATCTTGATCTTAGCCAAAAGGCACTATTCAATAGTGAAGCCACTATTCAATACTACCTCTATCCTAAGTTTCATCCCACTCCCCAAATCAGTTTTCTCTAAAGTTGTACATTTCAGATCCCAATTGCCATACTGGGTGCTAGTTTCCCACAGAGGAAGGAATTAGGTAATGTTTGTGCCATTTCATTACCCGCCAGGTGACAATCTCACATTGTAAGGGTAACGCATTGGCTAGGCCCTGCCAACATCATTAGCTTTGCCCACCTTAGCTTGAGCTTAATAGAACTCTTAATGAAGGGCCTTGCTATACGTTTTCTTAGAAAGTTCTGCATACTGATAAACAGCATCCTTGTACTTTGCTGGGGTTGGGAATGGATTTTACAGGAAAAGCAGCTTAATACAAAAGATATTTCCTTCAAAGCAAGTCAACAGAGCAAGTAGGAGATTCCCTCTCAAATGTGTAAGGGTTTGGGATGAAGACTTCCATGTTATAAACCACTGATATTTCATAGGAATCCTAATGATACTAGGGGGGGAATCTTCATAGGCTGTATCTCAAACTCCACTTATAGGGGTTTTTTTTAGCTCCCCCCTCCCCCATACATCACATTCACATGGGCACTAGATTTACTAGTGGCAGCGCACCAACTACAGTCTTTGCGCAGTCATTTGTTGGCTTTCCCATCATTTAAGAGTGGTTCATTTGGCATCACCCAGAGCCCAAACCTTTTCCAGTGTGGGACTTGCTCAGTCCAATGGCCTTCATGAAGAGGTGAGGGGAGCTCCTTCCTTGGAGATCATCAGGTGGTGTTGTAAAGCTTGTTTGTCAGAGCTTTTGGGGGGAGCTGAATTGGCAGGCATCTTTTAAGAGTGTGTGGAAGGAAAAACTTGGGGGGGGGCGTTATTTTGGTTTTAACTGGAAATGTATTTTAACTATTATTTGATTTTAAATAACCACCAATCTGGCTCACCAGCATCCACTCTTTAAAACTCAAGCTTCATAAATTCATTGTCCATTGTCTTGCTACACTCAGGTTGTATTGCAAAGTCACAAAATGCCCATTTTGCCATCTTACACAGATGCCAGGAAAGAAGGCAGCATGGTAAATCCCTATTGCATCAGATCTAGGAAGCGAAGCAAGTGTCGGTCGGTACTTGGATGGGGGACCACACAGGAAGACTGCAGAGGAAGGCAATGGCAAAGCACCTCTGCCTCTCACTTGCCTTGGAAGCCCCTTACTGACCACCTCATCTTAAATTGGTTGCCACTCAATAGCACATATGCATGTATGGCAGATTAAAAACCTGGATCGTGTATTTCATTGTCCATTTCCATCATGGTTCTTTATACCAGAAAACCACCATCACCAGAAGCCACAGTGGCAAGGTGCCATTATTTTAAAATTGAAATGCCAGAAGTGTTTGCTGGTAGTTTGGCTTTGATTGAAATAACTGAACTAAAAAAGTCCAGAAGTGTGTACATGTGCAATCCTAAATGGTTCAGGAAACATAATTTAGTCACTCAGTTTACAGAACAGTGCAAATGTTAGTTTAAATAATTCAGCAGAAGTTGTGATGCTTTCCTGGGCTGTACCATTTCTGGTTGCCCACAATATGTTGCACATTTTCACCAATGGGAAAAACCTCACAACAGGTTGAAAATTATGTCAGAAACCTATATTGAACTCATCTCCTGGCCATGCTAGTTTTGTGTGCAGGGAGATTTGATTTAAATGCCAAAACATATTAACATGTAATTCTCTCCCATTTGTAACAAGAGTGGTGCTGCCCAAGAAAAGGGCCATGACTTGATCTTGTAGTGTATATAAACAGACTATACTAGATTAAAGATTATCCCTCCTTGCTTGTCGGTGCTACAAAGCCAAGTAATATTAAGTAGAACACATTACTTTAATGTTTCCTTTGAAAAACTGTCTTGATCGATTTTAAAGCTTACAGATTGAACCCTAAAAACTTGCGTTTGAAGTATGAGGGATGCAAGAACCAAAGCATCTTTCCTGCTCATCATTAGCAGCATTTACATAAAGGCAATTAGAATTAATAACTGCTTTACCTTCTGTTTTCAGAATTACCCCATTTGCCCCAAGTAGCAGGAACGTGGAGGAAGAGCAGAACACGCCTGGGTGTTCTATATAGGCCCCAAGTGGCCAGCCAAAGGATGTATCCTTTCCCATCTTGCTGGTGGTTGGAAATGGCTGAGACCAAGCAAATGGTACAGAGCAGGATATAAGGTACAATAGCTAAATTCACATATTGTCTGGATACCTAATAAATCGTTAGGTGCAAAACTGATAAACGGAGAGCCAGTTTGGTGTAGTGGTTAAGTGTGCGAACTCTTATCTGGGAGAACCGGGTTTGATTCCCCACTCCTCCACTTGCACCTGCTGGAATGGCCTTGGGTCAGCCATAGTTATCACAGAGGTTGTCCTTGAAAGGGCAGCTGCTGTGAGAGCCCTCTCCAGCCCCACCCACCTCACAGGGTGTCTGTTGTGGGGGAGGAAGGTAAAGGAGATTGTGAGCCGCTCTGAGACTCTTCGGAGTGGAGGGCGGGATATAAATCTAATATCTTCTTCTTCTAAACGTGAGTTTTGCACAGATACATAATCCCTGTTACATTTCATGATGCTTTATTTCCAATTTGCTGTGTAGGCAGTCAAATCCAAGACCAGCTTGGCTTGCAAAATGCCTTGTAAGGGATCATTCTTCTATCCAAGCACCTGCTAGGTTATTACTAGTGAGCTCTCAAGCAACGGCTCATCTATCACAGCTTCTCACACACAGCCATGGTCCGAGTCAAGATTGTTCTCTTCACTTGACAGAAGTCCAAGGGGAGATGGGATACCAAAACTTGACCTGAAATTACCAGCTTTTTCTCTAGGCAAAGCTTCATCTCGAGCTAAAAATGCTGCCAGGGTTGGGGGGTATGGTTGGAACCATTTGCTCCCTTCTCTACTTGGTAAAGACACAAGCATTTCAGAAGTTTCAGGTGGGGAGGATTAACCAGAAGAATTTCACCAGATGCAGTGCTATCAAGTTTAAGACTGCTTGAAACTTGGTTAGGGGGACCCCAAAAAACTTAACAGATTCAAAATGGATGACACAAGGATCAGGATAAGAAAGTAATAACAAAAAGTGCAGGAGGCTTCCATTTCAAATGCTTTTAATAGAGGTTGTTTTTTTTTTTATTTGCAGGGCTGTTATTCACTTAACTCCAGTCCAAACCAAACATGTACCTCTGCAACCCATAGAACGAAGAGGAATAGCAAGAGCGGCTATGGCCCAGTGAGCTCAAGAAATCTAGTCAAACGCAAACCCAGGAGAGGAGAAAGAGTCCCATGCCCTGTCAGCACTAGCAAGGGCCAGATGACCAATCACTTGACTGAAATGCTTGAAGGACAAAGCCCCAAATATTTCTGCCATGGAAGGCAGAACCACATCAGTTATGGCAGTTGTCTGTGAGCCAGGCCTACACGCCCTCTGGAAATGGGTAGTTGGGGTAGAGGCACATATATATATATTTATTTATTTTTGCTGTGCTGAGAACCTAAAAAGATAAAACTGGAAGGACTGAAAGAGAGTACCCTCTGTCCACATAATCCAACATAAAAATATGAATGCCTTGTTTCCCTGTGATGAAGCCGATGGATGTAGCCAAATGATAACAGGCTAGTTGTGCAGAATATATTGTTGCAGAAAGAACCAAACTGTACCTTAATCAATAACGCTGTTGGCAGGGATGCTGAGAATTTGGGGATGGGGAAACATCCACCTGCACAACTGGGAATGGAAGAGCTTGCACACCAGAGGAAACTGGGAACTGGAGGGCTCTGTTGTTGGGGTTATGGGAACAGCAGTCAGATCAGTGTTCTTGAGACAAGAGAACCTCCGCTTCCTGAGAACCCCAAACCATCTAATGCTCAATAGACAAAGCTCCTACCAACATGGCAATAGAAGGCCCATATAAACCTTGTCCTGCTGGGATGATATTCAAGTCTACAACAGGCATGAGGAAGGAACTTGCAAGTTTTCCTGCTCACAGCTACAAATGCAAAGAAACAGGTTTAAATGCACAGGGATGCATAAAGATCTGGGGCAAATAACTGCTTGTGAGTTGTTGCCTGCCCAACTCTGACACAGCCAAGATGCTGTCTACTTCCTGAGCAGAAAGCCAACTGGCCCCACAATGCCAGATTTGGCAAGAAATGATCCTCTCTGCTGCTGAGCCATAAGTGAGGTACAGCTGCTGACTAATCAGTTTCACTTGCTATCATCATGGCAGGAGCTGGGCAAGAACTGGGTCAGCAGGCAAGCAGAGAGACCATTACCAGGTTGAGAAGGCTTGTTCTCTCCTTTCTCCGTTGCCAAGGTGCTTTTGGGGCTTAGACTGGAGCTCTGAGCTACTATAGATTCTGCCACCACTAAATTTGGAAGCTATAATTAAAGAGGGTAGACTGAAATGAGTCAGGCACCAGTGACCCAGCGACTCTGAGGCTGAACGCAAAGCATGTAAGGAGAGCGATGTTAGGCAAGCTAGACTTGGGAGACCAAGCCATCCCTTGTAACACTGCTGCCTAGCCTCGCTCACTGGCTTAAGGCTGGGGAAAGCTTGTGGCATGCAAGCTATTGGGCGGGCATGGCCCCTCACTGCCACGTGCCTGCAGAGCTGATGAGCCATCCGTGCAAATGCAGCTCAAGAGGGAACATGATCTCTGGCTTTCTACAATACTGAGAGCAAAGAAAAGGCAGCAGCACAGGCAGAGGAGCTATGTTATGTTCCCCCACTGAGACATCCAGTTCCAACCGCAAGCTACAACCCTCTGAATGGCACGGTGTGCCTGTGATAAGGGTCAGGTCCCCCCTGCCCGCTCTGCCCCGCCCCTCATGGTGCAACATCCGAGGAGGAAGTACAATCCTGCCTGGCTAGGGGTTTGCCTCTGTATTTCTGCCAGCTGGTCTGTAATGGCCGCCCTGAATGCCAAGCCAGATGAGGCTTAGCTACGTGGGAGGCTGCACATCTCACAGTGATCTGTGCCTGGCTGGTTCATGAAGGTGCAGTGCTGACAGGCCCACATGGAAGAAGTTGCAGCATGTGTTGAGCCACCCATGGCACCATATTCTTGGAGTCCTGGCAGCTGAACTCCAACTGTGCCTGCAAAAATAACACAAAGATGAGAGTTGTCAATAAGGGAACAACAGCTCTGACATGTAGAGAAGTCTCATATGAAATCACTACAGAATGTTTCTGTAGATAAGGCGGGGCTTCTCTGCCTACCAACAATCTCCTTCATTTGCTGAGTCTCTGCAGCAATGGGTACCCTCACAAATTTAGTCAATATCACGATTTGCAGAGTACCTTCACTTTAACTTTCTGCACTAGATCAGCCCCATTTGATGTCCCTGAATCAGTGCAACAAGAGTGCTGCAGAAATATATTTTATTTTTACTTGTTTCTAGGAAAATGTCCATTTAGACAATCATGTTAGTCTCTTGCAGCCAAAACAAAGGGCCTCTTGTGCCACTTCAATGCTTAATAGTTCAATTTCTCATAAGTTTTCATGGGTCAGGCCCCCCCCCCGGCCCTGCCCACTTCCAGCCCACAAAAGCATATGCTACATCTGTCAGACATCAAGGTGCTAGGACCCCTTTTTTCCTAGTAAAAAAGCGTAGGAATATTTCCCCCTCGACTAATCTGTTCCAAGTCACCAAGTGAGGTTTAGAATCCAAATTCCAACACTGGGCTGCCTCATGTAAACAGGTTAAAATTCTCCTGCCTTTCTGCAGTGAGATGATTAAATTCAAGTATTAAAAAAGGGGGGAGGGGACACACAAGACATACTGCAAAGCTGTTCAATGGTGGCCCATTGTTCTGATTTTTTCCAAGTCTGTGCTAGCTCCTCATTCCGGGTCCTTACTGCTTCCAACAACAAGCTGATGCTATCCTGAAAGACAGAAGATAGTGTGGTCTATTTGTGATGTGAGAGACAGTGAGCCATGCTCTGGAAGAATCCCTCCATTCCAATGCTACTTCTACTCCATACTAAGCTGGTGATAACAATTCCCACCTTCTCACATAGGTGGGAATCTATGTACCCTACACTAACCTGTTTTAAAGCCAAGATGGAAAAATAGCCCCACACTTCCCCTTGCATCCTCAACTCAGTGCCACTGTATACATACAGGGCTTTCTGTCCCCCTTCTGGCTTAAAGGGTCAGTAACTCTACAAAACAAGGAAACAGTGAGCTATATCCACCAACCTGGCGTAGCTGTTTCCAACAATGAAATAATCTGAAGTACCATGATAGCTAGCTGCATAAATGACAGTCTCTCCACCCAGAGCCCCGCCCCATACAGATGACTGACATTTATTCCTGTGCATGTACCCCTTCAAATAGCCAGAGCAAGCACTGTGGAAATGAGTAGCGAGCTGGCAGCAGACAGAAGGCTGCAAGTGTAATTCCTGGCCCATTCACTTATCAGCAACTGTTATATTCCACAAAAATAGTGGCAAATCACATAGCTATACTAAAAATGACTTTGCAGGAGGTAGTACCTTGTACTCCAAACAGCAGAGGGTGCTACAGGCTTGTTTTGCTGGATGGAAACCTGCAGGGAGTCTGCTCTGTCCCATAGATCTGGGGTGCATGCACGTGTGTGACCAGCCATCTCTTAAATTTCTCCTCAATTAAGAAATTACAAACTGACTTCAAATGACATAAAAATGGGGAAAAGCTGACCTTTCCCCCTTAATTTGATAACCTTTCCTTCCATTCTACACTCTCTCATTTTCACTTCCCCCAACAACCTTTATACTGTTGGTGCGGGGAGGGGGGGAGGAGAATGAATAGACAAAATAATCAACAGGGCAACGTATAGCAAATGTGATTGGCCCTGATCTCCCGTTGTCTACTGGCCATCCAGCTGCTTAGCACATGCTCGATATGTGCAGTTCTTAAAACCTTCTGAAAAACATATGGCCTGAGTTATTTTTCCTTGAGGTTTTTTTTTTAAATGAGAAAAATACAGATGTTATAATCAGAGCCTCATGTACAGCCAGACTCTTGCTGGCAAGCCAATAAAAGGGGTGAGAGCATGAGGGAAGATGCATACACAAGAAGTTGTTGGCCTGATGGTCACTGGGTGACTGATCTTGCAGTCATTTACAACAGGAACTTCTGATTCAGAGAATTTTTAAACATTTCCAGTTGTTGATGTGGCATGCACGTTTGCTCCAGCTAGTTTGAGAACATACTGATGCAAACACTACTAAATTCACTGCTCCAAACTATACAAAAGAAGAGCTTGCCAAACCTCAACCCCACTGTGCATTTCTACTATCAACCCTGAAGATATACCTCAAAGACAGGGCAGCCTCTGATGTCTTTGCCAAGCAAACTGAAAGGAGGTGTAGACTGAAACACAAATACCCTTCCTCCAAGCAGGCAGGAAGTTCTGCTTGGAGACCAGAGCACATTAGCACCTTGCTATACAAAGATCGCCTTGCAGGTACTCACATAAGCCTCTAGAATAGGTTCCTTCTCATATACATACCTTTAAAGGCATGACTTCATTGGTGACCAAGAAGAGCAGCAGATGGAAATCAGAGATGATATCAAGAAACACAGAGGAGGTGTTCTGGGACAAATACGTAGCCAGACTGTGAAAGTCCTATAAATATTGTAAAGAGAATTGCTAATTATTATTAACATAAGAACATAAGAGAAGCCATGTTGGATCAGGCCAACGGCCCATCCAGTCCAACAGTCTGTGTCACACAGTGGCCAAAAATATATATACACAAACACACACATACACTGCGGCTAATAGCCACTGATGGACCTCTGCTCCATATTTTTATCTAACCCCCTCTTGAAGCTGGCTATGCTTGTAGCTGCCACCACCTCCTGTGGCAGTGAATTCCACATGTTAATCACCCTTTGGGTGAAGAAGTACTTCCTTTTATCCGTTTTAACCCAACTGCTCAGCAATTTCATTGAATGCCCATAAGTTCTTGTATTGTGAGAAAGGGAGAAAAGGACTTCTTTCTCTGCTTTCTCCATCCCATGCATAATCTTGTAAACCTCTATCATGTCACCCCACAGTCAATGTTTCTCCAACCTAAATAGCCCCAAGCGTTTCAACCTTTCTTCATAGGGAAAGTGTTCCAGCCCTTTAATCATTCTAGTTGTCCTTTTCTGGACTTTTTCCAGTGCTATAATATCCTTTTTGAGGTGCGGTGACCAGAATTGTACATAGTATTCCAAATGAGACCGCACCATCGATTTATACAGGGGCATTATGATACTGGCTGATTTGTTATCAATTCCCTTCCTAATAATTCCCAGCATGATGTCGTCCTTTTTTATTGCAATCGCACACTGTCTTGACATTTTCAGTGAGTTATCTACCATGACCCCAAGATCTCTCTCTTGGTCAGTCTCTGCCAGTTCACACCCCATCAACTTGTATTTGTAGCTGGGATTTTTGGCCCCAATGTGTATTACTTTGCACTTGGCCACACTGAACCTCATCTGCCACGTTGACGCCCACTCAGCCAGCCTCAACAGATCCCTCTGGAGTGCCTCACAATCCTCTCTGGTTCTCACCACCCTGAACAATTTAGTGTCATATTACTTTTATTTTATTTACTTTAACAGTAATATAAAATATTATTCCTTACAGAATTTTAAACCTATCCAGGTATATTCAATCACAAAGTTTATCATTTCAAGAAATAATATATTGAAAAACTGTCACTGTTATAAAATACTACTATCGTATAAGCTTCGAACAATTTCAGTTATTTGGTTATCTTACAAATACAATTCAGCAAACCAGAGATAGACAAAATGTCTCTTAATTTTCAGTAAGCAACTACCCATGAACAATTCTTTGTCTACGGATCAACATTATCTTTAAATAGCACAGTAAAAATAATCTTAGGATCCTCTCAGTTCCAGCACCTATCTCCAGAATTACTGCAAGTGGTATGTGCAAGTTTTTTTTTTTTAAATGTATTTTTCAGTTTGGTCTATTGGATCTGAAAACAGTTGGTATTCAGATCTGGGATTTTTCAGAAATCCTGAATTTTTTCAAGTCCAACAGACCCGAAAAGAAAAATACCAGAGTAAAAGCAAAAAGAAAAAAGCCAGCCTGATCCTGGGGCAGGCTTGGCTTCTCCTGCAGCCTGGCTTAAACTGTGCTGCAGGAGAAGCCAACTCCAGGATCTGTGCGCCAGGGAGATTCTGGCTGGGATGGCTTCTTCTGTAACCTTCTGATTCTTTTCCAGTTGTCCCTGAGTGCTCCACTGGAATTTGGAGAATGTCTAATCTGACCTAAGAAGGTAAATGTCCCACAATTCTTTAAATTGGCCACAGACATCCCTTTTCCCTTGACCAATAAAAAGATTAGCAATTTGTAATTCCTGAACAATATACTTCATGCACGTTTTTGATCCATGTGCAAAGGGAATATTCTGCATTTTAATGAGTTTCCATGCTGGATTACAAAAATATTTGATACCTCTTACCCCCAATGAATGAACATCTTAGTGTAAAATAGCTCTCCAGATTTTATGCAGTCTAAAATTTAACTTAATTTTATTTCCCATCCAACACTGAGGTAATTGTTTATTTTCCGTTCTTTTTTCTCATTTCACAAACTGCTCAGCAAGCCGATATTCAGGCCAAATTTTGCCTGGTTCAGGGTTTGTGAGCTGTGACTCAGAGATCACGTGCTCATTGGAAAAAACTCTTGAGCTTTTGGGTGTGGCTTGGAATAGCTTGGGAAACGGAAACCTTCAAGAAAGTCTGGTGTGAAAATGTTAGGTAACAGTAGGGGTGGTGACATTTTCTAGCCTTGAAAACATGAATAAAGATCCTGAAAGCTTGACAGGCAAGGCTGCCAGCCAATACAGCTATAAGCAAGTTCTTTCTTTTCACCTTCTATACCCAGTTTGGTGTAGTGGTTAAGTGCGCAGACTCTTGTCAGGGAGAAATGGGTTTGATTCCCCACTCCTCCACTTGCAGTTGCTGGAATGGCCTTGGGATAGCCATAGCTCTTGCAGAGTTGTCCTTGAAAGGGCAGCTTCTGTGAGAGCTCTCTCAGCCCTACCTACCTCACAGGGTGTTTTGTTGTGGCGGAGGAAGGTAAAGGAGATTGTGAGCTGCTCTGAGACTCTGAGATTCAGAGTGAAGGATGGGATACAAATCCAATATCATCATCATCTCTGCAAAAGCACCTTCCCGGGGTACTGGAGACCCCCTCCTGGCCACTCTCCAAAACCCCCACATCTGAGCCACCACTGTCTCTTGGGTCTTCCATAGTGGCACTACTTGGGAGTCAATTTAGCAAGCATTTAAACTTTAAATCCCTTCTGGGGATGGTCTCCATAAGGTGTAATGGAGCTGCATAACCAGCCTATTCAGTCAGGGGCTGGAGGGTCTTAGCTTTGCCCTGGGTTCCTCTGAGTTGCTATTCTTTTTGGTTTTTTGCTTTCTTAGTGCAAAGGTTAGGAAGACTGGGACTGAATTCTTCTTTCACATGGCATGCATTTTGGTTTAGCAGGAGTTTGCTGCTCTCAGCTTTCCCTTCCCTTTTGTTTTCATATCACACACACACACCCCTCCTTTGGGTCACAGTGCAAAGAGAAATCCTTGCATGCTTTTTGTTTTCAGGCTGCTTTTTTTGGGGGGGGGTGTTCAACTAAGATACATTCTGGGGGCAGTTTACCTTCCTGATTCCAGAATTACTGCCTGGGGTCCCATACTCCTCTCCATTACAAACGCCACCCCACTCCTCTTGGGTCTTATCTGTGTGGGTGCCTGCCTGATTCCAGAATTATTGTCTGGTGTTCCTTACTTCTCCCGGGCAGGGCAGGAGAAGGGTTGGCCCTGCCCTGTATTCACCATGCCAGTGGTGGGAAGATGGGCCTGGGCAATCCAGCAACCCGCAACTCTGTGGGTGGCTTCTGGACCCCAGGCAGTGTGGGAGGATTGGCCCTGTCTAGTAATCATGTTTTTAGTTGTTGAGGGGGGGGGGGGGGGAAGGCGGTTGGGCCTAGGAAGAAGCAGTCCCAGGGAAGGGCAGGAGGGTTGGCCCTGCCTAGTAATCATGTTTCCAGGTGTCAAAGGGGTGGGTGGGCAATTAGGCCCAGGGAGAAGCATCCACCTGCAATTCTGTGGATGGCTCCCAGGCCCTGGGCAGGAAAGGGGAGGAGGATTGGCCCTGCACAGTAATTCTGTTTCCAGTTGTCAGAGGGATGGTGGGCAGTTGGGCCCAGATAGAGGCAGCCACCTGTGGGCACACAGCTTTCTCCTGGGCCCATGTGGGCTAACCAGCTGGCCATGACCCACAGTCTGCCCTGTAAGTGGAAAGGGGCCCAGGAACACTCCCAAACGCATGCCTGACATCTTCTCCAGAACTCAGTTTCCTGGATGCACCTTCTTTGAGTGTCTGTAATTCGGCCCCTTCAACTCCAACCTGCATGCAACTGGTAGGGCGGGTGGGGAGTCATGCCAGGGAGATACGTCCTTAGTTTGATAAATCCAGCTCATCCCAGGTCAGTTCTATACAGTCTGAAACCCACACCAGGCATGTCCCTGAGAGGCACTTTTCTGGGGTACTTTGTGTGGTGGTTTGAAACTCACCCCACCCCCCACTCCAAACCACATGTAATTCACAGGGCATGTTGGGAAGCATGCTGGGGAGGGGCTCAATTAGTTTGATTCATCTATCTCAGTCAGGGTCAGTGCTATGCAGTCTAGAACCTGCGCCTCATATATACTTGCAGCAGCTTCCTGGGAGCACCTTGTTTGGAGGTAACTTGCCCACCCATCCAATCTGCATATAACTTGCAATCCATGTTGTGGGGCCCTCTAGGAAGGGGTTCCCTGAGTTTGATACCTATAGCCTGTCCAGGGTCAGTTCTATGCACTCCCAAAACAATGCCAAAAATGTCCCTGAAAAGCAGTTTCCTGGGGCACCTTATTTGGAACTCTCAACTTGTTTGAAGGTCCATTAACTTGCCTCCCCCGGTGGCCAACCCAAGAATAGATGAGGGACCTCCAAGGCCCTGGGGGTAACCTCCCCTTTTCAAACCCATTCAGTTCGCAAACCAGAACCAGGCTTATCTGGTTCACGCTCATCCTTAATTCTTTGTATAGTCAGTTTTCTGCAGTTGTTAGGCTAATAGACTGCTCAGTTTGATTTACACCACTGAGGAAGGCCTTGTGTTGAAATGGGTATGGTATTGGTTGGTTCTTGCATATGTAGACAATATGTACTATTAAACTTGTATTTTTGAAAACTAATATTTATCTTGATACTGGGATACTTGACACCACATGTCTGTTGTTTTTAAATCATATTTTAACATTTCTATATGCATTATTTAATTAAATACCAGTGTTTTGTACATGTGTACTACATTCATAGTTATATTTTAATCTCTGTTTCCTGGATGCACCTTCTTTGGGTGTCTGTAATTGTCTGACTTCTGCCAGCCAGCAATGTTAATTCAGGATAAGCTTACAGAATGTGGAGGGGAAAGCACAATGGTTTTTCCACACTCAGCTCAACCAGGGCAGACATGCATTTTATCAGGCCACATTATTTAGGTCTGATAGCAACAGGAAAGTACAGAACACCTGAGAGAATCTGTAGCCAGCTTGCTTTTATGGGCATCTAGCTCAGCATCTCATACTTTAAATATCTGGCCAACAACAGATGCTCTAGGAGAGGTCACAGTTATTGAGAGATTGGCCACTAATCACATGCACAGTTTTTAACCTGAAGTTTAAGAACACTCTGAGCACAAACTGTACCTCCAGTTATTTTCCTAGCTTGCATGAGTTGCCAGGGTAACTGGAGTGAAAAGTAGAGCTAGGGATAAATTATTTCTAAACCAAGCAGCTCATCAGCAACCCCCCAGGCACACAAAGCAGAGGCTCAGATCCAAGCAGTAAAGGCAAACTCAAAAGGCATACTAGACTCGGCTTTCTTTTTACACACTCTCCACCATCACAACCTTCCAAATCTACTACAGTCATTTTGTAAGTATCCTCTTGTTCTAGCAGTAGTATGTGAATGTAAACTGAAGACATACACAACTGTGCACAAACGTATGTACATTGGGAAGGGGTATTATTGGGACACCCACAAACAGAAATCTGAAGATCTTCCATTTAAATTCAAGCATGTACACCAGCTCTTCCTTTTGGTTTATTTGCCATGATAATTAAGAGCAGCTTCTCTCCACTGAACCACTCCCCACCAATAAATTTAGCAACAAAATAAACTCTCAAGGAGATTGGAGGTTAGAACAGTCACATAGCTTTTTGACTGCTTTTTTTAAAGAAAAAGTCAGTTCTATTATGTAGGGTTGTTAATCCCTTCCCTCCAACCTCTTACCTGTGTTTCTCCCAGCACATCACGATTCTCAATAGGGAATGGGTTTTGAGAAATAGAAAATGTATAAACTGGATCCTTGGGGAACGTAGTTGTAATCTTTAAAAAAAGAAGAAGAAAGCACAGTCCATAAAGTGTAAGAAACCAAGGCCAAGTTTATAGCAGATGTGGACTTCAGTCAAACGCCTTCCATGTCAGCAAGGGACCCAGGTGCAAAAGTCAGGGGCAGACCAAGAGGTGATGTTCCTTCTCACCATTTACTCTCATTTATGCACTTTTTATCCTCATCTCTTTTCTCCAAGTGATGCTTCAGCATACATGGCTAAAAGGTAGATTGTAACAGGGAATTCTGTTTCAAGAACTCGTCAGACTATACAGGCTTGTACAAGAAAGTCAAGAGAAATCCTCCCTTAGACAAGATGCTGCTACAATTCCTGGGGCTGAACCCATGAGGAGGTTCAAGCTCCTCTCCTCTCTGAAATGTGACCATGAAGACTCTAAAAAGCATCGCCAAATACTGAAATTCAGACACACAGCCATCCTATTTCTCGGTAGTTTGGATGCTTTGCTAGATTTCTGTATTCCTACTCTCTTTCAAGAGAACACCATGCTTACTGATCCCACACAAGTTGCTCAAAGCAGACTAATATTACAGGCTGTTGCATTTCACAGAGATACACTGTCATATCCAAGCTATGATTCTATCGAGCTGGAGGGCCTTGCTAACAAAAGGCTTTTCAATCAGGGATTGGCACAATTTGTAAAGGACACTGAAGGTGCAGAACAGTGCAATTTTTAATAGAATAATAAAAAGATGAAACATTGTAAAAAGGCTTCAGAAATTCAGTTTTTAATCTCTTTTTCAACTCCTCCTAAATGCATGCTCTGTCAATCTGTTTTCATCTTAATTATACCCCAGGTAGTCCAAAAACAGATGCCTTTGCTGTTTGGGTAATAAATACGTTTCAAGGCTATCAGAACATCAGCAGCCTCAGCACAATGGCTGCCACCACTGCAAAAGGCAAAATACCTCAATTGCATGAATTAGACATTAAATGCCTTCAGCCCCAATTAACATTGCTGCAATTTAAGTGAACACATGGGAAAGGAAGAAGAACAAGGGGGAGTCTGTGGCCCACTATTTTAGACTAGTACAGTTACTCTCTCCATCTTAGCTGCTGGCAGGGCTGGCCCTAAGGTGCCCCGCGTCCCAGGCAAAGTTGCCCCCTCCACAGCACCGCCCTGTGGCACTAAGCCCTGCCGGCCCTCCCCTCTGCCCATGCCCCTCCCACCCTTGTTGCGTTATTTGCAGTGCTGCAATGTGGTGCTGTGCTCCAGTCCTCCCCCCGCCCCGCTCACAGGAGTGCGCCAGCCTCCCCTTACCCGGGCCACTTCAACCGTAACGCGTTCTCTTAAGAGAACACATAAGGTGACGAGGCTTTGCTCCCAAGCAAAGTCTTGCTGTGCCGCGCTCTCTCTTAAGAGAACGCTTTACAGAAATGCTCAGGTTGAAGCGACCCAGGTAATGGGAGGCTGGCGTGCTCCTGTGAGTGTGCTGGGAGGGGGGGGGGGCAGGCAGGCTACCTTCCGCACCCCCCCTTCGGTGTGCTGAGAGGAGCGATGCCAGCCTCCCCTTACCCGCTTTGATGTGGGCATCTCCATAAAGTATTCTCTTATGAGAGCACACGACACAATGAGGCTTCACTCACCCCTCCTTTCCGGGCAAATTAGGCATTTGTCTTGGGTACCGGGGGGGGGCGGGGAGCCCAATTCGGCGGTACCCCTCCCAGTGCTCTAGGCAAATGCCTAATTTGCCTAGTGGACAAGCCGGCCCTGCCTGCTGGCAAACTCACCTGTATTATACTCTTCTATTCCACAAAATATTTTGCCCCCTTCATGGTTTTAATGCTAACTAAATAGATGTGCTCCTATTTACAATGTTATAATTAGCAGAGGTAAGATTGTTAATCTACAGAGAGGTACCATACTCCATGCCAGAAATGAATCCATTTCCCTGTGGAATGGAGCCTGCCACTGCACTGAAGAGGAGCTATTTTATCCAAGCTGTACACGCGGCTAATGGCAGTGGAGATGCCACAGGCATTCAAACCCCGGCTGGCTCAGTCACTATAAGAAGTAGGCTGCTTCATCACTCCTCTGAAAGCAGAGTAGACACTTGCTAACAAGCTCTTCGTGATGTAATCGCCAGCACCTCTGTGGGGGGTGACAGTTTCTACTCGTCTAATGGATAAACATCATTTCATAAAAGGCATGAGAGATGCTCCAAACAGTGGCTAACAAGAAAGCCAAATGCTTCCCCCCTCAGGTTTCATACTGCCACTATCCCAAAGGAAAACCTACAAACAACAAGTCACAAGCTGCCTGCTAACAGAGTAGAGGGGGGCACAGTAAGGAATAAGGTGAGCATTCCAGTTTCAGCCTTGGGATGAATTTTGCTCCATTTAGATCTTCCTCTGAAAAAGAAACAGACAAGCACAGTAGATACTTACATCAATTATTAGGTACTCGACAGGGAGTGGACGGGCGAGCTGGGTGATTTCATTGCCAAACTTGTCTATATCCTGGAATGAACAGAAGTCCACTAGTTAGACAGAACGATTAATGCACAATCACTAAAGAACAGCAGGTCAGAAGGTAGATTGTGGTCTGCCTATGGATGAAACTATTGACACAATTTCAGTGAATCTGATCCAGCAAGGAAGCCAGGATTAGGATTCTCCCAAAGAATATGCTGCACTGGGTAGACCTGGATCTGATCCAGCAAGGCACTTGTGTTTCTAAACAAGAGGGCATACTCAGGCTCACTTAAAACATATTAGTTATGCTTCATCCATTGAAATGTCCCAAGTGTTCTTTGTTTCAAAGACTTAATACACATCAGTGGAGCACAGGGATTTAAATTTTTATTTTTTTAAAAATGGACCACGCAACATACAAGTCAGCCCACCTCTGAAGGGAATGCTTCTATAGAAAAGTAATGCTTCACAGTTCTACAAGATATTTTTCTGTTATAGCTAAGTAGGCTTTTTACTTATTATATTTATATATTCCAATTTATGAATCACCTATTCCCCACAGGCGTGAGGCTCTAGGTGATTTGCAGCCAACAAAAACAGTTAAAATCCAAGAAAACAACTACATTTTAAAGATGGGGAGACAGAAAAAGCATGCACAAAGTGATCTTTAGGGATTCTTCCTCTATTGCACATTACAACTGGCTGTACTTTCAATCACATACTTTCTATAGCCCCCTTCCCCAGTGTCTTAGCCCCTCTCTGAAACTCTGCCCACTACATGCTTCTCTACAGGTCAAACTAGAAACAGAGTAGCTATTTGGGGGTCTTCTCACACCTGCTGTTCACAGTATCTTAAAATGGAAAGTGGTATGTGGGTGAGAAGCTTTAAAAAAAACAACAATGCTCTCTTCATACGCCATTGCTTCAGACATCTCTATGCAGCTCAGCTCCACTACTAGAGTGAGCTGGACTAAGGAAAAAAACTGGGAATGTACCGCTCCCTTCTACATTCATGTCTCATTCCCTGTAAAATCTGATTTGACCTTTAATCCCAAACTGGTCAGATGTTCTTTTGCTGACATTCCAGATCAGTGGGGATTTCCTTTCTTCCTTAATACTGGCAGCTTACAGATGAGGCGAGTGCTTATTGGTATCTGAAGCACCTGTACTTTTGTAAATACTGACGTCTGGGCAAAGGAAATTTCTGCACTCTTCACCAACAAAAGGAAGTCCCCCCCAGGGATTCAGCATGGCCATTTCCTACTGCAGCTCAGGTAAAGTCCTCCCCCAAGGAAGAAAAGCTGAACAGAAGGTCGAGCAAACAGTTACAGGCATCGCACTCTCTGGAGGATGTTTTCAAAGCGTTTCTATGAAGAGTAAGGGGACTGCTGAATCTTTTACGAAGTCTAGAGCGGTGGTACTCGCTCCACGGTCCACGGACAGCCAAATCCACACTTCTCATCAACAAAAAGAGCTGCATGACTAGCACATGCCCTATGTGCCACCCCAAACATATGCATACAATAGTATGAGGTATAAGTATTAAATAGTAAATATGTAACTATGACCTTTTAAATGACTGCAGTAGCATACGTATGAGCATAAAGTTGCTGTCTCTCCTCACTACAGCTGAACCTTAACTAATGCTTCCAAATGGAGTGATGGGAAGAGAGCCAGAAGGCAGAGAGGAAAGTTAAGGGATGCTGAGGCTGCCCACTGCAGGAGTTGACTCAGGTCAGGCCCATGGGCATTCTGAAGGAAGGCCTCACTGCCGCTGGCTAAGAGCAGGCCCCTGCAGCAGAAAGCCCCTGCACCCTCCCTTCCCCTCACTGTCTTCTTGCTCTTCCTGGCACAAGGCTTGTAGCTCAGATGAGAGTGAGATGTCTCCTACATGACAGGGAGGGAGAGAGAGAAGGAAGTGAGAGAAGAGAAGGGTGCTCAGGCAAAGGAGGGGAAGATGGCCACAGTTGCAGTTTTACTTTCTTTTCTCTGCAGCCACCCCGGCTCTGGCAACTGCCTGGATGTTTTGGGATGGTAGCACAGAGGTTGCAAAAAGAGGAGGAGAAGCTGTTAAGAGAAAAACGGCCCTTTAAAGCCATCTCTGGCATGAGGCCTGAACCTCAGAGAGGCTCACAACTTACCTGGTCCAGTCCCCCTGGTGGTGGCAATTTCATGGTGGGAACCAACTGCCCCCCACAAGCTCACTAGGCAATGGCCATGACCACTTTCCTGAAACATGAGGTGGATGCCACATAGGGGGAAGGTGCTCAGAATAGCCACATGTGGCTCCTAGGTCACTGAATATTACTGATCTAGAGAAATTTTATAATAAACCCAATGCCATACATGAAGTAAGTAGCAACACAATATCCAACACAAGTATGCTGCTTTTGTATCAGTATAGCCAGTGACACAGTCATTTTGATCCTTTGCCATGCTGGACCTGCAGATCTAAGTCTCTAATGAGATCTAACTTTCTCTAGCTGTTGGCACTGACAAAAAAGGAAAAACCAAAGCAATTCTGCCATGTTTTCTAGGAAAGGCACAGAACCTGCCAAAGCCTAAACTTGTTTCACTTTGTCTGATTAACCGAATGCAAGTTATGGGGAAAAAATGGCCAACATATGTTCATTAATCACAAAGTGACAATTAGGCCTGATTTATGTCAAACATGCCAAGCTCAAACATTGCTTCAGAAATAAATTCATAGGAACAGACACTTTTCATTAAAGATTCTGCAAGTGGGGGGCTGTATTTTCCACCTAAATCACCACTTAACGGGATATAAATCATTCACTCAGACCTACATAAATTATACATGTGTAATTTTTAATCAGAGACCTTACATAAAAGTTTACATTTGCTAAGCTTTCAAAAGCATGTGTCTATGAGGCAGATCCCAAGGACAAGTACTCGGACACTGCTGTCAATCTATGTGTTTGATTCACTGCCTGGAGACGGGGAGGGGGAACACACATACGCCTCTCTCTGCATTGCAAGTTGTAGAACGCAAAGATGAACATCTGATTAGCACTGCCAATCTGCACTCCAAGGAGATGGGAGTCATGGCTGAATTGCATGGCTGAAATCAAAAGGCTGCGGGTTCAGATCTCAGACTTGCCTCTCGTTTATGGCTGGTGCCTTCTTCCAGGAAGAATGAGAAAAATCCAAATCACATCAATTCATTTCTATTAATTTCCTCCACTGCACAGAATGATTCCAATGCTGTACAAGAGGAAAGGCCGAGAGCAGCTGGCCACTAGACAGGGACTCAAAAAGTCATAATCTCCTCCAGCTGCAAAATGTGGACCTGAGTTTTTGTACGCAAGATGCTCACATCTTGCTTACAGAGTCACACAAAAGGCCACAGTAATTCCTATGACACTGGGAGGGAAACTCACAACAGACTTTTACTTCCACCACCAAACCACACTTTCATGATATTTGCTCTCACAAAAAGTATTTCAAGATCATTCTAAAACTGATATGATAATATTAAATCTTGAAAGCTCCACATCAGGGCTAGTTTTCTTTTTAGCGTTTTTTTCTGTACAAGAAGAATTAACTCCAGATGTAGAAGAATTGAAGTCCCCAAGCAAATTAATATTCTCTGGGACAGAAATATCTCTGTCACACAGATTTTGATAACAATTTCCCAGAAGAGGAGAGGGTGAGGGTAATACCTCCAC